>NC_084795.1:2430000-3645000 GCF_963169125.1 Humulus lupulus
GTACCCCTTTCAGAAATCTTCGATTTCTCTAATATGGATTCGAGCAAGGTTTTGATATTGAATACTAAAGAATACAAGAGGGTCATGGTCACAAAAGTTGTAGCCCTATGTCTTAGGGATCTATGTATAAAATTTCGTGCAAATCCGGGGTGTGTATAGGGTGATACAGTCAAATACTGAGGGATGTACGAATATTAGGAAAAAAACTTGTGAAAATTCCCCTCAAAAAGGGGAATTTTTTTTTAAATGTTGAATTAAGGCTCCGTTTCGACTCCAATATATTCATTTACCCATGAGATCTCTTGGGGAAAAATATCGAACGAGTTGAACACGAGGGTAATACATTTTGGAGAAATTAGTGAAATCTCCAATTCACCAAAGGGGTACCCCTTTCAGAAATCTTCGATTTCTCTAATATGGATTCGAGCATGGTTTTGATAATGAATACTAAAGAATACAAGAGGGTCATGGTAACAAAAGTTGTAGCCCTATGTCTTAGGGTTCTATGTATAAAATTTCGTGCAAATCCGGGGTGTGTATAGGGTGATACAGTCAAAATACTGAGGGATGTACGAATATTAGGAAAAAAACTTGTGAAAATTCCACTCAAAAAGGGGAATTTTTTTTTAAATGTTGAATTAAGGCTCCGTTTCGACTCCAATATATTCATTTACCCATGAGATCTCTTGGGGAAAATTATCGAACGAGTTGAACACGAGGGTAATACATTTTGGAGAAATTAGTGAAATCTCCAATTCACCAAAGGGGTACCCCTTTCAGAAATCTTCGATTTCTCTAATATGGATTCGAGCAAGGTTTTGATAATGAATACTAAAGAATACAAGAGGGTCATGGTCACAAAAGTTGTAGCCCTATGTCTTAGGGTTCTATGTATAAAATTTCGTACAAATCCGGGGTGTGTATAGGGTGATACAGTCAAAATACTGAGGGATGTACGAATATTAGGAAAAGAACTTGTGAAAATTCCACTCAAAAAGGGGAATTTTTTTTTAAATGTTGAATTAAGGCTCCGTTTCTACTCCAATATATTCATTTACCCATGAGATCTCTTGGGGAAAAATATCGAACGAGTTGAACACGAGGGTAATACATTTCGGAGAAATTAGTGAAATCACCAATTCACCAAAGGGGTACCCCTTTCAGAAATCTTCGATTTCTCTAATATGGATTCGAGCAAGGTTTTGATAATGAATACTAAAGAATACAAGAGGGTCATGGTCACAAAAGTTGTAGCCCTATGTCTTAGGGTTCTATGTATAAAATTTCGTACAAATCCGGGGTGTGTATAGGGTGATACAGTCAAAATACTGAGGGATGTACGAATATTAGGAAAAGAACTTGTGAAAATTCCACTCAAAAAGGGGAATTTTTTTTTAAATGTTGAATTAAGGCTCCGTTTCTACTCCAATATATTCATTTACCCATGAGATCTCTTGGGGAAAAATATCGAACGAGTTGAACACGAGGGTAATACATTTTGGAGAAATTAGTGAAATCTCCAATTCACCAAAGGGGTACCCCTTTCAGAAATCTTCGATTTCTCTAATATGGATTCGAGCAAGGTTTTGATAATGAATACTAAAGAATACAAGAGGGTCATGGTCACAAAAGTTGTAGCCCTATGTCTTAGGGTTCTATGTATAAAATTTCGTACAAATCCGGGGTGTGTATAGGGTGATACAGTCAAAATACTGAGGGATGTACGAATATTAGGAAAAGAACTTGTGAAAATTCCACTCAAAAAGGGGAATTTTTTTTTAAATGTTGAATTAAGGCTCCGTTTCTACTCCAATATATTCATTTACCCATGAGATCTCTTGGGGAAAAATATCGAACGAGTTGAACACGAGGGTAATACATTTTGGAGAAATTAGTGAAATCTCCAATTCACCAAAGGGGTACCCCTTTCAGAAATCTTCGATTTCTCTAATATGGATTCGAGCAAGGTTTTGATAATGAATACTAAAGAATACAAGAGGGTCATGGTCACAAAAGTTGTAGCCCTATGTCTTAGGGTTCTATGTATAAAATTTCATGCAAATCCGGGGTGTGTATAGGGTGATACAGTCAAAATACTGAGGGACGTACGAATATTAGGAAAAAAACTTGTGAAAATTCCCCTCAAAAGGGGGAATTTTTTTTAAAATGTTGAATTAAGGCTCCGTTTCGACTCCAATATATTCATTTACCCATGAGATCTCTTGGGGGAAAATATCGAACGAGTTGAACACGAGGGTAATACATTTTGGAGAAATTAGTGAAATCTCCAATTCACCAAAGGGGTACCCCTTTCAGAAATCTTCGATTTCTCTAATATGGATTCGAGCATGGTTTTGATAATGAATACTAAAGAATACAAGAGGGTCATGGTAACAAAAGTTGTAGCCCTATGTCTTAGGGTTCTATGTATAAAATTTCGTGCAAATCCGGGGTGTGTATAGGGTGATACAGTCAAAATACTGAGGGATGTACGAATATTAGGAAAAAAACTTGTGAAAATTCCACTCAAAAAGGGGAATTTTTTTTTAAATGTTGAATTAAGGCTCCGTTTCGACTCCAATATATTCATTTACCCATGAGATCTCTTGGGGAAAATTATCGAACGAGTTGAACACGAGGGTAATACATTTTGGAGAAATTAGTGAAATCTCCAATTCACCAAAGGGGTACCCCTTTCAGAAATCTTCGATTTCTCTAATATGGATTCGAGCAAGGTTTTGATAATGAATACTAAAGAATACAAGAGGGTCATGGTCACAAAAGTTGTAGCCCTATGTCTTAGGGTTCTATGTATAAAATTTCGTACAAATCCGGGGTGTGTATAGGGTGATACAGTCAAAATACTGAGGGATGTACGAATATTAGGAAAAGAACTTGTGAAAATTCCACTCAAAAAGGGGAATTTTTTTTTAAATGTTGAATTAAGGCTCCGTTTCTACTCCAATATATTCATTTACCCATGAGATCTCTTGGGGAAAAATATCGAACGAGTTGAACACGAGGGTAATACATTTTGGAGAAATTAGTGAAATCTCCAATTCACCAAAGGGGTACCCCTTTCAGAAATCTTCGATTTCTCTAATAAGGATTCGAGCAAGGTTTTGATAATGAATACTAAAGAATACAAGAGGGTCATGGTCACAAAAGTTGTAGCCCTATGTCTTAGGGTTCTATGTATAAAATTTCATGCAAATCCGGGGTGTGTATAGGGTGATACAGTCAAAATACTGAGGGACGTACGAATATTAGGAAAAAAACTTGTGAAAATTCCCCTCAAAAGGGGGAATTTTTTTTAAAATGTTGAATTAAGGCTCCGTTTCGACTCCAATATATTCATTTACCCATGAGATCTCTTGGGGGAAAATATCGAACGAGTTGAACACGAGGGTAATACATTTCGGAGAAATTAGTGAAATCTCCAATTCACCAAAGGGGTACCCCTTTCAGAAATCTTCGATTTCTCTAATATGGATTCGAGCATGGTTTTGATAATGAATACTAAAGAATACAAGAGGGTCATGGTCACAAAAGTTGTAGCCCTATGTCTTAGGGATCTATGTATAAAATTTCGTTCAAATCCGGGGTGTGTATAGGGTGATACAGTCAAAATACTATGGGATGTACGAATATTAGGAAAAGAACTTGTGAAAATTCCACTCAAAAAGGGGAATTTTTTTTTAAATGTTGAATTAAGGCTCCGTTTCGACTCCAATATATTCATTTACCCATGAGATCTCTTGGGGAAAAATATCGAACGAGTTGAACACGAGGGTAATACATTTCGGAGAAATTAGTGAAATCTCCAATTCACCAAAGGGGTACCCCTTTCAGAAATCTTCGATTTCTCTAATATGGATTCGAGCAAGGTTTTGATATTGAATACTAAAGAATACAAGAGAGTCATGGTCACAAAAGTTGTAGCCCTATGTCTTAGGGATCTATGTATAAAATTTCGTGAAAATCCGGGGTGTGTATAGGGTGATACAGTCAAAATACTAAGGGATGTACGAATATTAGGAAAAGAACTTGTGAAAATTCCACTCAAAAAGGGGAATTTTTTTTTAAATGTTGAATTAAGGCTCCGTTTCGACTCCAATATATTCATTTACCCATGAGATCTCTTGGGGGAAAATATCGAACGAGTTGAACATGAGGGGAATACATTTCGGAGAAATTAGTGAAATCTCCAATTCACCAAAGGGGTACCCCTTTCAGAAATCTTCGATTTCTCTAATATGGATTCGAGCATGGTTTTGATAATGAATACTAAAGAATACAAGAGGGTCATGGTCACAAAAGTTGTAGCCCTATGTCTTAGGGTTCTATGTATAAAATTTCGTGCAAATCCGGAGTGTGTATAGGGTGATACAGTCAAAATACTGAGGGATGTACGAATATTAGGAAAAAAACTTGTGAAAATTCCACTCAAAAAGGGGAATTTTTTTTTAAATGTTGAATTAAGGCTCCGTTTCGACTCCAATATATTCATTTACCCATGAGATCTCTTGGGGGAAAATATCGAACGAGTTGAACATGAGGGGAATACATTTCGGAGAAATTAGTGAAATCTCCAATTCACCAAAGGGGTACCCCTTTCAGAAATCTTCGATTTCTCTAATATGTATTCGAGCATGGTTTTGATAATGAATACTAAAGAATACAAGAGGGTCATGGTCACAAAAGTTGTAGCCCTATGTCTTAGGGTTCTATGTATAAAATTTCGTGCAAATCCGGAGTGTGTATAGGGTGATACAGTCAAAATACTGAGGGATGTACGAATATTAGGAAAAAAACTTGTGAAAATTCCACTCAAAAAGGGGAATTTTTTTTTAAATGTTGAATTAAGGCTCCGTTTCGACTCCAATATATTCATTTACCCATGAGATCTCTTGGGGAAAAATATCGAACGAGTTGAACACGAGGGTAATACATTTTGGAGAAATTAGTGAAATCTCCAATTCACCAAAGGGGTACCCCTTTCAGAAATCTTCGATTTCTCTAATATGGATTCGAGCATGGTTTTGATAATGAATACTAAAGAATACAAGAGGGTCATGGTAACAAAAGTTGTAGCCCTATGTCTTAGGGTTCTATGTATAAAATTTCGTGCAAATCCGGGGTGTGTATAGGGTGATACAGTCAAAATACTGAGGGATGTACGAATATTAGGAAAAAAACTTGTGAAAATTCCACTCAAAAAGGGGAATTTTTTTTTAAATGTTGAATTAAGGCTCCGTTTCGACTCCAATATATTCATTTACCCATGAGATCTCTTGGGGAAAATTATCGAACGAGTTGAACACGAGGGTAATACATTTTGGAGAAATTAGTGAAATCTCCAATTCACCAAAGGGGTACCCCTTTCAGAAATCTTCGATTTCTCTAATATGGATTCGAGCAAGGTTTTGATAATGAATTCTAAAGAATACAAGAGGGTCATGGTCACAAAAGTTGTAGCCCTATGTCTTCGGGTTCTATGTATAAAATTTCGTGCAAATCCGGGGTGTGTATAGGTTGATACAGTCAAAATACTGAGGGATGTACGAATATTAGGAAAAAAACTTTTGAAAATTCCACTCAAAAAGGGGAATTTTTTTTTAAATGTTGAATTAAGGCTCCGTTTCGACTCCAATATATTCATTTACCCATGAGATCTCTTGGGGAAAAATATCGAACGAGTTGAACACGAGGGTAATACATTTCGGAGAAATTAGTGAAATCTCCAATTCACCAAAGGGGTACCCCTTTCAGAAATCATCGATTTCTCTAATATGGATTCGAGCAAGGTTTTGATATTGAATACTAAAGAATACAAGAGGGTCATGGTCACAAAAGTTGTAGCCCTATGTCTTAGGGATCTATGTATAAAATTTCGTGCAAATCCGGGGTGTGTATAGGGTGATACAGTCAAATACTGAGGGATGTACGAATATTAGGAAAAAAACTTGTGAAAATTCCCCTCAAAAAGGGGAATTTTTTTTTAAATGTTGAATTAAGGCTCCGTTTCGACTCCAATATATTCATTTACCCATGAGATCTCTTGGGGAAAAATATCGAACGAGTTGAACACGAGGGTAATACATTTTGGAGAAATTAGTGAAATCTCCAATTCACCAAAGGGGTACCCCTTTCAGAAATCTTCGATTTCTCTAATATGGATTCGAGCATGGTTTTGATAATGAATACTAAAGAATACAAGAGGGTCATGGTAACAAAAGTTGTAGCCCTATGTCTTAGGGTTCTATGTATAAAATTTCGTGCAAATCCGGGGTGTGTATAGGGTGATACAGTCAAAATACTGAGGGATGTACGAATATTAGGAAAAAAACTTGTGAAAATTCCACTCAAAAAGGGGAATTTTTTTTTAAATGTTGAATTAAGGCTCCGTTTCGACTCCAATATATTCATTTACCCATGAGATCTCTTGGGGAAAATTATCGAACGAGTTGAACACGAGGGTAATACATTTTGGAGAAATTAGTGAAATCTCCAATTCACCAAAGGGGTACCCCTTTCAGAAATCTTCGATTTCTCTAATATGGATTCGAGCAAGGTTTTGATAATGAATACTAAAGAATACAAGAGGGTCATGGTCACAAAAGTTGTAGCCCTATGTCTTAGGGTTCTATGTATAAAATTTCGTACAAATCCGGGGTGTGTATAGGGTGATACAGTCAAAATACTGAGGGATGTACGAATATTAGGAAAAGAACTTGTGAAAATTCCACTCAAAAAGGGGAATTTTTTTTTAAATGTTGAATTAAGGCTCCGTTTCTACTCCAATATATTCATTTACCCATGAGATCTCTTGGGGAAAAATATCGAACGAGTTGAACACGAGGGTAATACATTTTGGAGAAATTAGTGAAATCTCCAATTCACCAAAGGGGTACCCCTTTCAGAAATCTTCGATTTCTCTAATATGGATTCGAGCAAGGTTTTGATAATGAATACTAAAGAATACAAGAGGGTCATGGTCACAAAAGTTGTAGCCCTATGTCTTAGGGTTCTATGTATAAAATTTCATGCAAATCCGGGGTGTGTATAGGGTGATACAGTCAAAATACTGAGGGACGTACAAATATTAGGAAAAAAACTTGTGAAAATTCCCCTCAAAAGGGGGAATTTTTTTTAAATGTTGAATTAAGGCTCCGTTTCGACTCCAATATATTCATTTACCCATGAGATCTCTTGGGGAAAAATATCGAACGAGTTGAACACGAGGGTAATACATTTCGGAGAAATTAGTGAAATCTCCAATTCACCAAAGGGGTACCCCTTTCAGAAATCTTCGATTTCTCTAATATGGATTCGAGCAAGGTTTTGATATTGAATACTAAAGAATACAAGAGGGTCATGGTCACAAAAGTTGTAGCCCTATGTCTTAGGGATCTATGTATAAAATTTCGTGCAAATCCGGGGTGTGTATAGGGTGATACAGTCAAATACTGAGGGATGTACGAATATTAGGAAAAAAACTTGTGAAAATTCCCCTCAAAAAGGGGAATTTTTTTTTAAATGTTGATTTAAGGCTCCGTTTCGACTCCAATATATTCATTTACCCATGAGATCTCTTGGGGAAAAATATCGAACGAGTTGAACACGAGGGTAATACATTTTGGAGAAATTAGTGAAATCTCCAATTCACCAAAGGGGTACCCCTTTCAGAAATCTTCGATTTCTCTAATATGGATTCGAGCATGGTTTTGATAATGAATACTAAAGAATACAAGAGGGTCATGGTAACAAAAGTTGTAGCCCTATGTCTTAGGGTTCTATGTATAAAATTTCGTGCAAATCCGGGGTGTGTATAGGGTGATACAGTCAAAATACTGAGGGATGTACGAATATTAGGAAAAAAACTTGTGAAAATTCCACTCAAAAAGGGGAATTTTTTTTTAAATGTTGAATTAAGGCTCCGTTTCGACTCCAATATATTCATTTACCCATGAGATCTCTTGGGGAAAATTATCGAACGAGTTGAACACGAGGGTAATACATTTTGGAGAAATTAGTGAAATCTCCAATTCACCAAAGGGGTACCCCTTTCAGAAATCTTCGATTTCTCTAATATGGATTCGAGCAAGGTTTTGATAATGAATACTAAAGAATACAAGAGGGTCATGGTCACAAAAGTTGTAGCCCTATGTCTTAGGGTTCTATGTATAAAATTTCGTACAAATCCGGGGTGTGTATAGGGTGATACAGTCAAAATACTGAGGGATGTACGAATATTAGGAAAAGAACTTGTGAAAATTCCACTCAAAAAGGGGAATTTTTTTTTAAATGTTGAATTAAGGCTCCGTTTCTACTCCAATATATTCATTTACCCATGAGATCTCTTGGGGAAAAATATCGAAGGAGTTGAACACGAGGGTAATACATTTTGGAGAAATTAGTGAAATCTCCAATTCACCAAAGGGGTACCCCTTTCAGAAATCTTCGATTTCTCTAATATGGATTCGAGCAAGGTTTTGATAATGAATACTAAAGAATACAAGAGGGTCATGGTCACAAAAGTTGTAGCCCTATGTCTTAGGGTTCTATGTATAAAATTTCATGCAAATCCGGGGTGTGTATAGGGTGATACAGTCAAAATACTGAGGGACGTACAAATATTAGGAAAAAAACTTGTGAAAATTCCCCTCAAAAGGGGGAATTTTTTTTAAATGTTGAATTAAGGCTCCGTTTCGACTCCAATATATTCATTTACCCATGAGATCTCTTGGGGAAAAATATCGAACGAGTTGAACACGAGGGTAATACATTTCGGAGAAATTAGTGAAATCTCCAATTCACCAAAGGGGTACCCCTTTCAGAAATCTTCGATTTCTCTAATATGGATTCGAGCAAGGTTTTGATATTGAATACTAAAGAATACAAGAGGGTCATGGTCACAAAAGTTGTAGCCCTATGTCTTAGGGATCTATGTATAAAATTTCGTGCAAATCCGGGGTGTGTATAGGGTGATACAGTCAAATACTGAGGGATGTACGAATATTAGGAAAAAAACTTGTGAAAATTCCCCTCAAAAAGGGGAATTTTTTTTTAAATGTTGAATTAAGGCTCCGTTTCGACTCCAATATATTCATTTACCCATGAGATCTCTTGGGGAAAAATATCGAACGAGTTGAACACGAGGGTAATACATTTTGGAGAAATTAGTGAAATCTCCAATTCACCAAAGGGGTACCCCTTTCAGAAATCTTCGATTTCTCTAATATGGATTCGAGCATGGTTTTGATAATGAATACTAAAGAATACAAGAGGGTCATGGTAACAAAAGTTGTAGCCCTATGTCTTAGGGTTCTATGTATAAAATTTCGTGCAAATCCGGGGTGTGTATAGGGTGATACAGTCAAAATACTGAGGGATGTACGAATATTAGGAAAAAAACTTGTGAAAATTCCACTCAAAAAGGGGAATTTTTTTTTAAATGTTGAATTAAGGCTCCGTTTCGACTCCAATATATTCATTTACCCATGAGATCTCTTGGGGAAAATTATCGAACGAGTTGAACACGAGGGTAATACATTTTGGAGAAATTAGTGAAATCTCCAATTCACCAAAGGGGTACCCCTTTCAGAAATCTTCGATTTCTCTAATATGGATTCGAGCAAGGTTTTGATAATGAATACTAAAGAATACAAGAGGGTCATGGTCACAAAAGTTGTAGCCCTATGTCTTAGGGTTCTATGTATAAAATTTCGTACAAATCCGGGGTGTGTATAGGGTGATACAGTCAAAATACTGAGGGATGTACGAATATTAGGAAAAGAACTTGTGAAAATTCCACTCAAAAAGGGGAATTTTTTTTTAAATGTTGAATTAAGGCTCCGTTTCTACTCCAATATATTCATTTACCCATGAGATCTCTTGGGGAAAAATATCGAAGGAGTTGAACACGAGGGTAATACATTTTGGAGAAATTAGTGAAATCTCCAATTCACCAAAGGGGTACCCCTTTCAGAAATCTTCGATTTCTCTAATATGGATTCGAGCAAGGTTTTGATAATGAATACTAAAGAATACAAGAGGGTCATGGTCACAAAAGTTGTAGCCCTATGTCTTAGGGTTCTATGTATAAAATTTCATGCAAATCCGGGGTGTGTATAGGGTGATACAGTCAAAATACTGAGGGACGTACAAATATTAGGAAAAAAACTTGTGAAAATTCCCCTCAAAAGGGGGAATTTTTTTTAAAATGTTGAATTAAGGCTCCGTTTCGACTCCAATATATTCATTTACCCATGAGATCTCTTGGGGGAAAATATCGAACGAGTTGAACACGAGGGTAATACATTTCGGAGAAATTAGTGAAATCTCCAATTCACCAAAGGGGTACCCCTTTCAGAAATCTTCGATTTCTCTAATATGGATTCGAGCATGGTTTTGATAATGAATACTAAAGAATACAAGAGGGTCATGGTCACAAAAGTTGTAGCCCTATGTCTTAGGGTTCTATGTATAAAATTTCGTACAAATCCGGGGTGTGTATAGGGTGATACAGTCAAAATACTGAGGGATGTACGAATATTAGGAAAAGAACTTGTGAAAATTCCACTCAAAAAGGGGAATTTTTTTTTAAATGTTGAATTAAGGCTCCGTTTCTACTCCAATATATTCATTTACCCATGAGATCTCTTGGGGAAAAATATCGAAGGAGTTGAACACGAGGGTAATACATTTTGGAGAAATTAGTGAAATCTCCAATTCACCAAAGGGGTACCCCTTTCAGAAATCTTCGATTTCTCTAATATGGATTCGAGCAAGGTTTTGATAATGAATACTAAAGAATACAAGAGGGTCATGGTCACAAAAGTTGTAGCCCTATGTCTTAGGGTTCTATGTATAAAATTTCATGCAAATCCGGGGTGTGTATAGGGTGATACAGTCAAAATACTGAGGGACGTACAAATATTAGGAAAAAAACTTGTGAAAATTCCCCTCAAAAGGGGGAATTTTTTTTAAAATGTTGAATTAAGGCTCCGTTTCGACTCCAATATATTCATTTACCCATGAGATCTCTTGGGGGAAAATATCGAACGAGTTGAACACGAGGGTAATACATTTCGGAGAAATTAGTGAAATCTCCAATTCACCAAAGGGGTACCCCTTTCAGAAATCTTCGATTTCTCTAATATGGATTCGAGCATGGTTTTGATAATGAATACTAAAGAATACAAGAGGGTCATGGTCACAAAAGTTGTAGCCCTATGTCTTAGGGATCTATGTATAAAATTTCGTTCAAATCCGGGGTGTGTATAGGGTGATACAGTCAAAATACTATGGGATGTACGAATATTAGGAAAAGAACTTGTGAAAATTCCACTCAAAAAGGGGAATTTTTTTTTAAATGTTGAATTAAGGCTCCGTTTCGACTCCAATATATTCATTTACCCATGAGATCTCTTGGGGAAAAATATCGAACGAGTTGAACACGAGGGTAATACATTTCGGAGAAATTAGTGAAATCTCCAATTCACCAAAGGGGTACCCCTTTCAGAAATCTTCGATTTCTCTAATATGGATTCGAGCAAGGTTTTGATAATGAATACTAAAGAATACAAGAGGGTCATGGTCACAAAAGTTGTAGCCCTATGTCTTAGGGTTCTATGTATAAAATTTCGTACAAATCCGGGGTGTGTATAGGGTGATACAGTCAAAATACTGAGGGATGTACGAATATTAGGAAAAGAACTTGTGAAAATTCCACTCAAAAAGGGGAATTTTTTTTTAAATGTTGAATTAAGGCTCCGTTTCTACTCCAATATATTCATTTACCCATGAGATCTCTTGGGGAAAAATATCGAACGAGTTGAACACGAGGGTAATACATTTTGGAGAAATTAGTGAAATCTCCAATTCACCAAAGGGGTACCCCTTTCAGAAATCTTCGATTTCTCTAATATGGATTCGAGCAAGGTTTTGATAATGAATACTAAAGAATACAAGAGGGTCATGGTCA
The DNA here is from genome assembly GCF_963169125.1 of Humulus lupulus. Taxonomy (NCBI): domain Eukaryota; kingdom Viridiplantae; phylum Streptophyta; class Magnoliopsida; order Rosales; family Cannabaceae; genus Humulus; species Humulus lupulus. The sequence goes on from NC_084795.1 coordinate 2,441,990, forward strand.
CAAAAGTTGTAGCCCTATGTCTTAGGGTTCTATGTATAAAATTTCATGCAAATCCGGGGTGTGTATAGGGTGATACAGTCAAAATACTGAGGGACGTACGAATATTAGGAAAAAAACTTGTGAAAATTCCCCTCAAAAGGGGGAATTTTTTTTAAAATGTTGAATTAAGGCTCCGTTTCGACTCCAATATATTCATTTACCCATGAGATCTCTTGGGGAAAAATATCGAACGAGTTGAACACGAGGGTAATACATTTTGGAGAAATTAGTGAAATCTCCAATTCACCAAAGGGGTACCCCTTTCAGAAATCTTCGATTTCTCTAATATGGATTCGAGCATGGTTTTGATAATGAATACTAAAGAATACAAGAGGGTCATGGTAACAAAAGTTGTAGCCCTATGTCTTAGGGTTCTATGTATAAAATTTTGTACAAATCCGGGGTGTGTATAGGGTGATACAGTCAAAATACTGAGGGATGTACGAATATTAGGAAAAAAACTTGTGAAAATTCCACTCAAAAAGGGGAATTTTTTTTTAAATGTTGAATTAAGGCTCCGTTTCGACTCCAATATATTCATTTACCCATGAGATCTCTTGGGGAAAAATATCGAACGAGTTGAACACGAGGGTAATACATTTTGGAGAAATTAGTGAAATCTCCAATTCACCAAAGGGGTACCCCTTTCAGAAATCTTCGATTTCTCTAATATGGATTCGAGCAAGGTTTTGATAATGAATTCTAAAGAATACAAGAGGGTCATGGTCACAAAAGTTGTAGCCCTATGTCTTTGGGTTCTATGTATAAAATTTCGTGCAAATCCGGGGTGTGTATAGGGTGATACAGTCAAAATACTAAGGGATGTACGAATATTAGGAAAAGAACTTGTGAAAATTCCACTCAAAAAGGGGAATTTTTTTTTAAATGTTGAATTAAGGCTCCGTTTCGACTCCAATATATTCATTTACCCATGAGATCTCTTGGGGAAAATTATCGAACGAGTTGAACACGAGGGTAATACATTTTGGAGAAATTAGTGAAATCTCCAATTCACCAAAGGGGTACCCCTTTCAGAAATCTTCGATTTCTCTAATATGGATTCGAGCAAGGTTTTGATAAAGAATTCTAAAGAATAAAAGAGGGTCATGGTCACAAAACTTGTAGCCCTATGTCTTCGGGTTCTATGTATAAAATTTCGTGCAAATCCGGGGTGTGTATAGGTTGATACAGTCAAAATACTGAGGGATGTACGAATATTAGGAAAAAAACTTGTGAAAATTCCACTCAAAAAGGGGAATTTTTTTTTAAATGTTGAATTAAGGCTCCGTTTCGACTCCAATATATTCATTTACCCATGAGATCTCTTGGGGAAAAATATCGAACGAGTTGAACACGGGGGTAATACATTTCGGAGAAATTAGTGAAATCTCCAATTCACCAAAGGGGTACCCCTTTCAGAAATCTTCGATTTCTCTAATATGGATTCGAGCATGGTTTTGATATTGAATACTAAAGAATACAAGAGGGTCATGGTCACAAAAGTTGTAGCCCTATGTCTTAGGGATCTATGTATAAAATTTCGTGCAAATCCGGGGTGTGTATAGGGTGATACAGTCAAAATACTGAGGGATGTACGAATATTAGGAAAAAAACTTGTGAAAATTCCCCTCAAAAAGGGGAATTTTTTTTTAAATGTTGAATTAAGGCTCCGTTTCGACTCCAATATATTCATTTACCCATGAGATCTCTTGGGGAAAAATATCGAACGAGTTGAACACGAGGGTAATACATTTCGGAGAAATTAGTGAAATCTCCAATTCACCAAAGGGGTACCCCTTTCAGAAATCTTCGATTTCTCTAATATGGATTCGAGCAAGGTTTTGATATTGAATACTAAAGAATACAAGAGGGTCATGGTCACAAAAGTTGTAGCCCTATGTCTTAGGGATCTATGTATAAAATTTCGTGCAAATCCGGGGTGTGTATAGGGTGATACAATCAAATACTGAGGGATGTACGAATATTAGGAAAAAAACTTGTGAAAATTCCCCTCAAAAAGGGGAATTTTTTTTTAAATGTTGAATTAAGGCTCCGTTTCGACTCCAATATATTCATTTACCCATGAGATCTCTTGGGGAAAAATATCAAACGAGTTGAACACGAGGGTAATACATTTTGGAGAAATTAGTGAAATCTCCAATTCACCAAAGGGGTACCCCTTTCAGAAATCTTCGATTTCTCTAATATGGATTCGAGCATGGTTTTGATAATGAATACTAAAGAATACAAGAGGGTCATGGTAACAAAAGTTGTAGCCCTATGTCTTAGGGTTCTATGTATAAAATTTTGTGCAAATCCGGGGTGTGTATAGGGTGATACAGTCAAAATACTGAGGGATGTACGAATATTAGGAAAAAAACTTGTGAAAATTCCACTCAAAAAGGGGAATTTTTTTTTAAATGTTGAATTAAGGCTCCGTTTCGACTCCAATATATTCATTTACCCATGAGATCTCTTGGGGAAAAATATCGAACGAGTTGAACACGAGGGTAATACATTTTGGAGAAATTAGTGAAATCTCCAATTCACCAAAGGGGTACCCCTTTCAGAAATCTTCGATTTCTCTAATATGGATTCGAGCAAGGTTTTGATAATGAATACTAAAGAATACAAGAGGGTCATGGTCACAAAAGTTGTAGCCCTATGTCTTAGGGTTCTATGTATAAAATTTCATGCAAATCCGGGGTGTGTATAGGGTGATACAGTCAAAATACTGAGGGACGTACAAATATTAGGAAAAAAACTTGTGAAAATTCCCCTCAAAAGGGGGAATTTTTTTTAAAATGTTGAATTAAGGCTCCGTTTCGACTCCAATATATTCATTTACCCATGAGATCTCTTGGGGGAAAATATCGAACGAGTTGAACACGAGGGTAATACATTTCGGAGAAATTAGTGAAATCTCCAATTCACCAAAGGGGTACCCCTTTCAGAAATCTTCGATTTCTCTAATATGGATTCGAGCATGGTTTTGATAATGAATACTAAAGAATACAAGAGGGTCATGGTCACAAAAGTTGTAGCCCTATGTCTTAGGGATCTATGTATAAAATTTCGTTCAAATCCGGGGTGTGTATAGGGTGATACAGTCAAAATACTATGGGATGTACGAATATTAGGAAAAGAACTTGTGAAAATTCCACTCAAAAAGGGGAATTTTTTTTTAAATGTTGAATTAAGGCTCCGTTTCGACTCCAATATATTCATTTACCCATGAGATCTCTTGGGGAAAAATATCGAACGAGTTGAACACGAGGGTAATACATTTCGGAGAAATTAGTGAAATCTCCAATTCACCAAAGGGGTACCCCTTTCAGAAATCTTCGATTTCTCTAATATGGATTCGAGCAAGGTTTTGATAATGAATACTAAAGAATACAAGAGGGTCATGGTCACAAAAGTTGTAGCCCTATGTCTTAGGGTTCTATGTATAAAATTTCGTACAAATCCGGGGTGTGTATAGGGTGATACAGTCAAAATACTGAGGGATGTACGAATATTAGGAAAAGAACTTGTGAAAATTCCACTCAAAAAGGGGAATTTTTTTTTAAATGTTGAATTAAGGCTCCGTTTCTACTCCAATATATTCATTTACCCATGAGATCTCTTGGGGAAAAATATCGAACGAGTTGAACACGAGGGTAATACATTTTGGAGAAATTAGTGAAATCTCCAATTCACCAAAGGGGTACCCCTTTCAGAAATCTTCGATTTCTCTAATATGGATTCGAGCAAGGTTTTGATAATGAATACTAAAGAATACAAGAGGGTCATGGTCACAAAAGTTGTAGCCCTATGTCTTAGGGTTCTATGTATAAAATTTCATGCAAATCCGGGGTGTGTATAGGGTGATACAGTCAAAATACTGAGGGACGTACGAATATTAGGAAAAAAACTTGTGAAAATTCCCCTCAAAAGGGGGAATTTTTTTTAAAATGTTGAATTAAGGCTCCGTTTCGACTCCAATATATTCATTTACCCATGAGATCTCTTGGGGAAAAATATCGAACGAGTTGAACACGAGGGTAATACATTTTGGAGAAATTAGTGAAATCTCCAATTCACCAAAGGGGTACCCCTTTCAGAAATCTTCGATTTCTCTAATATGGATTCGAGCATGGTTTTGATAATGAATACTAAAGAATACAAGAGGGTCATGGTCACAAAAGTTGTAGCCCTATGTCTTAGGGATCTATGTATAAAATTTCGTTCAAATCCGGGGTGTGTATAGGGTGATACAGTCAAAATACTATGGGATGTACGAATATTAGGAAAAGAACTTGTGAAAATTCCACTCAAAAAGGGGAATTTTTTTTTAAATGTTGAATTAAGGCTCCGTTTCGACTCCAATATATTCATTTACCCATGAGATCTCTTGGGGAAAAATATCGAACGAGTTGAACACGAGGGTAATACATTTCGGAGAAATTAGTGAAATCTCCAATTCACCAAAGGGGTACCCCTTTCAGAAATCTTCGATTTCTCTAATATGGATTCGAGCAAGGTTTTGATAATGAATACTAAAGAATACAAGAGGGTCATGGTCACAAAAGTTGTAGCCCTATGTCTTAGGGTTCTATGTATAAAATTTCGTACAAATCCGGGGTGTGTATAGGGTGATACAGTCAAAATACTGAGGGATGTACGAATATTAGGAAAAGAACTTGTGAAAATTCCACTCAAAAAGGGGAATTTTTTTTTAAATGTTGAATTAAGGCTCCGTTTCGACTCCAATATATTCATTTACCCATGAGATCTCTTGGGGAAAATTATCGAACGAGTTGAACACGAGGGTAATACATTTTGGAGAAATTAGTGAAATCTCCAATTCACCAAAGGGGTACCCCTTTCAGAAATCTTCGATTTCTCTAATATGGATTCGAGCAAGGTTTTGATAAAGAATTCTAAAGAATAAAAGAGGGTCATGGTCACAAAACTTGTAGCCCTATGTCTTCGGGTTCTATGTATAAAATTTCGTGCAAATCCGGGGTGTGTATAGGTTGATACAGTCAAAATACTGAGGGATGTACGAATATTAGGAAAAAAACTTGTGAAAATTCCACTCAAAAAGGGGAATTTTTTTTTAAATGTTGAATTAAGGCTCCGTTTCGACTCCAATATATTCATTTACCCATGAGATCTCTTGGGGAAAAATATCGAACGAGTTGAACACGGGGGTAATACATTTCGGAGAAATTAGTGAAATCTCCAATTCACCAAAGGGGTACCCCTTTCAGAAATCTTCGATTTCTCTAATATGGATTCGAGCATGGTTTTGATATTGAATACTAAAGAATACAAGAGGGTCATGGTCACAAAAGTTGTAGCCCTATGTCTTAGGGATCTATGTATAAAATTTCGTGCAAATCCGGGGTGTGTATAGGGTGATACAGTCAAAATACTGAGGGATGTACGAATATTAGGAAAAAAACTTGTGAAAATTCCCCTCAAAAAGGGGAATTTTTTTTTAAATGTTGAATTAAGGCTCCGTTTCTACTCCAATATATTCATTTACCCATGAGATCTCTTGGGGAAAAATATCGAACGAGTTGAACACGAGGGTAATACATTTTGGAGAAATTAGTGAAATCTCCAATTCACCAAAGGGGTACCCCTTTCAGAAATCTTCGATTTCTCTAATATGGATTCGAGCAAGGTTTTGATAATGAATACTAAAGAATACAAGAGGGTCATGGTCACAAAAGTTGTAGCCCTATGTCTTAGGGTTCTATGTATAAAATTTCATGCAAATCCGGGGTGTGTATAGGGTGATACAGTCAAAATACTGAGGGACGTACGAATATTAGGAAAAAAACTTGTGAAAATTCCCCTCAAAAGGGGGAATTTTTTTTAAAATGTTGAATTAAGGCTCCGTTTCGACTCCAATATATTCATTTACCCATGAGATCTCTTGGGGAAAAATATCGAACGAGTTGAACACGAGGGTAATACATTTTGGAGAAATTAGTGAAATCTCCAATTCACCAAAGGGGTACCCCTTTCAGAAATCTTCGATTTCTCTAATATGGATTCGAGCATGGTTTTGATAATGAATACTAAAGAATACAAGAGGGTCATGGTAACAAAAGTTGTAGCCCTATGTCTTAGGGTTCTATGTATAAAATTTTGTACAAATCCGGGGTGTGTATAGGGTGATACAGTCAAAATACTGAGGGATGTACGAATATTAGGAAAAAAACTTGTGAAAATTCCACTCAAAAAGGGGAATTTTTTTTTAAATGTTGAATTAAGGCTCCGTTTCGACTCCAATATATTCATTTACCCATGAGATCTCTTGGGGAAAAATATCGAACGAGTTGAACACGAGGGTAATACATTTTGGAGAAATTAGTGAAATCTCCAATTCACCAAAGGGGTACCCCTTTCAGAAATCTTCGATTTCTCTAATATGGATTCGAGCAAGGTTTTGATAATGAATTCTAAAGAATACAAGAGGGTCATGGTCACAAAAGTTGTAGCCCTATGTCTTTGGGTTCTATGTATAAAATTTCGTGCAAATCCGGGGTGTGTATAGGGTGATACAGTCAAAATACTAAGGGATGTACGAATATTAGGAAAAGAACTTGTGAAAATTCCACTCAAAAAGGGGAATTTTTTTTTAAATGTTGAATTAAGGCTCCGTTTCGACTCCAATATATTCATTTACCCATGAGATCTCTTGGGGAAAATTATCGAACGAGTTGAACACGAGGGTAATACATTTTGGAGAAATTAGTGAAATCTCCAATTCACCAAAGGGGTACCCCTTTCAGAAATCTTCGATTTCTCTAATATGGATTCGAGCAAGGTTTTGATAAAGAATTCTAAAGAATAAAAGAGGGTCATGGTCACAAAACTTGTAGCCCTATGTCTTCGGGTTCTATGTATAAAATTTCGTGCAAATCCGGGGTGTGTATAGGTTGATACAGTCAAAATACTGAGGGATGTACGAATATTAGGAAAAAAACTTGTGAAAATTCCACTCAAAAAGGGGAATTTTTTTTTAAATGTTGAATTAAGGCTCCGTTTCGACTCCAATATATTCATTTACCCATGAGATCTCTTGGGGAAAAATATCGAACGAGTTGAACACGGGGGTAATACATTTCGGAGAAATTAGTGAAATCTCCAATTCACCAAAGGGGTACCCCTTTCAGAAATCTTCGATTTCTCTAATATGGATTCGAGCATGGTTTTGATATTGAATACTAAAGAATACAAGAGGGTCATGGTCACAAAAGTTGTAGCCCTATGTCTTAGGGATCTATGTATAAAATTTCGTGCAAATCCGGGGTGTGTATAGGGTGATACAGTCAAAATACTGAGGGATGTACGAATATTAGGAAAAAAACTTGTGAAAATTCCCCTCAAAAAGGGGAATTTTTTTTTAAATGTTGAATTAAGGCTCTGTTTCGACTCCAATATATTCATTTACCCATGAGATCTCTTGGGGAAAAATATCGAACGAGTTGAACACGAGGGTAATACATTTCGGAGAAATTAGTGAAATCTCCAATTCACCAAAGGGGTACCCCTTTCAGAAATCTTCGATTTCTCTAATATGGATTCGAGCAAGGTTTTGATATTGAATACTAAAGAATACAAGAGGGTCATGGTCACAAAAGTTGTAGCCCTATGTCTTAGGGATCTATGTATAAAATTTCGTGCAAATCCGGGGTGTGTATAGGGTGATACAATCAAATACTGAGGGATGTACGAATATTAGGAAAAAAACTTGTGAAAATTCCCCTCAAAAAGGGGAATTTTTTTTTAAATGTTGAATTAAGGCTCCGTTTCGACTCCAATATATTCATTTACCCATGAGATCTCTTGGGGAAAAATATCAAACGAGTTGAACACGAGGGTAATACATTTTGGAGAAATTAGTGAAATCTCCAATTCACCAAAGGGGTACCCCTTTCAGAAATCTTCGATTTCTCTAATATGGATTCGAGCATGGTTTTGATAATGAATACTAAAGAATACAAGAGGGTCATGGTAACAAAAGTTGTAGCCCTATGTCTTAGGGTTCTATGTATAAAATTTTGTGCAAATCCGGGGTGTGTATAGGGTGATACAGTCAAAATACTGAGGGATGTACGAATATTAGGAAAAAAACTTGTGAAAATTCCACTCAAAAAGGGGAATTTTTTTTTAAATGTTGAATTAAGGCTCCGTTTCGACTCCAATATATTCATTTACCCATGAGATCTCTTGGGGAAAAATATCGAACGAGTTGAACACGAGGGTAATACATTTTGGAGAAATTAGTGAAATCTCCAATTCACCAAAGGGGTACCCCTTTCAGAAATCTTCGATTTCTCTAATATGGATTCGAGCAAGGTTTTGATAATGAATTCTAAAGAATACAAGAGGGTCATGGTCACAAAAGTTGTAGCCCTATGTCTTTGGGTTCTATGTATAAAATTTCGTGCAAATCCGGGGTGTGTATAGGGTGATACAGTCAAAATACTGAGGGATTTACGAATATTAGGAAAAAAACTTGTGAAAATTCCACTCAAAAAGGGGAATTTTTTTTTAAATGTTGAATTAAGGCTCCGTTTCGACTCCAATATATTCATTTACCCATGAGATCTCTTGGGGAAAATTATCGAACGAGTTGAACACGAGGGTAATACATTTTGGAGAAATTAGTGAAATCTCCAATTCACCAAAGGGGTACCCCTTTCAGAAATCTTCGATTTCTCTAATATGGATTCGAGCAAGGTTTTGATAAAGAATTCTAAAGAATACAAGAGGGTCATGGTCACAAAAGTTGTAGCCCTATGTCTTCGGGTTCTATGTATAAAATTTCGTGCAAATCCGGGGTGTGTATAGGTTGATACAGTCAAAATACTGAGGGATGTACGAATATTAGGAAAAAAACTTGTGAAAATTCCACTCAAAAAGGGGAATTTTTTTTTAAATGTTGAATTAAGGCTCCGTTTCGACTCCAATATATTCATTTACCCATGAGATCTCTTGGGGAAAAATATCGAACGAGTTGAACACGGGGGTAATACATTTCGGAGAAATTAGTGAAATCTCCAATTCACCAAAGGGGTACCCCTTTCAGAAATCTTCGATTTCTCTAATATGGATTCGAGCAAGGTTTTGATATTGAATACTAAAGAATACAAGAGGGTCATGGTCACAAAAGTTGTAGCCCTATGTCTTAGGGATCTATGTATAAAATTTCGTGCAAATCCGGGGTGTGTATAGGGTGATACAGTCAAAATACTGAGGGATGTACGAATATTAGGAAAAAAACTTGTGAAAATTCCCCTCAAAAAGGGGAATTTTTTTTTAAATGTTGAATTAAGGCTCCGTTTCGACTCCAATATATTCATTTACCCATGAGATCTCTTGGGGAAAAATATCGAACGAGTTGAACACGAGGGTAATACATTTCGGAGAAATTAGTGAAATCTCCAATTCACCAAAGGGGTACCCCTTTCAGAAATCTTCGATTTCTCTAATATGGATTCGAGCAAGGTTTTGATATTGAATACTAAAGAATACAAGAGGGTCATGGTCACAAAAGTTGTAGCCCTATGTCTTAGGGATCTATGTATAAAATTTCGTGCAAATCCGGGGTGTGTATAGGGTGATACAATCAAATACTGAGGGATGTACGAATATTAGGAAAAAAACTTGTGAAAATTCCCCTCAAAAAGGGGAATTTTTTTTTAAATGTTGAATTAAGGCTCCGTTTCGACTCCAATATATTCATTTACCCATGAGATCTCTTGGGGAAAAATATCAAACGAGTTGAACACGAGGGTAATACATTTTGGAGAAATTAGTGAAATCTCCAATTCACCAAAGGGGTACCCCTTTCAGAAATCTTCGATTTCTCTAATATGGATTCGAGCATGGTTTTGATAATGAATACTAAAGAATACAAGAGGGTCATGGTAACAAAAGTTGTAGCCCTATGTCTTAGGGTTCTATGTATAAAATTTTGTGCAAATCCGGGGTGTGTATAGGGTGATACAGTCAAAATACTGAGGGATGTACGAATATTAGGAAAAAAACTTGTGAAAATTCCACTCAAAAAGGGGAATTTTTTTTTAAATGTTGAATTAAGGCTCCGTTTCGACTCCAATATATTCATTTACCCATGAGATCTCTTGGGGAAAAATATCGAACGAGTTGAACACGAGGGTAATACATTTTGGAGAAATTAGTGAAATCTCCAATTCACCAAAGGGGTACCCCTTTCAGAAATCTTCGATTTCTCTAATATGGATTCGAGCAAGGTTTTGATAATGAATTCTAAAGAATACAAGAGGGTCATGGTCACAAAAGTTGTAGCCCTATGTCTTTGGGTTCTATGTATAAAATTTCGTGCAAATCCGGGGTGTGTATAGGGTGATACAGTCAAAATACTGAGGGATGTACGAATATTAGGAAAAAAACTTGTGAAAATTCCACTCAAAAAGGGGAATTTTTTTTTAAATGTTGAATTAAGGCTCCGTTTCGACTCCAATATATTCATTTACCCATGAGATCTCTTGGGGAAAATTATCGAACGAGTTGAACACGAGGGTAATACATTTTGGAGAAATTAGTGAAATCTCCAATTCACCAAAGGGGTACCCCTTTCAGAAATCTTCGATTTCTCTAATATGGATTCGAGCAAGGTTTTGATAATGAATTCTAAAGAATACAAGAGGGTCATGGTCACAAAAGTTGTAGCCCTATGTCTTCGGGTTCTATGTATAAAATTTCGTGCAAATCCGGGGTGTGTATAGGTTGATACAGTCAAAATACTGAGGGATGTACGAATATTAGGAAAAAAACTTGTGAAAATTCCACTCAAAAAGGGGAATTTTTTTTTAAATGTTGAATTAAGGCTCCGTTTCGACTCCAATATATTCATTTACCCATGAGATCTCTTGGGGAAAAATATCGAACGAGTTGAACACGGGGGTAATACATTTCGGAGAAATTAGTGAAATCTCCAATTCACCAAAGGGGTACCCCTTTCAGAAATCTTCGATTTCTCTAATATGGATTCGAGCAAGGTTTTGATATTGAATACTAAAGAATACAAGAGGGTCATGGTCACAAAAGTTGTAGCCCTATGTCTTAGGGATCTATGTATAAAATTTCGTGCAAATCCGGGGTGTGTATAGGTTGATACAGTCAAAATACTGAGGGATGTACGAATATTAGGAAAAAAACTTGTGAAAATTCCACTCAAAAAGGGGAATTTTTTTTTAAATGTTGAATTAAGGCTCCGTTTCGACTCCAATATATACATTTACCCATGAGATCTCTTGGGGAAAAATATCGAACGAGTTGAACACGAGGGTAATACATTTTGGAGAAATTAGTGAAATCTCCAATTCACCAAAGGGGTACCCCTTTCAGAAATCTTCGATTTCTCTAATATGGATTCGAGCAAGGTTTTGATAATGAATTCTAAAGAATACAAGAGGGTCATGGTCACAAAAGTTGTAGCCCTATGTCTTTGGGTTCTATGTATAAAATTTCGTGCAAATCCGGGGTGTGTATAGGGTGATACAGTCAAAATACTGAGGGATTTACGAATATTAGGAAAAAAACTTGTGAAAATTCCACTCAAAAAGGGGAATTTTTTTTTAAATGTTGAATTAAGGCTCCGTTTCGACTCCAATATATTCATTTACCCATGAGATCTCTTGGGGAAAATTATCGAACGAGTTGAACACGAGGGTAATACATTTTGGAGAAATTAGTGAAATCTCCAATTCACCAAAGGGGTACCCCTTTCAGAAATCTTCGATTTCTCTAATATGGATTCGAGCAAGGTTTTGATAAAGAATTCTAAAGAATACAAGAGGGTCATGGTCACAAAAGTTGTAGCCCTATGTCTTCGGGTTCTATGTATAAAATTTCGTGCAAATCCGGGGTGTGTATAGGTTGATACAGTCAAAATACTGAGGGATGTACGAATATTAGGAAAAAAACTTGTGAAAATTCCACTCAAAAAGGGGAATTTTTTTTTAAATGTTGAATTAAGGCTCCGTTTCGACTCCAATATATTCATTTACCCATGAGATCTCTTGGGGAAAAATATCGAACGAGTTGAACACGGGGGTAATACATTTCGGAGAAATTAGTGAAATCTCCAATTCACCAAAGGGGTACCCCTTTCAGAAATCTTCGATTTCTCTAATATGGATTCGAGCAAGGTTTTGATATTGAATACTAAAGAATACAAGAGGGTCATGGTCACAAAAGTTGTAGCCCTATGTCTTAGGGATCTATGTATAAAATTTCGTGCAAATCCGGGGTGTGTATAGGGTGATACAGTCAAAATACTGAGGGATGTACGAATATTAGGAAAAAAACTTGTGAAAATTCCCCTCAAAAAGGGGAATTTTTTTTTAAATGTTGAATTAAGGCTCCGTTTCGACTCCAATATATTCATTTACCCATGAGATCTCTTGGGGAAAAATATCGAACGAGTTGAACACGAGGGTAATACATTTCGGAGAAATTAGTGAAATCTCCAATTCACCAAAGGGGTACCCCTTTCAGAAATCTTCGATTTCTCTAATATGGATTCGAGCAAGGTTTTGATATTGAATACTAAAGAATACAAGAGGGTCATGGTCACAAAAGTTGTAGCCCTATGTCTTAGGGATCTATGTATAAAATTTCGTGCAAATCCGGGGTGTGTATAGGGTGATACAATCAAATACTGAGGGATGTACGAATATTAGGAAAAAAACTTGTGAAAATTCCCCTCAAAAAGGGGAATTTTTTTTTAAATGTTGAATTAAGGCTCCGTTTCGACTCCAATATATTCATTTACCCATGAGATCTCTTGGGGAAAAATATCAAACGAGTTGAACACGAGGGTAATACATTTTGGAGAAATTAGTGAAATCTCCAATTCACCAAAGGGGTACCCCTTTCAGAAATCTTCGATTTCTCTAATATGGATTCGAGCATGGTTTTGATAATGAATACTAAAGAATACAAGAGGGTCATGGTAACAAAAGTTGTAGCCCTATGTCTTAGGGTTCTATGTATAAAATTTTGTGCAAATCCGGGGTGTGTATAGGGTGATACAGTCAAAATACTGAGGGATGTACGAATATTAGGAAAAAAACTTGTGAAAATTCCACTCAAAAAGGGGAATTTTTTTTTAAATGTTGAATTAAGGCTCCGTTTCGACTCCAATATATTCATTTACCCATGAGATCTCTTGGGGAAAAATATCGAACGAGTTGAACACGAGGGTAATACATTTTGGAGAAATTAGTGAAATCTCCAATTCACCAAAGGGGTACCCCTTTCAGAAATCTTCGATTTCTCTAATATGGATTCGAGCAAGGTTTTGATAATGAATTCTAAAGAATACAAGAGGGTCATGGTCACAAAAGTTGTAGCCCTATGTCTTTGGGTTCTATGTATAAAATTTCGTGCAAATCCGGGGTGTGTATAGGGTGATACAGTCAAAATACTGAGGGATGTACGAATATTAGGAAAAAAACTTGTGAAAATTCCACTCAAAAAGGGGAATTTTTTTTTAAATGTTGAATTAAGGCTCCGTTTCGACTCCAATATATTCATTTACCCATGAGATCTCTTGGGGAAAATTATCGAACGAGTTGAACACGAGGGTAATACATTTTGGAGAAATTAGTGAAATCTCCAATTCACCAAAGGGGTACCCCTTTCAGAAATCTTCGATTTCTCTAATATGGATTCGAGCAAGGTTTTGATAATGAATTCTAAAGAATACAAGAGGGTCATGGTCACAAAAGTTGTAGCCCTATGTCTTCGGGTTCTATGTATAAAATTTCGTGCAAATCCGGGGTGTGTATAGGTTGATACAGTCAAAATACTGAGGGATGTACGAATATTAGGAAAAAAACTTGTGAAAATTCCACTCAAAAAGGGGAATTTTTTTTTAAATGTTGAATTAAGGCTCCGTTTCGACTCCAATATATTCATTTACCCATGAGATCTCTTGGGGAAAAATATCGAACGAGTTGAACACGGGGGTAATACATTTCGGAGAAATTAGTGAAATCTCCAATTCACCAAAGGGGTACCCCTTTCAGAAATCTTCGATTTCTCTAATATGGATTCGAGCAAGGTTTTGATATTGAATACTAAAGAATACAAGAGGGTCATGGTCACAAAAGTTGTAGCCCTATGTCTTAGGGATCTATGTATAAAATTTCGTGCAAATCCGGGGTGTGTATAGGGTGATACAGTCAAAATACTGAGGGATGTACGAATATTAGGAAAAAAACTTGTGAAAATTCCCCTCAAAAAGGGGAATTTTTTTTTAAATGTTGAATTAAGGCTCCGTTTCGACTCCAATATATTCATTTACCCATGAGATCTCTTGGGGAAAAATATCGAACGAGTTGAACACGAGGGTAATACATTTCGGAGAAATTAGTGAAATCTCCAATTCACCAAAGGGGTACCCCTTTCAGAAATCTTCGATTTCTCTAATATGGATTCGAGCAAGGTTTTGATATTGAATACTAAAGAATACAAGAGGGTCATGGTCACAAAAGTTGTAGCCCTATGTCTTAGGGATCTATGTATAAAATTTCGTGCAAATCCGGGGTGTGTATAGGGTGATACAGTCAAAATACTGAGGGATGTACGAATATTAGGAAAAAAACTTGTGAAAATTCCCCTCAAAAAGGGGAATTTTTTTTTAAATGTTGAATTAAGGCTCCGTTTCGACTCCAATATATTCATTTACCCATGAGATCTCTTGGGGAAAAATATCGAACGAGTTGAACACGAGGGTAATACATTTCGGAGAAATTAGTGAAATCTCCAATTCACCAAAGGGGTACCCCTTTCAGAAATCTTCGATTTCTCTAATATGGATTCGAGCAAGGTTTTGATATTGAATACTAAAGAATACAAGAGGGTCATGGTCACAAAAGTTGTAGCCCTATGTCTTAGGGATCTATGTATAAAATTTCGTGCAAATCCGGGGTGTGTATAGGGTGATACAATCAAATACTGAGGGATGTACGAATATTAGGAAAAAAACTTGTGAAAATTCCCCTCAAAAAGGGGAATTTTTTTTTAAATGTTGAATTAAGGCTCCGTTTCGACTCCAATATATTCATTTACCCATGAGATCTCTTGGGGAAAATTATCGAACGAGTTGAACACGAGGGTAATACATTTTGGAGAAATTAGTGAAATCTCCAATTCACCAAAGGGGTACCCCTTTCAGAAATCTTCGATTTCTCTAATATGGATTCGAGCAAGGTTTTGATAATGAATTCTAAAGAATACAAGAGGGTCATGGTCACAAAAGTTGTAGCCCTATGTCTTCGGGTTCTATGTATAAAATTTCGTGCAAATCCGGGGTGTGTATAGGGTGATACAGTCAAAATACTGAGGGATGTACGAATATTAGGAAAAAAACTTGTGAAAATTCCACTCAAAAAGGGGAATATTTTTTTAAATGTTGAATTAAGGCTCCGTTTCGACTCCAATATATTCAATTACCCATGAGATCTCTTGGGGAAAAATATCGAACGAGTTGAACACGAGGGTAATACATTTCGGAGAAATTAGTGAAATCTCCAATTCCCCAAAGGGGTACCCCTATCAGAAATCTTCGATTTCTCTAATATGGATTCGAGCAATGTTTTGATAGTGAATCCTAAAGAATATGCGAGGGTCATGGGCACAAAATTTGTAGGCCTATGTCTTAGGGTTCTATGTATAAAGTTTCGTACGAATCCGAGGTGTGTTGAGGGTGAAACAGTCAAAATACTGAGAGATGTACGAATATAAGGAAAAAACTTTCGAAAATTGCCATCAAAAAGGGGTATTTTTTTAGAAATGTTGACTTAAGTCTCCGTTTCGACTCCAATATATTCATTTACCCATGAGATCTCTTGGGGAAAAATATCGAACGAGTTGAACACGAGGGTAATACATTTCGGAGAAATTAGTGAAATCTCCAATTCCCCAAAGGGGTACCCCTTTCAGAAATCTTCGATTTCTCTAATATGGATTCGACCAATTTTTTGATAGTGAATACTAAATAATATGCGAGAGTCATGGGCACAAAAGTTGTAGGCCTATGTCTTAGGGTTCTATGTATAAAGTTTCATACGAATCCGAGGTTTGTTTAGGGTGCAACTGTCAAAATACTGAGAGATGTACGAATATAAGGAAAAAACTTTCAAAAATTGCCATCAAAAAGGGGAATTTTATTAGAAATGTTGACTTAAGTCTCCGTTTCGACTCCAATATATTCATTTACCCATGAGATCTCTTGGGGAAAAATATCGAACGAGTTGAACACGAGGGTAATACATTTCGGAGAAATTAGTGAAATCTCCAATTCCCCAAAGGGGTACCCCTTTCAGAAATTTTTGATTTCTCTAATATGGATTCGACCAATTTTTTGATAGTGAATACTAAATAATATGCGAGGGTCATGGGCACAAAAGTTGTAGGTCTATGTCTTAGGGTTCTATGTATAAAGTTTCGTACGAATCCGAGGTTTGTTAAGGGTGAAACAGTAAAAATACTGAGAGATGTACGAATATAAGGAAAATACTTTCAAAAATTGCCATCAAAAAGGGGAATTTTTTTAGAAATGTTGACTTAAGTCTCCGTTTCGACTCCAATATATTCATTTACCCATGAGATCTCTTGGGGAAAAATATCGAACGAGTTGAACACGAGGGTAATACATTTCGGAGAAATTAGAGAAATCTCCAATTCCCCAAAGGGGTACCCCTTTCAGAAATCTTCGATTTCTCTAATATGGATTCGAGCAATGATTTGATAGTGAATCCTAAAGAATATGCGAGGGTCATGGGCACAAAATTTGTAGGCCTATGTCTTAGGGTTCTATGTATAAAGTTTCGTACGAATCCGAGGTGTGTTGAGGGTGAAACAGTCAAAATACTGAGAGATGTACGAATATAAGGAAAAAACTTTCGAAAATTGCCATCAAAAAGGGGAATTTTTTTTGAAAAGTTGACTTAAGTCTCCGTTTCGACTCCAATATATTCATTTACCCATGAGATAATTTAGGGAAATATATCGAACGAGTTGAACACGAGGGTAATACATTTCGGAGAAATTAGTGAAATCTCCAATTCACCAAAGGGGTACCCCTTTCAGAAATCTTCGATTTCTCTAATATGGATTCGAGCAATGATTTGATAGTGAATCCTAAATAATATGCGAGGGTCATGGGCACAAAATTTGTAGGCCTATGTCTTAGGGTTCTATGTATAAAGTTTCGTACGAATCCGAGGTGTGTTGAGGGTGAATACAGTCAAAATACTGAGAGATTTACGAATATAAGGAAAAAACTTGCGAAAATTGCCATCAAAAAGGGGTATTTTTTTAGAAATGTTGACTTAAGTCTCCGTTTCGACTCCAATATATTCATTTACCCATGAGATCTCTTGGGGAAAAATATCGAACGAGTTGAACACGAGGGTAATACATTTCGGAGAAATTAGTGAAATCTCCAATTCCCCAAAGGGGTACCCCTTTCAGAAATCTTCGATTTCTCTAATATGGATTCGACCAATTTTTTGATAGTGAATACTAAATAATATGCGAGGGTCATGGGCACAAAAGTTGTAGGTCTATGTCTTAGGGTTCTATGTATAAAGTTTCGTACGAATCCGAGGTTTGTTAAGGGTGAAACAGTAAAAATACTGAGAGATGTACGAATATAAGGAAAATACTTTCAAAAATTGCCATCAAAAAGGGGAATTTTTTTAGAAATGTTGACTTAAGTCTCCGTTTCGACTCCAATATATTCATTTACCCATGAGATCTCTTGGGGAAAAATATCGAACGAGTTGAACACGAGGGTAATACATTTCGGAGAAATTAGTGAAATCTCCAATTCCCCAAAGGGGTACCCCTTTCAGAAATCTTCGATTTCTCTAATATGGATTCGAGCAATGTTTTGATAGTGAATCCTAAAGAATATGCGAGGGTCATGGGCACAAAATTTGTAGGCCTATGTCTTAGGGTTCTATGTATAAAGTTTCGTACGAATCCGAGGTGTGTTGAGGGTGAAACAGTCAAAATACTGAGAGATGTACGAATATAAGGAAAAAACTTTCGAAAATTGCCATCAAAAAGGGGTATTTTTTTAGAAATGTTGACTTAATTCTCCGTTTCGACTCCAATATATTCATTTACCCATGAGATCTCTTGGGGAAAAATATCGAACGAGTTGAACACGAGGGTAATACATTTCGGAGAAATTAGTGAAATCTCCAATTCCCCAAAGGGGTACCCCTTTCAGAAATTTTCGATTTCTCTAATATGGATTCGAGCAATTTTTTGATAGTGAATACTAAAGAATATGCGAGGGTCATGGGCACAAAAGTTGTAGGCCTATGTCTTAGGGTTCTATGTATAAAGTTTCATACGAATCCGAGGTTTGTTAAGGGTGCAACTGTCAAAATACTGAGAGATGTACGAATATAAGGAAAAAACTTTCAAAAATTGCCATCAAAAAGGGGAATTTTATTAGAAATGTTGACTTAAGTCTCCGTTTCGACTCCAATATATTCATTTACCCATGAGATCTCTTGGGGAAAAATATCGAACGAGTTGAACACGAGGGTAATACATTTCGGAGAAATTAGTGAAATCTCCAATTCCCCAAAGGGGTACCCCTTTCAGAAATCTTCGATTTCTCTAATATGGATCCGTGCAATGTTTTGATAGTGAATACTAAAGAATATGCGAGGGTCATGGGCACAAAATTTGTAGGCCTATGTCTTAGGGTTCTATGTATAAAGTTTCGTACGAATCCGAGGTTTGTTAAGGGTGAAACCGTCAAAATGCTGAGAGATGTACGAATATAAGGAAAATACTTTCAAAAATTGCCATCAAAAAGGGGAATTTTTTTAGAAATGTTGACTTAAGTCTCCGTTTCGACTCCAATATATTCATTTACCCATGAGATCTCTTGGGGAAAAATATCGAACGAGTTGAACACGAGGGTAATACATTTCGGAGAAATTAGTGAAATCTCCAATTCCCCAAAGGAGTACCCCTTTCAGAAATCTTCGATTTCTCTAATATGGATTCGAGCAATGTTTTGATAGTGAATCCTAAAGAATATGCGAGGGTCATGGGCACAAAATTTGTAGGCCTATGTCTTAGGGTTCTATGTATAAAGTTTCGTACGAATCCGAGGTGTGTTGAGGGTGCAACTGTCAAAATACTGAGAGATGTACGAATATAAGGAAAAAACTTTCAAAAATTGCCATCAAAAAGGGGAATTTTATTAGAAATGTTGACTTAAGTCTCCGTTTCGACTCCAATATATTCATTTACCCATGAGATCTCTTGGGGAAAAATATCGAACGAGTTGAACACGAGGGTAATACATTTCGGAGAAATTAGTGAAATCTCCAATTCCCCAAAGGGGTACCCCTTTCAGAAATCTTCGATTTCTCTAATATGGATCCGTGCAATGTTTTGATAGTGAATACTAAAGAATATGCGAGGGTCATGGGCACAAAATTTGTAGGCCTATGTCTTAGGGTTCTATGTATAAAGTTTCGTACGAATCTGAGGTTTGTTAAGGGTGAAACAGTCAAAATGCTGAGAGATGTACGAATATAAGGAAAATACTTTCAAAAATTGCCATCAAAAAGGGGAATTTTTTTAGAAATGTTGACTTAAGTCTCCGTTTCGACTCCAATATATTCATTTACCCATGAGATCTCTTGGGGAAAAATATCGAACGAGTTGAACACGAGGGTAATACATTTCGGAGAAATTAGTGAAATCTCCAATTCCCCAAAGGAGTACCCCTTTCAGAAATCTTCGATTTCTCTAATATGGATTCGAGCAATGTTTTGATAGTGAATCCTAAAGAATATGCGAGGGTCATGGGCACAAAATTTGTAGGCCTATGTCTTAGGGTTCTATGTATAAAGTTTCGTACGAATCCGAGGTGTGTTGAGGGTGCAACTGTCAAAATACTGAGAGATGTACGAATATAAGGAAAAAACTTTCAAAAATTGCCATCAAAAAGGGGAATTTTATTAGAAATGTTGACTTAAGTCTCCGTTTCGACTCCAATATATTCATTTACCCATGAGATCTCTTGGGGAAAAATATCGAACGAGTTGAACACGAGGGTAATACATTTCGGAGAAATTAGTGAAATCTCCAATTCCCCAAAGGGGTACCCCTTTCAGAAATCTTCGATTTCTCTAATATGGATCCGTGCAATGTTTTGATAGTGAATACTAAAGAATATGCGAGGGTCATGGGCACAAAATTTGTAGGCCTATGTCTTAGGGTTCTATGTATAAAGTTTCGTACGAATCTGAGGTTTGTTAAGGGTGAAACAGTCAAAATGCTGAGAGATGTACGAATATAAGGAAAATACTTTCAAAAATTGCCATCAAAAAGGGGAATTTTTTTAGAAATGTTGACTTAAGTCTCCGTTTCGACTCCAATATATTCATTTACCCATGAGATCTCTTGGGGAAAAATATCGAACGAGTTGAACACGAGGGTAATACATTTCGGAGAAATTAGTGAAATCTCCAATTCCCCAAAGGGGTACCCCTTTCAGAAATCTTCGATTTCTCTAATATGGATTCGAGCAATGTTTTGATAGTGAATCCTAAAGAATATGCGAGGGTCATGGGCACAAAATTTGTAGGCCTATGTCTTAGGGTACTATGTATAAAGTTTCGTACGAATCTGAGGTGTGTTGAGGGTGAAACAGTCAAAATACTGAGAGATGTACGAATATAAGGAAAAAACTTTCGAAAATTGCCATCAAAAAGGGGAATTTTTTTAGAAATGTTGACTTAAGTCTCCGTTTCGACTCCAATATATTCATTTACCCATGAGATCTCTTGGGGAAAAATATCGAACGAGTTGAACACGAGGGTCATACATTTCGGAGAAATTAGGGAAATCTCCAATTCACCAAAGGGGTACCCCTTTCAGAAATCTTCGATTTCTCTAATATGGATCCGTGCAATGTTTTGATAGTGAATAATAAAGAATATGCGAGGTTCATCGGCACAAAAGTTGTGGCCCTATGTCTTAGGGTATAATGTATAAAGTTTCGTACAAATCCGAGGAGAGTAGAGGGTGAAACATTCTAAATACTGATAGATGTACGAATATAAGGAAAAAACTTGCGAAAATTGCCATCAAAAAGGGGAATTTTTTTTGAAATGTTGACTTAAGTCTCCGTTTCGACTCCAATATATTCATTTACCCATGAGATCATTTAGGGAAATATATCGAACGAGTTGAACACGAGGGTAATACATTTCGGAGAAATTAGTGAAATCTCCAATTCACCAACGGGGTACCCCTTTCAGAAATCTTCGATTTCTCTAATATGGATTCGAGCAATGATTTGATAGTGAATCCTAAATAATATGCGAGGGTCATGGGCACAAAATTTGTAGGCCTATGTCTTAGGGTTCTATGTATAAAGTTTCGTACGAATCCGAGGTGTGTTGAGGGTGAATACAGTCAAAATACTGAGAGATTTACGAATATAAGGAAAAAACTTGCGAAAATTGCCATCAAAAAGGGGTATTTTTTTAGAAATGTTGACTTAAGTCTCCGTTTCGACTCCAATATATTCATTTACCCATGAGATCTCTTGGGGAAAAATATCGAACGAGTTGAACACGAGGGTAATACATTTCGGAGAAATTAGTGAAATCTCCAATTCCCCAAAGGGGTACCCCTTTCAGAAATCTTCGATTTCTCTAATATGGATTCGAGAAATTTTTTGATAGTGAATACTAAATAATATGCGAGGGTCATGGGCACAAAAGTTGTAGGCCTATGTCTTAGGGTTCTATGTATAAAGTTTCGTACGAATCCGAGGTTTGTTAAGGGTGAAACAGTCAAAATACTGAGAGATGTACGAATATAAGGAAAATACTTTCAAAAATTGCCATCAAAAAGGGGAATTTTTTTAGAAATGTTGACTTAAGTCTCCGTTTCGACTCCAATATATTCATATACCCATGAAATCTCTTGGGGAAAAATATCGAACGAGTTGAACACGAGGGTAATACATTTCGGAGAAATTAGGGAAATCTCCAATTCACCAAAGGGGTACCCCTTTCAGAAATCTTCGATTTCTCTAATATGGATCCGTGCAATGTTTTGATAGTGAATACTAAAGAATATGCGAGGGTCATGGGCATAAAATTTGTAGGCCTATGTCTTAGGGTTCTATGTATAAAGTTTCGTACGAATCCGAGGTGTGTTGAGGGTGAAACAGTCAAAATACTGAGAGATGTACGAATATAAGGAAAAAACATTCGAAAATTGCCATCAAAAAGGGGAATTTTTTTAGAAATGTTGACTTAAGTCTCCGTTTCGACTCCAATATATTAATTTACCCATGAGATCTCTTGGGGAAAAATATCGAACCTGTTGAACACGAGGGTAATACATTTCAGAGAAATTAGTGAAATCTCCAATTCACCAAAGGGGTACCCCTTTCAGAAATCTTCGATTTCTCTAATATGGATTCGAGCAATGATTTGATAGTGAATCCTAAATAATATGCGAGGGTCATGGGCACAAAATTTGTAGGCCTATGTCTTAGGGTTCTATGTATAAAGTTTCGTACGAATCCGAGGTGTGTTGAGGGTGAATACAGTCAAAATACTGAGAGATTTACGAATATAAGGAAAAAACTTGCGAAAATTGCCATCAAAAAGGGGTATTTTTTTAGAAATGTTGACTTAAGTCTCCGTTTCGACTCCAATATATTCATTTACCCATGAGATCTCTTGGGGAAAAATATCGAACGAGTTGAACACGAGGGTAATACATTTCGGAGAAATTAGTGAAATCTCCAATTCCCCAAAGGGGTACCCCTTTCAGAAATCTTCGATTTCTCTAATATGGATTCGAGCAATTTTTTGATAGTGAATACTAAATAATATGCGAGGGTCATGGGCACAAAAGTTGTAGGCCTATGTCTGAGGGTTCTATGTATAAAGTTTCGTACGAATCCGAGGTTTGTTCAGGGTGAAACAGTCAAAATACTGAGAGATGTACGAATATAAGGAAAATACTTTCAAAAATTGCCATCAAAAAGGGGAATTCTTTTAGAAATGTTGACTTAAGTCTCCGTTTCGACTCCAATATATTCATTTACCCATGAGATCTCTTGGGGAAAAATATCGAACGAGTTGAACAAGAGGGTAATACATTTCGGAGAAATTAGTGAAATCTCCAATTCCCCAAAGGGGTACCCCTTTCAGAAATCTTCGATTTCTCTAATATGGATTCGAGCAATGTTTTGATAGTGAATACTAAAGAATATGCGAGGGTCATGGGTACAAAAGTTCTAGCCCTATGTCTTAGGATTTAATGTATAAAGTTTCGTACGAATCCGAGGTGTGTTGAGGGTGAAACAGTCAAAATACTGAAAGATGTACGAATATAAGGAAAAAACTTTCGAAAATTGCCATCAAAAAGGGGAATTTTTTTAGAAATGTTGACTTAAGTCTCCGTTTCGTCTCCAATATATTCATTTACCCATGAGATCTCTTGGGGTAAAATATCGAACGAGTTGAACACGAGGGTAATACATTTCGGAGAAATTAGTGAAATCTCCAATTCCCCAAAGGGGTACCCCTTTCGGAAATCTTCGATTTCTCTAATATGGATTCGAGCAATTTTTTGATAGTGAATACTAAAGAATATGAGAGGGTCATGGGCACAAAAGTTGTAGGCCTATGTCTTAGGGTTCTATGTATAAAGTTTCGTACGAATCCGAGGTATGTTAAGGGTGAAACAGTCAAAATACTGAGAGATGTACGAATATAAGGAAAAAACTTTCAAAAATTGCCATCAAAAAGGGGAATTTTTTTAGAAATGTTGACTTAAGTCTCCGTTTCGACTCCAATATATTCATTTACCCATGAGATCTCTTGGGGAAAAATATCGAACGAGTTGAACACGAGGGTAATACATTTCGGAGAAATTAGTGAAATCTCCAATTCCCCAAAGGGGAACCCCTTTCAGAAATCTTCGATTTCTCTAATATGGATTCGAGCAATGTTTTGATAGTGAATCCTAAAAAATATGCGAGGGTCATGGGCACAAAATTTGTAGGCCTATGTCTTAGGGTTCTATGTATAAAGTTTCGTATGAATCCGAGGTGTGTTGAGGGTGAATACAGTCAAAATACTGAGAGATTTACGAATATAAGGAAAAAACTTGCGAAAATTGCCATCAAAAAGGGGTATTTTGTTAGAAATGTTGACTTAAGTCTCCGTTTCGACTCCAATATATTCATTTACCCATGAGATCTCTTGGGGAAAAATATCGAACGAGTTGAACACGAGGGTAATACATTTCGGAGAAATTATGGAAATCTCCAATTCACCAAAGGGGTACCCCTTTCAGAAATCTTCGATTTCTCTAATATGGATCCGTGCAATGTTTTGATAGTGAATACTAAAGAATATGCGAGGGTCATGGGCACAAAATTTGTAGGCCTATGTCTTAGGGTTCTATGTATAAAGTTTCGTACGAATCCGAGGTTTGTTAAGGGTGAAACAGTCAAAATACTGAGAGATGTACAAATATAAGGAAAATACTTTCAAAAATTGCCATCAAAAAGGGGAATTTTTTTAGAAATGTTGACTTAAGTCTCCGTTTCGACTCCAATATATTCATTTACCCATGATATCTCTTGGGGAAAAATATCGAACGAGTTGAACACGAGGGTAATACATTTCGGAGAAATTAGTGAAATCTCCAATTCCCCAAAGGGGTACCCCTTTCAGAAATCTTCGATTTCTCTAATATGGATTCGAGCAATGTTTTGATAGTGAATCCTAAAGAATATGCGAGGGTCATGGGCACAAAATTTGTAGGCCTATGTCTTAGGGTTCTATGTATAAAGTTTCGTATGAATCCGAGGTGTGTTGAGGGTGAAACAGTCAAAATACTGAGAGATGTACGAATATAAGGAAAAAACTTTCGAAAATTGCCATCAAAAAGGGGAATTTTTTTAGAAATGTTGACTTAAGTCTCCGTTTCGTCTCCAATATATTCATTTACCCATGAGATCTCTTGGGGAAAAATATCGAACGAGTTGAACACGAGGGTCATACATTTCGGAGAAATTAGGGAAATCTCCAATTCACCAAAGGGGTACCCCTTTCAGAAATCTTCGATTTCTCTAATATGGATCCGTGCAATGTTTTGATAGTGAATAATAAAGAATATGCGAGGTTCATCGGCACAAAAGTTGTGGCCCTATGTCTTAGGGTTTAATGTATAAAGTTTCGTACAAATCCGAGGTGTGTAGAGGGTGAAACATTCTAAATACTGATAGATGTACGAATATAAGGAAAAAACTTGCGAAAATTGCCATCAAAAAGGGGAATTTTTTTTGAAATGTTGACTTAAGTCTCCGTTTCGACTCCAATATATTCATTTACCCATGAGATCATTTAGGGAAATATATCGAACGAGTTGAACACGAGGGTAATACATTTCGGAGAAATTAGTGAAATCTCCAATTCACCAAAGGGGTACCCCTTTCAGAAATCTTCGATTTCTCTAATATGGATTCGAGCAATGATTTGATAGTGAATCCTAAATAATATGCGAGGGTCATGGGCACAAAATTTGTAGGCCTATGTCTTAGGGTTCTATGTATAAAGTTTCGTACGAATCCGAGGTGTGTTGAGGGTGAATACAGTCAAAATACTGAGAGATTTACGAATATAAGGAAAAAACTTGCGAAAATTGCCATCAAAATGGGGTATTTTTTTAGAAATGTTGACTTAAGTCTCCGTTTCGACTCCAATATATTCATTTACCCATGAGATCTCTTGGGGAAAAATATCGAACGAGTTGAACACGAGGGTAATACATTTCGGAGAAATTAGTGAAATCTCCAATTCCCCAAAGGGGTACCCCTTTCAGAAATCTTCGATTTCTCTAATATGGATTCGAGAAATTTTTTGATAGTGAACACTAAATAATATGCGAGGGTCATGGGCACAAAAGTTGTAGGCCTATGTCTTAGGGTTCTATGTATAAAGTTTCGTACGAATCCGAGGTTTGTTAAGGGTGAAACAGTCAAAATACTGAGAGATGTACGAATATAAGGAAAAAACTTTCCAAAATTGCAATCAAAAAGGGGAATTTTTTTAGAAATGTTGACTTAAGTCTCCGTTTCGACTCCAATATATTCATTTACCCATGAGATCTCTTGGGGAAAAATATCGAACGAGTTGAACACGAGGGTAATACATTTCGGAGAAATTAGTGAAATCTCCAATTCCCCAAAGGGGTACCCCTTTCAGAAATCTTCGATTTCTCTAATATGGATTCGAGCAATGATTTGATAGTGAATCCTAAAGAATATGCGAGGGTCATGGGCACAAAATTTGTAGGCCTATGTCTTAGGGTTCTATGTATAAATTTTCGTACGAATCCGAGGTGTGTTGAGGGTGAAACAGTCAAAATACTGAGAGATGTACGAATATAAGGAAAAAACTTTCGAAAATTGCCATCAAAAAGGGGAATTTTTTTAGAAATGTTGACTTAAGTCTCCGTTTCGACTCCAATATATTCATTTACCCATGAGATCTCTTGGGGAAAAATATCGAACGAGTTGAACACGAGGGTAATACATTTCGGAGAAATTAGTGAAATCTCCAATTCCCCAAAGGGGTACCCCTTTCAGAAATCTTCGATTTCTCTAATATGGATTCGAGCAAATTTTTGATAGTGAATACTAAAGAATATGCGAGGGTCATGGGCACAAAAGTTGTAGGCCTATGTCTTAGGGTTCTATGTATAAAGTTTCGTACGAATCCGAGGTTTGTTAAGGGTGAAACAGTCAAAATACTGAGCGATGTACGAATATAAGGAAAAAACTTTCAAAAATTGCCATCAAAAAGGGGAATTTTTTTAGAAATGTTGACTTAAGTCTCCGTTTCGACTCCAATATATTCATTTACCCATGAGATCTCTTGGGGAAAAATATCGAACGAGTTGAACACGAGGGTAATACATTTCGGAGAAATTAGTGAAATCTCCAATTCCCCAAAGGGGTACCCCTTTCAGAAATCTTCGATTTCTCTAATATGGATTCGAGCAATGTTTTTATAGTGAATCCTAAAGAATATGCGAGGGTCATGGGAACAAAATTTGTAGGTCTATGTCTTAGGGTTCTATGTATAAAGTTTCGTACGAATCCGAGGTGTGTTGAGGGTGAAACAGTCAAAATACTGAGAGATGTACGAATATAAGGAAAAAACTTTCGAAAATTGCAATCAAAAAGGGGAATTTTTTTAGAAATGTTGACTTAAGTGTCCGTTTCGACTCCAATATATTCATTTACCCATGAGATCTCTTGGGGAAAAATATCGAACGAGTTGAACACGAGGGTCATACATTTCGGAGAAATTAGGGAAATCTCCAATTCACCAAAGGGGTACCCCTTTCAGAAATCTTCGATTTCTCTAATATGGATCCGTGCAATGATTTGATAGTGAATAATAAAGAATATGCGAGGTTCATCGGCTCAAAAGTTGTGGCCCTATGTCTTAGGGTTCTATGTATAAAGTTTCGTACAAATCCGAGGTGTGTTGAGGGTGAAACATTCTAAATACTGATAGATGTACGAATATAAGGAAAAAACTTGCGAAAATTGCCATCAAAAAGGGGAATTTTTTTTGAAATGTTGACTTAAGTCTCCGTTTCGACTCCAATATATTCATTTACCCATGAGATCTCTTGGGGAAATATATCGAACGAGTTGAACACGAGGGTAATACATTTCGGAGAAATTAGTGAAATCTCCAATTCCCCAAAGGGGTACCCCTTTCAGAAATCTTCGATTTCTCTAATATGGATTCGATAAATTTTTTGATAGTGAATACTAAATAATATGCGAGGGTCATGGGCACAAAAGTTGTAGGCCTATGTCTTAGGGTTCTATGTATAAAGTTTCGTACGAATCCGAGGTTTGTTAAGGGTGAAACAGTCAAAATACTGAGAGATGTACGAATATAAGGAAAAAACTTTCCAAAATTGCCATCAAAAAGGGGAATTTTTTTAGAAATGTTGACTTAAGTCTCCGTTTCGACTCCAATATATTCATTTACCCATGAGATCTCTTGGGGAAAAATATCGAACGAGTTGAACACGAGGGTAATACATTTCGGAGAAATTAGTGAAATCTCCAATTCCCCAAAGGGGTACCCCTTTCAGAAATCTACGATTTCTCTAATATGGATTCGAGCAATGATTTGATAGTGAATCCTAAAGAATATGCGAGGGTCATGGGCACAAAATTTGTAGGCCTATGTCTTAGGGTTCTATGTATAAAGTTTCGTACGAATCCGAGGTGTGTTGAGGGTGAAACAGTCAAAATACTGAGAGATGTACGAATATAAGGAAAAAACTTTCGAAAATTGCCATCAAAAAGGGGAATTTTTTTAGAAATGTTGACTTAAGTCTCCGTTTCGACTCCAATATATTCATTTACCCATGAGATCTCTTGGGGAAAAATATCGAACGAGTTGAACACGAGGGTAATACATTTCGGAGAAATTAGTGAAATCTCCAATTCCCCAAAGGGGTACCCCTTTCAGAAATCTTCGATTTCTCTAATATGGATTCGAGCAATTTTTTGATAGTGAATACTAAAGAATATGCGAGGTTCATCGGCAGAAAAGTTGTGGCCCTATGTCTTAGGGTTTAATGTATAAAGTTTCGTACGAATCCGAGGTGTGTTAAGGGTGAAACAGCCAAAATACTGATAGATGTACGAATATAAGGAAAAAACTTGCGAAAATTGCCATCAAAAAGGGGAATTTTTTTTGAAATGTTGACTTAAGTCTCCGTTTCGACTCCAATATATTCATTTACCCATGAGATCATTTAGGGAAATATATCGAACGAGTTGAACAGGAGGGTAATACATTTCGGAGAAATTAGTGAAATCTCCAATTCACCAAAGGGGTACCCCTTTCAGAAATCTTCGATTTCTCTAATATGGATTCGAGCAATGATTTGATAGTGAATCCTAAATAATATGCGAGGGTCATGGGCACAAAATTTGTAGGCCTATGTCTTAGGGTTCTATGTATAAAGTTTCGTATGAATCCGAGGTGTGTTGAGGGTGAATACAGTCAAAATACTGAGAGATTTACGAATATAAGGAAAACACTTGCGAAAATTGCCATCAAAAAGGGGTATTTTTTTAGAAATGTTGACTTAAGTCTCCGTTTCGACTCCAATATATTCATTTACCCATGAGATCTCTTGGGGAAAAATATCGAACGAGTTGAACACGAGGGTAATACATTTCGGAGAAATTATGGAAATCTCCAATTCCCCAAAGGGGTACCCCTTTCAGAAATCTTCGATTTCTCTAATATGGATTCGAGCAATGTTTTGATAGTGAATACTAAATAATATGCGAGGGTCATGGGCACAAAAGATGTAGGCCTATGTCTTAGGGTTCTATGTATAAAGTTTCGTACGAATCCCAGGTTTGTTAAGGGTGAAACAGTCAAAATACTGAGAGATGTACGAATATAAGGAAAAAACTTTCCAAAATTGCCATCAAAAAGGGGAATTTTTTTAGAAATGTTGACTTAAGTCTCCGTTTCGACTCCAATATATTCATTTACCCATGAGATCTCTTGGGGAAAAATATCGAACGAGTTGAACACGAGGGTAATACATTTCGGAGAAATTAGTGAAATCTCCAATTCCCCAAAGGGGTACCCCTTTCAGAAATCTTCGATTTCTCTAATATGGATTCGAGCAATGATTTGATAGTGAATCCTAAAGAATATGCGAGGGTCATGGGCACAAAATTTGTAGGCCTATGTCTTAGGGTTCTATGTATAAATTTTCGTACGAATCCGAGGTGTGTTGAGGGTGAAACAGTCAAAATACTGAGAGATGTACGAATATAAGGAAAAAACTTTCGAAAATTGCCATCAAAAAGGGGAATTTTTTTAGAAATGTTGACTTAAGTCTCCGTTTCGACTCCAATATATTCATTTACCCATGAGATCTCTTGGGGAAAAATATCGAACGAGTTGAACACGAGGGTAATACATTTCGGAGAAATTAGTGAAATCTCCAATTCCCCAAAGGGGTACCCCTTTCAGAAATCTTCGATTTCTCTAATATGGATTCGAGCAAATTTTTGATAGTGAATACTAAAGAATATGCGAGGGTCATGGGCACAAAAGTTGTAGGCCTATGTCTTAGAGTTCTATGTATAAAGTTTCGTACGAATCCGAGGTTTGTTAAGGGTGAAACAGTCAAAATACTGAGAGATGTACGAATATAAGGAAAAAACTTTCAAAAATTGCCATCAAAAAGGGGAATTTTTTTAGAAATGTTGACTTAAGTCTCTGTTTCGACTCCAATATATTCATTTACCCATGAGATCTCTTGGGGAAAAATATCGAACGAGTTGAACACGAGGGTAATACATTTCGGAGAAATTAGTGAAATCTCCAATTCCCCAAAGGGGTACCCCTTTCAGAAATCTTCGATTTCTCTAATATGGATTCGAGCAATGTTTTGATAGTGAATCCTAAAGAATATGCGAGGGTCATGGGAACAAAATTTGTAGGTCTATGTCTTAGGGTACTATGTATAAAGTTTCGTACGAATCCGAGGTGTGTTGAGGGTGAAACAGTCAAAATACTGAGAGATGTACGAATATAAGGAAAAAACTTTCGAAAATTGCCATCAAAAAGGGGAATTTTTTTAGAAATGTTGACTTAAGTGTCCGTTTCGACTCCAATATATTCATTTACCCATGAGATCTCTTGGGGAAAAATATCGAACGAGTTGAACACGAGGGTCATACATTTCGGAGAAATTAGGGAAATCTCCAATTCACCAAAGGGGTACCCCTTTCAGAAATCTTCGATTTCTCTAATATGGATCCGTGCAATGTTTTGATAGTGAATAATAAAGAATATGCGAGGTTCATCGGCTCAAAAGTTGTGGCCCTATGTCTTAGGGTTCTATGTATAAAGTTTCGTACAAATCCGAGGTGTGTTGAGGGTGAAACATTCTAAATACTGATAGATGTACGAATATAAGGAAAAAACTTGCGAAAATTGCCATCAAAAAGGGGAATTTTTTTTGAAATGTTGACTTAAGTCTCCGTTTCGACTCCAATATATTCATTTACCCATGAGATCTCTTGGGGAAATATATCTAACGAGTTGAACACGAGGGTAATACATTTCGGAGAAATTAGTGAAATCTCCAATTCCCCAAAGGGGTACCCCTTTCAGAAATCTTCGATTTCTCTAATATGGATTCGATAAATTTTTTGATAGTGAATACTAAATAATATGCGAGGGTCATGGGCACAAAAGTTGTAGGCCTATGTCTTAGGGTCCTATGTATAAAGTTTCGTACGAATCCGAGGTTTGTTAAGGGTGAAACAGTCAAAATACTGAGAGATGTACGAATATAAGGAAAAAACTTTCCAAAATTGCCATCAAAAAGGGGAATTTTTTTAGAAATGTTGACTTAAGTCTCCGTTTCGACTCCAATATATTCATTTACCCATGAGATCTCTTGGGGAAAAATATCGAACGAGTTGAACACGAGGGTAATACATTTCGGAGAAATTAGTGAAATCTCCAATTCCCCAAAGGGGTACCCCTTTCAGAAATCTACGATTTCTCTAATATGGATTCGAGCAATGATTTGATAGTGAATCCTAAAGAATATGCGAGGGTCATGGGCACAAAATTTGTAGGCCTATGTCTTAGGGTTCTATGTATAAAGTTTCGTACGAATCCGAGGTGTGTTGAGGGTGAAACAGTCAAAATACTGAGAGATGTACGAATATAAGGAAAAAACTTTCGAAAATTGCCATCAAAAAGGGGAATTTTTTTAGAAATGTTGACTTAAGTCTCCGTTTCGACTCCAATATATTCATTTACCCATGAGATCTCTTGGGGAAAAATATCGAACGAGTTGAACACGAGGGTAATACATTTCGGAGAAATTAGTGAAATCTCCAATTCCCCAAAGGGGTACCCCTTTCAGAAATCTTCGATTTCTCTAATATGGATTCGAGCAATTTTTTGATAGTGAATACTAAAGAATATGCGAGGGTCATGGGCACAAAAGTTGTAGGCCTATGTCTTAGGGTTCTATGTATAAAGTTTCGTACGAATCCGAGGTTTGTTAAGGGTGAAACAGTCAAAATACTGAGAGATGTACGAATATAAGGAAAAAACTTTCAAAAATTGCCATCAAAAAGGGGAATTTTTTTAGAAATGTTGACTTAAGTCTCCGTTTCGACTCCAATATATTCATTTACCCATGAGATCTCTTGGGGAAAAATATCGAACGAGTTGAACACGAGGGTAATACATTTCGGAGAAATTAGTGAAATCTCCAATTCCCCAAAGGGGTACCCCTTTCAGAAATCTTCGATTTCTCTAATATGGATTCGAGCAATGTTTTGATAGTGAATCCTAAAGAATATGCGAGGGTCATGGGAACAAAATTTGTAGGCCTATGTCTTAGGGTTCTATGTATAAAGTTTCGTACGAATCCGAGGTGTTTTGAGGGTGAAACAGTCAAAATACTGAGAGATGTACGAATATAAGGAAAAAACTTTCGAAAATTGCCATCAAAAAGGGGAATTTTTTTAGAAATGTTGACTTAAGTCTCCGTTTCGACTCCAATATATTCATTTACCCATGAGATCTCTTGGGGAAAAATATCGAACGAGTTGAACACGAGGGTCATACATTTCGGAGAAATTAGGGAAATCTCCAATTCACCAAAGGGGTACCCCTTTCAGAAATCTTCGATTTCTCTAATATGGATCCGTGCAATGTTTTGATAGTGAATAATAAAGAATATGCGAGGTTCATCGGCTCAAAAGTTGTGGCCCTATGTCTTAGGGTTTAATGTATAAAGTTTCGTACAAATCCGAGGTGTGTTGAGGGTGAAACATTCTAAATACTGATAGATGTACGAATATAAGGAAAAAACTTTCCAAAATTGCCATCAAAAAGGGGAATTTTTTTAGAAATGTTGACTTAAGTCTCCGTTTCGACTCCAATATATTCATTTACCCATGAGATCTCTTGGGGAAAAATATCGAACGAGTTGAACACGAGGGTAATACATTTCGGAGAAATTAGTGAAATCTCCAATTCCCCAAAGGGGTACCCCTTTCAGAAATCTTCGATTTCTCTAATATGGATTCGAGCAATGTTTTGATAGTGAATCCTAAAGAATATGCGAGGGTCATGGGAAAAAAATTTGTAGGCCTATGTCTTAGGGTTCTATGTATAAAGTTTCGTACGAATCCGAGGTGTGTTGAGGGTGAAACAGTCAAAATACTGAGAGATGTACGAATATAAGGAAAAAACTTTCGAAAATTGCCATCAAAAAGGGGAATTTTTTTAGAAATGTTGACTTAAGTCTCCGTTTCGACTCCAATATATTCATTTACCCATGAGATCTCTTCGGGAAAAATATCGAACGAGTTGAACACGAGGGTAATACATTTCGGAGAAATTATGGAAATCTCCAATTCACCAAAGGGGTACCCCTTTAAGAAATCTTCGATTTCTCTAATATGGATCCGTGCAATGTTTTGATAGTGAATACTAAAGAATATACGAGGGTCATGGGCACAAAAGTTCTAGCCCTATGTCTTAGGATTTAATGTATAAATTTTCGTACGAATCCGAGGTGTGTTGAGGGTGAAACAGTCAAAATACTGAGAGATGTACGAATATGAGGAAAAAACTTTCGAAAATTGCCATCAAAAAGGGGAATTTTTTTAGAAATGTTGACTTAAGTCTCCGTTTCGAATCCAATATATTCATTTACCCATGAGATCTCTTGTGGAAAAATATCGAACGAGTTGAACACGAGGGTAATACATTTCGGAGAAATTAGTGAAATCTCCAATTCACCAAAGGGGTACCCCTTTCAGAAATCTTCGATATCTCTAATATGGATTCGAGCAATGATTTGATAGTGAATCCTAAATAATATGCGAGGGTCATGGGCACAAAATTTGTAGGCCTATGTCTTAGGGTTCTATGTATAAAGTTTCGTACGAATCCGAGGTGTGTTGAGGGTGAATACAGTCAAAATACTGAGAGATTTACGAATATAAGGAAAAAACTTGCGAAAATTGCCATCAAAATGGGGTATTTTTTTAGAAATGTTGACTTAATTCTCCGTTTCAACTCCAATATATTCATTTACCCATGAGATCTCTTGGGGAAAAATATCGAACGAGTTGAACACGAGGGTAATACATTTCAGAGAAATTATGGAAATCTCCAATTCACCAAAGGGGTACCCCTTTCAGAAATCTTCGATTTCTCTAATATGGATCCGTGCAATGTTTTGATAGTGAATACTAAAGAATATGCGAGGGTCATGGGCACAAAAGTTCTAGCCCTATGTCTTAGTATTTAATGTATAAAGTTTCGTACGAATCCGAGGTGTGTTGAGGGTGAAACAGTCAAAATACTGAGAGATGTACGAATATAAGGAAAAAACTTGCGAAAATTGCCATCAAAAAGGGGAATTTTTTTAGAAATGTTGACTTAAGTCTCCGTTTCGACTCCAATATATTCATTTACCCATGAGATCTCTTGTGGAAAAATATCGAACGAGTTGAACACGAGGGTAATACATTTCGGAGAAATTATGGAAATCTCCAATTCACCAAAGGGGTAACCCTTTCAGAAATCTTCGATTTCTCTAATATGGATTCCAGCAATTTTTTGATAGTGAATACTAAAGAATATGCGAGGGTCATGGGCATAAAAGTTGTAGGCCTATGTCTTAGGGTTCTATGTATAAAGTTTCGTACGAATCCGAGGTTTGTTAAGGGTGAAACAGTCAAAATACTGAGAGATGTACGAATATAAGGAAAAAACTTTCAAAAATTGCCATCAAAAGGGGGAATTTTTTTAGAAATGTTGACTTAAGTCTCCGTTTCGACTCCAATATATTCATTTACCCAAGAGATCTCTTGGGGAAAAATATCGAACGAGTTGAACACGAGGGTAATACATTTCGGAGAAATTAGTGAAATCTCCAATTCCCCAAAGGGGTACCCCTTTCAGAAATCTTCGATTTCTCTAATATGGATTCGAGCAATGTTTTGATAGTGAATCCTAAAGAATATGCGAGGGTCATGGGCAAAAAATTTGTAGGCCTATGTCTTAGGGTTCTATGTATAAAGTTTCGTACGAATCCGAGTTGTGTTGAGGGTGAAACAGTCAAAATACTGAGAGATGTACGAATATAAGGAAAAAACTTTCGAAAATTGCCATCAAAAAGGGGAATTTTTTTAGAAATGTTGACTTAAGTCTCCGTTTCGACTCCAATATATTCATTTACCCATGAGATCTCTTGGGGAAAAATATCGAACGAGTTGAACACGAGGGTAATACATTTCGGAGAAATTAGTGAAATCTCCAATTCACCAAAGGGGTACCCCTTTCAGAAATCTTCGATTTCTCTAATATGGATTCGAGCAATTTTTTGATAGTGAATACTAAATAATATGCGAGGGTCATGGGCACAAAAGTTGTAGGCCTATGTCTTAGGGTTCTATGTATAAAGTTTCGTACGAATCCGAGGTTTGTTAAGGGTGAAACAGTCAAAATACTGAGAGATGTACGAATATAAGGAAAAAACTTTCAAAAATTGCCATCAAAAAGGGGAATTTTTTTAGAAATGTTGACTTAAGTCTCCGTTTCGACTCCAATATATTCATTTACCCAAGAGATCTCTTGGGGAAAAATATCGAACGAGTTGAACACGAGGGTAATACATTTCGGAGAAATTAGTGAAATCTCCAATTCCCCAAAGGGGTACCCCTTTCAGAAATCTTCGATTTCTCTAATATGGATTCGAGCAATGTTTTGATAGTGAATCCTAAAGAATATGCGAGGGTCATGGGAAAAAAATTTGTAGGCCTATGTCTTAGGGTTCTATGTATAAAGTTTCGTACGAATCCGAGTTGTGTTGAGGGTGAAACAGTCAAAATACTGAGAGATGTACGAATATAAGGAAAAAACTTTCGAAAATTGCCATCAAAAAGGGGAATTTTTTTAGAAATGTTGACTTAAGTCTCCGTTTCGACTCCAATATATTCATTTACCCATGAGATCTCTTGGGGAAAAATATCGAACGAGTTGAACACGAGGGTAATACATTTCGGAGAAATTAGTGAAATCTCCAATTCACCAAAGGGGTACCCCTTTCAGAAATCTTCGATTTCTCTAATATGGATTCGAGCAATTTTTTGATAGTGAATACTAAATAATATGCGAGGGTCATGGGCACAAAAGTTGTAGGCCTATGTCTTAGGGTTCTATGTATAAAGTTTCGTACGAATCCGAGGTTTGTTAAGGGTGAAACAGTCAAAATACTGAGAGATGTACGAATATAAGGAAAATACTTTCAAAAATTGCCATCAAAAAGGGGAATTTTTTTAGAAATGTTGACTTAAGTCTCCGTTTCGACTCCAATATATTCATTTACCCATGAGATCTCTTGGGGAAAAATATCGAACGAGTTGAACACGAGGGTAATACATTTCGGAGAAATTAGTGAAATCTCCAATTCCCCAAAGGGGTACCCCTTTCAGAAATCTTCGATTTCTCTAATATGGATTCGAGCAATGTTTTGATAGTGAATCCTAAAGAATATGCGAGGGTCATGGGCACAAAATTTGTAGGCCTATGTCTTAGGGTTCTATGTATAAAGTTTCGTACGAATCCGAGGTGTGTTGAGGGTGAAACAGTCAAAATACTGAGAGATGTACGAATATAAGGAAAAAACTTTCGAAAATTGCCATCAAAAAGGGGAATTTTTTTAGAAATGTTGACTTAAGTCTCCGTTTCGACTCCAATATATTCATTTACCCATGAGATCTCTTGGGGAAAAATATCGAACGAGTTGAACACGAGGGTAATACATTTCGGAGAAATTAGTGAAATCTCCAATTCCCCAAAGGGGTACCCCTTTCAGAAATTTTCGATTTCTCTAATATGGATTCGAGCAATTTTTTGATAGTGAATGCTAAAGAATATGCGAGGGTCATGGGCACAAAAGTTGTAGGCCTATGTCTTAGGGTTCTATGTATAAAGTTTCGTACGAATCCGAGGTTTGTTAAGGGTGCAACTGTCAAAATACTGAGAGATGTACGAATATAAGGAAAAAACTTTCAAAAATTGCCATCAAAAAGGGGAATTTTATTAGAAATGTTGACTTAAGTCTCCGTTTCGTCTCCAATATATTCATTTACCCATGAGATCTCTTGGGGAAAAATATCGAACGAGTTGAACACGAGGGTAATACAATTCGGAGAAATTAGTGAAATCTCCAATTCCCCAAAGGGGTACCCCTTTCAGAAATCTTCGATTTCTCTAATATGGATTCGAGCAATGTTTTGATAGTGAATCCTAAAGAATATGCGAGGGTCATGGGCACAAAATTTGTAGGCCTATGTCTTAGGGTTCTATGTATAAAGTTTCGTACGAATCCGAGGTGTGTTGAGGGTGAAACAGTCAAAATACTGAGAGATGTACGAATATAAGGAAAAAACTTTCAAAAATTGCCATCAAAAAATGGAATTTTTTTAGAAATGTTGACTTAAGTCTCCGTTTCGACTCCAATATATTCATTTACCCATGAGATCTCTTGGGGAAAAATATCGAACGAGTTGAACACGAGGGTAATACATTTCGGAGAAATTATGGAAATCTCCAATTCACCAAAGGGGTACCCCTTTCAGAAATCTTCGATTTCTCTAATATGGATCCGTGCAATGTTTTGATAGTGAATACTAAAGAATATGCGAGGGTCATGGGCACAAAAGTTCTAGCCCTATGTCTTAGGATTTAATGTATAAAGTTTCGTACGAATCCGAGGTGTGTTGAGGGTGAAACAGTCAAAATACTGAGAGATGTACGAATATAAGGAAAAAACTTGCGAAAATTGCCATCAAAAAGGGGAATTTTTTTAGAAATGTTGACTTAAGTCTCCGTTTCGACTCCAATATATTCATTTACCCATGAGATCTCTTGTGGAAAAATATCGAACGAGTTGAACACTAGGGTAATACATTTCGGAGAAATTATGGAAATCTCCAATTCACCAAAGGGGTACCCCTTTCAGAAATCTTCGATTTCTCTAATATGGATCCGTGCAATGTTTTGATAGTGAATACTAAAGAATATGCGAGGGTCATGGGAACAAAAGTTCTAGCCCTATGTCTTAGGATTTAATGTATAAAGTTTCGTACGAATCCGAGGTGTGTTGAGGGTGAAAACAGTCAAAATACTGAGAGATTGACAAATATAAGGAAAAAACTTGCGAAAATTGCCATCAAAAAGGGGAATTTTTTTAGAAATGTTGACTTAAGTCTCCGTTTCGACTCCAATATATTCATTTACCCATGAGATCTCTTGGGGAAAAATATCGAACGAGTTGAACACGAGGGTAATACATTTCGGAGAAATTAGTGAAATCTCCAATTCCCCAAAGGGGTACCCCTTTCAGAAATCTTCGATTTCTCTAATATGGATTCGAGCAATTTTTTGATAGTGAATACTAAAGAATATGCGAGGGTCATGGGCACAAAAGTTGTAGGCCTATGTCTTAGGGTTCTATGTATAAAGTTTCGTACGAATCCGAGGTTTGTTAAGGGTGAAACAGTCAAAATACTGAGAGATGTACGAATATAAGGAAAAAACTTTCGAAAATTGCCATCAAAAAGGGGAATTTTTTTAGAAATGTTGACTTAAGTCTCCGTTTCGACTCCAATATATTCATTTACCCATGAGATCTCTTGGGGAAAAATATCGAACGAGTTGAACACGAGGGTCATACATTTCGGAGAAATTAGGGAAATCTCCAATTCACCAAAGGGGTACCCCTTTCAGAAATCTTCGATTTCTCTAATATGGATCCGTGCAATGTTTTGATAGTGAATAATAAAGAATATGCGAGGTTCATCGGCTCAAAAGTTGTGGCCCTATGTCTTAGGGTTTAATGTATAAAGTTTCGTACAAATCCGAGGTGTGTTGAGGGTGAAACATTCTAAATACTGATAGATGTACGAATATAAGGAAAAAACTTTCCAAAATTGCCATCAAAAAGGGGAATTTTTTTAGAAATGTTGACTTAAGTCTCCGTTTCGACTCCAATATATTCATTTACCCATGAGATCTCTTGGGGAAAAATATCGAACGAGTTGAACACGAGGGTAATACATTTCGGAGAAATTAGTGAAATCTCCAATTCCCCAAAGGGGTACCCCTTTCAGAAATCTTCGATTTCTCTAATATCGATTCGAGCAATGATTTGATAGTGAATCCTAAAGAATATGCGAGGGTCATGGGCACAAAATTTGTAGGCCTATGTCTTAGGGTTCTATGTATAAAGTTTCGTACGAATCCGAGGTGTGTTGAGGGTGAAACAGTCAAAATACTGAGAGATGTACGAATATAAGGAAAAAACTTTCGAAAATTGCCATCAAAAAGGGGAATTTTTTTAGAAATGTTGACTTAAGTCTCCGTTTCGACTCCAATATATTCATTTACCCATGAGATCTCTTCGGGAAAAATATCGAACGAGTTGAACACGAGAGTAATACATTTCGGAGAAATTATGGAAATCTCCAATTCACCAAAGGGGTACCCCTTTAAGAAATCTTCGATTTCTCTAATATGGATCCGTGCAATGTTTTGATAGTGAATACTAAAGAATATACGAGGGTCATGGGCACAAAAGTTCTAGCCCTATGTCTTAGGATTTAATGTATAAATTTTCGTACGAATCCGAGGTGTGTTGAGGGTGAAACAGTCAAAATACTGAGAGATGTACGAATATGAGGAAAAAACTTTCGAAAATTGCCATCAAAAAGGGGAATTTTTTTAGAAATGTTGACTTAAGTCTCCGTTTCGAATCCAATATATTCATTTACCCATGAGATCTCTTGTGGAAAAATATCGAACGAGTTGAACACGAGGGTAATACATTTCGGAGAAATTAGTGAAATCTCCAATTCACCAAAGGGGTACCCCTTTCAGAAATCTTCGATATCTCTAATATGGATTCGAGCAATGATTTGATAGTGAATCCTAAATAATATGCGAGGGTCATGGGCACAAAATTTGTAGGCCTATGTCTTAGGGTTCTATGTATAAAGTTTCGTACGAATCCGAGGTGTGTTGAGGGTGAATACAGTCAAAATACTGAGAGATTTACGAATATAAGGAAAAAACTTGCGAAAATTGCCATCAAAATGGGGTATTTTTTTAGAAATGTTGACTTAATTCTCCGTTTCAACTCCAATATATTCATTTACCCATGAGATCTCTTGGGGAAAAATATCGAACGAGTTGAACACGAGCGTAATACATTTCAGAGAAATTAGTGAAATCTCCAATTCCCCAAAGGGGTACCCCTTTCAGAAATCTTCGATTTCTCTAATATGGATTCGAGCAATGTTTTGATAGTGAATCCTAAAGAATATGCGAGGGTCATGGGAAAAAAATTTGTAGGCCTATGTCTTAGGGTTCTATGTATAAAGTTTCGTACGAATCCGAGGTGTGTTGAGGGTGAAACAGTCAAAATACTGAGAGATGTACGAATATAAGGAAAAAACTTTCGAAAATTGCCATCAAATAGGGGAATTTTTTTTGAAATGTTGACTTAAGTCTCCGTTTCGACTCCAATATATTCATTTACCCATGAGATCTCTTGGGGAAAAATATCGAACGAGTTGAACACGAGGGTAATACATTTCAGAGAAATTATGGAAATCTCCAATTCACCAAAGGGGTACCCCTTTCAGAAATCTTCGATTTCTCTAATATGGATCCGTGCAATGTTTTGATAGT
Source organism: Humulus lupulus (assembly GCF_963169125.1). Taxonomy (NCBI): domain Eukaryota; kingdom Viridiplantae; phylum Streptophyta; class Magnoliopsida; order Rosales; family Cannabaceae; genus Humulus; species Humulus lupulus. Next base: position 2,482,984 of record NC_084795.1, read on the forward strand.
GAATACTAAAGAATATGCGAGGGTCATGGGCACAAAAGTTCTAGCCCTATGTCTTAGTATTTAATGTATAAAGTTTCGTACGAATCCGAGGTGTGTTGAGGGTGAAACAGTCAAAATACTGAGAGATGTACGAATATAAGGAAAAAACTTGCGAAAATTGCCATCAAAAAGGGGAATTTTTTTAGAAATGTTGACTTAAGTCTCCGTTTCGACTCCAATATATTCATTTACCCATGAGATCTCTTGTGGAAAAATATCGAACGAGTTGAACACGAGGGTAATACATTTCGGAGAAATTATGGAAATCTCCAATTCACCAAAGGGGTAACCCTTTCAGAAATCTTCGATTTCTCTAATATGGATTCCAGCAATTTTTTGATAGTGAATACTAAAGAATATGCGAGGGTCATGGGCACAAAAGTTGTAGGCCTATGTCTTAGGGTTCTATGTATAAAGTTTCGTACGAATCCGAGGTTTGTTAAGGGTGAAACAGTCAAAATACTGAGAGATGTACGAATATAAGGAAAAAACTTTCAAAAATTGCAATCAAAAAGGGGAATTTTTTTAGAAATGTTGACTTAAGTCTCCGTTTCGACTCCAATATATTCATTTACCCAAGAGATCTCTTGGGGAAAAATATCGAACGAGTTGAACACGAGGGTAATACATTTCGGAGAAATTAGTGAAATCTCCAATTCCCCAAAGGGGTACCCCTTTCAGAAATCTTCGATTTCTCTAATATGGATTCGAGCAATGTTTTGATAGTGAATCCTAAAGAATATGCGAGGGTCATGGGCAAAAAATTTGTAGGCCTATGTCTTAGGGTTCTATGTATAAAGTTTCGTACGAATCCGAGTTGTGTTGAGGGTGAAACAGTCAAAATACTGAGAGATGTACGAATATAAGGAAAAAACTTTCGAAAATTGCCATCAAAAAGGGGAATTTTTTTAGAAATGTTGACTTAAGTCTCCGTTTCGACTCCAATATATTCATTTACCCATGAGATCTCTTGGGGAAAAATATCGAACGAGTTGAACACGAGGGTAATACATTTCGGAGAAATTAGTGAAATCTCCAATTCACCAAAGGGGTACCCCTTTCAGAAATCTTCGATTTCTCTAATATGGATTCGAGCAATTTTTTGATAGTGAATACTAAATAATATGCGAGGGTCATGGGCACAAAAGTTGTAGGCCTATGTCTTAGGGTTCTATGTATAAAGTTTCGTACGAATCCGAGGTTTGTTAAGGGTGAAACAGTCAAAATACTGAGAGATGTACGAATATAAGGAAAATACTTTCAAAAATTGCCATCAAAAAGGGGAATTTTTTTAGAAATGTTGACTTAAGTCTCCGTTTCGACTCCAATATATTCATTTACCCATGAGATCTCTTGGGGAAAAATATCGAACGAGTTGAACACGAGGGTAATACATTTCGGAGAAATTAGTGAAATCTCCAATTCCCCAAAGGGGTACCCCTTTCAGAAATCTTCGATTTCTCTAATATGGATTCGAGCAATGTTTTGATAGTGAATCCTAAAGAATATGCGAGGGTCATGGGCACAAAATTTGTAGGCCTATGTCTTAGGGTTCTATGTATAAAGTTTCGTACGAATCCGAGGTGTGTTGAGGGTGAAACAGTCAAAATACTGAGAGATGTACGAATATAAGGAAAAAACTTTCGAAAATTGCCATCAAAAAGGGGAATTTTTTTAGAAATGTTGACTTAAGTCTCCGTTTCGACTCCAATATATTCATTTACCCATGAGATCTCTTGGGGAAAAATATCGAATGAGTTGAACACGAGGGTAATACATTTCGGAGAAATTAGTGAAATCTCCAATTCCCCAAAGGGGTACCCCTTTCAGAAATTTTCGATTTCTCTAATATGGATTCGAGCAATTTTTTGATAGTGAATACTAAAGAATATGCGAGGGTCATGGGCACAAAAGTTGTAGGCCTATGTCTTAGGGTTCTATGTATAAAGTTTCGTACGAATCCGAGGTTTGTTAAGGGTGCAACTGTCAAAATACTGAGAGATGTACGAATATAAGGAAAAAACTTTCAAAAATTGCCATCAAAAAATGGAATTTTTTTAGAAATGTTGACTTAAGTCTCCGTTTCGACTCCAATATATTCATTTACCCATGAGATCTCTTGGGGAAAAATATCGAACGAGTTGAACACGAGGGTAATACAATTCGGAGAAATTAGTGAAATCTCCAATTCCCCAAAGGGGTACCCCTTTCAGAAATCTTCGATTTCTCTAATATGGATTCGAGCAATGTTTTGATAGTGAATCCTAAAGAATATGCGAGGGTCATGGGCACAAAATTTGTAGGCCTATGTCTTAGGGTTCTATGTATAAAGTTTCGTACGAATCCGAGGTGTGTTGAGGGTGAAACAGTCAAAATACTGAGAGATGTACGAATATAAGGAAAAAACTTTCAAAAATTGCCATCAAAAAATGGAATTTTTTTAGAAATGTTGACTTAAGTCTCCGTTTCGACTCCAATATATTCATTTACCCATGAGATCTCTTGGGGAAAAATATGGAACGAGTTGAACACGAGGGTAATACATTTCGGAGAAATTATGGAAATCTCCAATTCACCAAAGGGGTACCCCTTTCAGAAATCTTCGATTTCTCTAATATGGATTCGAGCAATGTTTTGATAGTGAATCCTAAAGAATATGCGAGGGTCATGGGCACAAAATTTGTAGGCCTATGTCTTAGGGTTCTATGTATAAAGTTTCGTACGAATCCGAGGTGTGTTGAGGGTGAAACAGTCAAAATACTGAGAGATGTACGAATATAAGGAAAAAACTTTCAAAAATTGCCATCAAAAAATGGAATTTTTTTAGAAATGTTGACTTAAGTCTCCGTTTCGACTCCAATATATTCATTTACCCATGAGATCTCTTGGGGAAAAATATGGAACGAGTTGAACACGAGGGTAATACATTTCGGAGAAATTATGGAAATCTCCAATTCACCAAAGGGGTACCCCTTTAAGAAATCTTCGATTTCTCTAATATGGATCCGTGCAATGTTTTGATAGTGAATACTAAAGAATATGCGAGGGTCATGGGCACAAAAGTTATAGGCCTATGTCTTAGGGTTCTATGTATAAAGTTTCGTACGAATCCGAGGTTTGTTAAGGGTGAAACACTCAAAATACTGAGAGATGTACGAATATAAGGAAAAAACTTTCAAAAATTGCCATCAAAAAATGGAATTTTTTTAGAAATGTTGACTTAAGTCTCCGTTTCGACTCCAATATATTCATTTACCCATGAGATCTCTTGGGGAAAAATATCGAACGAGTTGAACACGAGGGTAATACATTTCGGAGAAATTAGTGAAATCTCCAATTCCCCAAAGGGGTACCCCTTTCAGAAATCTTCGATTTCTCTAATATGGATTCGAGCAATTTTTTGATAGTGAATACTAAAGAATATGCGTGGGTCATGGGCACAAAAGTTATAGGCCTATGTCTTAGGGTTCTATGTATAAAGTTTCGTACGAATCCGATGTTTGTTAAGGGTGAAACACTCAAAATACTGAGAGATGTACGAATATAAGGAAAAAACTTTCAAAAATTGCCATCAAAAAATGGAATTTTTTTAGAAATGTTGACTTAAGTCTCCGTTTCGACTCCAATATATTCATTTACCCATGAGATCTCTTGGGGAAAAATATCGAACGAGTTGAACACGAGGGTAATACATTTCGGAGAAATTATGGAAATCTCCAATTCACCAAAGGGGTACCCCTTTCAGAAATCTTCGATTTCTCTAATATGGATCCGTGCAATGTTTTGATAGTGAATACTAAAGAATATGCGAGGGTCATGGGAACAAAAGTTCTAGCCCTATGTCTTAGGATTTAATGTATAAAGTTTCGTACGAATCCGAGGTGTGTTGAGGGTGAAAACAGTCAAAATACTGAGAGATTGACTAATATAAGGAAAAAACTTGCGAAAATTGCCATCAAAAAGGGGAATTTTTTTAGAAATGTTGACTTAAGTCTCCGTTTCGACTCCAATATATTCATTTACCCATGAGATCTCTTGGGGAAAAATATCGAACGAGTTGAACACGAGGGTAATACATTTCGGAGAAATTAGTGAAATCTCCAATTCACCAAAGGGGTACCCCTTTCAGAAATCTTCGATTTCTCTAATATGGTTTCGAGCAATGTTTTGATAGTGAATACTAAAGAATATGCGAGGGTCATGGGAACAAAATTTGTAGCCCTATGTCTTAGGGTTCTATGTATAAAATTTCGTGCACATCCGAGGTTTGTTAAGGGTGAAACAGTCAAAATACTGAGAGATGTACGAATATAAGGAAAAAACTTTCAAAAATTGCCATCAAAAAGGGGAATTTTTTTAGAAATGTTGACTTAAGTCTCCGTTTCGACTCCAATATATTCATTTACCCATGAGATCTCTTGGGGAAAAATATGGAACGAGTTGAACACGAGGGTAATACATTTCGGAGAAATTATGGAAATCTCCAATTCACCAAAGGGGTACCCCTTTAAGAAATCTTCGATTTCTCTAATATGGATCCGTGCAATGTTTTGATAGTGAATACTAAAGAATATGCGAGGGTCATGGGCACAAAAGTTATAGGCCTATGTCTTAGGGTTCTATGTATAAAGTTTCGTACGAATCCGAGGTTTGTTAAGGGTGAAACACTCAAAATACTGAGAGATGTACGAATATAAGGAAAAAACTTTCAAAAATTGCCATCAAAAAATGGAATTTTTTTAGAAATGTTGACTTAAGTCTCCGTTTCGACTCCAATATATTCATTTACCCATGAGATCTCTTGGGGAAAAATATCGAACGAGTTGAACACGAGGGTAATACATTTCGGAGAAATTAGTGAAATCTCCAATTCCCCAAAGGGGTACCCCTTTCCGAAATCTTCGATTTCTCTAATATGGATTCGAGCAATTTTTTGATAGTGAATACTAAAGAATATGCGTGGGTCATGGGCACAAAAGTTATAGGCCTATGTCTTAGGGTTCTATGTATAAAGTTTCGTACGAATCCGATGTTTGTTAAGGGTGAAACACTCAAAATACTGAGAGATGTACGAATATAAGGAAAAAACTTTCAAAAATTGCCATCAAAAAATGGAATTTTTTTAGAAATGTTGACTTAAGTCTCCGTTTCGACTCCAATATATTCATTTACCCATGAGATCTCTTGGGGAAAAATATCGAACGAGTTGAACACGAGGGTAATACATTTCGGAGAAATTAGTGAAATCTCCAATTCCCCAAAGGGGTACCCCTTTCAGAAATCTTCGATTTCTCTAATATGGATTCGAGCAATGTTTTGATAGTGAATCCTAAAGAATATGCGAGGGTCATGGGCACAATATTTGTAGACCTATGTCTTAGGGTTCTATGTATAAAGTTTCGTAGGAATCCGAGGTGTGTTGAGGCTGAAACAGTCAAAATACTGAGAGATGTACGAATATAAGGAAAAAACTTTCGAAAATTGCCATCAAAAAGGGGAATTTTTTTAGAAATGTTGACTTAAGTCTCCGTTTCGACTCCAATATATTCATTTACCCATGAGATCTCTTGTGGAAAAATATCGAACGAGTTGAACACGAGGGTAATACATTTCGGAGAAATTATGGAAATCTCCAATTCACCAAAGGGGTACCCCTTTCAGAAATCTTCGATTTGTCTAATATGGATCCGTGCAATGTTTTGATAGTGAATACTAAAGAATATGCGAGGGTCATGGGAACAAAAGTTCTAGCCCTATGTCTTAGGATTTAATGTATAAAGTTTCGTACGAATCCGAGGTGTGTTGAGGGTGAAAACAGTCAAAATACTGAGAGATTTACAAATATAAGGAAAAAACTTGCGAAAATTGCCATCAAAAAGGGGAATTTTTTTAGAAATGTTGACTTAAGTCTCCGTTTCGACTCCAATATATTCATTTACCCATGAGATCTCTTGGGGAAAAATATCGAACGAGTTGAACACGAGGGTAATACATTTCGGAGAAATTAGTGAAATCTCCAATTCCCCAAAGGGGTACCCCTTTCAGAAATCTTCGATTTCTCTAATATGGATTCGAGCAATTTTTTGATAGTGAATACTAAAGAATATGCGAGGGTCATGGGCACAAAAGTTGTAGGCCTATGTCTTAGGGTTCTATGTATAAAGTTTCGTACGAATCCGAGGTTTGTTAAGGGTGAAACAGTCAAAATACTGAGAGATGTACGAATATAAGGAAAAAACTTTCAAAAATTGCCATCAAAAAGGGGAATTTTTTTAGAAATGTTGACTTAAGTCTCCGTTTCGACTCCAATATATTCATTTACCCATGAGATCTCTTGGGGAAAAATATGGAACGAGTTGAACACGAGGGTAATACATTTCGGAGAAATTATGGAAATCTCCAATTCACCAAAGGGGTACCCCTTTAAGAAATCTTCGATTTCTCTAATATGGATCCGTGCAATGTTTTGATAGTGAATACTAAAGAATATGCGAGGGTCATGGGCACAAAAGTTATAGGCCTATGTCTTAGGGTTCTATGTATAAAGTTTCGTACGAATCCGAGGTTTGTTAAGGGTGAAACACTCAAAATACTGAGAGATGTACGAATATAAGGAAAAAACTTTCAAAAATTGCCATCAAAAAATGGAATTTTTTTAGAAATGTTGACTTAAGTCTCCGTTTCGACTCCAATATATTCATTTACCCATGAGATCTCTTGGGGAAAAATATCGAACGAGTTGAACACGAGGGTAATACATTTCGGAGAAATTAGTGAAATCTCCAATTCCCCAAAGGGGTACCCCTTTCAGAAATCTTCGATTTCTCTAATATGGATTCGAGCAATTTTTTGATAGTGAATACTAAAGAATATCCGTGGGTCATGGGCACAAAAGTTATAGGCCTATGTCTTAGGGTTCTATGTATAAAGTTTCGTACGAATCCGATGTTTGTTAAGGGTGAAACACTCAAAATACTGAGAGATGTACGAATATAAGGAAAAAACTTTCAAAAATTGCCATCAAAAAATGGAATTTTTTTAGAAATGTTGACTTAAGTCTCCGTTTCGACTCCAATATATTCATTTACCCATGAGATCTCTTGGGGAAAAATATCGAACGAGTTGAACACGAGGGTAATACATTTCGGAGAAATTAGTGAAATCTCCAATTCCCCAAAGGGGTACCCCTTTCAGAAATCTTCGATTTCTCTAATATGGATTCGAGCAATGTTTTGATAGTGAATCCTAAAGAATATGCGAGGGTCATGGGCACAATATTTGTAGGCCTATGTCTTAGGGTTCTATGTATAAAGTTTCGTACGAATCCGAGGTGTGTTGAGGGTGAAACAGTCAAAATACTGAGAGATGTACGAATATAAGGAAAAAACTTGCGAAAATTGCCATCAAAAAGGGGAATTTTTTTAGAAATGTTGACTTAAGTCTCCGTTTCGACTCCAATATATTCATTTACCCATGAGATCTCTTGGGGAAAAATATCGAACGAGTTGAACACGAGGGTCATACATTTCGGAGAAATTAGGGAAATCTCCAATTCACCAAAGGGGTACCCCTTTCAGAAATCTTCGATTTCTCTAATATGGATCCGTGCAATGTTTTGATTGTGAATACTAAAGAATATGCGAGGGTCATGGGCACAAAAGTTCTAGGCCTATGTCTTAGGATTTGATGTATAAAGTTTCGTACGAATCCGAGGTGTGTTGAGGGTGAAACAGTCAAAATACTGAGAGATGTACGAATATAAGGAAAAAACTTGCGAAAATTGCCATCAAAAAGGGGAATTTTTTTAGAAATGTTGACTTAAGTCTCCGTTTCGACTCCAATATATTCATTTACCCATGAGATCTCTTGGGGAAAAATATCGAACGAGTTGAACACGAGGGTCATACATTTCGGAGAAATTAGGGAAATCTCCAATTCACCAAAGGGGTACCCCTTTCAGAAATCTTCGATTTCTCTAATATGGATCCGTGCAATGTTTTGATAGTGAATACTAAAGAATATGCGAGGGTCATGGGCACAAAAGTTCTTGCCCTATGTCTTAGGATTTGATGTATAAAGTTTCGTACGAATCAGAGGTGTGTTGACGGTGAAACAGTCAAAATACTGAGAGATGTACGAATATAAGGAAAAAACTTTCGAAAATTGCCATCAAAAAGGGGAATTTTTTTAGAAATGTTGACTTAAGTCTCCGTTTCGACTCCAATATATTCATTTACCCATGAGATCTCTTGGGGAAAAATATCGAACGAGTTGAACACGAGGGTAATACATTTCGGAGAAATTAGTGAAATCTCCAATTCACCAAAGGGGTACCCCTTTCAGAAATCTTCGATTTCTCTAATATGGATCCGTGCAATGTTTTGATAGTGAATCCTATATAATATGCGAGAGTCATGGGCACAAAAGTTCTTGCCCTATGTCTTAGGATTTGATGTATAAAGTTTCGTACGAATCCGAGGTGTGTTGAGGGTGAAAACAGTCAAAATACTGAGAGATGTACGAATATAAGGAAAAAACTTTCGAAAATTGCCATCAAAAAGGGGAATTTTTTTAGAAATGTTGACTTAAGTCTCCGTTTCGACTCCAATATATTCATTTACCCATGAGATCTCTTGGGGAAAAATATGGAACGAGTTGAACACGAGGGTAATACATTTCGGAGAAATTATGGAAATCTCCAATTCACCAAAGGGGTACCCCTTTAAGAAATCTTCGATTTCTCTAATATGGATCCGTGCAATGTTTTGATAGTGAATACTAAAGAATATGCGAGGGTCATGGGCACAAAAGTTATAGGCCTATGTCTTAGGGTTCTATGTATAAAGTTTCGTACGAATCCGAGGTTTTTTAAGGGTGAAACACTCAAAATACTGAGAGATGTACGAATATAAGGAAAAAACTTTCAAAAATTGCCATCAAAAAATGGAATTTTTTTAGAAATGTTGACTTAAGTCTCCGTTTCGACTCCAATATATTCATTTACCCATGAGATCTCTTGGGGAAAAATATCGAACGAGTTGAACACGAGGGTAATACATTTCGGAGAAATTAGTGAAATCTCCAATTCCCCAAAGGGGTACCCCTTTCAGAAATCTTCGATTTCTGTAATATGGATTCGAGCAATGTTTTGATAGTGAATCCTAAAGAATATGCGAGGGTCATGGGCACAATATTTGTAGGCCTATGTCTTAGGGTTCTATGTATAAAGTTTCGTACGAATCCGAGGTGTGTTGAGGGTGAAACAGTCAAAATACTGAGAGATGTACGAATATAAGGAAAAAACTTTCGAAAATTGCCATCAAAAAGGGGAATTTTTTTAGAAATGTTGACTTAAGTCTCCGTTTCGACTCCAATATATTCATTTACCCATGAGATCTCTTGGGGAAAAATATCGAACGAGTTGAACACGAGGGTCATACATTTCGGAGAAATTAGGGAAATCTCCAATTCACCAAAGGGGTACCCCTTTCAGAAATCTTCGATTTCTCTAATATGGATCCGTGCAATGTTTTGATAGTGAATACTAAAGAATATGCGAGGGTCATGGGCACAAAAGTTCTTGCCCTATGTCTTAGGATTTGATGTATAAAGTTTCGTACGAATCAGAGGTGTGTTAACGGTGAAACAGTCAAAATACTGAGAGATGTACGAATATAAGGAAAAAACTTTCGAAAATTGCCATCAAAAAGGGGAATTTTTTTAGAAATGTTGACTTAAGTCTCCGTTTCGACTCCAATATATTCATTTACCCATGAGATCTCTTGGGGAAAAATATCGAACGAGTTGAACACGAGGGTAATACATTTCGGAGAAATTAGTGAAATCTCCAATTCCCCAAAGGGGTACCCCTTTCAGAAATCTTCGATTTCTGTAATATGGATTCGAGCAATGTTTTGATAGTGAATCCTAAAGAATATGCGAGGGTCATGGGCACAATATTTGTAGGCCTATGTCTTAGGGTTCTATGTATAAAGTTTCGTACGAATCCGAGGTGTGTTGAGGGTGAAACAGTCAAAATACTGAGAGATGTACGAATATAAGGAAAAAACTTTCGAAAATTGCCATCAAAAAGGGGAATTTTTTTAGAAATGTTGACTTAAGTCTCCGTTTCGACTCCAATATATTCATTTACCCATGAGATCTCTTGGGGAAAAATATCGAACGAGTTGAACACGAGGGTCATACATTTCGGAGAAATTAGGGAAATCTCCAATTCACCAAAGGGGTACCCCTTTCAGAAATCTTCGATTTCTCTAATATGGATCCGTGCAATGTTTTGATAGTGAATACTAAAGAATATGCGAGGGTCATGGGCACAAAAGTTCTTGCCCTATGTCTTAGGATTTGATGTATAAAGTTTCGTACGAATCAGAGGTGTGTTAACGGTGAAACAGTCAAAATACTGAGAGATGTACGAATATAAGGAAAAAACTTTCGAAAATTGCCATCAAAAAGGGGAATTTTTTTAGAAATGTTGACTTAAGTCTCCGTTTCGACTCCAATATATTCATTTACCCATGAGATCTCTTGGGGAAAAATATCGAACGAGTTGAACACGAGGGTAATACATTTCGGAGAAATTAGTGAAATCTCCAATTCACCAAAGGGGTACCCCTTTCAGAAATCTTCGATTTCTCTAATATGGATCCGTGCAATGTTTTGATAGTGAATCCTAAATAATATGCGAGAGTCATGGGCACAAAAGTTCTTGCCCTATGTCTTAGGATTTGATGTATAAAGTTTCGTACGAATCCGAGGTGTGTTGAGGGTGAAAACAGTCAAAATACTGAGAGATGTACGAATATAAGGAAAAAACTTTCGAAAATTGCCATCAAAAAGGGGAATTTTTTTAGAAATGTTGACTTAAGTCTCCGTTTCGACTCCAATATATTCATTTACCCATGAGATCTCTTGGGGAAAAATATGGAACGAGTTGAACACGAGGGTAATACATTTCGGAGAAATTATGGAAATCTCCAATTCACCAAAGGGGTACCCCTTTAAGAAATCTTCGATTTCTCTAATATGGATCCGTGCAATGTTTTGATAGTGAATACTAAAGAATATGCGAGGGTCATGGGCACAAAAGTTATAGGCCTATGTCTTAGGGTTCTATGTATAAAGTTTCGTACGAATCCGAGGTTTGTTAAGGGTGAAACACTCAAAATACTGAGAGATGTACGAATATAAGGAAAAAACTTTCAAAAATTGCCATCAAAAAATGGCATTTTTTTAGAAATGTTGACTTAAGTCTCCGTTTCGACTCCAATATATTCATTTACCCATGAGATCTCTTGGGGAAAAATATCGAACGAGTTGAACACGAGGGTAATACATTTCGGAGAAATTAGTGAAATCTCCAATTCCCCAAAGGGGTACCCCTTTCAGAAATCTTCGATTTCTCTAATATGGATTCGAGCAATTTTTTGATAGTGAATACTAAAGAATATGCGTGGGTCATGGGCACAAAAGTTATAGGCCTATGTCTTAGGGTTCTATGTATAAAGTTTCGTACGAATCCGATGTTTGTTAAGGGTGAAACACTCAAAATACTGAGAGATGTACGAATATAAGGAAAAAACTTTCAAAAATTGCCATCAAAAAATGGAATTTTTTTAGAAATGTTGACTTAAGTCTCCGTTTCGACTCCAATATATTCATTTACCCATGAGATCTCTTGGGGAAAAATATCGAACGAGTTGAACACGAGGGTAATACATTTCGGAGAAATTAGTGAAATCTCCAATTCCCCAAAGGGGTACCCCTTTCAGAAATCTTCGATTTCTCTAATATGGATTCGAGCAATGTTTTGATAGTGAATCCTAAAGAATATGCGAGGGTCATGGGCACAATATTTGTAGGCCTATGTCTTAGGGTTCTATGTATAAAGTTTCGTACGAATCTGAGGTGTGTTGAGGGTGAAACAGTCAAAATACTGAGAGATGTACGAATATAAGGAAAAAACTTTCGAAAATTGCCATCAAAAAGGGGAATTTTTTTAGAAATGTTGACTTAAGTCTCCGTTTTGACTCCAATATATTCATTTACCCATGAGATCTCTTGGGGAAAAATATCGAACGAGTTGAACACGAGGGTCATACATTTCGGAGAAATTAGGGAAATCTCCAATTCACCAAAGGGGTACCCCTTTCAGAAATCTTCGATTTCTCTAATATGGATCCGTGCAATGTTTTGATTGTGAATACTAAAGAATATGCGAGGGTCATGGGCACAAAAGTTCTAGGCCTATGTCATAGGATTTGATGTATAAAGTTTCGTACGAATCCGAGGTGTGTTGAGGGTGAAACAGTCAAAATACTGAGAGATGTACGAATATAAGGAAAAAACTTGCGAAAATTGCCATCAAAAAGGGGAATTTTTTTAGAAATGTTGACTTAAGTCTCTGTTTCGACTCCAATATATTCATTTACCCATGAGATCTCTTGGGGAAAAATATCGAACGAGTTGAACACGAGGGTCATACATTTCGGAGAAATTAGGGAAATCTCCAATTCACCAAAGGGGTACCCCTTTGAGAAATCATCGATTTCTCTAATATGGATCCGTGCAATGTTTTGATAGTGAATACTAAAGAATATGCGAGGGTCATGGGCACAAAAGTTCTTGCCCTATGTCTTAGGATTTGATGTATAAAGTTTCGTACGAATCAGAGGTGTGTTGACGGTGAAACAGTCAAAATACTGAGAGATGTACGAATATAAGGAAAAAACTTTCGAAAATTGCCATCAAAAACGGGAATTTTTTTAGAAATGTTGACTTAAGTCTCCGTTTCGACTCCAATATATTCATTTACCCATGAGATCTCTTGGGGAAAAATATCGAACGAGTTGAACACGAGGGTAATACATTTCGGAGAAATTAGTGAAATCTCCAATTCACCAAAGGGGTACCCCTTTCAGAAATCTTCGATTTCTCTAATATGGATCCGTGCAATGTTTTGATAGTGAATCCTAAATAAAATGCGAGAGTCATGGGCACAAAAGTTCTTGCCCTATGTCTTAGGATTTGATGTATAAAGTTTCGTACGAATCCGAGGTGTGTTGAGGGTGAAAACAGTCAAAATACTGAGAGATGTACGAATATAAGGAAAAAACTTTCGAAAATTGCCATCAAAAAGGGGAATTTTTTTAGAAATGTTGACTTAAGTCTCCGTTTCGACTCCAATATATTCATTTACCCATGAGATCTCTTGGGGAAAAATATGGAACGAGTTGAACACGAGGGTAATACATTTCGGAGAAATTATGGAAATCTCCAATTCACCAAAGGGGTACCCCTTTAAGAAATCTTCGATTTCTCTAATATGGATCCGTGCAATGTTTTGATAGTGAATACTAAAGAATATGCGAGGGTCATGGGCACAAAAGTTATAGGCCTATGTCTTAGGGTTCTATGTATAAAGTTTCGTACGAATCCGAGGTTTGTTAAGGGTGAAACACTCAAAATACTGAGAGATGTACGAATATAAGGAAAAAACTTTCAAAAATTGCCATCAAAAAATGGAATTTTTTTAGAAATGTTGACTTAAGTCTCCGTTTCGACTCCAATATATTCATTTACCCATGAGATCTCTTGGGGAAAAATATCGAACGAGTTGAACACGAGGGTAATACATTTCGGAGAAATTAGTGAAATCTCCAATTCCCCAAAGGGGTACCCCTTTCAGAAATCTTCGATTTCTCTAATATGGATTCGAGCAATTTTTTGATAGTGAATACTAAAGAATATGCGTGGGTCATGGGCACAAAAGTTGTAGGCCTATGTCTTAGGGTTCTATGTATAAAGTTTCGTACGAATCCGATGTTTGTTAAGGGTGAAACACTCAAAATACTGAGAGATGTACGAATATAAGGAAAAAACTTTCAAAAATTGCCATCAAAAAATGGAATTTTTTTAGAAATGTTGACTTAAGTCTCCGTTTCGACTCCAATATATTCATTTACCCATGAGATCTCTTGGGGAAAAATATCGAACGAGTTGAACACGAGGGTAATACATTTCGGAGAAATTAGTGAAATCTCCAATTCCCCAAAGGGGTACCCCTTTCGGAAATCTTCGATTTCTCTAATATGGATTCGAGCAATGTTTTGATAGTGAATCCTAAAGAATATGCGAGGGTCATGGGCACAATATTTGTACGCCTATGTCTTAGGGTTCTATGTATAAAGTTTCGTACGAATCCGAGGTGTGTTGAGGGTGAAACAGTCAAAATACTGAGAGATGTACGAATATAAGGAAAAAACTTTCGAAAATTGCCATCAAAAAGGGGAATTTTTTTAGAAATGTTGACTTAAGTCTCCGTTTCGACTCCAATATATTCATTTACCCATGAGATCTCTTGGGGAAAAATATCGAACGAGTTGAACACGAGGGTAATACATTTCGGAGAAATTAGTGAAATCTCCAATTCCCCAAAGGGGTACCCCTTTCAGAAATTTTCGATTTCTCTAATATGGATTCGAGCAATTTTTTGATAGTGAATACTAAAGAATATGCGAGGGTCATGGGCACAAAAGTTGTAGGCCTATGTCTTAGGGTTCTATGTATAAAGTTTCATACGAATCCGAGGTTTGTTAAGGGTGCAACTGTCAAAATACTGAGAGATGTACGAATATAAGGAAAAAACTTTCAAAAATTGCCATCAAAAAGGGGAATTTTATTAGAAATGTTGACTTAAGTCTCCGTTTCGACTCCAATATATTCATTTACCCATGAGATCTCTTGGGGAAAAATATCGAACGAGTTGAACACGAGGGTAATACAATTCGGAGAAATTAGTGAAATCTCCAATTCCCCAAAGGGGTACCCCTTTCAGAAATCTTCGATTTCTCTAATATGGATTCGAGCAATGTTTTGATAGTGAATCCTAAAGAATATGCGAGGGTCATGGGCACAAAATTTGTAGGCCTATGTCTTAGGGTTCTATGTATAAAGTTTCGTACGAATCCGAGGTTTGTTAAGGGTGAAACAGTCAAAATACTGAGAGATGTACGAATATAAGGAAAAAACTTTCAAAAATTGCCATCAAAAAGGGGAATTTTTTTAGAAATGTTGACTTAAGTCTCCGTTTCGACTCCAATATATTCATTTACCCATGAGATCTCTTGGGGAAAAATATGGAACGAGTTGAACACGAGGGTAATACATTTCGGAGAAATTATGGAAATCTCCAATTCACCAAAGGGGTACCCCTTTAAGAAATCTTCGATTTCTCTAATATGGATCCGTGCAATGTTTTGATAGTGAATACTAAAGAATATGCGAGGGTCATGGGCACAAAAGTTATAGGCCTATGTCTTAGGGTTCTATGTATAAAGTTTCGTACGAATCCGAGGTTTGTTAAGGGTGAAACACTCAAAATACTGAGAGATGTACGAATATAAGGAAAAAACTTTCAAAAATTGCCATCAAAAAATGGAATTTTTTTAGAAATGTTGACTTAAATCTCCGTTTCGACTCCAATATATTCATTTACCCATGAGATCTCTTGGGGAAAAATATCGAACGAGTTGAACACGAGGGTAATACATTTCGGAGAAATTAGTGAAATCTCCAATTCCCCAAAGAGGTACCCTTTTCAGAAATCTTCGATTTCTCTAATATGGATTCGACCAATTTTTTGATAGTGAATAATAAAGAATATGCGAGGGTCATGGGCACAAAAGTTCTAGCCCTATGTCTTAGGGTTCTATGTATAAAGTTTCGTACGAATCCGAGGTGTGTTGAGGGTGAAACAGTCAAAATACTGAGAGATGTACGAATATAAGGAAAAAACTTTCGAAAATTGCCATCAAAAAGGGGAATTTTTTTAGAAATGTTGACTTAAGTCTCCGTTTCGACTCCAATATATTCATTTACCCATGAGATCTCTTGGGGAAAAATATGGAACGAGTTGAACACGAGGGTAATACATTTCGGAGAAATTATGGAAATCTCCAATTCACCAAAGGGGTACCCCTTTAAGAAATCTTCGATTTCTCTAATATGGATCCGTGCAATGTTTTGATAGTGAATACTAAAGAATATGCGAGGGTCATGGGCACAAAAGTTATAGGCCTATGTCTTAGGGTTCTATGTATAAAGTTTCGTACGAATCCGAGGTTTGTTAAGGGTGAAACACTCAAAATACTGAGAGATGTACGAATATAAGGAACAAACTTTCAAAAATTGCCATCAAAAAATGGAATTTTTTTAGAAATGTTGACTTAAGTCTCCGTTTCGACTCCAATATATTCATTTACCCATGAGATCTCTTGGGGAAAAATATCGAACGAGTTGAACACGAGGGTAATACATTTCGGAGAAATTAGTGAAATCTCCAATTCCCCAAAGGGGTACCCCTTTCAGAAATCTTCGATTTCTCTAATATGGATTCGAGCAATTTTTTGATAGTGAATACTAAAGAATATGCGTGGGTCATGGGCACAAAAGTTATAGGCCTATGTCTTAGGGTTCTATGTATAAAGTTTCGTACGAATCCGATGTTTGTTAAGGGTGAAACACTCAAAATACTGAGAGATGTACGATTATAAGGAAAAAACTTTCAAAAATTGCCATCAAAAAATGGAATTTTTTTAGAAATGTTGACTTAAGTCTCCGTTTCGACTCCAATATATTCATTTACCCATGAGATCTCTTGGGGAAAAATATCGAACGAGTTGAACACGAGGGTAATACATTTCGGAGAAATTAGTGAAATCTCCAATTCCCCAAAGGGGTACCCCTTTCAGAAATCTTCGATTTCTCTAATATGGATTCGAGCAATGTTTTGATAGTGAATCCTAAAGAATATGCGAGGGTCATGGGCACAATATTTGTAGGCCTATGTCTTAGGGTTCTATGTATAAAGTTTCGTACGAATCCGAGGTGTGTTGAGGGTGAAACAGTCAAAATACTGAGAGATGTACGAATATAAGGAAAAAACTTTCGAAAATTGCCATCAAAAAGGGGAATTTTTTTAGAAATGTTGACTTAAGTCTCCGTTTTGACTCCAATATATTCATTTACCCATGAGATCTCTTGGGGAAAAATATCGAACGAGTTGAACACGAGGGTCATACATTTCGGAGAAATTAGGGAAATCTCCAATTCACCAAAGGGGTACCCCTTTCAGAAATCTTCGATTTCTCTAATATGGATCCGTGCAATGTTTTGATTGTGAATACTAAAGAATATGCGAGGGTCATGGGCACAAAAGTTCTAGGCCTATGTCTTAGGATTTGATGTATAAAGTTTCGTACGAATCCGAGGTGTGTTGAGGGTGAAACAGTCAAAATACTGAGAGATGTACGAATATAAGGAAAAAACTTGCGAAAATTGCCATCAAAAAGGGGAATTTTTTTAGAAATGTTGACTTAAGTCTCCGTTTCGACTCCAATATATTCATTTACCCATGAGATCTCTTGGGGAAAAATATCGAACGAGTTGAACACGAGGGTCATACATTTCGGAGAAATTAGGGAAATCTCCAATTCACCAAAGGGGTACCCCTTTCAGAAATCTTCGATTTCTCTAATATGGATCCGTGCAATGTTTTGATAGTGAATACTAAAGAATATGCGAGGGTCATGGGCACAAAAGTTCTTGCCCTATGTCTTAGGATTTGATGTATAAAGTTTCGTACGAATCAGAGGTGTGTTGACGGTGAAACAGTCAAAATACTGAGAGATGTACGAATATAAGGAAAAAACTTTCGAAAATTGCCATCAAAAAGGGGAATTTTTTTAGAAATGTTGACTTAAGTCTCCGTTTCGACTCCAATATATTCATTTACCCATGAGATCTCTTGGGGAAAAATATCGAACGAGTTGAACACGAGGGTAATACATTTCGGAGAAATTAGTGAAATCTCCAATTCACCAAAGGGGTACCCCTTTCAGAAATCTTCGATTTCTCTAATATGGATCCGTGCAATGTTTTGATAGTGAATCCTAAATAATATGCGAGAGTCATGGGCACAAAAGTTCTTGCCCTATGTCTTAGGATTTGATGTATAAAGTTTCGTACGAATCCGAGGTGTGTTGAGGGTGAAAACAGTCAAAATACTGAGAGATGTACGAATATAAGGAAAAAACTTTCGAAAATTGCCATCAAAAAGGGGAATTTTTTTAGAAATGTTGACTTAAGTCTCCGTTTCGACTCCAATATATTCATTTACCCATGAGATCTCTTGGGGATAAATATCGAACGAGTTGAACACGAGGGTAATACATTTCGGAGAAATTAGTGAAATCTCCAATTCACCAAAGGGGTACCCCTTTCAGAAATCTTCGATTTCTCTAATATGGATCCGTGCAATGTTTTGATAGTGAATCCTAAATAATATGCGAGAGTCATGGGCACAAAAGTTCTTGCCCTATGTCTTAGGATTTGATGTATAAAGTTTCGTACGAATCCGAGGTGTGTTGAGGGTGAAAACAGTCAAAATACTGAGAGATGTACGAATATAAGGAAAAAACTTTCGAAAATTGCCATCAAAAAGGGGAATTTTTTTAGAAATGTTGACTTAAGTCTCCGTTTCGACTCCAATATATTCATTTACCCATGAGATCTCTTGGGGATAAATATCGAACGAGTTGAACACGAGGGTAATACATTTCGGAGAAATTAGTGAAATCTCCAATTCACCAAAGGGGTACCCCTTTCAGAAATCTTCGATTTCTCTAATATGGATCCGTGCAATGTTTTGATTGTGAATACTAAAGAATATGCGAGGGTCATGGGCACAAAAGTTCTAGGCCTATGTCTTAGGATTTGATGTATAAAGTTTCGTACGAATCCGAGGTGTGTTGAGGGTGAAACAGTCAAAATACTGAGAGATGTACGAATATAAGGAAAAAACTTGCGAAAATTGCCATCAAAAAGGGGAATTTTTTTAGAAATGTTGACTTAAGTCTCCGTTTCGACTCCAATATATTCATTTACCCATGAGATCTCTTGGGGATAAATATCGAACGAGTTGAACACGAGGGTAATACATTTCGGAGAAATTAGTGAAATCTCCAATTCACCAAAGGGGTACCCCTTTCAGAAATCTTCGATTTCTCTAATATGGATCCGTGCAATGTTTTGATTGTGAATACTAAAGAATATGCGAGGGTCATGGGCACAAAAGTTCTAGGCCTATGTCTTAGGATTTGATGTATAAAGTTTCGTACGAATCCGAGGTGTGTTGAGGGTGAAACAGTCAAAATACTGAGAGATGTACGAATATAAGGAAAAAACTTGCGAAAATTGCCATCAAAAAGGGGAATTTTTTTAGAAATGTTGACTTAAGTCTCCGTTTCGACTCCAATATATTCATTTACCCATGAGATCTCTTGGGGAAAAATATCGAACGAGTTGAACACGAGGGTCATACATTTCGGAGAAATTAGGGAAATCTCCAATTCACCAAAGGGGTACCCCTTTAAGAAATCTTCGATTTCTCTAATATGGATCCGTGCAATGTTTTGATTGTGAATACTAAAGAATATGCGAGGGTCATGGGCACAAAAGTTCTTGCCCTATGTCTTAGGATTTGATGTATAAAGTTTCGTACGAATCCGAGGTGTGTTGAGGGTGAAACAGTCAAAATACTGAGAGATGTACGAATATAAGGAAAAAACTTGCGAAAATTGCCATCAAAAAGGGGAATTTTTTTAGAAATGTTGACTTAAGTCTCCGTTTCGACTCCAATATATTCATTTACCCATGAGATCTCTTGGGGAAAAATATCGAACGAGTTGAACACGAGGGTAATACATTTCGGAGAAATTAGGGAAATCTCCAATTCACCAAAGGGGTACCCCTTTCAGAAATCTTCGATTTCTCTAATATGGATCCGTGCAATGTTTTGATAGTGAATACTAAAGAATATGCGAGGGTCATGGGCACAAAAGTTCTTGCCCTATGTCTTAGGATTTGATGTATAAAGTTTTGTACGAATCAGAGGTGTGTTGACGGTGAAACAGTCAAAATACTGAGAGATGTACGAATATAAGGAAAAAACTTTCGAAAATTGCCATCAAAAAGGGGAATTTTTTTAGAAATGTTGACTTAAGTCTCCGTTTCGACTCCAATATATTCATTTACCCATGAGATCTCTTGGGGAAAAATATCGAACGAGTTGAACACGAGGGTAATACATTTCGGAGAAATTAGTGAAATCTCCAATTCCCCAAAGGGGTACCCCTTTCAGAAATCTTCGATTTCTCTAATATGGATTCGAGCAATTTTTTGATAGTGAATACTAAAGAATATGCGTGGGTCATGGGCACAAAAGTTGTAGGCCTATGTCTTAGGGTTCTATGTATAAAGTTTCGTACGAATCCGATGTTTGTTAAGGGTGAAACACTCAAAATACTGAGAGATGTACGAATATAAGGAAAAAACTTTCAAAAATTGCCATCAAAAAATGGAATTTTTTTAGAAATGTTGACTTAAGTCTCCGTTTCGACTCCAATATATTCATTTACCCATGAGATCTCTTGGGGAAAAATATCGAACGAGTTGAACACGAGGGTAATACATTTCGGAGAAATTAGAGAAATCTCCAATTCCCCAAAGGGGTACCCCTTTCAGAAATCTTCGATTTCTCTAATATGGATTCGAGCAATGTTTTGATAGTGAATCCTAAAGAATATGCGAGGGTCATGGGCACAATATTTGTAGGCCTATGTCTTAGGGTTCTATGTATAAAGTTTCGTACGAATCCGAGGTGTGTTGAGGGTGAAACAGTCAAAATACTGAGAGATGTACGAATATAAGGAAAAAACTTTCGAAAATTGCCATCAAAAAGGGGAATTTTTTTAGAAATGTTGACTTAAGTCTCCGTTTCGACTCCAATATATTCATTTACCCATGAGATCTCTTGGGGAAAAATATGGAACGAGTTGAACACGAGGGTAATACATTTCGGAGAAATTATGGAAATCTCCAATTCACCAAAGGGGTACCCCTTTAAGAAATCTTCGATTTCTCTAATATGGATCCGTGCAATGTTTTGATAGTGAATCCTAAATAATATGCGAGAGTCATGGGCACAAAAGTTCTTGCCCTATGTCTTAGGATTTGATGTATAAAGTTTCGTACGAATCCGAGGTGTGTTGAGGGTGAAAACAGTCAAAATACTGAGAGATGTACGAATATAAGGAAAAAACTTTCGAAAATTGCCATCAAAAAGGGGAATTTTTTTAGAAATGTTGACTTAAGTCTCCGTTTCGACTCCAATATATTCATTTACCCATGAGATCTCTTGGGGATAAATATCGAACGAGTTGAACACGAGGGTAATACATTTCGGAGAAATTAGTGAAATCTCCAATTCACCAAAGGGGTACCCCTTTCAGAAATCTTCGATTTCTCTAATATGGATCCGTGCAATGTTTTGATTGTGAATACTAAAGAATATGCGAGGGTCATGGGCACAAAAGTTCTAGGCCTATGTCTTAGGATTTGATGTATAAAGTTTCGTACGAATCCGAGGTGTGTTGAGGGTGAAACAGTCAAAATACTGAGAGATGTACGAATATAAGGAAAAAACTTGCGAAAATTACCATCAAAAAGGGGAATTTTTTTAGAAATGTTGACTTAAGTCTCCGTTTCGACTCCAATATATTCATTTACCCATGAGATCTCTTGGGGAAAAATATCGAACGAGTTGAACACGAGGGTCATACATTTCGGAGAAATTAGGGAAATCTCCAATTCACCAAAGGGGTACCCCTTTAAGAAATCTTCGATTTCTCTAATATGGATCCGTGCAATGTTTTGATTGTGAATACTAAAGAATATGCGAGGGTCATGGGCACAAAAGTTCTTGCCCTATGTCTTAGGATTTGATGTATAAAGTTTCGTACGAATCCGAGGTGTGTTGAGGGTGAAACAGTCAAAATACTGAGAGATGTACGAATATAAGGAAAAAACTTGCGAAAATTGCCATCAAAAAGGGGAATTTTTTTAGAAATGTTGACTTAAGTCTCCGTTTCGACTCCAATATATTCATTTACCCATGAGATCTCTTGGGGAAAAATATCGAACGAGTTGAACACGAGGGTAATACATTTCGGAGAAATTAGGGAAATCTCCAATTCACCAAAGGGGTACCCCTTTCAGAAATCTTCGATTTCTCTAATATGGATCCGTGCAATGTTTTGATAGTGAATACTAAAGAATATGCGAGGGTCATGGGCACAAAAGTTCTTGCCCTATGTCTTAGGATTTGATGTATAAAGTTTTGTACGAATCAGAGGTGTGTTGACGGTGAAACAGTCAAAATACTGAGAGATGTACGAATATAAGGAAAAAACTTTCGAAAATTGCCATCAAAAAGGGGAATTTTTTTAGAAATGTTGACTTAAGTCTCCGTTTCGACTCCAATATATTCATTTACCCATGAGATCTCTTGGGGAAAAATATCGAACGAGTTGAACACGAGGGTAATACATTTCGGAGAAATTAGTGAAATCTCCAATTCCCCAAAGGGGTACCCCTTTCAGAAATCTTCGATTTCTCTAATATGGATTCGAGCAATTTTTTGATAGTGAATACTAAAGAATATGCGTGGGTCATGGGCACAAAAGTTATAGGCCTATGTCTTAGGGTTCTATGTATAAAGTTTCGTACGAATCCGATGTTTGTTAAGGGTGAAACACTCAAAATACTGAGAGATGTACGAATATAAGGAAAAAACTTTCAAAAATTGCCATCAAAAATTGGAATTTTTTTAGAAATGTTGACTTAAGTCTCCGTTTCGACTCCAATATATTCATTTACCCATGAGATCTCTTGGGGAAAAATATCGAACGAGTTGAACACGAGGGTAATACATTTCGGAGAAATTAGTGAAATCTCCAATTCCCCAAAGGGGTACCCCTTTCAGAAATCTTCGATTTCTCTAATATGGATTCGAGCAATGTTTTGATAGTGAATCCTAAAGAATATGCGAGGGTCATGGGCACAATATTTGTAGGCCTATGTCTTAGGGTTCTATGTATAAAGTTTCGTACGAATCCGATGTGTGTTGAGGGTGAAACAGTCAAAATACTGAGAGATGTACGAATATAAGGAAAAAACTTTCGAAAATTGCCATCAAAAAGGGGAATTTTTTTAGAAATGTTGACTTAAGTCTCCGTTTCGACTCCAATATATTCATTTACCCATGAGATCTCTTGGGGAAAAATATGGAACGAGTTGAACACGAGGGTAATACATTTCGGAGAAATTATGGAAATCTCCAATTCACCAAAGGGGTACCCCTTTAAGAAATCTTCGATTTCTCTAATATGGATCCGTGCAATGTTTTGATAGTGAATACTAAATAATATGCGAGGGTCATGGGCACAAAAGTTATAGGCCTATGTCTTAGGATTTGATGTATAAAGTTTCGTACGAATCCGAGGTGTGTTGAGGGTGAAAACAGTCAAAATACTGAGAGATGTACGAATATAAGGAAAAAACTTTCGAAAATTGCCATCAAAAAATGGAATTTTTTTAGAAATGTTGACTTAAGTCTCCGTTTCGACTCCAATATATTCATTTACCCATGAGATCTCTTGGGGATAAATATCGAACGAGTTGAACACGAGGGTAATACATTTCGGAGAAATTAGTGAAATCTCCAATTCACCAAAGGGGTACCCCTTTCAGAAATCTTCGATTTCTCTAATATGGATCCGTGCAATGTTTTGATTGTGAATACTAAAGAATATGCGTGGGTCATGGGCACAAAAGTTATAGGCCTATGTCTTAGGGTTCTATGTATAAAGTTTCGTACGAATCCGATGTTTGTTGAGGGTGAAACACTCAAAATACTGAGAGATGTACGAATATAAGGAAAAAACTTTCAAAAATTGCCATCAAAAAATGGAATTTTTTTAGAAATGTTGACTTAAGTCTCCGTTTCGACTCCAATATATTCATTTACCCATGAGATCTCTTGGGGAAAAATATCGAACGAGTTGAACACGAGGGTAATACATTTTGGAGAAATTAGTGAAATCTCCAATTCCCCAAAGGGGTACCCCTTTCAGAAATCTTCGATTTCTCTAATATGGATCCGTGCAATGTTTTGATAGTGAATCCTAAAGAATATGCGAGGGTCATGGGCACAATATTTGTAGGCCTATGTCTTAGGGTTCTATGTATAAAGTTTCGTACGAATCCGAGGTGTGTTGAGGGTGAAACAGTCAAAATACTGAGAGATGTACGAATATAAGGAAAAAACTTTCGAAAATTGCCATCAAAAAGGGGAATTTTTTTAGAAATGTTGACTTAAGTCTCCGTTTCGACTCCAATATATTCATTTACCCATGAGATCTCTTGGGGAAAAATATCGAACGAGTTGAACACGAGGGTCATACATTTCGGAGAAATTAGGGAAATCTCCAATTCACCAAAGGGGTACCCCTTTCAGAAATCTTCGATTTCTCTAATATGGATCCGTGCAATGTTTTGATTGTGAATACTAAAGAATATGCGAGGGTCATGGGCACAAAAGTTCTAGGCCTATGTCTTAGGATTTGATGTATAAAGTTTCGTACGAATCCGAGGTGTGTTGAGGGTGAAACAGTCAAAATACTGAGAGATGTACGAATATAAGGAAAAAACTTGCGAAAATTGCCATCAAAAAGGGGAATTTTTTTAGAAATGTTGACTTAAGTCTCCGTTTCGACTCCAATATATTCATTTACCCATGAGATCTCTTGGGGAAAAATATCGAACGAGTTGAACACGAGGGTCATACATTTCGGAGAAATTAGGGAAATCTCCAATTCACCAAAGGGGTACCCCTTTCAGAAATCTTCGATTTCTCTAATATGGATCCGTGCAATGTTTTGATAGTGAATACTAAAGAATATGCGAGGGTCATGGGCACAAAAGTTCTTGCCCTATGTCTTAGGATTTGATGTATAAAGTTTCGTACGAATCAGAGGTGTGTTGACGGTGAAACAGTCAAAATACTGAGAGATGTACGAATATAAGGAAAAAACTTTCGAAAATTGCCATCAAAAAGGGGAATTTTTTTAGAAATGTTGACTTAAGTCTCCGTTTCGACTCCAATATATTCATTTACCCATGAGATCTCTTGGGGAAAAATATCGAACGAGTTGAACACGAGGGTAATACATTTCGGAGAAATTAGTGAAATCTCCAATTCACCAAAGGGGTACCCCTTTCAGAAATCTTCGATTTCTCTAATATGGATCCGTGCAATGTTTTGATAGTGAATCCTAAATAATATGCGAGAGTCATGGGCACAAAAGTTCTTGCCCTATGTCTTAGGATTTGATGTATAAAGTTTCGTACGAATCCGAGGTGTGTTGAGGGTGAAAACAGTCAAAATACTGAGAGATGTACGAATATAAGGAAAAAACTTTCGAAAATTGCCATCAAAAAGGGGAATTTTTTTAGAAATGTTGACTTAAGTCTCCGTTTCGACTCCAATATATTCATTTACCCATGAGATCTCTTGGGGATAAATATCGAACGAGTTGAACACGAGGGTAATACATTTCGGAGAAATTAGTGAAATCTCCAATTCACCAAAGGGGTACCCCTTTCAGAAATCTTCGATTTCTCTAATATGGATCCGTGCAATGTTTTGATAGTGAATCCTAAATAATATGCGAGAGTCATGGGCACAAAAGTTCTTGCCCTATGTCTTAGGATTTGATGTATAAAGTTTCGTACGAATCCGAGGTGTGTTGAGGGTGAAAACAGTCAAAATACTGAGAGATGTACGAATATAAGGAAAAAACTTTCGAAAATTGCCATCAAAAAGGGGAATTTTTTTAGAAATGTTGACTTAAGTCTCCGTTTCGACTCCAATATATTCATTTACCCATGAGATCTCTTGGGGATAAATATCGAACGAGTTGAACACGAGGGTAATACATTTCGGAGAAATTAGTGAAATCTCCAATTCACCAAAGGGGTACCCCTTTCAGAAATCTTCGATTTCTCTAATATGGATCCGTGCAATGTTTTGATTGTGAATACTAAAGAATATGCGAGGGTCATGGGCACAAAAGTTCTAGGCCTATGTCTTAGGATTTGATGTATAAAGTTTCGTACGAATCCGAGGTGTGTTGAGGGTGAAACAGTCAAAATACTGAGAGATGTACGAATATAAGGAAAAAACTTGCGAAAATTGCCATCAAAAAGGGGAATTTTTTTAGAAATGTTGACTTAAGTCTCCGTTTCGACTCCAATATATTCATTTACCCATGAGATCTCTTGGGGAAAAATATCGAACGAGTTGAACACGAGGGTCATACATTTCGGAGAAATTAGGGAAATCTCCAATTCACCAAAGGGGTACCCCTTTCAGAAATCTTCGATTTCTCTAATATGGATCCGTGCAATGTTTTGATAGTGAATACTAAAGAATATGCGAGGGTCATGGGCACAAAAGTTCTTGCCCTATGTCTTAGGATTTGATGTATAAAGTTTCGTACGAATCAGAGGTGTGTTGACGGTGAAACAGTCAAAATACTGAGAGATGTACGAATATAAGGAAAAAACTTTCGAAAATTGCCATCAAAAAGGGGAATTTTTTTAGAAATGTTGACTTAAGTCTCCGTTTCGACTCCAATATATTCATTTACCCATGAGATCTCTTGGGGAAAAATATCGAACGAGTTGAACACGAGGGTAATACATTTCGGAGAAATTAGTGAAATCTCCAATTCACCAAAGGGGTACCCCTTTCAGAAATCTTCGATTTCTCTAATATGGATCCGTGCAATGTTTTGATAGTGAATCCTAAATAATATGCGAGAGTCATGGGCACAAAAGTTCTTGCCCTATGTCTTAGGATTTGATGTATAAAGTTTCGTACGAATCCGAGGTGTGTTGAGGGTGAAAACAGTCAAAATACTGAGAGACGTACGAATATAAGGAAAAAACTTTCGAAAATTGCCATCAAAAAGGGGAATTTTTTTAGAAATGTTGACTTAAGTCTCCGTTTCGACTCCAATATATTCATTTACCCATGAGATCTCTTGGGGATAAATATCGAACGAGTTGAACACGAGGGTAATACATTTCGGAGAAATTAGTGAAATCTCCAATTCACCAAAGGGGTACCCCTTTCAGAAATCTTCGATTTCTCTAATATGGATCCGTGCAATGTTTTGATAGTGAATCCTAAATAATATGCGAGAGTCATGGGCACAAAAGTTCTTGCCCTATGTCTTAGGATTTGATGTATAAAGTTTCGTACGAATCCGAGGTGTGTTGAGGGTGAAAACAGTCAAAATACTGAGAGATGTACGAATATAAGGAAAAAACTTTCGAAAATTGCCATCAAAAAGGGGAATTTTTTTAGAAATGTTGACTTAAGTCTCCGTTTCGACTCCAATATATTCATTTACCCATGAGATCTCTTGGGGAAAAATATCGAACGAGTTGAACACGAGGGTAATACATTTCGGAGAAATTAGTGAAATCTCCAATTCACCAAAGGGGTACCCCTTTCAGAAATCTTCGATTTCTCTAATATGGATCCGTGCAATGTTTTGATAGTGAATCCTAAAGAATATGCGAGGGTCATGGGCACAAAAGTTCTAGCCCTATGTCTTAGGATTTGATGTATAAAGTTTCGTACGAATCCGAGGTGTGTTGAGGGTGAAAACAGTCAAAATACTGAGAGATGTACGAATATAAGGAAAAAACTTTCGAAAATTGCCATCAAAAAGGGGAATTTTTTTAGAAATGTTGACTTAAGTCTCCGTTTCGACTCCAATATATTCATTTACCCATGAGATCTCTTGGGGATAAATATCGAACGAGTTGAACACGAGGGTAATACATTTCGGAGAAATTAGTGAAATCTCCAATTCACCAAAGGGGTACCCCTTTCAGAAATCTTCGATTTCTCTAATATGGATCCGTGCAATGTTTTGATAGTGAATACTAAATAATATGCGAGGGTCATGGGCACAAAAGTTCTTGCCCTATGTCTTAGGATTTGATGTATAAAGTTTCGTACGAATCCGAGGTGTGTTGAGGGTGAAAACAGTCAAAATACTGAGAGATGTACGAATATAAGGAAAAAACTTTCGAAAATTGCCATCAAAAAGGGGAATTTTTTTAGAAATGTTGACTTAAGTCTCCGTTTCGACTCCAATATATTCATTTACCCATGAGATCTCTTGGGGAAAAATATCGAACGAGTTGAACACGAGGGTAATACATTTCGGAGAAATTAGTGAAATCTCCAATTCACCAAAGGGGTACCCCTTTCAGAAATCTTCGATTTCTCTAATATGGATCCGTGCAATGTTTTGATAGTGAATCCTAAATAATATGCGAGAGACATGGGCACAAAAGTTCTTGCCCTATGTCTTAGGATTTGATGTATAAAGTTTCGTACGAATCCGAGGTGTGTTGAGGGTGAAACAGTCAAAATACTGAGAGATGTACGAATATAAGGAAAAAACTTTCGAAAATTGCCATCAAAAAGGGGAATTTTTTTAGAAATGTTGACTTAAGTCTCCGTTTCGACTCCAATATATTCATTTACCCATGAGATCTCTTGGGGAAAAATATCGAACGAGTTGAACACGAGGGTCATACATTTCGGAGAAATTAGGGAAATCTCCAATTCACCAAAGGGGTACCCCTTTCAGAAATCTTCGATTTCTCTAATATGGATTCGACCAATTTTTTGATAGTGAATACTAAAGAATATGCGAGGGTCATGGGCACAAAAGTTCTAGCCCTATGTCTTAGGGTTCTATGTATAAAGTTTCGTACGAATCCGAGGTGTGTTGAGGGTGAAACAGTCAAAATACTGAGAGATGTACGAATATAAGGAAAAAACTTTCGAAAATTGCCATCAAAAAGGGGAATTTTTTTAGAAATGTTGACTTAAGTCTCCGTTTCGACTCCAATATATTCATTTACCCATGAGATCTCTTGGGGAAAAATATCGAACGAGTTGAACACGAGGGTAATACATTTCGGAGAAATTATGGAAATCTCCAATTCACCAAAGGGGTACCCCTTTCAGAAATCTTCGATTTCTCTAATATGGATCCGTGCAATGTTTTGATAGTGAATCCTAAATAATATGCGAGAGTCATGGGCACAAAAGTTCTTGCCCTATGTCTTAGGGTTCTATGTATAAAGTTTCGTACGAATCCGAGGTGTGTTGAGGGTGAAAACAGTCAAAATACTGAGAGATTTACGAATATAAGGAAAAAACTTGCGAAAATTGCCATCAAAAAGGGGAATTGTTTTAGAAATGTTGACTTAAGTCTCCGTTTCGACTCCAATATATTCATTTACCCATGAGATCTCTTGGGGAAAAATATCGAACGAGTTGAACACGAGGGTAATACATTTCGGAGAAATTAGTGAAATCTCCAATTCACCAAAGGGGTACCCCTTTCAGAAATCTTCGATTTCTCTAATATGGATCCGTGCAATGTTTTGATAGTGAATCCTAAATAATATGCGAGGGTCATGGGCACAAAAGTTCTAGCCCTATGTCTTAGGATTTGATGTATAAAGTTTCGTACGAATCCGAGGTGTGTTGAGGGTGAAAACAGTCAAAATACTGAGAGATGTACGAATATAAGGAAAAAACTTTCGAAAATTGCCATCAAAAAGGGGAATTTTTTTAGAAATGTTGACTTAAGTCTCCGTTTCGACTCCAATATATTCATTTACCCATGAGATCTCTTGGGGAAAAATATCGAACGAGTTGAACACGAGGGTAATACATTTCGGAGAAATTAGTGAAATCTCCAATTCACCAAAGGGGTACCCCTTTCAGAAATCTTCGATTTCTCTAATATGGATCCGTGCAATGTTTTGATAGTGAATCCTAAATAATATGCGAGAGACATGGGCACAAAAGTTCTTGCCCTATGTCTTAGGATTTGATGTATAAAGTTTCGTACGAATCCGAGGTGTGTTGAGGGTGAAACAGTCAAAATACTGAGAGATGTACGAATATAAGGAAAAAACTTTCGAAAATTGCCATCAAAAAGGGGAATTTTTTTAGAAATGTTGACTTAAGTCTCCGTTTCGACTCCAATATATTCATTTACCCATGAGATCTCTTGGGGAAAAATATCGAACGAGTTGAACACGAGGGTCATACATTTCGGAGAAATTAGGGAAATCTCCAATTCACCAAAGGGGTACCCCTTTCAGAAATCTTCGATTTCTCTAATATGGATTCGACCAATTTTTTGATAGTGAATACTAAAGAATATGCGAGGGTCATGGGCACAAAAAAGTTGTAGGCCTATGTCTTAGGGTTCTATGTTTAAAGTTTCGTACGAATCCGAGGTGTGTTGACGGTGAAACAGTCAAAATACTGAGAGATGTACGAATATAAGGAAAAAACTTTCGAAAATTGCCATCAAAAAGGGGAATTTTTTTAGAAATGTTGACTTAAGTCTCCGTTTCGACTCCAATATATTCATTTACCCATGAGATCTCTTGGGGAAAAATATTGAACGAGTTGAACACGAGGGTAATACATTTCGGAGAAATTATGGAAATCTCCAATTCACCAAAGGGGTACCCCTTTCAGAAATCTTCGATTTCTCTAATATGGATCCGTGCAATGTTTTGATAGTGAATCCTAAATAATATGCGAGAGTCATGGGCACAAAAGTTCTTGCCCTATGTCTTAGGGTTCTATGTATAAAGTTTCGTACGAATCCGAGGTGTGTTGAGGGTGAAAACAGTCAAAATACTGAGAGATTTACGAATATAAGGAAAAAACTTGCGAAAATTGCCATCAAAAAGGGGAATTGTTTTAGAAATGTTGACTTAAGTCTCCGTTTCGACTCCAATATATTCATTTACCCATGAGATCTCTTGGGGAAAAATATCGAACGAGTTGAACACGAGGGTAATACATTTCGGAGAAATTAGTGAAATCTCCAATTCACCAAAGGGGTACCCCTTTCAGAAATCTTCGATTTCTCTAATATGGATCCGTGCAATGTTTTGATAGTGAATCCTAAATAATATGCGAGGGTCATGGGCACAAAAGTTCTAGCCCTATGTCTTAGGATTTGATGTATAAAGTTTCGTACGAATCCGAGGTGTGTTGAGGGTGAAAACAGTCAAAATACTGAGAGATGTACGAATATAAGGAAAAAACTTTCGAAAATTGCCATCAAAAAGGGGAATTTTTTTAGAAATGTTGACTTAAGTCTCCGTTTCGACTCCAATATATTCATTTACCCATGAGATCTCTTGGGGAAAAATATCGAACGAGTTGAACACGAGGGTAATACATTTCGGAGAAATTAGTGAAATCTCCAATTCACCAAAGGGGTACCCCTTTCAGAAATCTTCGATTTCTCTAATATGGATCCGTGCAATGTTTTGATTGTGAATACTAAAGAATATGCGAGGGTCATGGGCACAAAAGTTCTAGGCCTATGTCTTAGGATTTGATGTATAAAGTTTCGTACGAATCCGAGGTGTGTTGAGGGTGAAACAGTCAAAATACTGAGAGATGTACGAATATAAGGAAAAAACTTGCGAAAATTGCCATCAAAAAGGGGAATTTTTTTAGAAATGTTGACTTAAGTCTCCGTTTCGACTCCAATATATTCATTTACCCATGAGATCTCTTGGGGAAAAATATCGAACGAGTTGAACACGAGGGTCATACATTTCGGAGAAATTAGGGAAATCTCCAATTCACCAAAGGGGTACCCCTTTCAGAAATCTTCGATTTCTCTAATATGGATCCGTGCAATGTTTTGATAGTGAATACTAAAGAATATGCGAGGGTCATGGGCACAAAAGTTCTTGCCCTATGTCTTAGGATTTGATGTATAAAGTTTCGTACGAATCAGAGGTGTGTTGACGGTGAAACAGTCAAAATACTGAGAGATGTACGAATATAAGGAAAAAACTTTCGAAAATTGCCATCAAAAAGGGGAATTTTTTTAGAAATGTTGACTTAAGTCTCCGTTTCGACTCCAATATATTCATTTACCCATGAGATCTCTTGGGGAAAAATATCGAACGAGTTGAACACGAGGGTAATACATTTCGGAGAAATTAGTGAAATCTCCAATTCCCCAAAGGGGTACCCCTTTCAGAAATCTTCGATTTCTCTAATATGGATCCGTGCAATGTTTTAATTGTGAATACTAAAGAATATGCGAGGGTCATGGGCACAAAAGTTCTAGGCCTATGTCTTAGGATTTGATGTATAAAGTTTCGTACGAATCCGAGGTGTGTTGAGGGTGAAACAGTCAAAATACTGAGAGATGTACGAATATAAGGAAAAAACTTGCGAAAATTGCCATCAAAAAGGGGAATTTTTTTAGAAATGTTGACTTAAGTCTCCGTTTCGACTCCAATATATTCATTTACCCATGAGATCTCTTGGGGAAAAATATCGAACGAGTTGAACACGAGGGTCATACATTTCGGAGAAATTAGGGAAATCTCCAATTCACCAAAGGGGTACCCCTTTCAGAAATCTTCGATTTCTCTAATATGGATCCGTGCAATGTTTTGATAGTGAATACTAAAGAATATGCGAGGGTCATGGGCACAAAAGTTCTTGCCCTATGTCTTAGGATTTGATGTATAAAGTTTCGTACGAATCAGAGGTGTGTTGACGGTGAAACAGTCAAAATACTGAGAGATGTACGAATATAAGGAAAAAACTTTCGAAAATTGCCATCAAAAAGGGGAATTTTTTTAGAAATGTTGACTTAAGTCTCCGTTTCGACTCCAATATATTCATTTACCCATGAGATCTCTTGGGGAAAAATATCGAACGAGTTGAACACGAGGGTAATACATTTCGGAGAAATTAGTGAAATCTCCAATTCCCCAAAGGGGTACCCCTTTCAGAAATCTTCGATTTCTCTAATATGGATCCGTGCAATGTTTTAATTGTGAATACTAAAGAATATGCGAGGGTCATGGGCACAAAAGTTCTAGGCCTATGTCTTAGGATTTGATGTATAAAGTTTCGTACGAATCCGAGGTGTGTTGAGGGTGAAACAGTCAAAATACTGAGAGATGTACGAATATAAGGAAAAAACTTGCGAAAATTGCCATCAAAAAGGGGAATTTTTTTAGAAATGTTGACTTAAGTCTCCGTTTCGACTCCAATATATTCATTTACCCATGAGATCTCTTGGGGAAAAATATCGAACGAGTTGAACACGAGGGTCATACATTTCGGAGAAATTAGGGAAATCTCCAATTCACCAAAGGGGTACCCCTTTCAGAAATCTTCGATTTCTCTAATATGGATCCGTGCAATGTTTTGATAGTGAATACTAAAGAATATGCGAGGGTCATGGGCACAAAAGTTCTTTCCCTATGTCTTAGGATTTGATGTATAAAGTTTCGTACGAATCAGAGGTGTGTTGACGGTGAAACAGTCAAAATACTGAGAGATGTACGAATATAAGGAAAAAACTTTCGAAAATAGCCATCAAAAAGGGGAATTTTTTTAGAAATGTTGACTTAAGTCTCCGTTTCGACTCCAATATATTCATTTACCCATGAGATCTCTTGGGGAAAAATATCGAACGAGTTGAACACGAGGGTAATACATTTCGGAGAAATTAGTGAAATCTCCAATTCCCCAAAGGGGTACCCCTTTCAGAAATCTTCGATTTCTCTAATATGGATCCGTGCAATGTTTTAATTGTGAATACTAAAGAATATGCGAGGGTCATGGGCACAAAAGTTCTAGGCCTATGTCTTAGGATTTGATGTATAAAGTTTCGTACGAATCCGAGGTGTGTTGAGGGTGAAACAGTCAAAATACTGAGAGATGTACGAATATAAGGAAAAAACTTGCGAAAATTGCCATCAAAAAGGGGAATTTTTTTAGAAATGTTGACTTAAGTCTCCGTTTTGACTCCAATATATTCATTTACCCATGAGATCTCTTGGGGAAAAATATCGAACGAGTTGAACACGAGGGTAATACATTTCGGAGAAATTAGTGAAATCTCCAATTCACCAAAGGGGTACCCCTTTCAGAAATCTTCGATTTCTCTAATATGGATTCGACCAATTTTTTGATAGTGAATACTAAAGAATATGCGAGGGTCATGGGCACAAAAGTTGTAGGCCTATGTCTTAGGGTTCTATGTATAAAGTTTCGTACGAATCCGAGGTTTGTTAAGGGTGAAACACTCAAAATACTGAGAGATGTACGAATATAAGGAAAAAACTTTCAAAAATTGCCATCAAAAAGGGAAATTTTTTTAGAAATGTTGACTTAAGTCTCCGTTTCGACTCCAATATATTCATTTACCCATGATATCTCTTGTGGAAAAATATCGAACGAGTTGAACACGAGGGTAATACATTTCGGAGAAATTATGGAAATCTCCAATTCACCAAAGGGGTACCCCTTTCAGAAATCTTCGATTTCTCTAATATGGATTCGACCAATTTTTTGATAGTGAAATCTAAAGAATATGCGAGGGTCATGGGCACAAAAGTTCTTGCCCTATGTCTTAGGGTTCTATGTATAAAGTTTCGTACGAATCAGAGGTGTGTTGACGGTGAAACAGTCAAAATACTGAGAGATGTACGAATATAAGGAAAAAACTTGCGAAAATTGCCATCAAAAAGGGGAATTTTTTTAGAAATGTTGACTTAAGTCTCCGTTTCGACTCCAATATATTCATTTACCCATGAGATCTCTTGGGGAAAAATATCGAACGAGTTGAACACGAGGGTCATACATTTCGGAGAAATTAGGGAAATCTCCAATTCACCAAAGGGGTACCCCTTTCAGAAATCTTCGATTTCTCTAATACGGATCCGTGCAATGTTTTGATAGTGAATACTAAAGAATATGCGAGGGTCATGGGCACAAAAGTTCTTGCCCTATGTCTTAGGATTTGATGTATAAAGTTTCGTACGAATCAGAGGTGTGTTGACGGTGAAACAGTCAAAATACTGAGAGATGTACGAATATAAGGAAAAAACTTTCGAAAATTGCCATCAAAAAGGGGAATTTTTTTAGAAATGTTGACTTAAGTCTCCGTTTCGACTCCAATATATTCATTTACCCATGAGATCTCTTGGGGAAAAATATCGAACGAGTTGAACACGAGGGTAATACAATTCGGAGAAATTAGTGAAATCTCCAATTCCCCAAAGGGGTACCCCTTTC
Source organism: Humulus lupulus (assembly GCF_963169125.1). Lineage (NCBI taxonomy): Eukaryota > Viridiplantae > Streptophyta > Magnoliopsida > Rosales > Cannabaceae > Humulus > Humulus lupulus. The sequence goes on from NC_084795.1 coordinate 2,518,193, forward strand.
AGAAATCTTCGATTTCTCTAATATGGATTCGAGCAATGTTTTGATAGTGAATCCTAAAGAATATGCGAGGGTCATGGGCACAAAATTTGTAGGCCTATGTCTTAGGGTTCTATGTATAAAGTTTCGTACGAATCCGAGGTGTGTTGTGGGTGAAACAGTCAAAATACTGAGAGATGTACAAATATAAGGAAAAAACTTTCGAAAATTGCCATCAAAAAGGGGAATTTTTTTAGAAATGTTGACTTAAGTCTCCGTTTCGACTCCAATATATTCATTTACCCATGAGATCTCTTGGGGAAAAATATCGAACGAGTTGAACACGAGGGTAATACATTTCGGAGAAATTATGGAAATCTCCAATTCACCAAAGGGGTACCCCTTTCAGAAATCTTCGATTTATCTAATATGGATCCGTGCAATGTTTTGATAGTGAATACTAAAGAATATGCGAGGGTCATGGGCACAAAAGTTCTAGCCCTATGTCTTAGGATTTAATGTATAAAGTTTCGTACGAATCCGAGGTGTGTTGAGGGTGAAACAGTCAAAATACTGAGAGATGTACGAATATAAGGAAAAAACTTTCGAAAATTGCCATCAAAAAGGGGAATTTTTTTAGAAATGTTGACTTAAGTCTCCGTTTCGACTCCAATATATTCATTTACCCATGAGATCTCTTGGGGATAAATATCGAACGAGTTGAACACGAGGGTAATACATTTCGGAGAAATTATGGAAATCTCCAATTCACCAAAGGGGTACCCCTTTCAGAAATCTTCGATTTCTCTAATATGGATCCGTGCAATGTTTTGATAGTGAATACTAAAGAATATGCGAGGGTCATGGGCACAAAAGTTCTTGCGCTATGTCTTAGGATTTGATGTATAAAGTTTCGTACGAATCAGAGGTGTGTTGACGGTGAAACAGTCAAAATACTGAGAGATGTACGAATATAAGGAAAAAACTTTCGAAAATTGCCATCAAAAAGGGGAATTTTTTTAGAAATGTTGACTTAAGTCTCCGTTTCGACTCCAATATATTCATTTACCCATGAGATCTCTTGGGGAAAAATATCGAACGAGTTGAACACGAGGGTAATACATTTCGGAGAAATTAGTGAAATCTCCAATTCCCCAAAGGGGTACCCCTTTCAGAAATCTTCGATTTCTCTAATATGGATCCGTGCACTGTTTTAATTGTGAATACTAAAGAATATGCGAGGGTCATGGGCACAAAAGTTCTAGGCCTATGTCTTAGGATTTGATGTATAAAGTTTCGTACGAATCCGAGGTGTGTTGAGGGTGAAACAGTCAAAATACTGAGAGATGTACGAATATAAGGAAAAAACTTGCGAAAATTGCCATCAAAAAGGGGAATTTTTTTAGAAATGTTGACTTAAGTCTCCGTTTTGACTCCAATATATTCATTTACCCATGAGATCTCTTGGGGAAAAATATCGAATGAGTTGAACACGAGGGTAATACATTTCGGAGAAATTAGTGAAATCTCCAATTCACCAAAGGGGTACCCCTTTCAGAAATCTTCGATTTCTCTAATATGGATTCGACCAATTTTTTGATAGTGAAATCTAAAGAATATGCGAGGGTCATGGGCACAAAAGTTCTTGCCCTATGTCTTAGGGTTCTATGTATAAAGTTTCGTACGAATCAGAGGTGTGTTGACGGTGAAACAGTCAAAATACTGAGAGATGTACGAATATAAGGAAAAAACTTGCGAAAATTGCCATCAAAAAGGGGAATTTTTTTAGAAATGTTGACTTAAGTCTCCGTTTCGACTCCAATATATTCATTTACCCATGAGATCTCTTGGGGAAAAATATCGAACGAGTTGAACACGAGGGTCATACATTTCGGAGAAATTAGGGAAATCTCCAATTCACCAAAGGGGTACCCCTTTCAGAAATCTTCGATTTCTCTAATACGGATCCGTGCAATGTTTTGATAGTGAATACTAAAGAATATGCGAGGGTCATGGGCACAAAAGTTCTTGCCCTATGTCTTAGGATTTGATGTATAAAGTTTCGTACGAATCAGAGGTGTGTTGACGGTGAAACAGTCAAAATACTGAGAGATGTACGAATATAAGGAAAAAACTTTCGAAAATTGCCATCAAAAAGGGGAATTTTTTTAGAAATGTTGACTTAAGTCTCCGTTTCGACTCCAATATATTCATTTACCCATGAGATCTCTTGGGGAAAAATATCGAACGAGTTGAACACGAGGGTAATACAATTCGGAGAAATTAGTGAAATCTCCAATTCCCCAAAGGGGTACCCCTTTCAGAAATCTTCGATTTCTCTAATATGGATTCGAGCAATGTTTTGATAGTGAATCCTAAAGAATATGCGAGGGTCATGGGCACAAAATTTGTAGGCCTATGTCTTAGGGTTCTATGTATAAAGTTTCGTACGAATCCGAGGTGTGTTGTGGGTGAAACAGTCAAAATACTGAGAGATGTACAAATATAAGGAAAAAACTTTCGAAAATTGCCATCAAAAAGGGGAATTTTTTTAGAAATGTTGACTTAAGTCTCCGTTTCGACTCCAATATATTCATTTACCCATGAGATCTCTTGGGGAAAAATATCGAACGAGTTGAACACGAGGGTAATACATTTCGGAGAAATTATGGAAATCTCCAATTCACCAAAGGGGTACCCCTTTCAGAAATCTTCGATTTATCTAATATGGATCCGTGCAATGTTTTGATAGTGAATACTAAAGAATATGCGAGGGTCATGGGCACAAAAGTTCTAGCCCTATGTCTTAGGATTTAATGTATAAAGTTTCGTACGAATCCGAGGTGTGTTGAGGGTGAAACAGTCAAAATACTGAGAGATGTACGAATATAAGGAAAAAACTTGCGAAAATTGCCATCAAAAAGGGGAATTTTTTTAGAAATGTTGACTTAAGTCTCCGTTTCGACTCCAATATATTCATTTACCCATGAAATCTCTTGTGGAAAAATATCGAACGAGTTGAACACGAGGGTAATACATTTCGGAGAAATTATGGAAATCTCCAATTCACCAAAGGGGTACCCCTTTCAGAAATCTTCGATTTCTCTAATATGGATCCGTGCAATGTTTTGATAGTGAATACTAAAGAATATGCGAGGGTCATGGGCACAAAAGTTCTTGCCCTATGTCTTAGGATTTGATGTATAAAGTTTCGTACGAATCAGAGGTGTGTTGACGGTGAAACAGTCAAAATACTGAGAGATGTACGAATATAAGGAAAAAACTTTCGAAAATTGCCATCAAAAAGGGGAATTTTTTTAGAAATGTTGACTTAAGTCTCCGTTTCGACTCCAATATATTCATTTACCCATGAGATCTCTTGGGGAAAAATATCGAACGAGTTGAACACGAGGGTAATACATTTCGGAGAAATTAGTGAAATCTCCAATTCCCCAAAGGGGTACCCCTTTCAGAAATCTTCGATTTCTCTAATATGGATCCGTGCAATGTTTTAATTGTGAATACTAAAGAATATGCGAGGGTCATGGGCACAAAAGTTCTAGGCCTATGTCTTAGGATTTGATGTATAAAGTTTCGTACGAATCCGAGGTGTGTTGAGGGTGAAACAGTCAAAATACTGAGAGATGTACGAATATAAGGAAAAAACTTGCGAAAATTGCCATCAAAAAGGGGAATTTTTTTAGAAATGTTGACTTAAGTCTCCGTTTTGACTCCAATATATTCATTTACCCATGAGATCTCTTGGGGAAAAATATCGAACGAGTTGAACACGAGGGTAATACATTTCGGAGAAATTAGTGAAATCTCCAATTCACCAAAGGGGTACCCCTTTCAGAAATCTTCGATTTCTCTAATATGGATTCGACCAATTTTTTGATAGTGAATACTAAAGAATATGCGAGGGTCATGGGCACAAAAGTTGTAGGCCTATGTCTTAGGGTTCTATGTATAAAGTTTCGTACGAATCCGAGGTGTGTTGAGGGTGAAACAGTCAAAATACTGAGAGATTTACGAATATAAGGAAAAAACTTTCGAAAATTGCCATCAAAAAGGGGAATTTTTTTAGAAATGTTGACTTAAGTCTCCGTTTCGACTCCAATATATTCATTTACCCATGATATCTCTTGTGGAAAAATATCGAACGAGTTGAACACGAGGGTAATACATTTCGGAGAAATTATGGAAATCTCCAATTCACCAAAGGGGTACCCCTTTCAGAAATCTTCGATTTCTCTAATATGGATTCGACCAATTTTTCGATAGTGAAATCTAAAGAATATGCGAGGGTCATGGGCACAAAAGTTCTTGCCCTATGTCTTAGGGTTCTATGTATAAAGTTTCGTACGAATCAGAGGTGTGTTGACGGTGAAACAGTCAAAATACTGAGAGATGTACGAATATAAGGAAAAAACTTGCGAAAATTGCCATCAAAAAGGGGAATTTTTTTAGAAATGTTGACTTAAGTCTCCGTTTCGACTCCAATATATTCATTTACCCATGAGATCTCTTGGGGAAAAATATCGAACGAGTTGAACACGAGGGTCATACATTTCGGAGAAATTAGGGAAATCTCCAATTCAACAAAGGGGTACCCCTTTCAGAAATCTTCGATTTCTCTAATATGGATCCGTGCAATGTTTTGATAGTGAATACTAAAGAATATGCGAGGGTCATGGGCACAAAAGTTCTTGCCCTATGTCTTAGGATTTGATGTATAAAGTTTCGTACGAATCAGAGGTGTGTTGACGGTGAAACAGTCAAAATACTGAGAGATGTACGAATATAAGGAAAAAACTTTCGAAAATTGCCATCAAAAAGGGGAATTTTTTTAGAAATGTTGACTTAAGTCTCCGTTTCGACTCCAATATATTCATTTACCCATGAGATCTCTTGGGGAAAAATATCGAACGAGTTGAACACGAGGGTAATACAATTCGGAGAAATTAGTGAAATCTCCAATTCCCCAAAGGGGTACCCCTTTCAGAAATCTTCGATTTCTCTAATATGGATTCGAGCAATGTTTTGATAGTGAATCCTAAAGAATATGCGAGGGTCATGGGCACAAAATTTGTAGGCCTATGTCTTAGGGTTCTATGTATAAAGTTTCGTACGAATCCGAGGTGTGTTGTGGGTGAAACAGTCAAAATACTGAGAGATGTACAAATATAAGGAAAAAACTTTCGAAAATTGCCATCAAAAAGGGGAATTTTTTTAGAAATGTTGACTTAAGTCTCCGTTTCGACTCCAATATATTCATTTACCCATGAAATCTCTTGTGGAAAAATATCGAACGAGTTGAACACGAGGGTAATACATTTCGGAGAAATTATGGAAATCTCCAATTCACCAAAGGGGTACCCCTTTCAGAAATCTTCGATTTATCTAATATGGATCCGTGCAATGTTTTGATAGTGAATACTAAAGAATATGCGAGGGTCATGGGCACAAAAGTTCTAGCCCTATGTCTTAGGATTTGATGTATAAAGTTTCGTACGAATCCGAGGTGTGTTGAGGGTGAAACAGTCAAAATACTGAGAGATGTACGAATATAAGGAAAAAACTTGCGAAAATTGCCATCAAAAAGGGGAATTTTTTTAGAAATGTTGACTTAAGTCTCCGTTTCGACTCCAATATATTCATTTACCCATGAAATCTCTTGTGGAAAAATATCGAACGAGTTGAACACGAGGGTAATACATTTCGGAGAAATTAGTGAAATCTCCAATTCCCCAAAGGGGTACCCCTTTCAGAAATCTTCGATTTCTCTAATATGGATCCGTGCAATGTTTTAATTGTGAATACTAAAGAATATGCGAGGGTCATGGGCACAAAAGTTCTAGGCCTATGTCTTAGGATTTGATGTATAAAGTTTCGTACGAATCCGAGGTGTGTTGAGGGTGAAACAGTCAAAATACTGAGAGATGTACGAATATAAGGAAAAAACTTGCGAAAATTGCCATCAAAAAGGGGAATTTTTTTAGAAATGTTGACTTAAGTCTCCGTTTTGACTCCAATATATTCATTTACCCATGAGATCTCTTGGGGAAAAATATCGAACGAGTTGAACACGAGGGTAATACATTTCGGAGAAATTAGTGAAATCTCCAATTCACCAAAGGGGTACCCCTTTCAGAAATCTTCGATTTCTCTAATATGGATTCGACCAATTTTTTGATAGTGAATACTAAAGAATATGCGAGGGTCATGGGCACAAAAGTTGTAGGCCTATGTCTTAGGGTTCTATGTATAAAGTTTCGTACGAATCCGAGGTGTGTTGAGGGTGAAACAGTCAAAATACTGAGAGATTTACGAATATAAGGAAAAAACTTTCGAAAATTGCCATCAAAAAGGGGAATTTTTTTAGAAATGTTGACTTAAGTCTCCGTTTCGACTCCAATATATTCATTTACCCATGATATCTCTTGTGGAAAAATATCGAACGAGTTGAACACGAGGGTAATACATTTCGGAGAAATTATGGAAATCTCCAATTCACCAAAGGGGTACCCCTTTCAGAAATCTTCGATTTCTCTAATATGGATTCGACCAATTTTTCGATAGTGAAATCTAAAGAATATGCGAGGGTCATGGGCACAAAAGTTCTTGCCCTATGTCTTAGGGTTCTATGTATAAAGTTTCGTACGAATCAGAGGTGTGTTGACGGTGAAACAGTCAAAATACTGAGAGATGTACGAATATAAGGAAAAAACTTGCGAAAATTGCCATCAAAAAGGGGAATTTTTTTAGAAATGTTGACTTAAGTCTCCGTTTCGACTCCAATATATTCATTTACCCATGAGATCTCTTGGGGAAAAATATCGAACGAGTTGAACACGAGGGTCATACATTTCGGAGAAATTAGGGAAATCTCCAATTCACCAAAGGGGTACCCCTTTCAGAAATCTTCGATTTCTCTAATATGGATCCGTGCAATGTTTTGATAGTGAATACTAAAGAATATGCGAGGGTCATGGGCACAAAAGTTCTTGCCCTATGTCTTAGGATTTGATGTATAAAGTTTCGTACGAATCAGAGGTGTGTTGACGGTGAAACAGTCAAAATACTGAGAGATGTACGAATATAAGGAAAAAACTTTCGAAAATTGCCATCAAAAAGGGGAATTTTTTTAGAAATGTTGACTTAAGTCTCCGTTTCGACTCCAATATATTCATTTACCCATGAGATCTCTTGGGGAAAAATATCGAACGAGTTGAACACGAGGGTAATACAATTCGGAGAAATTAGTGAAATCTCCAATTCCCTAAAGGGGTACCCCTTTCAGAAATCTTCGATTTCTCTAATATGGATTCGAGCAATGTTTTGATAGTGAATCCTAAAGAATATGCGAGGGTCATGGGCACAAAATTTGTAAGCCTATGTCTTAGGGTTCTATGTATAAAGTTTCGTACGAATCCGAGGTGTGTTGTGGGTGAAACAGTCAAAATACTGAGAGATGTACAAATATAAGGAAAAAACTTTCGAAAATTGCCATCAAAAAGGGGAATTTTTTTAGAAATGTTGACTTAAGTCTCCGTTTCGACTCCAATATATTCATTTACCCATGAGATCTCTTGGGGAAAAATATCGAACGAGTTGAACACGAGGGTAATACATTTCGGAGAAATTATGGAAATCTCCAATTCACCAAAGGGGTACCCCTTTCAGAAATCTTCGATTTATCTAATATGGATCCGTGCAATGTTTTGATAGTGAATACTAAAGAATATGCGAGGGTCATGGGCACAAAAGTTCTAGCCCTATGTCTTAGGATTTAATGTATAAAGTTTCGTACGAATCCGAGGTGTGTTGAGGGTGAAACAGTCAAAATACTGAGAGATGTACGAATATAAGGAAAAAACTTGCGAAAATTGCCATCAAAAAGGGGAATTTTTTTAGAAATGTTGACTTAAGTCTCCGTTTCGACTCCAATATATTCATTTACCCATGAAATCTCTTGTGGAAAAATATCGAACGAGTTGAACACGAGGGTAATACATTTCGGAGAAATTATGGAAATCTCCAATTCACCAAAGGGGTACCCCTTTCAGAAATCTTCGATTTCTCTAATATGGATCCGTGCAATGTTTTGATAGTGAATACTAAAGAATATGCGAGGGTCATGGGCACAAAAGTTCTAGCCCTATGTCTTAGGATTTAATGTATAAAGTTTCGTACGAATCCGAGGTGTGTTGAGGGTGAAACAGTCAAAATACTGAGAGATGTACGAATATAAGGAAAAAACTTGCGAAAATTGCCATCAAAAAGGGGAATTTTTTTAGAAATGTTGACTTAAGTCTCCGTTTCGACTCCAATATATTCATTTACCCATGAAATCTCTTGTGGAAAAATATCGAACGAGTTGAACACGAGGGTAATACATTTCGGAGAAATTATGGAAATCTCCAATTCACCAAAGGGGTACCCCTTTCAGAAATCTTCGATTTCTCTAATATGGATCCGTGCAATGTTTTGATAGTGAATACTAAAGAATATGCGAGGGTCATGGGCACAAAAGTTCTAGCCCTATGTCTTAGGATTTAATGTATAAAGTTTCGTACGAATCCGAGGTGTGTTGAGGGTGAAAACAGTCAAAATACTGAGAGATTTACAAATATAAGGAAAAAACTTGCGAAAATTGCCATCAAAAAGGGGAATTTTTTTAGAAATGTTGACTTAAGTCTCCGTTTCGACTCCAATATATTCATTTACCCATGAGATCTCTTGGGGAAAAATATCGAACGAGTTGAACACGAGGGTAATACATTTCGGAGAAATTAGTGAAATCTCCAATTCCCCAAAGGGGTACCCCTTTCAGAAATCTTCGATTTCTCTAATATGGATTCGAACAATTTTTTGATAGTGAATACTAAAGAATATGCGAGGGTCATGGGCACAAAAGTTGTAGGCCTATGTCTTAGGGTTCTATGTATAAAGTTTCGTACGAATCCGAGGTTTGTTAAGGGGGAAACACTCAAAATACTGAGAGATGTACGAATATAAGGAAAAAACTTTCAAAAATTGCCATCAAAAAGGGAAATTTTTTTAGAAATGTTGACTTAAGTCTCCGTTTCGACTCCAATATATTCATTTACCCATGAGATCTCTTGGGGAAAAATATCGAACGAGTTGAACACGAGGGTAATACATTTCGGAGAAATTAGTGAAATCTCCAATTCACCAAAGGGGTACCCCTTTAAGAAATCTTCGATTTCTCTAATATGGATCCGTGCAATGTTTTGATAGTGAATACTAAAGAATATGCGAGGGTCATGGGCACAAAAGTTGTAGGCCTATGTCTTAGGATTTGATGTATAAAGTTTCGTACGAATCCGAGGTGTGTTGAGGGTGAAACAGTCAAAATACTGAGAGATGTACGAATATAAGGAAAAAACTTTCGAAAATTGCCATCAAAAAGGGGAATTTTTTTAGAAATGTTGACTTAAGTCTCCGTTTCGACTCCAATATATTCATTTACCCATGAGATCTCTTGGGGAAAAATATCGAACGAGTTGAAAACGAGGGTCATACATTTCGGAGAAATTAGGGAAATCTCCAATTCACCAAAGGGGTACCCCTTTCAGAAATCTTCGATTTCTCTAATATGGATCCGTGCAATGTTTTGATTGTGAATACTAAAGAATATGCGAGGGTCATGGGCACAAAAGTTCTTGCCCTATGTCTTAGGATTTGATGTATAAAGTTTCGTACGAATCCGAGGTGTGTTGAGGGTGAAACAGTCAAAATACTGAGAGATGTACGAATATAAGGAAAAAACTTGCGAAAATTGCCATCAAAAAGGGGAATTTTTTTAGAAATGTTGACTTAAGTCTCCGTTTCGACTCCAATATATTCATTTACCCATGAGATCTCTTGGGGAAAAATATCGAACGAGTTGAACACGAGGGTAATACATTTCGGAGAAATTAGGGAAATCTCCAATTCACCAAAGGGGTACCCCTTTCAGAAATCTTCGATTTCTCTAATATGGATCCGTGCAATGTATTGATAGTGAATACTAAAGAATATGCGAGGGTCATGGGCACAAAAGTTCTTGCCCTATGTCTTAGGATTTGATGTATAAAGTTTCGTACGAATCCGAGGTGTGTTGACGGTGAAACAGTCAAAATACTGAGAGATGTACGAATATAAGGAAAAAACTTTCGAAAATTGCCATCAAAAAGGGGAATTTTTTTAGAAATGTTGACTTAAGTCTCCGTTTCGACTCCAATATATTCATTTACCCATGAGATCTCTTGGGGAAAAATATCGAACGAGTTGAACACGAGGGTAATACATTTCGGAGAAATTAGTGAAATCTCCAATTCACCAAAGGGGTACCCCTTTCAGAAATCTTCGATTTCTCTAATATGGATCCGTGCAATGTTTTGATAGTGAATCCTAAATAATATGCGAGGGTCATGGGCACAAAAGTTCTTGCCCTATGTCTTAGGATTTGATGTATAAAGTTTCGTACGAATCCGAGGTGTGTTGAGGGTGAAAACAGTCAAAATACTGAGAGATGTACGAATATAAGGAAAAAACTTTCGAAAATTGCCATCAAAAAGGGGAATTTTTTTAGAAATGTTGACTTAAGTCTCCGTTTCGACTCCAATATATTCATTTACCCATGAGATCTCTTGGGGAAAAATATGGAACGAGTTGAACACGAGGGTAATACATTTCGGAGAAATTATGGAAATCTCCAATTCACCAAAGGGGTACCCCTTTAAGAAATCTTCGATTTCTCTAATATGGATCCGTGCAATGTTTTGATTGTGAATACTAAAGAATATGCGAGGGTCATGGGCACAAAAGTTCTTGCCCTATGTCTTAGGATTTGATGTATAAAGTTTCGTACGAATCCGAGGTGTGTTGAGGGTGAAACAGTCAAAATACTGAGAGATGTACGAATATAAGGAAAAAACTTGCGAAAATTGCCATCAAAAAGGGGAATTTTTTTAGAAATGTTGACTTAAGTCTCCGTTTCGACTCCAATATATTCATTTACCCATGAGATCTCTTGGGGAAAAATATCGAACGAGTTGAACACGAGGGTAATACATTTCGGAGAAATTAGGGAAATCTCCAATTCACCAAAGGGGTACCCCTTTCAGAAATCTTCGATTTCTCTAATATGGATCCGTGCAATGTTTTGATAGTGAATACTAAAGAATATGCGAGGGTCATGGGCACAAAAGTTCTTGCCCTATGTCTTAGGATTTGATGTATAAAGTTTTGTACGAATCAGAGGTGTGTTGACGGTGAAACAGTCAAAATACTGAGAGATGTACGAATATAAGGAAAAAACTTTCGAAAATTGCCATCAAAAAGGGGAATTTTTTTAGAAATGTTGACTTAAGTCTCCGTTTCGACTCCAATATATTCATTTACCCATGAGATCTCTTGGGGAAAAATATCGAACGAGTTGAACACGAGGGTAATACATTTCGGAGAAATTAGGGAAATCTCCAATTCACCAAAGGGGTACCCCTTTCAGAAATCTTCGATTTCTCTAATATGGATCCGTGCAATGTTTTGATAGTGAATACTAAAGAATATGCGAGGGTCATGGGCACAAAAGTTCTTGCCCTATGTCTTAGGATTTGATGTATAAAGTTTTGTACGAATCAGAGGTGTGTTGACGGTGAAACAGTCAAAATACTGAGAGATGTACGAATATAAGGAAAAAACTTTCGAAAATTGCCATCAAAAAGGGGAATTTTTTTAGAAATGTTGACTTAAGTCTCCGTTTCGACTCCAATATATTCATTTACCCATGAGATCTCTTGGGGAAAAATATCGAACGAGTTGAACACGAGGGTAATACATTTCGGAGAAATTAGTGAAATCTCCAATTCACCAAAGGGGTACCCCTTTCAGAAATCTTCGATTTCTCTAATATGGATCCGTGCAATGTTTTGATAGTGAATCCTAAATAATATGCGAGGGTCATGGGCACAAAAGTTCTTGCCCTATGTCTTAGGATTTGATGTATAAAGTTTCGTACGAATCCGAGGTGTGTTGAGGGTGAAAACAGTCAAAATACTGAGAGATGTACGAATATAAGGAAAAAACTTTCGAAAATTGCCATCAAAAAGGGGAATTTTTTTAGAAATGTTGACTTAAGTCTCCGTTTCGACTCCAATATATTCATTTACCCATGAGATCTCTTGGGGAAAAATATCGAACGAGTTGAACACGAGGGTAATACATTTCGGAGAAATTAGTGAAATCTCCAATTCACCAAAGGGGTACCCCTTTCAGAAATCTTCGATTTCTCTAATATGGATTCGACCAATTTTTTGATAGTGAATACTAAAGAATATGCGAGGGTCATGGGCACAAAAGTTGTAGGCGTATGTCTTAGGGTTCTATGTATAAAGTTTCGTACGAATCCGAGGTGTGTTGAGGGTGAAACAGTCAAAATACTGAGAGATGTACGAATATAAGGAAAAAACTTTCGAAAATTGCCATCAAAAAGGGGAATTTTTTTAGAAATGTTGACTTAAGTCTCCGTTTCGACTCCAATATATTCATTTACCCATGAGATCTCTTGGGGAAAATATCGAACGAGTTGAACACGAGGGTCATACATTTCGGAGAAATTAGGGAAATCTCCAATTCACCAAAGGGGTACCCCTTTCAGAAATCTTCGATTTCTCTAATATGGATCCGTGCAATGTTTTGATAGTGAATCCTAAAGAATATGCGAGGGTCATGGGCATAAAATTTGTAGGCCTATGTCTTAGGGTTCTATGTATAAAGTTTCGTACGAATCCGAGGTGTGTTGAGGGTGAAACAGTCAAAATACTGAGAGATGTACGAATATAAGGAAAAAACTTTCGAAAATTGCCATCAAAAAGGGGAATTTTTTTAGAAATGTTGACTTAAGTCTCCGTTTCGACTCCAATATATTCATTTACCCATGAGATCTCTTGGGGAAAAATATCGAACGAGTTGAACACGAGGGTAATACATTTCGGAGAAATTAGGGAAATCTCCAATTCACCAAAGGGGTACCCCTTTCAGAAATCTTCGATTTCTCTAATATGGATCCGTGCAATGTTTTGATAGTGAATACTAAAGAATATGCGAGGGTCATGGGCACAAAAGTTCTTGCCCTATGTCTTAGGATTTGATGTATAAAGTTTCGTACGAATCCGAGGTGTGTTGACGGTGAAACAGTCAAAATACTGAGAGATGTACGAATATAAGGAAAAAACTTTCGAAAATTGCCATCAAAAAGGGGAATTTTTTTAGAAATGTTGACTTAAGTCTCCGTTTCGACTCCAATATATTCATTTACCCATGAGATCTCTTGGGGAAAAATATCGAACGAGTTGAACACGAGGGTAATACATTTCGGAGAAATTAGTGAAATCTCCAATTCACCAAAGGGGTACCCCTTTCAGAAATCTTCGATTTCTCTAATATGGATCCGTGCAATGTTTTGATAGTGAATTCTAAATAATATGCGAGGGTCATGGGCACAAAAGTTCTTGCCCTATGTCTTAGGATTTGATGTATAAAGTTTCGTACGAATCCGAGGTGTGTTGAGGGTGAAAACAGTCAAAATACTGAGAGATGTACGAATATAAGGAAAAAACTTTCGAAAATTGCCATCAAAAAGGGGAATTTTTTTAGAAATGTTGACTTAAGTCTCCGTTTCGACTCCAATATATTCATTTACCCATGAGATCTCTTGGGGAAAAATATGGAACGAGTTGAACACGAGGGTAATACATTTCGGAGAAATTATGGAAATCTCCAATTCACCAAAGGGGTACCCCTTTAAGAAATCTTCGATTTCTCTAATATGGATCCGTGCAATGTTTTGATTGTGAATACTAAAGAATATGCGAGGGTCATGGGCACAAAAGTTCTTGCCCTATGTCTTAGGATTTGATGTATAAAGTTTCGTACGAATCCGAGGTGTGTTGAGGGTGAAACAGTCAAAATACTGAGAGATGTACGAATATAAGGAAAAAACTTGCGAAAATTGCCATCAAAAAGGGGAATTTTTTTAGAAATGTTGACTTAAGTCTCCGTTTCGACTCCAATATATTCATTTACCCATGAGATCTCTTGGGGAAAAATATCGAACGAGTTGAACACGAGGGTAATACATTTCGGAGAAATTAGGGAAATCTCCAATTCACCAAAGGGGTACCCCTTTCAGAAATCTTCGATTTCTCTAATATGGATCCGTGCAATGTTTTGATAGTGAATACTAAAGAATATGCGAGGGTCATGGGCACAAAAGTTCTTGCCCTATGTCTTAGGATTTGATGTATAAAGTTTTGTACGAATCAGAGGTGTGTTGACGGTGAAACAGTCAAAATACTGAGAGATGTACGAATATAAGGAAAAAACTTTCGAAAATTGCCATCAAAAAGGGGAATTTTTTTAGAAATGTTGACTTAAGTCTCCGTTTCGACTCCAATATATTCATTTACCCATGAGATCTCTTGGGGAAAAATATCGAACGAGTTGAACACGAGGGTAATACATTTCGGAGAAATTAGTGAAATCTCCAATTCACCAAAGGGGTACCCCTTTCAGAAATCTTCGATTTCTCTAATATGGATCCGTGCAATGTTTTGATAGTGAATCCTAAATAATATGCGAGGGTCATGGGCACAAAAGTTCTTGCCCTATGTCTTAGGATTTGATGTATAAAGTTTCGTACGAATCCGAGGTGTGTTGAGGGTGAAAACAGTCAAAATACTGAGAGATGTACGAATATAAGGAAAAAACTTTCGAAAATTGCCATCAAAAAGGGGAATTTTTTTAGAAATGTTGACTTAAGTCTCCGTTTCGACTCCAATATATTCATTTACCCATGAGATCTCTTGGGGAAAAATATCGAACGAGTTGAACACGAGGGTAATACATTTCGGAGAAATTAGTGAAATCTCCAATTCACCAAAGGGGTACCCCTTTCAGAAATCTTCGATTTCTCTAATATGGATTCGACCAATTTTTTGATAGTGAATACTAAAGAATATGCGAGGGTCATGGGCACAAAAGTTGTAGGCGTATGTCTTAGGGTTCTATGTATAAAGTTTCGTACGAATCCGAGGTGTGTTGAGGGTGAAACAGTCAAAATACTGAGAGATGTACGAATATAAGGAAAAAACTTTCGAAAATTGCCATCAAAAAGGGGAATTTTTTTAGAAATGTTGACTTAAGTCTCCGTTTCGACTCCAATATATTCATTTACCCATGAGATCTCTTGGGGAAAAATATCGAACGAGTTGAACACGAGGGTCATACATTTCGGAGAAATTAGGGAAATCTCCAATTCACCAAAGGGGTACCCCTTTCATAAATCTTCGATTTCTCTAATATGGATCCGTGCAATGTTTTGATAGTGAATCCTAAAGAATATGCGAGGGTCATGGGCATAAAATTTGTAGGCCTATGTCTTAGGGTTCTATGTATAAAGTTTCGTACGAATCCGAGGTGTGTTGAGGGTGAAACAGTCAAAATACTGAGAGATGTACGAATATAAGGAAAAAACTTTCGAAAATTGCCATCAAAAAGGGGAATTTTTTTAGAAATGTTGACTTAAGTCTCCGTTTCGACTCCAATATATTCATTTACCCATGAGATCTCTTGGGGAAAAATATCGAACGAGTTGAACACGAGGGTCATACATTTCGGAGAAATTAGGGAAATCTCCAATTCACCAAAGGGGTACCCCTTTCAGAAATCTTCGATTTCTCTAATATGGATTCGACCAATTTTTTGATAGTGAATACTAAAGAATATGCGAGGGTCATGGGCACAAAAGTTGTAGGCGTATGTCTTAGGGTTCTATGTATAAAGTTTCGTACGAATCCGAGGTGTGTTGAGGGTGAAACAGTCAAAATACTGAGAGATGTACGAATATAAGGAAAAAACTTTCGAAAATTGCCATCAAAAAGGGGAATTTTTTTAGAAATGTTGACTTAAGTCTCCGTTTCGACTCCAATATATTCATTTACCCATGAGATCTCTTGGGGAAAAATATCGAACGAGTTGAACACGAGGGTCATACATTTCGGAGAAATTAGGGAAATCTCCAATTCACCAAAGGGGTACCCCTTTCATAAATCTTCGATTTCTCTAATATGGATCCGTGCAATGTTTTGATAGTGAATCCTAAAGAATATGCGAGGGTCATGGGCATAAAATTTGTAGGCCTATGTCTTAGGGTTCTATGTATAAAGTTTCGTACGAATCCGAGGTGTGTTGAGGGTGAAACAGTCAAAATACTGAGAGATGTACGAATATAAGGAAAAAACTTTCGAAAATTGCCATCAAAAAGGGGAATTTTTTTAGAAATGTTGACTTAAGTCTCCGTTTCGACTCCAATATATTCATTTACCCATGAGATCTCTTGGGGAAAAATATCGAACGAGTTGAAAACGAGGGTCATACATTTCGGAGAAATTAGGGAAATCTCCAATTCACCAAAGGGGTACCCCTTTCAGAAATCTTCGATTTCTCTAATATGGATCCGTGCAATGTTTTGATTGTGAATACTAAAGAATATGCGAGGGTAATGGGCACAAAAGTTCTAGGCCTATGTCTTAGGATTTGATGTATAAAGTTTCGTACGAATCCGAGGTGTGTTGAGGGTGAAACAGTCAAAATACTGAGAGATGTACGAATATAAGGAAAAAACTTGCGAAAATTGCCATCAAAAAGGGGAATTTTTTTAGAAATGTTGACTTAAGTCTCCGTTTCGACTCCAATATATTCATTTACCCATGAGATCTCTTGGGGAAAAATATCGAACGAGTTGAACACGAGGGTAATACATTTCGGAGAAATTAGGGAAATCTCCAATTCACCAAAGGGGTACCCCTTTCAGAAATCTTCGATTTCTCTAATATGGATCCGTGCAATGTTTTGATAGTGAATACTAAAGAATATGCGAGGGTCATGGGCACAAAAGTTCTTGCCCTATGTCTTAGGATTTGATGTATAAAGTTTTGTACGAATCAGAGGTGTGTTGACGGTGAAACAGTCAAAATACTGAGAGATGTACGAATATAAGGAAAAAACTTTCGAAAATTGCCATCAAAAAGGGGAATTTTTTTAGAAATGTTGACTTAAGTCTCCGTTTCGACTCCAATATATTCATTTACCCATGATATCTCTTGGGGAAAAATATCGAACGAGTTGAACACGAGGGTAATACATTTCGGAGAAATTAGTGAAATCTCCAATTCACCAAAGGGGTACCCCTTTCAGAAATCTTCGATTTCTCTAATATGGATTCGACCAATTTTTTGATAGTGAATACTAAAGAATATGCGAGGGTCATGGGCACAAAAGTTGTAGGCGTATGTCTTAGGGTTCTATGTATAAAGTTTCGTACGAATCCGAGGTGTGTTGACGGTGAAACAGTCAAAATACTGAGAGATGTACGAATATAAGGAAAAAACTTTCGAAAATTGCCATCAAAATGGGGAATTTTTTTAGAAATGTTGACTTAAGTCTCCGTTTCGACTCCAATATATTCATTTGCCCATGAGATCTCTTGGGGAAAAATATCGAACGAGTTGAACACGAGGGTAATACATTTCGGAGAAATTAGTGAAATCTCCAATTCACCAAAGGGGTACCCCTTTCAGAAATCTTCGATTTCTCTAATATGGATTCGACCAATTTTTTGATAGTGAATACTAAAGAATATGCGAGGGTCATGGGCACAAAAGTTGTAGGCGTATGTCTTAGGGTTCTATGTATAAAGTTTCGTACGAATCCGAGGTGTGTTGAGGGTGAAACAGTCAAAATACTGAGAGATGTACGAATATAAGGAAAAAACTTTCGAAAATTGCCATCAAAAAGGGGAATTTTTTTAGAAATGTTGACTTAAGTCTCCGTTTCGACTCCAATATATTCATTTACCCATGAGATCTCTTGGGGAAAAATATCGAACGAGTTGAACACGAGGGTCATACATTTCGGAGAAATTAGGGAAATCTCCAATTCACCAAAGGGGTACCCCTTTCAGAAATCTTCGATTTCTCTAATATGGATCCGTGCAATGTTTTGATTGTGAATACTAAAGAATATGCGAGGGTCATGGGCACAAAAGTTCTTGCCCTATGTCTTAGGATTCGATGTATAAAGTTTCGTACGAATCAGAGGTGTGTTGACGGTGAAACAGTCAAAATACTGAGAGATGTACGAATATAAGGAAAAAACTTTCGAAAATTGCCATCAAAAAGGGGAATTTTTTTAGAAATGTTGACTTAAGTCTCCGTTTCGACTCCAATATATTCATTTACCCATGAGATCTCTTGGGGAAAAATATCGAACGAGTTGAAAACGAGGGTCATACATTTCGGAGAAATTAGGGAAATCTCCAATTCACCAAAGGGGTACCCCTTTCAGAAATCTTCGATTTCTCTAATATGGATCCGTGCAATGTTTTGATTGTGAATACTAAAGAATATGCGAGGGTCATGGGCACAAAAGTTCTAGGCCTATGTCTTAGGATTTGATGTATAAAGTTTCGTACGAATCCGAGGTGTGTTGAGGGTGAAACAGTCAAAATACTGAGAGATGTACGAATATAAGGAAAAAACTTGCGAAAATTGCCATCAAAAAGGGGAATTTTTTTAGAAATGTTGACTTAAGTCTCCGTTTCGACTCCAATATATTCATTTACCCATGAGATCTCTTGGGGAAAAATATCGAACGAGTTGAACACGAGGGTAATACATTTCGGAGAAATTAGGGAAATCTCCAATTCACCAAAGGGGTACCCCTTTCAGAAATCTTCGATTTCTCTAATATGGATCCGTGCAATGTTTTGATAGTGAATACTAAAGAATATGCGAGGGTCATGGGCACAAAAGTTCTTGCCCTATGTCTTAGGATTTGATGTATAAAGTTTCGTACGAATCAGAGGTGTGTTGACGGTGAAACAGTCAAAATACTGAGAGATGTACGAATATAAGGAAAAAACTTTCGAAAATTGCCATCAAAAAGGGGAATTTTTTTAGAAATGTTGACTTAAGTCTCCGTTTCGACTCCAATATATTCATTTACCCATGAGATCTCTTGGGGAAAAATATCGAACGAGTTGAACACGAGGGTAATACATTTCGGAGAAATTAGTGAAATCTCCAATTCACCAAAGGGGTACCCCTTTCAGAAATCTTCGATTTCTCTAATATGGATCCGTGCAATGTTTTGATAGTGAATCCTAAATAATATGCGAGGGTCATGGGCACAAAAGTTCTTGCCCTATGTCTTAGGATTTGATGTATAAAGTTTCGTACGAATCCGAGGTGTGTTGAGGGTGAAAACAGTCAAAATACTGAGAGATGTACGAATATAAGGAAAAAACTTTCGAAAATTGCCATCAAAAAGGGGAATTTTTTTAGAAATGTTGACTTAAGTCTCCGTTTCGACTCCAATATATTCATTTACCCATGAGATCTCTTGGGGAAAAATATCGAACGAGTTGAACACGAGGGTAATACATTTCGGAGAAATTAGTGAAATCTCCAATTCACCAAAGGGGTACCCCTTTCAGAAATCTTCGATTTCTCTAATATGGATTCGACCAATTTTTTGATAGTGAATACTAAAGAATATGCGAGGGTCATGGGCACAAAAGTTGTAGGCGTATGTCTTAGGGTTCTATGTATAAAGTTTCGTACGAATCCGAGGTGTGTTGAGGGTGAAACAGTCAAAATACTGAGAGATGTACGAATATAAGGAAAAAACTTTCGAAAATTGCCATCAAAAAGGGGAATTTTTTTAGAAATGTTGACTTAAGTCTCCGTTTCGACTCCAATATATTCATTTACCCATGAGATCTCTTGGGGAAAAATATCGAACGAGTTGAACACGAGGGTCATACATTTCGGAGAAATTAGGGAAATCTCCAATTCACCAAAGGGGTACCCCTTTCAGAAATCTTCGATTTCTCTAATATGGATCCGTGCAATGTTTTGATTGTGAATACTAAAGAATATGCGAGGGTCATGGGCACAAAAGTTCTTGCCCTATGTCTTAGGATTTGATGTATAAAGTTTTGTACGAATCCGAGGTGTGTTGAGGGTGAAACAGTCAAAATACTGAGAGATGTACGAATATAAGGAAAAAACTTTCGAAAATTGCCATCAAAAAGGGGAATTTTTTTAGAAATGTTGACTTAAGTCTCCGTTTCGACTCCAACATATTCATTTACCCATGATATCTCTTGTGGAAAAATATCGAACGAGTTGAACACGAGGGTAATACATTTCGGAGAAATTATGGAAATCTCCAATTCACCAAAGGGGTACCCCTTTCAGAAATCTTCGATTTCTCTAATATGGATTCGACCAATTTTTTGATAGTGAATACTAAAGAATATGCGAGGGTCATGGGCACAAAAGTTCTAGCCCTATGTCTTAGGGTTCTATGTATAAAGTTTCGTACGAATCCGAGGTTTGTTCAGGGTGAAACAGTCAAAATACTGAGAGATTTACGAATATAAGGAAAAAACTTGCGAAAATTGCCATCAAAAAGGGGAATTTTTTTAGAAATGTTGACTTAAGTCTCCGTTTCGACTCCAATATATTCATTTACCCATGAGATCTCTTGGGGAAAAATATCGAACGAGTTGAACACGAGGGTAATACATTTCGGAGAAATTAGTGAAATCTCCAATTCACCAAAGGGGTACCCCTTTCAGAAATCTTCGATTTCTCTAATATGGATTCGAGCAATGTTTTGATAGTGAATCCTAAAGAATATGCGAGGGTCATGGGCACAAAATTTGTAGGCCTATGTCTTAGGGTTCTATGTATAAAGTTTCGTACGAATCCGAGGTGTGTTGAGGGTGAAACAGTCAAAATACTGAGAGATGTACGACTATAAGGAAAAAACTTTCAAAAATTGCCATCAAAAAGGGGAATTTTTTTAGAAATGTTGACTTAAGTCTCCGTTTCGACTCCAATATATTCATTTACCCATGAGATCTCTTGGGGAAAAATATCGAACGAGTAGAACACGAGGGTAATACATTTCGGAGAAATTAGTGAAATCTCCAATTCACCAAAGGGGTACCCCTTTCAGAAATCTTCGATTTCTCTAATATGGATTCGAGCAATGTTTTGATAGTGAATCCTAAAGAATATGCGAGGGTCATGGGCACAAAATTTGTAGGCCTATGTCTTAGGGTTCTATGTATAAAGTTTCGTACGAATCCGAGGTGTGTTGAGGGTGAAACAGTCAAAATACTGAGAGATGTACGAATATAAGGAAAAAACTTTCGAAAATTGCCATCAAAAAGGGGAATTTTTTTAGAAATGTTGACTTAAGTCTCCGTTTCGACTCCAATATATTCATTTACCCATGAGATCTCTTGGGGAAAAATATCGAACGAGTTGAACACGAGGGTAATACATTTCGAAGAAATTAGTGAAATCTCCAATTCACCAAAGGGGTACCCCTTTCAGAAATCTTCGATTTCTCTAATATGGATCCGTGCAATGTTTTGATAGTGAATCCTAAATAATATGCGAGGGTCATGGGCACAAAAGTTCTTGCCCTATGTCTTAGGATTTGATGTATAAAGTTTCGTACGAATCCGAGGTGTGTTGAGGGTGAAAACAGTCCAAATACTGAGAGATGTACGAATATAAGGAAAAAACTTTCGAAAATTGCCATCAAAAAGGGGAATTTTTTTAGAAATGTTGACTTAAGTCTCCGTTTCGACTCCAATATATTCATTTACCCATGAGATCTCTTGGGGAAAAATATCGAACGAGTTGAACACGAGGGTAATACATTTCGGAGAAATTAGTGAAATCTCCAATTCACCAAAGGGGTACCCCTTTCAGAAATCTTCGATTTCTCTAATATGGATTCGACCAATTTTTTGATAGTGAATACTAAAGAATATGCGAGGGTCATGGGCACAAAAGTTGTAGGCGTATGTCTTAGGGTTCTATGTATAAAGTTTCGTACGAATCCGAGGTGTGTTGAGGGTGAAACAGTCAAAATACTGAGAGATGTACGAATATAAGGAAAAAACTTTCGAAAATTGCCATCAAAAAGGGGAATTTTTTTAGAAATGTTGACTTAAGTCTCCGTTTCGACTCCAACATATTCATTTACCCATGATATCTCTTGTGGAAAAATATCGAACGAGTTGAACACGAGGGTAATACATTTCGGAGAAATTATGGAAATCTCCAATTCACCAAAGGGGTACCCCTTTCAGAAATCTTCGATTTCTCTAATATGGATTCGACCAATTTTTTGATAGTGAATACTAAAGAATATGCGAGGGTCATGGGCACAAAAGTTCTAGCCCTATGTCTTAGGGTTCTATGTATAAAGTTTCGTACGAATCCGAGGTTTGTTCAGGGTGAAACAGTCAAAATACTGAGAGATTTACGAATATAAGGAAAAAACTTGCGAAAATTGCCATCAAAAAGGGGAATTTTTTTAGAAATGTTGACTTAAGTCTCCGTTTCGACTCCAATATATTCATTTACCCATGAGATCTCTTGGGGAAAAATATCGAACGAGTTGAACACGAGGGTAATACATTTCGGAGAAATTAGTGAAATCTCCAATTCCCCAAAGGGGTACCCTTTTCAGAAATCTTCGATTTCTCTAATATGGATTCGACCAATTTTTTGATAGTGAATACTAAAGAATATGCGAGGGTCATGGGCACAAAAGTTGTAGGCCTATGTCTTAGGGATCTATGTATAAAGTTTCGTACGAATCCGAGGTGTGTTGAGGGTGAAACAGTCAAAATACTGAGAGATGTACGAATATAAGGAAAAAACTTTCGAAAATTGCCATCAAAAAGGGGAATTTTTTTAGAAATGTTGACTTAAGTCTCCGTTTCGACTCCAATATATTCATTTACCCATGAGATCTCTTGGGGAAAAATATCGAACGAGTTGAACACGAGGGTAATACATTTCGGAGAAATTAGTGAAATCTCCAATTCACCAAAGGGGTACCCCTTTCAGAAATCTTCGATTTCTCTAATATGGATTCGAGCAATGTTTTGATAGTGAATCCTAAAGAATATGCGAGGGTCATGGGCACAAAATTTGTAGGCCTATGTCTTAGGGTTCTATGTATAAAGTTTCGTACGAATCCGAGGTGTGTTGAGGGTGAAACAGTCAAAATACTGAGAGATGTACGAATATAAGGAAAAAACTTTCAAAAATTGCCATCAAAAAGGGGAATTTTTTTAGAAATGTTGACTTAAGTCTCCGTTTCGACTCCAATATATTCATTTACCCATGAGATCTCTTGGGGAAAAATATCGAACGAGTTGAACACGAGGGTCATACATTTCGGAGAAATTAGGGAAATCTCCAATTCACCAAAGGGGTACCCCATTCAGAAATCTTCGATTTCTCTAATATGGATCCGTGCAATGTTTTGATAGTGAATACTAAAGAATATGCGAGGGTCATGGGCACAAAAGTTCTTGCCCTATGTCTTAGGATTTGATGTATAAAGTTTCGTACGAATCAGAGGTGTGTTGACGGTGAAACAGTCAAAATACTGAGAGATGTACGAATATAAGGAAAAAACTTTCGAAAATTGCCATCAAAAAGGGAATTTTTTTAGAAATGTTGACTTAAGTCTCCGTTTCGACTCCAATATATTCATTTACCCATGATATCTCTTGTGGAAAAATATCGAACGAGTTGAACACGAGGGTAATACATTTCGGAGAAATTATGGAAATCTCCAATTCACCAAAGGGGTACCCCTTTCTGAAATCTTCGATTTCTCTAATATGGATTCGACCAATTTTTTGATAGTGAATACTAAAGAATATGCGAGGGTCATGGGCACAAAAGTTCTAGCCCTATGTCTTAGGGTTCTATGTATAAAGTTTCGTACGAATCCAAGGTTTGTTAAGGGTGAAACAGTTAAAATACTGAGAGATTTACGAATATAAGGAAAAAACTTGCGAAAATTGCCATCAAAAAGGGGAATTTTTTTAGAAATGTTGACTTAAGTCTCCGTTTCGACTCCAATATATTCATTTACCCATGAGATCTCTTGGGGAAAAATATCGAACGAGTTGAACACGAGGGTAATACATTTCGGAGAAATTAGTGAAATCTCCAATTCCCAAAGGGGTACCCTTTTCAGAAATCTTCGATTTCTCTAATATGGATTCGAGCAATGTTTTGATAGTGAATCCTAAAGAATATGCGAGGGTCATGGGCACAAAATTTGTAGGCCTATGTCTTAGGGTTCTATGTATAAAGTTTCGTACGAATCCGAGGTGTGTTGAGGGTGAAACAGTCAAAATACTGAGAGATGTACGAATATAAGGAAAAAACTTTCGAAAATTGCCATCAAAAAGGGGAATTTTTTTAGAAATGTTGACTTAAGTCTCCGTTTCGACTCCAATATATTCATTTACCCATGAGATCTCTTGGGGAAAAATATCGAACGAGTTGAACACGAGGGTCATACATTTCGGAGAAATTAGGGAAATCTCCAATTCACCAAAGGGGTACCCCATTCAGAAATCTTCGATTTCTCTAATATGGATCCGTGCAATGTTTTGATAGTGAATACTAAAGAATATGCGAGGGTCATGGGCACAAAAGTTCTTGCCCTATGTCTTAGGATTTGATGTATAAAGTTTCGTACGAATCAGAGGTGTGTTGACGGTGAAACAGTCAAAATACTGAGAGATGTACGAATATAAGGAAAAATTTTTCGAAAATTGCCATCAAAAAGGGGAATTTTTTTAGAAATATTGACTTAAGTCTCCGTTTCGACTCCAATATATTCATTTACCCATGATATCTCTTATGGAAAAATATCGAACGAGTTGAACACGAGGGTAATACATTTCGGAGAAATTATGGAAATCTCCAATTCACCAAAGGGGCACCCCTTTCAGAAATCTTCGATTTCTCTAATATGGATTCGACCAATTTTTTGATAGTGAATACTAAAGAATATGCGAGGGTCATGGGCACAAAAGTTCTAGCCCTATGTCTTAGGGTTCTATGTATAAAGTTTCGTACGAATCCAAGGTTTGTTAAGGGTGAAACAGTTAAAATACTGAGAGATTTACGAATATAAGGAAAAAACTTGCGAAAATTGCCATCAAAAAGGGGAATTTTTTTAGAAATGTTGACTTAAGTCTCCGTTTCGACTCCAATATATTCATTTACCCATGAGATCTCTTGGGGAAAAATATCGAACGAGTTGAACACGAGGGTAATACATTTCGGAGAAATTAGTGAAATCTCCAATTCCCCAAAGGGGTACCCTTTTCAGAAATCTTCGATTTCTCTAATATGCATTCGACCAATTTTTTGATAGTGAATACTAAAGAATATGCGAGGGTCATGAGCACAAAAGTTGTAGGTCTATGTCTTAGGGTTCTATGTATAAAGTTTCGTAAGAATCCGAGGTGTGTTGAGGGTGAAACAGTCAAAATACTGAGAGATGTACGAATATAAGGAAAAAACTTTCGAAAATTGCCATCAAAAAGGGGAATTTTTTTAGAAATGTTGACTTAAGTTTCTGTTTCGACTCCAATATATTCATTTACCCATGAGATCTCTTGGGGAAAAATATCGAACGAGTTGAACACGAGGGTAATACATTTCGGAGAAATTAGTGAAATCTCCAATTCACCAAAGGGGTACCCCTTTCAGAAATCTTCGATTTCTCTAATATGGATTCGAGCAATGTTTTGATAGTGAATCCTAAAGAATATACGAGGGTCATGGGCACAAAATTTGTAGGCCTATGTCTTAGGGTTCTATGTATAAAGTTTCGTACGAATCCGAGGTGTGTTGAGGGTGAAACAGTCAAAATACTGAGAGATGTACGAATATAAGGAAAAAACTTTCAAAAATTGCCATCAAAAAGGGGAATTTTTTTAGAAATGTTGACTTAAGTCTCCGTTTCGACTCCAATATATTCATTTACCCATGAGATCTCTTGGGGAAAAATATCGAACGAGTTGAACACGAGGGTAATACATTTCGGAGAAATTAGTGAAATCTCCAATTCCCCATAGGGGTACCCCTTTCAGAAATCTTCGATTTCTCTAATATGGATTCGACCAATTTTTTGATAGTGAATACTAAAGAATATGCGAGGGTCATGGGCACAAAAGTTGTAGGCCTATGTCTTAGGGTTCTATGTATAAAGTTTCGTATGAATCCGAGGTTTGTTAAGGGTGAAACAGTCAAAATACTGAGAGATGTACGAATATAAGGAAAAAACTTGCGAAAATTGCCATCAAAAAGGGGAATTTTTTTAGAAATGTTGACTTAAGTCTCCGTTTCGACTCCAATATATTCATTTACCCATGAGATCTCTTGGGGAAAAATATCGAACGAGTTGAACACGAGGGTAATACATTTCGGAGAAATTAGTGAAATCTCCAATTCCCCAAAGGGGTACCCTTTTCAGAAATCTTCGATTTCTCTAATATGGATTCTTGCAATGTTTTCATAGTGAATCCTAAAGAATATGCGAGGGTCATGGGCACAAAATTTGTAGGCCTATGTCTTAGGGTTCTATGTATAAAGTTTCGTACGAATCCGAGGTGTGTTGAGGGTGAAACAGTCAAAATACTGAGAGATGTACGAATATAAGGAAAAAACTTTCGAAAATTGCCATCAAAAAGGGGAATTTTTTTAGAAATGTTGACTTAAGTCTCCGTTTCGACTCCAATATATTCATTTACCCATGAGATCTCTTGGGGAAAAATATCGAACGAGTTGAACACGAGGGTCATACATTTCGGAGAAATTAGGGAAATCTCCAATTCACCAAAGGGGTACCCCTTTCAGAAATCTTCGATTTCTCTAATAAGGATCCGTGCAATGTTTTGATAGTGAATAATAAAGAATATGCGAGGTTCATCGGCACAAAAGTTGTGGCCCTATGTCTTAGGGTTTAATGTATAAAGTTTCGTACAAATCCGAGGTGTGTTGAGGGTGAAACATTCTAAATACTGATAGATGTACGAATATAAGGAAAAAACTTGCGAAAATTGCCATCAAAAAGGGGAATTTTTATTGAAATGTTGACTTAAGTCTCCGTTTCGACTCCAATATATTCATTTACCCATGAGATCATTTAGGGAAATATATCGAACGAGTTGAACACGAGGGTAATACATTTCGGAGAAATTAGTGAAATCTCCAATTCACCAAAGGGGTACCCCTTTCAGAAATCTTCGATTTCTCTAATATGGATTCGAGCAATGATTTGATAGTGAATCCTAAATAATATGCGAGGGTCATGGGCACAAAATTTGTAGGCCTATGTCTTGGGGTTCTATGTATAAAGTTTCGTAAGAATCCGAGGTGTGTTGAGGGTGAATACAGTCAAAATACTGAGAGATTTACGAATATAAGGAAAAAACTTGCGAAAATTGCCATCAAAAAATGGAATTTTTTTAGAAATTTTGACTTAAGTCTCCGTTTCGACTCCAATATATTCATTTACCCATGAGATCTCTTGGGGAAAAATATCGAACGAGTTGAACACGAGGGTAATACATTTCGGAGAAATTAGTGAAATCTCCAATTCCCCAAAGGGGTACCCCTTTCAGAAATCTTCGATTTCTCTAATATGGATTCGAGCAATGTCTTGATAGTGAATACTAAAGAATATGCGAGGGTCATGGGCACAAAAGTTCTAGGCCTATGTCTTAGGATTTGATGTATAAAGTTTCGTACGAATCCGAGGTGTGTTGAGGGTGAAACAGTCAAAATACTGAGAGATGTACGAATATAAGGAAAAAACTTGCGAAAATTGCCATCAAAAAGGGGAATTTTTTTAGAAATGTTGACTTAAGTCTCCGTTTCGACTCCAATATATTCATTTACCCATGAGATCTCTTGGGGAAAAATATCGAACGAGTTGAACACGAGGGTCATACATTTCGGAGAAATTAGGGAAATCTCCAATTCACCAAAGGGGTACCCCTTTCAGAAATCTTCGATTTCTCTAATATGGATCCGTGCAATGTTTTGATAGTGAATACTAAAGAATATGCGAGGGTCATGGGCACAAAAGTTCTAGCCCTATGTCTTAGGATTTCATGTATAAAGTTTCGTACGAATCCGAGGTGTGTTGAGGGTGAAAACAGTCAAAATACTGAGAGATTTACGAATATAAGGAAAAAACTTGCGAAAATTGCCATCAAAAAGGGGAATTTTTTTAGAAATGTTGACTTAAGTCTCCGTTTCGACTCCAATATATTCATTTACCCATGAGATCTCTTGGGGAAAAATATCGAACGAGTTGAACACGAGGGTAATACATTTCGGAGAAATTAGTGAAATCTCCAATTCCCCAAAGGGGTACCCCTTTCAGAAATCTTCGATTTCTCTAATATGGATTCGAGCAATGATTTGATAGTGAATCCTAAATAATATGCGAGGGTCATGGGCACAAAATTTGTAGGCCTATGTCTTAGGGTTCTATGTATAAAGTTTCGTAAGAATCCGAGGTGTGTTGAGGGTGAATACAGTCAAAATACTGAGAGATTTACGAATATAAGGAAAAAACTTGCGAAAATTGCCATCAAAAAATGGAATTTTTTTAGAAATTTTGACTTAAGTCTCCGTTTCGACTCCAATATATTCATTTACCCATGAGATCTCTTGGGGAAAAATATCGAACGAGTTGAACACGAGGGTAATACATTTCGGAGAAATTAGTGAAATCTCCAATTCCCCAAAGGGGTACCCCTTTCAGAAATCTTCGATTTCTCTAATATGGATTCGAGCAATGTTTTGATAGTGAATCCTAAAGAATATGTGAGGGTCATGGGCACAAAATTTGTAGGCCTATGTCTTAGGGTTCTATGTATAAAGTTTCGTACGAATCCGAGGTGTGTTGAGGGTGAAAACAGTCAAAATACTGAGAGATTTACAAATATAAGGAAAAAACTTGCAAAAATTGCCATCAAAAAGGGGAATTTTTTTAGAAATGTTGACTTAAGTCTCCGTTTCGACTCCAATATATTCATTTACCCATGAGATCTCTTGGGGAAAAATATCGAACGAGTTGAACACGAGGGTAATACATTTCGGAGAAATTAGTGAAATCTCCAATTCCCCAAAGGGGTACCCTTTTCAGAAATCTTCGATTTCTCTAATATGGATTCGAGCAATGTTTTGATAGTGAATCCTAAAGAATATGCGAGGGTCATGGGCACAAAATTTGTAGGCCTATGTCTTAGGGTTCTATGTATAAAGTTTCGTACGAATCCGAGGTGTGTTGAGGGTGAAACAGTCAAAATACTGAGAGATGTACGAATATAAGGAAAAAACTTTCGAAAATTGCCATCAAAAAGGGGAATTTTTTTAGAAATGTTGACTTAAGTCTCCGTTTCGACTCCAATATATTCATTTACCCATGAGATCTCTTGGGGAAAAATATCGAACGAGTTGAACACGAGGTTCATACATTTCGGAGAAATTAGGGAAATCTCCAATTCACCAAAGGGGTACCCCTTTCAGAAATCTTCGATTTCTCTAATATGGATCCGTGCAATGTTTTGATAGTGAATAATAAAGAATATGCGAGGTTCATCGGCACAAAAGTTGTGGCCCTATGTCTTAGGGCTTAATGTATAAAGTTTCGTACAAATCCGAGGTGTGTTGAGGGTGAAACATTCTAAATACTGATAGATGTACGAATATAAGGAAAAAACTTGGGAAAATTGCCATCAAAAAGGGGAATTTTTATTGAAATGTTGACTTAAGTCTCCGTTTCGACTCCAATATATTCATTTACCCATGAGATCATTTAGGGAAATATATCGAACGAGTTGAACACGAGGGTAATACATTTCGGAGAAATTAGTGAAATCTCCAATTCCCCAAAGGGGTAC
The DNA here is from genome assembly GCF_963169125.1 of Humulus lupulus. Lineage (NCBI taxonomy): Eukaryota > Viridiplantae > Streptophyta > Magnoliopsida > Rosales > Cannabaceae > Humulus > Humulus lupulus. Next base: position 2,548,068 of record NC_084795.1, read on the forward strand.
CCCTTTCAGAAATCTTCGATTTCTCTAATATGGATTCGAGCAATGTTTTGATAGTGAATACTAAAGAATATGCGAGGGTCATGGGCACAAAAGTTCTAGGCCTATGTCTTAGGATTTGATGTATAAAGTTTCGTACGAATCCGAGGTGTGTTGAGGGTGAAACAGTCAAAATACTGAGAGATGTACGAATATAAGGAAAAAACTTGCGAAAATTGCCATCAAAAAGGGGAATTTTTTTAGAAATGTTGACTTAAGTCTCCGTTTCGACTCCAATATATTCATTTACCCATGAGATCTCTTGGGGAAAAATATCAAACGAGTTGAACACGAGGGTCATACATTTCGGAGAAATTAGGGAAATCTCCAATTCACCAAAGGGGTACCCCTTTCAGAAATCTTCGATTTCTCTAATATGGATCCGTGCAATGTTTTGATAGTGAATACTAAAGAATATGCGAGGGTCATGGGCACAAAAGTTCTAGCCCTATGTCTTAGGATTTAATGTATAAGTTTCGTACGAATCCGAGGTGTGTTGAGGGTGAAAACAGTCAAAATACTGAGAGATTTACGAATATAAGGAAAAAACTTGCGAAAATTGCCATCAAAAAGGGGAATTTTTTTAGAAATGTTGACTTAAGTCTCCGTTTCGACTCCAATATATTCATTTACCCATGAGATCTCTTGGGGAAAAATATCGAACGAGTTGAACACGAGGGTAATACATTTCGGAGAAATTAGTGAAATCTCCAATTCCCCAAAGGGGTACCCCTTTCAGAAATCTTCGATTTCTCTAATATGGATCCGTGCAATGTTTTGATAGTGAATACTAAAGAATATGCGAGGGTCATGGGCACAAAAGTTGTAGGCCTATGTCTTAGGGTTCTATGTATAAAGTTTCGTACGAATCCGAGGTTTGTTAAGGGTGAAACAGTCAAAATACTGAGAGATTTACGAATATAAGGAAAAAACTTGCGAAAATTGCCATCAAAAAGGGGAATTTTTTTAGAAATGTTGACTTAAGTCTCCGTTTCGACTCCAATATATTCATTTACCCATGAGATCTCTTGGGGAAAAATATCGAACGAGTTGAACACGAGGGTAATACATTTCGGAGAAATTAGTGAAATCTCCAATTCCCCAAAGGGGTACCCCTTTCAGAAATCTTCGATTTCTCTAATATGGATTCGACCAATTTTTTGATAGTGAATACTAAAGAATATGCGAGGGTCATGGGCACAAAAGTTGTAGGCCTATGTCTTAGGGTTCTATGTATAAAGTTTCGTACGAATCCGAGGTTTGTTAAGGGTGAAACAGTCAAAATACTGAGAGATGTACGAATATAAGGAAAAAACTTCCAAAAATTGCCATCAAAAAGGGGATTTTTTTTAGAAATGTTGACTTAAGTCTCCGTTTCGACTCCAATATATTCATTTACCCATGAGATCTCTTGGGGAAAAATATCGAACGAGTTGAACACGAGGGTAATACATTTCGGAGAAATTAGTGAAATCTCCAATTCCCCAAAGGGGTACCCCTTTCAGAAATCTTCGATTTCTCTAATATGGATTCGAGCAATGTTTTGATAGTGAATACTAAAGAATATGCGAGGGTCATGGGCACAAAAGTTCTAGGCCTATGTCTTAGGATTTGATGTATAAAGTTTCGTACGAAGCCGAGGTGTGTTGAGGGTGAAACAGTCAAAATACTGAGAGATGTACGAATATAAGGAAAAAACTTGCGAAAATTGCCATCAAAAAGGGGAATTTTTTTAGAAATGTTGACTTAAGTCTCCGTTTCGACTCCAATATATTCATTTACCCATGAGATCTCTTGGGGAAAAATATCAAACGAGTTGAACACGAGGGTCATACATTTCGGAGAAATTAGGGAAATCTCCAATTCACCAAAGGGGTACCCCTTTCAGAAATCTTCGATTTCTCTAATATGGATCCGTGCAATGTTTTGATAGTGAATACTAAAGAATATGCGAGGGTCATGGGCACAAAAGTTCTAGCCCTATGTCTTAGGATTTAATGTATACAGTTTCGTACGAATCCGAGGTGTGTTGAGGGTGAAAACAGTCAAAATACTGAGAGATTTACGAATATAAGGAAAAAACTTGCGAAAATTGCCATCAAAAAGGGGAATTTTTTTAGAAATGTTGACTTAAGTCTCCGTTTCGACTCCAATATATTCATTTACCCATGAGATCTCTTGGGGAAAAATATCGAACGAGTTGAACACGAGGGTAATACATTTCGGAGAAATTAGTGAAATCTCCAATTCCCCAAAGGGGTACCCCTTTCAGAAATCTTCGATTTCTCTAATATGGATTCGACCAATTTTTTGATAGTGAATACTAAAGAATATGCGAGGGTCATGGGCACAAAAGTTGTAGGCCTATGTCTTAGGGTTCTATGTATAAAGTTTCGTACGAATCCGAGGTTTGTTAAGGGTGAAACAGTCAAAATACTGAGAGATGTACGAATATAAGGAAAAAACTTCCAAAAATTGCCATCAAAAAGGGGAATTTTTTTAGAAATGTTGACTTAAGTCTCCGTTTCGACTCCAATATATTCATTTACCCATGAGATCTCTTGGGGAAAAATATCGAACGAGTTGAACACGAGGGTAATACATTTCGGAGAAATTAGTGAAATCTCCAATTCCCCAAAGGGGTACCCCTTTCAGAAATCTTCGATTTCTCTAATATGGATTCGAGCAATGATTTGATAGTGAATCCTAAATAATATGCGAGGGTCATGGGCACAAAATTTGTAGGCCTATGTCTTAGGGTTCTATGTATAAAGTTTCGTAAGAATCCGAGGTGTGTTGAGGGTGAATACAGTCAAAATACTGAGAGATTTACGAATATAAGGAAAAAACTTGCGAAAATTGCCATCAAAAAATGGAATTTTTTTAGAAATGTTGACTTAAGTCTCCGTTTCGACTCCAATATATTCATTTACCCATGAGATCTCTTGGGGAAAAATATCGAACGAGTTGAACACGAGGGTAATACATTTCGGAGAAATTAGTGAAATCTCCAATTCCCCAAAGGGGTACCCCTTTCAGAAATCTTCGATTTCTCTAATATGGATTCGACCAATTTTTTGATAGTGAATACTAAAGAATATGCGAGGGTCATGGGCACAAAAGTTGTAGGCCTATGTCTTAGGGTTCTATGTATAAAGTTTCGTACGAATCCGAGGTTTGTTAAGGGTGAAACAGTCAAAATACTGAGAGATGTACGAATATAAGGAAAAAACTTCCAAAAATTGCCATCAAAAAGGGGAATTTTTTTAGAAATGTTGACTTAAGTCTCCGTTTCGACTCCAATATATTCATTTACCCATGAGATCTCTTGGGGAAAAATATCGAACGAGTTGAACACGAGGGTAATACATTTCGGAGAAATTAGTGAAATCTCCAATTCCCCAAAGGGGTACCCCTTTCAGAAATCTTCGATTTCTCTAATATGGATTCGAGCAATGTTTTGATAGTGAATACTAAAGAATATGCGAGGGTCATGGGCACAAAAGTTCTAGGCCTATGTCTTAGGATTTGATGTATAAAGTTTCGTACGAAGCCGAGGTGTGTTGAGGGTGAAACAGTCAAAATACTGAGAGATGTACGAATATAAGGAAAAAACTTGCGAAAATTGCCATCAAAAAGGGGAATTTTTTTAGAAATGTTGACTTAAGTCTCCGTTTCGACTCCAATATATTCATTTACCCATGAGATCTCTTGGGGAAAAATATCAAACGAGTTGAACACGAGGGTCATACATTTCGGAGAAATTAGGGAAATCTCCAATTCACCAAAGGGGTACCCCTTTCAGAAATCTTCGATTTCTCTAATATGGATCCGTGCAATGTTTTGATAGTGAATACTAAAGAATATGCGAGGGTCATGGGCACAAAAGTTCTAGCCCTATGTCTTAGGATTTAATGTATACAGTTTCGTACGAATCCGAGGTGTGTTGAGGGTGAAAACAGTCAAAATACTGAGAGATTTACGAATATAAGGAAAAAACTTGCGAAAATTGCCATCAAAAAGGGGAATTTTTTTAGAAATGTTGACTTAAGTCTCCGTTTCGACTCCAATATATTCATTTACCCATGAGATCTCTTGGGGAAAAATATCGAACGAGTTGAACACGAGGGTAATACATTTCGGAGAAATTAGTGAAATCTCCAATTCCCCAAAGGGGTACCCCTTTCAGAAATCTTCGATTTCTCTAATATGGATTCGACCAATTTTTTGATAGTGAATACTAAAGAATATGCGAGGGTCATGGGCACAAAAGTTGTAGGCCTATGTCTTAGGGTTCTATGTATAAAGTTTCGTACGAATCCGAGGTTTGTTAAGGGTGAAACAGTCAAAATACTGAGAGATGTACGAATATAAGGAAAAAACTTCCAAAAATTGCCATCAAAAAGGGGAATTTTTTTAGAAATGTTGACTTAAGTCTCCGTTTCGACTCCAATATATTCATTTACCCATGAGATCTCTTGGGGAAAAATATCGAACGAGTTGAACACGAGGGTAATACATTTCGGAGAAATTAGTGAAATCTCCAATTCCCCAAAGGGGTACCCCTTTCAGAAATCTTCGATTTCTCTAATATGGATTCGAGCAATGATTTGATAGTGAATCCTAAATAATATGCGAGGGTCATGGGCACAAAATTTGTAGGCCTATGTCTTAGGGTTCTATGTATAAAGTTTCGTAAGAATCCGAGGTGTGTTGAGGGTGAATACAGTCAAAATACTGAGAGATTTACGAATATAAGGAAAAAACTTGCGAAAATTGCCATCAAAAAATGGAATTTTTTTAGAAATGTTGACTTAAGTCTCCGTTTCGACTCCAATATATTCATTTACCCATGAGATCTCTTGGGGAAAAATATCGAACGAGTTGAACACGAGGGTAATACATTTCGGAGAAATTAGTGAAATCTCCAATTCCCCAAAGGGGTACCCCTTTCAGAAATCTTCGATTTCTCTAATATGGATTCGAGCAATGTTTTGATAGTGAATCCTAAAGAATATGCGAGGGTCATGGGCACAAAATTTGTAGGCCTATGTCTTAGGGTTCTATGTATAAAGTTTCGTACGAATCCGAGGTGTGTTGAGGGTGAAACAGTCAAAATACTGAGAGATGTACGAATATAAGGAAAAAACTTCCAAAAATTGCCATCAAAAAGGGGAATTTTTTTAGAAATGTTGACTTAAGTCTCCGTTTCGACTCCAATATATTCATTTACCCATGAGATCTCTTGGGGAAAAATATCGAACGAGTTGAACACGAGGGTAATACATTTCGGAGAAATTAGTGAAATCTCCAATTCCCCAAAGGGGTACCCCTTTCAGAAATCTTCGATTTCTCTAATATGGATTCGAGCAATGTTTTGATAGTGAATACTAAAGAATATGCGAGGGTCATGGGCACAAAAGTTCTAGGCCTATGTCTTAGGATTTGATGTATAAAGTTTCGTACGAAGCCGAGGTGTGTTGAGGGTGAAACAGTCAAAATACTGAGAGATGTACGAATATAAGGAAAAAACTTGCGAAAATTGCCATCAAAAAGGGGAATTTTTTTAGAAATGTTGACTTAAGTCTCCGTTTCGACTCCAATATATTCATTTACCCATGAGATCTCTTGGGGAAAAATATCGAACGAGTTGAACACGAGGGTAATACATTTCGGAGAAATTAGTGAAATCTCCAATTCCCCAAAGGGGTACCCCTTTCAGAAATCTTCGATTTCTCTAATATGGATTCGACCAATTTTTTGATAGTGAATACTAAAGAATATGCGAGGGTCATGGGCACAAAAGTTGTAGGCCTATGTCTTAGGGTTCTATGTATAAAGTTTCGTACGAATCCGAGGTTTGTTAAGGGTGAAACAGTCAAAATACTGAGAGATGTACGAATATAAGGAAAAAACTTCCAAAAATTGCCATCAAAAAGGGGAATTTTTTTAGAAATGTTGACTTAAGTCTCCGTTTCGACTCCAATATATTCATTTACCCATGAGATCTCTTGGGGAAAAATATCGAACGAGTTGAACACGAGGGTAATACATTTCGGAGAAATTAGTGAAATCTCCAATTCCCCAAAGGGGTACCCCTTTCAGAAATCTTCGATTTCTCTAATATGGATTCGAGCAATGTTTTGATAGTGAATCCTAAAGAATATGCGAGGGTCATGGGCACAAAATTTGTAGGCCTATGTCTTAGGGTTCTATGTATAAAGTTTCGTACGAATCCGAGGTGTGTTGAGGGTGAAACAGTCAAAATACTGAGAGATGTACGAATATAAGGAAAAAACTTCCAAAAATTGCCATCAAAAAGGGGAATTTTTTTAGAAATGTTGACTTAAGTCTCCGTTTCGACTCCAATATATTCATTTACCCATGAGATCTCTTGGGGAAAAATATCGAACGAGTTGAACACGAGGGTAATACATTTCGGAGAAATTAGTGAAATCTCCAATTCCCCAAAGGGGTACCCCTTTCAGAAATCTTCGATTTCTCTAATATGGATTCGAGCAATGTTTTGATAGTGAATACTAAAGAATATGCGAGGGTCATGGGCACAAAAGTTCTAGGCCTATGTCTTAGGATTTGATGTATAAAGTTTCGTACGAAGCCGAGGTGTGTTGAGGGTGAAACAGTCAAAATACTGAGAGATGTACGAATATAAGGAAAAAACTTGCGAAAATTGCCATCAAAAAGGGGAATTTTTTTAGAAATGTTGACTTAAGTCTCCGTTTCGACTCCAATATATTCATTTACCCATGAGATCTCTTGGGGAAAAATATCAAACGAGTTGAACACGAGGGTCATACATTTCGGAGAAATTAGGGAAATCTCCAATTCACCAAAGGGGTACCCCTTTCAGAAATCTTCGATTTCTCTAATATGGATCCGTGCAATGTTTTGATAGTGAATACTAAAGAATATGCGAGGGTCATGGGCACAAAAGTTCTAGCCCTATGTCTTAGGATTTAATGTATACAGTTTCGTACGAATCCGAGGTGTGTTGAGGGTGAAAACAGTCAAAATACTGAGAGATTTACGAATATAAGGAAAAAACTTGCGAAAATTGCCATCAAAAAGGGGAATTTTTTTAGAAATGTTGACTTAAGTCTCCGTTTCGACTCCAATATATTCATTTACCCATGAGATCTCTTGGGGAAAAATATCGAACGAGTTGAACACGAGGGTAATACATTTCGGAGAAATTAGTGAAATCTCCAATTCCCCAAAGGGGTACCCCTTTCAGAAATCTTCGATTTCTCTAATATGGATTCGAGCAATGATTTGATAGTGAATCCTAAATAATATGCGAGGGTCATGGGCACAAAATTTGTAGGCCTATGTCTTAGGGTTCTATGTATAAAGTTTCGTAAGAATCCGAGGTGTGTTGAGGGTGAATACAGTCAAAATACTGAGAGATTTACGAATATAAGGAAAAAACTTGCGAAAATTGCCATCAAAAAATGGAATTTTTTTAGAAATGTTGACTTAAGTCTCCGTTTCGACTCCAATATATTCATTTACCCATGAGATCTCTTGGGGAAAAATATCGAACGAGTTGAACACGAGGGTAATACATTTCGGAGAAATTAGTGAAATCTCCAATTCCCCAAAGGGGTACCCCTTTCAGAAATCTTCGATTTCTCTAATATGGATTCGAGCAATGTTTTGATAGTGAATCCTAAAGAATATGCGAGGGTCATGGGCACAAAATTTGTAGGCCTATGTCTTAGGGTTCTATGTATAAAGTTTCGTACGAATCCGAGGTGTGTTGAGGGTGAATACAGTCAAAATACTGAGAGATTTACAAATATAAGGAAAAAACTTGCGAAAATTGCCATCAAAAAGGGGAATTTTTTTAGAAATGTTGACTTAAGTCTCCGTTTCGACTCCAATATATTCATTTACCCATGAGATCTCTTGGGGAAAAATATCGAACGAGTTGAACACGAGGGTAATACATTTCGGAGAAATTAGTGAAATCTCCAATTCCCCAAAGGGGTTCCCCTTTCAGAAATCTTCGATTTCTCTAATATGGATTCGACCAATTTTTTGATAGTGAATACTAAAGAATATGCGAGGGTCATGGGCACAAAAGTTGTAGGCCTATGTCTTAGGGTTCTATGTATAAAGTTTCGTACGAATCCGAGGTTTGTTAAGGGTGAAACAGTCAAAATACTGAGAGATATACGAATATAAGGAAAAAACTTTCAAAAATTGCCATCAAAAAGGGGAATTTTTTTAGAAATGTTGACTTAAGTCTCCGTTTCGACTCCAATATATTCATTTACCCATGAGATCTCTTGGGGAAAAATATCGAACGAGTTGAACACGAGGGTAATACATTTCGGAGAAATTAGTGAAATCTCCAATTCCCCAAAGGGGTACCCCTTTCAGAAATCTTCGATTTCTCTAATATGGATTCGAGCAATGATTTGATAGTGAATCCTAAATAATATGCGAGGGTCATGGGCACAAAATTTGTAGGCCTATGTCCTAGGGTTCTATGTATAAAGTTTCGTAAGAATCCGAGGTGTGTTGAGGGTGAATACAGTCAAAATACTGAGAGATTTACGAATATAAGGAAAAAACTTGCGAAAATTGCCATAAAAAAATGGAATGTTTTTAGAAATTTTGACTTAAGTCTCCGTTTCGACTCCAATATATTCATTTACCCATGAGATCTCTTGGGGAAAAATATCGAACGAGTTGAACACGAGGGTAATACATTTCGGAGAAATTAGTGAAATCTCCAATTCCCCAAAGGGGTACCCCTTTCAGAAATCTTCGATTTCTCTAATATGGATTCGAGCAATGTTTTGATAGTGAATCCTAAAGAATATGCGAGGGTCATGGGCACAAAATTTGTAGGCCTATGTCTTAGGGTTCTATGTATAAAGTTTCGTACGAATCCGAGGTGTGTTGAGGGTGAAACAGTCAAAATACTGAGAGATGTACGAATATAAGGAAAAAACTTCCAAAAATTGCCATCAAAAAGGGGAATTTTTTTAGAAATGTTGACTTAAGTCTCCGTTTCGACTCCAATATATTCATTTACCCATGAGATCTCTTGGGGAAAAATATCGAACGAGTTGAACACGAGGGTAATACATTTCGGAGAAATTAGTGAAATCTCCAATTCCCCAAAGGGGTACCCCTTTCAGAAATCTTCGATTTCTCTAATATGGATTCGAGCAATGTTTTGATAGTGAATACTAAAGAATATGCGAGGGTCATGGGCACAAAAGTTCTAGGCCTATGTCTTAGGATTTGATGTATAAAGTTTCGTACGAAGCCGAGGTGTGTTGAGGGTGAAACAGTCAAAATACTGAGAGATGTACGAATATAAGGAAAAAACTTGCGAAAATTGCCATCAAAAAGGGGAATTTTTTTAGAAATGTTGACTTAAGTCTCCGTTTCGACTCCAATATATTCATTTACCCATGAGATCTCTTGGGGAAAAATATCAAACGAGTTGAACACGAGGGTCATACATTTCGGAGAAATTAGGGAAATCTCCAATTCACCAAAGGGGTACCCCTTTCAGAAATCTTCGATTTCTCTAATATGGATCCGTGCAATGTTTTGATAGTGAATACTAAAGAATATGCGAGGGTCATGGGCACAAAAGTTCTAGCCCTATGTCTTAGGATTTAATGTATACAGTTTCGTACGAATCCGAGGTGTGTTGAGGGTGAAAACAGTCAAAATACTGAGAGATTTACGAATATAAGGAAAAAACTTGCGAAAATTGCCATCAAAAAGGGGAATTTTTTTAGAAATGTTGACTTAAGTCTCCGTTTCGACTCCAATATATTCATTTACCCATGAGATCTCTTGGGGAAAAATATCGAACGAGTTGAACACGAGGGTAATACATTTCGGAGAAATTAGTGAAATCTCCAATTCCCCAAAGGGGTACCCCTTTCAGAAATCTTCGATTTCTCTAATATGGATTCGAGCAATGATTTGATAGTGAATCCTAAATAATATGCGAGGGTCATGGGCACAAAATTTGTAGGCCTATGTCTTAGGGTTCTATGTATAAAGTTTCGTAAGAATCCGAGGTGTGTTGAGGGTGAATACAGTCAAAATACTGAGAGATTTACGAATATAAGGAAAAAACTTGCGAAAATTGCCATCAAAAAATGGAATTTTTTTAGAAATGTTGACTTAAGTCTCCGTTTCGACTCCAATATATTCATTTACCCATGAGATCTCTTGGGGAAAAATATCGAACGAGTTGAACACGAGGGTAATACATTTCGGAGAAATTAGTGAAATCTCCAATTCCCCAAAGGGGTACCCCTTTCAGAAATCTTCGATTTCTCTAATATGGATTCGAGCAATGTTTTGATAGTGAATCCTAAAGAATATGCGAGGGTCATGGGCACAAAATTTGTAGGCCTATGTCTTAGGGTTCTATGTATAAAGTTTCGTACGAATCCGAGGTGTGTTGAGGGTGAATACAGTCAAAATACTGAGAGATTTACAAATATAAGGAAAAAACTTGCGAAAATTGCCATCAAAAAGGGGAATTTTTTTAGAAATGTTGACTTAAGTCTCCGTTTCGACTCCAATATATTCATTTACCCATGAGATCTCTTGGGGAAAAATATCGAACGAGTTGAACACGAGGGTAATACATTTCGGAGAAATTAGTGAAATCTCCAATTCCCCAAAGGGGTTCCCCTTTCAGAAATCTTCGATTTCTCTAATATGGATTCGACCAATTTTTTGATAGTGAATACTAAAGAATATGCGAGGGTCATGGGCACAAAAGTTGTAGGCCTATGTCTTAGGGTTCTATGTATAAAGTTTCGTACGAATCCGAGGTTTGTTAAGGGTGAAACAGTCAAAATACTGAGAGATATACGAATATAAGGAAAAAACTTTCAAAAATTGCCATCAAAAAGGGGAATTTTTTTAGAAATGTTGACTTAAGTCTCCGTTTCGACTCCAATATATTCATTTACCCATGAGATCTCTTGGGGAAAAATATCGAACGAGTTGAACACGAGGGTAATACATTTCGGAGAAATTAGTGAAATCTCCAATTCCCCAAAGGGGTACCCCTTTCAGAAATCTTCGATTTCTCTAATATGGATTCGAGCAATGATTTGATAGTGAATCCTAAATAATATGCGAGGGTCATGGGCACAAAATTTGTAGGCCTATGTCTTAGGGTTCTATGGATAAAGTTTCGTAAGAATCCGAGGTGTGTTGAGGGTGAATACAGTCAAAATACTGAGAGATTTACGAATATAAGGAAAAAACTTGCGAAAATTGCCATAAAAAAATGGAATGTTTTTAGAAATTTTGACTTAAGTCTCCGTTTCGACTCCAATATATTCATTTACCCATGAGATCTCTTGGGGAAAAATATCGAACGAGTTGAACACGAGGGTAATACATTTCGGAGAAATTAGTGAAATCTCCAATTCCCCAAAGGGGTACCCCTTTCAGAAATCTTCGATTTCTCTAATATGGATTCGAGCAATGTTTTGATAGTGAATCCTAAAGAATATGCGAGGGTCATGGGCACAAAATTTGTAGGCCTATGTCTTAGGGTTCTATGTATAAAGTTTCGTACGAATCCGAGGTGTGTTGAGGGTGAAAACAGTCAAAATACTGAGAGATTTACAAATATAAGGAAAAAACTTGCGAAAATTGCCATCAAAAAGGGGAATTTTTTTAGAAATGTTGACTTAAGTCTCCGTTTCGACTCCAATATATTCATTTACCCATGAGATCTCTTGGGGAAAAATATCGAACGAGTTGAACACGAGGGTAATACATTTCGGAGAAATTAGTGAAATCTCCAATTCCCCAAAGGGGTTCCCCTTTCAGAAATCTTCGATTTCTCTAATATGGATTCGACCAATTTTTTGATAGTGAATACTAAAGAATATGCGAGGGTCATGGGCACAAAAGTTGTAGGCCTATGTCTTAGGGTTCTATGTATAAAGTTTCGTACGAATCCGAGGTTTGTTAAGGGTGAAACAGTCAAAATACTGAGAGATATACGAATATAAGGAAAAAACTTTCAAAAATTGCCATCAAAAAGGGGAATTTTTTTAGAAATGTTGACTTAAGTCTCCGTTTCGACTCCAATATATTCATTTACCCATGAGATCTCTTGGGGAAAAATATCGAACGAGTTGAACACGAGGGTAATACATTTCGGAGAAATTAGTGAAATCTCCAATTCCCCAAAGGGGTACCCCTTTCAGAAATCTTCGATTTCTCTAATATGGATTCGAGCAATGATTTGATAGTGAATCCTAAATAATATGCGAGGGTCATGGGCACAAAATTTGTAGGCCTATGTCTTAGGGTTCTATGTATAAAGTTTCGTAAGAATCCGAGGTGTGTTGAGGGTGAATACAGTCAAAATACTGAGAGATTTACGAATATAAGGAAAAAACTTGCGAAAATTGCCATAAAAAAATGGAATGTTTTTAGAAATTTTGACTTAAGTCTCCGTTTCGACTCCAATATATTCATTTACCCATGAGATCTCTTGGGGAAAAATATCGAACGAGTTGAACACGAGGGTAATACATTTCGGAGAAATTAGTGAAATCTCCAATTCCCCAAAGGGGTACCCCTTTCAGAAATCTTCGATTTCTCTAATATGGATTCGAGCAATGTTTTGATAGTGAATCCTAAAGAATATGCGAGGGTCATGGGCACAAAATTTGTAGGCCTATGTCTTAGGGTTCTATGTATAAAGTTTCGTACGAATCCGAGGTGTGTTGAGGGTGAAAACAGTCAAAATACTGAGAGATTTACAAATATAAGGAAAAAACTTGCGAAAATTGCCATCAAAAAGGGGAATTTTTTTAGAAATGTTGACTTAAGTCTCCGTTTCGACTCCAATATATTCATTTACCCATGAGATCTCTTGGGGAAAAATATCGAACGAGTTGAACACGAGGGTAATACATTTCGGAGAAATTAGTGAAATCTCCAATTCCCCAAAGGGGTACCCCTTTCAGAAATCTTCGATTTCTCTAATATGGATTCGAGCAATTTTTTGATAGTGAATACTAAAGAATATGCGAGGGTCATGGGCACAAAAGTTGTAGGCCTATGTCTTAGGGTTCTATGTATAAAGTTTCGTACGAATCCGAGGTTTGTTAAGGGTGAAACAGTCAAAATACTGAGAGACGTACGAATATAAGGAAAAAACTTTCAAAAATTGCCATCAAAAAGGGGAATTTTTTTAGAAATGTTGACTTAAGTCTCCGTTTCGACTCCAATATATTCATTTACCCATGAGATCTCTTGGGGAAAAATATGGAACGAGTTGAACACGAGGGTAATACATTTCGGAGAAATTATGGAAATCTCCAATTCACCAAAGGGGTACCCCTTTAAGAAATCTTCGATTTCTCTAATATGGATCCGTGCAATGTTTTGATAGTGAATACTAAAGAATATGCGAGGGTCATGGGCACAAAAGTTGTAGGCCTATGTCTTAGGGTTCTATGTATAAAGTTTCGTATGAATCCGAGGTTTGTTAAGGGTGAAACAGTCAAAATACTGAGAGATGTACGAATATAAGGAAAAAACTTTCAAAAATTGCCATCAAAAAGGGGAATTTTTTTAGAAATGTTGACTTAAGTCTCCGTTTCGACTCCAATATATTCATTTACCCATGAGATCTCTTGGGGAAAAATATCGAACGAGTTGAACACGAGGGTAATACATTTCGGAGAAATTAGTGAAATCTCCAATTCCCCAAAGGGGTACCCCTTTCAGAAATCTTCGATTTCTCTAATATGGATTCGAGCAATGATTTGATAGTGAATCCTAAATAATATGCGAGGGTCATGGGCACAAAATTTGTAGGCCTATGTCTTAGGGTTCTATGTATAAAGTTTCGTAAGAATCCGAGGTGTGTTGAGGGTGAATACAGTCAAAATACTGAGAGATTTACGAATATAAGGAAAAAACTTGCGAAAATTGCCATCAAAAAATGGAATTTTTTTAGAAATTTTGACTTAAGTCTCCGTTTCGACTCCAATATATTCATTTACCCATGAGATCTCTTGGGGAAAAATATCGAACGAGTTGAACACGAGGGTAATACATTTCGGAGAAATTAGTGAAATCTCCAATTCCCCAAAGGGGTACCCCTTTCAGAAATCTTCGATTTCTCTAATATGGATTCGAGCAATGTTTTGATAGTGAATCCTAAAGAATATGCGAGGGTCATGGGCACAAAATTTGTAGGCCTATGTCTTAGGGTTCTATGTATAAAGTTTCGTACGAATCCGAGGTGTGTTGAGGGTGAAAACAGTCAAAATACTGAGAGATTTACAAATATAAGGAAAAAACTTGCGAAAATTGCCATCAAAAAGGGGAATTTTTTTAGAAATGTTGACTTAAGTCTCCGTTTCGACTCCAATATATTCATTTACCCATGAGATCTCTTGGGGAAAAATATCGAACGAGTTGAACACGAGGGTAATACATTTCGGAGAAATTAGTGAAATCTCCAATTCCCCAAAGGGGTACCCCTTTCAGAAATCTTCGATTTCTCTAATATGGATTCGAGCAATTTTTTGATAGTGAATACTAAAGAATATGCGAGGGTCATGGGCACAAAAGTTGTAGGCCTATGTCTTAGGGTTCTATGTATAAAGTTTCGTACGAATCCGAGGTTTGTTAAGGGTGAAACAGTCAAAATACTGAGAGACGTACGAATATAAGGAAAAAACTTTCAAAAATTGCCATCAAAAAGGGGAATTTTTTTAGAAATGTTGACTTAAGTCTCCGTTTCGACTCCAATATATTCATTTACCCATGAGATCTCTTGGGGAAAAATATGGAACGAGTTGAACACGAGGGTAATACATTTCGGAGAAATTATGGAAATCTCCAATTCACCAAAGGGGTACCCCTTTAAGAAATCTTCGATTTCTCTAATATGGATCCGTGCAATGTTTTGATAGTGAATACTAAAGAATATGCGAGGGTCATGGGCACAAAAGTTGTAGGCCTATGTCTTAGGGTTCTATGTATAAAGTTTCGTATGAATCCGAGGTTTGTTAAGGGTGAAACAGTCAAAATACTGAGAGATGTACGAATATAAGGAAAAAACTTTCAAAAATTGCCATCAAAAAGGGGAATTTTTTTAGAAATGTTGACTTAAGTCTCCGTTTCGACTCCAATATATTCATTTACCCATGAGATCTCTTGGGGAAAAATATCGAACGAGTTGAACACGAGGGTAATACATTTCGGAGAAATTAGTGAAATCTCCAATTCCCCAAAGGGGTACCCCTTTCAGAAATCTTCGATTTCTCTAATATGGATTCGAGCAATGATTTGATAGTGAATCCTAAATAATATGCGAGGGTCATGGGCACAAAATTTGTAGGCCTATGTCTTAGGGTTCTATGTATAAAGTTTCGTAAGAATCCGAGGTGTGTTGAGGGTGAATACAGTCAAAATACTGAGAGATTTACGAATATAAGGAAAAAACTTGCGAAAATTGCCATCAAAAAATGGAATTTTTTTAGAAATTTTGACTTAAGTCTCCGTTTCGACTCCAATATATTCATTTACCCATGAGATCTCTTGGGGAAAAATATCGAACGAGTTGAACACGAGGGTAATACATTTCGGAGAAATTAGTGAAATCTCCAATTCCCCAAAGGGGTACCCCTTTCAGAAATCTTCGATTTCTCTAATATGGATTCGAGCAATTTTTTGATAGTGAATCCTAAAGAATATGCGAGGGTCATGGGCACAAAATTTGTAGGCCTATGTCTTAGGGTTCTATGTATAAAGTTTCGTACGAATCCGAGGTGTGTTGAGGGTGAAAACAGTCAAAATACTGAGCGATTTACAAATATAAGGAAAAAACTTGCGAAAATTGCCATCAAAAAGGGGAATTTTTTTAGAAATGTTGACTTAAGTCTCCGTTTCGACTCCAATATATTCATTTACCCATGAGATCTCTTGGGGAAAAATATCGAACGAGTTGAACACGAGGGTAATACATTTCGGAGAAATTAGTGAAATCTCCAATTCCCCAAAGGGGTACCCCTTTCAGAAATCTTCGATTTCTCTAATATGGATTCGAGCAATTTTTTGATAGTGAATACTAAAGAATATGCGAGGGTCATGGGCACAAAAGTTGTAGGCCTATGTCTTAGGGTTCTATGTATAAAGTTTCGTACGAATCCGAGGTTTGTTAAGGGTGAAACAGTCAAAATACTGAGAGATGTACGAATATAAGGAAAAAACTTTCAAAAATTGCCATCAAAAAGGGGAATTTTTTTAGAAATGTTGACTTAAGTCTCCGTTTCGACTCCAATATATTCATTTACCCATGAGATCTCTTGGGGAAAAATATGGAACGAGTTGAACACGAGGGTAATACATTTCGGAGAAATTATGGAAATCTCCAATTCACCAAAGGGGTACCCCTTTAAGAAATCTTCGATTTCTCTAATATGGATCCGTGCAATGTTTTGATAGTGAATACTAAAGAATATGCGAGGGTCATGGGCACAAAAGTTGTAGGCCTATGTCTTAGGGTTCTATGTATAAAGTTTCGTACGAATCCGAGGTTTGTTAAGGGTGAAACAGTCAAAATACTGAGAGATGTACGAATATAAGGAAAAAACTTTCAAAAATTGCCATCAAAAAGGGGAATTTTTTTAGAAATGTTGACTTAAGTCTCCGTTTCGACTCCAATATATTCATTTACCCATGAGATCTCTTGGGGAAAAATATCGAACGAGTTGAACACGAGGGTAATACATTTCGGAGAAATTAGTGAAATCTCCAATTCCCCAAAGGGGTACCCCTTTCAGAAATCTTCGATTTCTCTAATATGGATTCGAGCAATGATTTGATAGTGAATCCTAAATAATATGCGAGGGTCATGGGCACAAAATTTGTAGGCCTATGTCTTAGGGTTCTATGTATAAAGTTTCGTAAGAATCCGAGGTGTGTTGAGGGTGAATACAGTCAAAATACTGAGAGATTTACGAATATAAGGAAAAAACTTGCGAAAATTGCCATCAAAAAATGGAATTTTTTTAGAAATTTTGACTTAAGTCTCCGTTTCGACTCCAATATATTCATTTACCCATGAGATCTCTTGGGGAAAAATATCGAACGAGTTGAACACGAGGGTAATACATTTCGGAGAAATTAGTGAAATCTCCAATTCCCCAAAGGGGTACCCCTTTCAGAAATCTTCGATTTCTCTAATATGGATTCGAGCAATGTTTTGATAGTGAATCCTAAAGAATATGCGAGGGTCATGGGCACAAAATTTGTAGGCCTATGTCTTAGGGTTCTATGTATAAAGTTTCGTAAGAATCCGAGGTGTGTTGAGGGTGAATACAGTCAAAATACTGAGAGATTTACGAATATAAGGAAAAAACTTGCGAAAATTGCCATCAAAAAATGGAATTTTTTTAGAAATTTTGACTTAAGTCTCCGTTTCGACTCCAATATATTCATTTACCCATGAGATCTCTTGGGGAAAAATATCGAACGAGTTGAACACGAGGGTAATACATTTCGGAGAAATTAGTGAAATCTCCAATTCCCCAAAGGGGTACCCCTTTCAGAAATCTTCGATTTCTCTAATATGGATTCAAGCAATGTTTTGATAGTGAATCCTAAAGAATATGCGAGGGTCATGGGCACAAAATTTGTAGGCCTATGTCTTAGGGTTCTATGTATAAAGTTTCGTACGAATCCGAGGTGTGTTGAGGGTGAAAACAGTCAAAATACTGAGCGATTTACAAATATAAGGAAAAAACTTGCGAAAATTGCCATCAAAAAGGGGAATTTTTTTAGAAATGTTGACTTAAGTCTCCGTTTCGACTCCAATATATTCATTTACCCATGAGATCTCTTGGGGAAAAATATCGAACGAGTTGAACACGAGGGTAATACATTTCGGAGAAATTAGTGAAATCTCCAATTCCCCAAAGGGGTACCCCTTTCAGAAATCTTCGATTTCTCTAATATGGATTCGAGCAATTTTTTGATAGTGAATACTAAAGAATATGCGAGGGTCATGGGCACAAAAGTTGTAGGCCTATGTCTTAGGGTTCTATGTATAAAGTTTCGTACGAATCCGAGGTTTGTTAAGGGTGAAACAGTCAAAATACTGAGAGATGTACGAATATAAGGAAAAAACTTTCAAAAATTGCCATCAAAAAGGGGAATTTTTTTAGAAATGTTGACTTAAGTCTCCGTTTCGACTCCAATATATTCATTTACCCATGAGATCTCTTGGGGAAAAATATGGAATGAGTTGAACACGAGGGTAATACATTTCGGAGAAATTATGGAAATCTCCAATTCACCAAAGGGGTACCCCTTTAAGAAATCTTCGATTTTTCTAATATGGATCCGTGCAATGTTTTGATAGTGAATACTAAAGAATATGCGAGGGTCATGGGCACAAAAGTTGTAGGCCTATGTCTTAGGGTTCTATGTATAAAGTTTCGTACGAATCCGAGGTTTGTTAAGGGTGAAACAGTCAAAATACTGAGAGATGTACGAATATAAGGAAAAAACTTTCAAAAATTGCCATCAAAAAGGGGAATTTTTTTAGAAATGTTGACTTAAGTCTCCGTTTCGACTCCAATATATTCATTTACCCATGAGATCTCTTGGGGAAAAATATGGAACGAGTTGAACACGAGGGTAATACATTTCGGAGAAATTATGGAAATCTCCAATTCACCAAAGGGGTACCCCTTTAAGAAATCTTCGATTTCTCTAATATGGATCCGTGCAATGTTTTGATAGTGAATACTAAAGAATATGCGAGGGTCATGGGCACAAAAGTTGTAGGCCTATGTCTTAGGGTTCTATGTATAACGTTTCGTACGAATCCGAGGTTTGTTAAGGGTGAAACAGTCAAAATACTGAGAGATGTACGAATATAAGGAAAAAACTTTCAAAAATTGCCATCAAAAAGGGGAATTTTTTTAGAAATGTTGACTTAAGTCTCCGTTTCGACTCCAATATATTCATTTACCCATGAGATCTCTTGGGGAAAAATATCGAACGAGTTGAACACGAGGGTAATACATTTCGGAGAAATTAGTGAAATCTCCAATTCCCCAAAGGGGTACCCCTTTCAGAAATCTTCGATTTCTCTAATATGGATTCGAGCAATGATTTGATAGTGAATCCTAAATAATATGCGAGGGTCATGGGCACAAAATTTGTAGGCCTATGTCTTAGGGTTCTATGTATAAAGTTTCGTAAGAATCCGAGGTGTGTTGAGGGTGAATACAGTCAAAATACTGAGAGATTTACGAATATAAGGAAAAAACTTGCGAAAATTGCCATCAAAAAATGGAATTTTTTTAGAAATTTTGACTTAAGTCTCCGTTTCGACTCCAATATATTCATTTACCCATGAGATCTCTTGGGGAAAAATATCGAACGAGTTGAACACGAGGGTAATACATTTCGGAGAAATTAGTGAAATCTCCAATTCCCCAAAGGGGTACCCCTTTCAGAAATCTTCGATTTCTCTAATATGGATTCGAGCAATTTTTTGATAGTGAATCCTAAAGAATATGCGAGGGTCATGGGCACAAAATTTGTAGGCCTATGTCTTAGGGTTCTATGTATAAAGTTTCGTACGAATCCGAGGTGTGTTGAGGGTGAAAACAGTCAAAATACTGAGCGATTTACAAATATAAGGAAAAAACTTGCGAAAATTGCCATCAAAAAGGGGAATTTTTTTAGAAATGTTGACTTAAGTCTCCGTTTCGACTCCAATATATTCATTTACCCATGAGATCTCTTGGGGAAAAATATCGAACGAGTTGAACACGAGGGTAATACATTTCGGAGAAATTAGTGAAATCTCCAATTCCCCAAAGGGGTACCCCTTTCAGAAATCTTCGATTTCTCTAATATGGATTCGAGCAATTTTTTGATAGTGAATACTAAAGAATATGCGAGGGTCATGGGCACAAAAGTTGTAGGCCTATGTCTTAGGGTTCTATGTATAAAGTTTCGTACGAATCCGAGGTTTGTTAAGGGTGAAACAGTCAAAATACTGAGAGATGTACGAATATAAGGAAAAAACTTTCAAAAATTGCCATCAAAAAGGGGAATTTTTTTAGAAATGTTGACTTAAGTCTCCGTTTCGACTCCAATATATTCATTTACCCATGAGATCTCTTGGGGAAAAATATGGAACGAGTTGAACACGAGGGTAATACATTTCGGAGAAATTATGGAAATCTCCAATTCACCAAAGGGGTACCCCTTTAAGAAATCTTCGATTTCTCTAATATGGATCCGTGCAATGTTTTGATAGTGAATACTAAAGAATATGCGAGGGTCATGGGCACAAAAGTTGTAGGCCTATGTCTTAGGGTTCTATGTATAAAGTTTCGTACGAATCCGAGGTTTGTTAAGGGTGAAACAGTCAAAATACTGAGAGATGTACGAATATAAGGAAAAAACTTTCAAAAATTGCCATCAAAAAGGGGAATTTTTTTAGAAATGTTGACTTAAGTCTCCGTTTCGACTCCAATATATTCATTTACCCATGAGATCTCTTGGGGAAAAATATCGAACGAGTTGAACACGAGGGTAATACATTTCGGAGAAATTAGTGAAATCTCCAATTCCCCAAAGGGGTACCCCTTTCAGAAATCTTCGATTTCTCTAATATGGATTCGAGCAATGATTTGATAGTGAATCCTAAATAATATGCGAGGGTGATGGGCACAAAATTTGTAGGCCTATGTCTTAGGGTTCTATGTATAAAGTTTCGTAAGAATCCGAGGTGTGTTGAGGGTGAATACAGTCAAAATACTGAGAGATTTACGAATATAAGGAAAAAACTTGCGAAAATTGCCATCAAAAAATGGAATTTTTTTAGAAATTTTGACTTAAGTCTCCGTTTCGACTCCAATATATTCATTTACCCATGAGATCTCTTGGGGAAAAATATCGAACGAGTTGAACACGAGGGTAATACATTTCGGAGAAATTAGTGAAATCTCCAATTCCCCAAAGGGGTACCCCTTTCCGAAATCTTCGATTTCTCTAATATGGATTCGAGCAATGTTTTGATAGTGAATCCTAAAGAATATGCGAGGGTCATGGGCACAAAATTTGTAGGCCTATGTCTTAGGGTTCTATGTATAAAGTTTCGTACGAATCCGAGGTGTGTTGAGGGTGAAAACAGTCAAAATACTGAGAGATTTACAAATATAAGGAAAAAACTTGCGAAAATTGCCATCAAAAAGGGGAATTTTTTTAGAAATGTTGACTTAAGTCTCCGTTTCGACTCCAATATATTCATTTACCCATGAGATCTCTTGGGGAAAAATATCGAACGAGTTGAACACGAGGGTAATACATTTCGGAGAAATTAGTGAAATCTCCAATTCCCCAAAGGGGTACCCCTTTCAGAAATCTTCGATTTCTCTAATATGGATTCGAGCAATTTTTTGATAGTGAATACTAAAGAATATGCGAGGGTCATGGGCACAAAAGTTGTAGGCCTATGTCTTAGGGTTCTATGTATAAAGTTTCGTACGAATCCGAGGTTTGTTAAGGGTGAAACACTCAAAATACTGAGAGATGTACGAATATAAGGAAAAAACTTTCAAAAATTGCCATCAAAAAGGGGAATTTTTTTAGAAATGTTGACTTAAGTCTCCGTTTCGACTCCAATATATTCATTTACCCATGAGATCTCTTGGGGAAAAATATGGAACGAGTTGAACACGAGGGTAATACATTTCGGAGAAATTATGGAAATCTCCAATTCACCAAAGGGGTACCCCTTTAAGAAATCTTCGATTTCTCTAATATGGATCCGTGCAATGTTTTGATAGTGAATACTAAAGAATATGCGAGGGTCATGGGCACAAAAGTTGTAGGCCTATGTCTTAGGGTTCTATGTATAAAGTTTCGTACGAATCCGAGGTTTGTTAAGGGTGAAACAGTCAAAATACTGAGAGATGTACGAATATAAGGAAAAAACTTTCAAAAATTGCCATCAAAAAGGGGAATTTTTTTAGAAATGTTGACTTAAGTCTCCGTTTCGACTCCAATATATTCATTTACCCATGAGATCTCTTGGGGAAAAATATCGAACGAGTTGAACACGAGGGTAATACATTTCGGAGAAATTAGTGAAATCTCCAATTCCCCAAAGGGGTACCCCTTTCAGAAATCTTCGATTTCTCTAATATGGATTCGAGCAATGATTTGATAGTGAATCCTAAATAATATGCGAGGGTCATGGGCACAAAATTTGTAGGCCTATGTCTTAGGGTTCTATGTATAAAGTTTCGTAAGAATCCGAGGTGTGTTGAGGGTGAATACAGTCAAAATACTGAGAGATTTACGAATATAAGGAAAAAACTTGCGAAAATTGCCATCAAAAAATGGAATTTTTTTAGAAATGTTGACTTAAGTCTCCGTTTCGACTCCAATATATTCATTTACCCATGAGATCTCTTGGGGAAAAATATCGAACGAGTTGAACACGAGGGTAATACATTTCGGAGAAATTAGTGAAATCTCCAATTCCCCAAAGGGGTACCCCTTTCAGAAATCTTCGATTTCTCTAATATGGATTCGAGCAATTTTTTGATAGTGAATACTAAAGAATATGCGTGGGTCATGGGCACAAAAGTTATAGGCCTATGTCTTAGGGTTCTATGTATAAAGTTTCGTACGTATCCGAGGTGTGTTAAGGGTGAAACACTCAAAATACTGAGAGACGTACGAATATAAGGAAAAAACTTTCAAAAATTGCCATCAAAAAATGGAATTTTTTTAGAAATGTTGACTTAAGTCTCCGTTTCGACTCCAATATATTCATTTACCCATGAGATCTCTTGGGGAAAAATATCGAACGAGTTGAACACGAGGGTAATACATTTCGGAGAAATTAGTGAAATCTCCAATTCCCCAAAGGGGTACCCCTTTCAGAAATCTTCGATTTCTCTAATATGGATTCGAGCAATGTTTTGATAGTGAATCCTAAAGAATATGCGAGGGTCATGGGCACAAAATTTGTAGGCCTATGTCTTAGGGTTCTATGTATAAAGTTTCGTAAGAATCCGAGGTGTGTTGAGGGTGAATACAGTCAAAATACTGAGAGATTTACGAATATAAGGAAAAAACTTGCGAAAATTGCCATCAAAAAATGGAATTTTTTTAGAAATTTTGACTTAAGTCTCCGTTTCGACTCCAATATATTCATTTACCCATGAGATCTCTTGGGGAAAAATATCGAACGAGTTGAACACGAGGGTAATACATTTCGGAGAAATTAGTGAAATCTCCAATTCCCCAAAGGGGTACCCCTTTCAGAAATCTTCGATTTCTCTAATATGGATTCGAGCAATGATTTGATAGTGAATCCTAAATAATATGCGAGGGTCATGGGCACAAAATTTGTAGGCCTATGTCTTAGGGTTCTATGTATAAAGTTTCGTAAGAATCCGAGGTGTGTTGAGGGTGAATACAGTCAAAATACTGAGAGATTTACGAATATAAGGAAAAAACTTGCGAAAATTGCCATCAAAAAATGGAATTTTTTTAGAAATTTTGACTTAAGTCTCCGTTTCGACTCCAATATATTCATTTACCCATGAGATCTCTTGGGGAAAAATATCGAACGAGTTGAACACGAGGGTAATACATTTCGGAGAAATTAGTGAAATCTCCAATTCCCCAAAGGGGTACCCCTTTCAGAAATCTTCGATTTCTCTAATATGGATTCGAGCAATTTTTTGATAGTGAATACTAAAGAATATGCGTGGGTCATGGGCACAAAAGTTATAGGCCTATGTCTTAGGGTTCTATGTATAAAGTTTCGTACGTATCCGAGGTGTGTTAAGGGTGAAACACTCAAAATACTGAGAGACGTACGAATATAAGGAAAAAACTTTCAAAAATTGCCATCAAAAAATGGAATTTTTTTAGAAATGTTGACTTAAGTCTCCGTTTCGACTCCAATATATTCATTTACCCATGAGATCTCTTGGGGAAAAATATCGAACGAGTTGAACACGAGGGTAATACATTTCGGAGAAATTAGTGAAATCTCCAATTCCCCAAAGGGGTACCCCTTTCAGAAATCTTCGATTTCTCTAATATGGATTCGAGCAATGTTTTGATAGTGAATCCTAAAGAATATGCGAGGGTCATGGGCACAAAATTTGTAGGCCTATGTCTTAGGGTTCTATGTATAAAGTTTCGTAAGAATCCGAGGTGTGTTGAGGGTGAATACAGTCAAAATACTGAGAGATTTACGAATATAAGGAAAAAACTTGCGAAAATTGCCATCAAAAAATGGAATTTTTTTAGAAATTTTGACTTAAGTCTCCGTTTCGACTCCAATATATTCATTTACCCATGAGATCTCTTGGGGAAAAATATCGAACGAGTTGAACACGAGGGTAATACATTTCGGAGAAATTAGTGAAATCTCCAATTCCCCAAAGGGGTACCCCTTTCAGAAATCTTCGATTTCTCTAATATGGATTCGAGCAATGATTTGATAGTGAATCCTAAATAATATGCGAGGGTCATGGGCACAAAATTTGTAGCCCTATGTCTTAGGGTTCTATGTATAAAGTTTCGTAAGAATCCGAGGTGTGTTGAGGGTGAATACAGTCAAAATACTGAGAGATTTACGAATATAAGGAAAAAACTTGCGAAAATTGCCATCAAAAAATGGAATTTTTTTAGAAATTTTGACTTAAGTCTCCGTTTCGACTCCAATATATTCATTTACCCATGAGATCTCTTGGGGAAAAATATCGAACGAGTTGAACACGAGGGTAATACATTTCGGAGAAATTAGTGAAATCTCCAATTCCCCAAAGGGGTACCCCTTTCCGAAATCTTCGATTTCTCTAATATGGATTCGAGCAATGTTTTGATAGTGAATCCTAAAGAATATGCGAGGGTCATGGGCACAAAATTTGTAGGCCTATGTCTTAGGGTTCTATGTATAAAGTTTCGTACGAATCCGAGGTGTGTTGAGGGTGAAAACAGTCAAAATACTGAGAGATTTACAAATATAAGGAAAAAACTTGCGAAAATTGCCATCAAAAAGGGGAATTTTTTTAGAAATGTTGACTTAAGTCTCCGTTTCGACTCCAATATATTCATTTACCCATGAGATCTCTTGGGGAAAAATATCGAACGAGTTGAACACGAGGGTAATACATTTCGGAGAAATTAGTGAAATCTCCAATTCCCCAAAGGGGTACCCCTTTCAGAAATCTTCAATTTCTCTAATATGGATTCGAGCAATTTTTTGATAGTGAATACTAAAGAATATGCGAGGGTCATGGGCACAAAAGTTGTAGGCCTATGTCTTAGGGTTCTATGTATAAAGTTTCGTACGAATCCGAGGTTTGTTAAGGGTGAAACACTCAAAATACTGAGAGATGTACGAATATAAGGAAAAAACTTTCAAAAATTGCCATCAAAAAGGGGAATTTTTTTAGAAATGTTGACTTAAGTCTCCGTTTCGACTCCAATATATTCATTTACCCATGAGATCTCTTGGGGAAAAATATGGAACGAGTTGAACACGAGGGTAATACATTTCGGAGAAATTATGGAAATCTCCAATTCACCAAAGGGGTACCCCTTTAAGAAATCTTCGATTTCTCTAATATGGATCCGTGCAATGTTTTGATAGTGAATACTAAAGAATATGCGAGGGTCATGGGCACAAAAGTTGTAGGCCTATGTCTTAGGGTTCTATGTATAAAGTTTCGTACGAATCCGAGGTATGTTAAGGGTGAAACAGTCAAAATACTGAGAGATGTACGAATATAAGGAAAAAACTTTCAAAAATTGCCATCAAAAAGGGGAATTTTTTTAGAAATGTTGACTTAAGTCTCCGTTTCGACTCCAATATATTCATTTACCCATGAGATCTCTTGGGGAAAAATATCGAACGAGTTGAACACGAGGGTAATACATTTCGGAGAAATTAGTGAAATCTCCAATTCCCCAAAGGGGTACCCCTTTCAGAAATCTTCGATTTCTCTAATATGGATTCGAGCAATGATTTGATAGTGAATCCTAAATAATATGCGAGGGTCATGGGCACAAAATTTGTAGGCCTATGTCTTAGGGTTCTATGTATAAAGTTTCGTAAGAATCCGAGGTGTGTTGAGGGTGAATACAGTCAAAATACTGAGAGATTTACGAATATAAGGAAAAAACTTGCGAAAATTGCCATCAAAAAATGGAATTTTTTTAGAAATGTTGACTTAAGTCTCCGTTTCGACTCCAATATATTCATTTACCCATGAGATCTCTTGGGGAAAAATATCGAACGAGTTGAACACGAGGGTAATACATTTCGGAGAAATTAGTGAAATCTCCAATTCCCCAAAGGGGTACCCCTTTCAGAAATCTTCGATTTCTCTAATATGGATTCGAGCAATTTTTTGATAGTGAATACTAAAGAATATGCGTGGGTCATGGGCACAAAAGTTATAGGCCTATGTCTTAGGGTTCTATGTATAAAGTTTCGTACGTATCCGAGGTTTGTTAAGGGTGAAACACTCAAAATACTGAGAGACGTACGAATATAAGGAAAAAACTTTCAAAAATTGCCATCAAAAAATGGAATTTTTTTAGAAATGTTGACTTAAGTCTCCGTTTCGACTCCAATATATTCATTTACCCATGAGATCTCTTGGGGAAAAATATCGAACGAGTTGAACACGAGGGTAATACATTTCGGAGAAATTAGTGAAATCTCCAATTCCCCAAAGGGGTACCCCTTTCAGAAATCTTCGATTTCTCTAATATGGATTCGAGCAATGTTTTGATAGTGAATCCTAAAGAATATGCGAGGGTCATGGGCACAAAATTTGTAGGCCTATGTCTTAGGGTTCTATGTATAAAGTTTCGTAAGAATCCGAGGTGTGTTGAGGGTGAATACAGTCAAAATACTGAGAGATTTACGAATATAAGGAAAAAACTTGCGAAAATTGCCATCAAAAAATGGAATTTTTTTAGAAATTTTGACTTAAGTCTCCGTTTCGACTCCAATATATTCATTTACCCATGAGATCTCTTGGGGAAAAATATCGAACGAGTTGAACATGAGGGTAATACATTTCGGAGAAATTAGTGAAATCTCCAATTCCCCAAAGGGGTACCCCTTTCAGAAATCTTCGATTTCTCTAATATGGATTCGAGCAATGTTTTGATAGTGAATCCTAAAGAATATGCGAGGGTCATGGGCACAAAATTTGTAGCCCTATGTCTTAGGGTTCTATGTATAAAGTTTCGTACGAATCCGAGGTGTGTTGAGGGTGAAAACAGGCAAAATACTGAGAGATTTACAAATATAAGGAAAAAACTTGCGAAAATTGCCATCAAAAAGGGGAATTTTTTTAGAAATGTTGACTTAAGTCTCCGTTTCGACTCCAATATATTCATTTACCCATGAGATCTCTTGGGGAAAAATATGGAACGAGTTGAACACGAGGGTAATACATTTCGGAGAAATTATGGAAATCTCCAATTCACCAAAGGGGTACCCCTTTAAGAAATCTTCGATTTCTCTAATATGGATCCGTGCAATGTTTTGATAGTGAATACTAAAGAATATGCGAGGGTCATGGGCACAAAAGTTATAGGCCTATGTCATAGGGTTCTATGTATAAAGTTTCGTACGAATCCGAGGTTTGTTAAGGGTGAAACACTCAAAATACTGAGAGATGTACGAATATAAGGAAAAAACTTTCAAAAATTGCCATCAAAAAATGGAATTTTTTTAGAAATGTTGACTTAAGTCTCCGTTTCGACTCCAATATATTCATTTACCCATGAGATCTCTTGGGGAAAAATATGGAACGAGTTGAACACGAGGGTAATACATTTCGGAGAAATTATGGAAATCTCCAATTCACCAAAGGGGTACCCCTTTAAGAAATCTTCGATTTCTCTAATATGGATCCGTGCAATGTTTTGATAGTGAATACTAAAGAATATGCGAGGGTCATGGGCACAAAAGTTATAGGCCTATGTCATAGGGTTCTATGTATAAAGTTTCGTACGAATCCGAGGTTTGTTAAGGGTGAAACACTCAAAATACTGAGAGATGTACGAATATAAGGAAAAAACTTTCAAAAATTGCCATCAAAAAATGGAATTTTTTTAGAAATGTTGACTTAAGTCTCCGTTTCGACTCCAATATATTCATTTACCCATGAGATCTCTTGGGGAAAAATATCGAACGAGTTGAACACGAGGGTAATACATTTCGGAGAAATTAGTGAAATCTCCAATTCCCCAAAGGGGTACCCCTTTCAGAAATCTTCGATTTCTCTAATATGGATTCGAGCAATTTTTTGATAGTGAATACTAAAGAATATGCGAGGGTCATGGGCACAAAAGTTGTAGGCCTATGTCTTAGGGTTCTATGTATAAAGTTTCGTACGAATCCGAGGTTTGTTAAGGGTGAAACACTCAAAATACTGAGAGATGTACGAATATAAGGAAAAAACTTTCAAAAATTGCCATCAAAAAGGGGAATTTTTTTAGAAATGTTGACTTAAGTCTCCGTTTCGACTCCAATATATTCATTTACCCATGAGATCTCTTGGGGAAAAATATCGAACGAGTTGAACACGAGGGTAATACATTTCGGAGAAATTAGTGAAATCTCCAATTCCCCAAAGGGGTACCCCTTTCAGAAATCTTCGATTCCTCTAATATGGATTCGAGCAATGATTTGATAGTGAATCCTAAATAATATGCGAGGGTCATGGGCACAAAATTTGTAGGCCTATGTCTTAGGGTTCTATGTATAAAGTTTCGTAAGAATCCGAGGTGTGTTGAGGGTGAATACAGTCAAAATACTGAGAGATTTACGAATATAAGGAAAAAACTTGCGAAAATTGCCATCAAAAAATGGAATTTTTTTAGAAATGTTGACTTAAGTCTCCGTTTCGACTCCAATATATTCATTTACCCATGAGATCTCTTGGGGAAAAATATCGAACGAGTTGAACACGAGGGTAATACATTTCGGAGAAATTATGGAAATCTCCAATTCCCCAAAGGGGTACCCCTTTCAGAAATATTCGATTTCTCTAATATGGATTCGAGCAATGTTTTGATAGTGAATCCTAAAGAATATGCGAGGGTCATGGGCACAAAATTTGTAGGCCTATGTCTTAGGGTTCTATGTATAAAGTTTCGTACGAATCCGAGGTGTGTTGAGGGTGAAAACAGTCAAAATACAGAGAGATTTACAAATATAAGGATAAAACTTGCGAAAATTGCCATCAAAAAGGGGAATTTTTTTAGAAATGTTGACTTAAGTCTCCGTTTCGACTCCAATATATTCATTTACCCATGAGATCTCTTGGGGAAAAATATCGAACGAGTTGAACACGAGGGTAATACATTTCGGAGAAATTAGTGAAATCTCCAATTCCCCAAAGGGGTACCCCTTTCAGAAATCTTCGATTTCTCTAATATGGATTCGAGCAATTTTTTGATAGTGAATACTAAAGAATATGCGAGGGTCATGGGCACAAAAGTTGTAGGCCTATGTCTTAGGGTTCTATGTATAAAGTTTCGTACGAATCCGAGGTTTGTTAAGGGTGAAACAGTCAAAATACTGAGAGATGTACGAATATAAGGAAAAAACTTTCAAAAATTGCCATCAAAAAGGGGAATTTTTTTAGAAATGTTGACTTAAGTCTCCGTTTCGACTCCAATATATTCATTTACCCATGAGATCTCTTGGGGAAAAATATGGAATGAGTTGAACACGAGGGTAATACATTTCGGAGAAATTATGGAAATCTCCAATTCACCAAAGGGGTACCCCTTTAAGAAATCTTCGATTTTTCTAATATGGATCCGTGCAATGTTTTGATAGTGAATACTAAAGAATATGCGAGGGTCATGGGCACAAAAGTTATAGGCCTATGTAATAGGGTTCTATGTATAAAGTTTCGTACGAATCCGAGGTTTGTTAAGGGTGAAACACTCAAAATACTGAGAGATGTACGAATATAAGGAAAAAACTTTCAAAAATTGCCATCAAAAAATGGAATTTTTATAGAAATGTTGACTTCAGTCTCCGTTTCGACTCCAATATATTCATTTACCCATGAGATCTCTTGGGGAAAAATATCGAACGAGTTGAACACGAGGGTAATACATTTCGGAGAAATTAGTGAAATCTCCAATTCCCCAAAGGGGTACCCCTTTCAGAAATCTTCGATTTCTCTAATATGGATTCGAGCAATTTTTTGATAGTGAATACTAAAGAATATGCGTGGGTCATGGGCACAAAAGTTATAGGCCTATGTCTTAGGGTTCTATGTATAAAGTTTCGTACGAATCCGAGGTTTGTTAAGGGTGAAACACTCAAAATACTGAGAGATGTACGAATATAAGGAAAAAACTTTCAAAAATTGCCATCAAAAAATGGAATTTTTTTAGAAATGTTGACTTAAGTCTCCGTTTCGACTCCAATATATTCATTTACCCATGAGATCTCTTGGGGAAAAATATCGAACGAGTTGAACACGAGGGTAATACATTTCGAAGAAATTAGTGAAATCTCCAATTCCCCAAAGGGGTACCCCTTTCAGAAATCTTCGATTTCTCTAATATGGATTCGAGCAATGTTTTGATAGTGAATCCTAAAGAATATGCGAGGGTCATGGGCACAAAATTTGTAGGCCTATGTCTTAGGGTTCTATGTATAAAGTTTCGTACGAATCCGAGGTGTGTTGAGGGTGAAAACAGTCAAAATACAGAGAGATTTACAAATATAAGGATAAAACTTGCGAAAATTGCCATCAAAAAGGGGAATTTTTTTAGAAATGTTGACTTAAGTCTCCGTTTCGACTCCAATATATTCATTTACCCATGAGATCTCTTGGGGAAAAATATCGAACGAGTTGAACACGAGGGTAATACATTTCGGAGAAATTAGTGAAATCTCCAATTCCCCAAAGGGGTACCCCTTTCAGAAATCTTCGATTTCTCTAATATGGATTCGAGCAATTTTTTGATAGTGAATACTAAAGAATATGCGAGGGTCATGGGCACAAAAGTTGTAGGCCTATGTCTTAGGGTTCTATGTATAAAGTTTCGTACGAATCCGAGGTTTGTTAAGGGTGAAACAGTCAAAATACTGAGAGATGTACGAATATAAGGAAAAAACTTTCAAAAATTGCCATCAAAAAGGGGAATTTTTTTAGAAATGTTGACTTAAGTCTCCGTTTCGACTCCAATATATTCATTTACCCATGAGATCTCTTGGGGAAAAATATGGAACGAGTTGAACACGAGGGTAATACATTTCGGAGAAATTATGGAAATCTCCAATTCACCAAAGGGGTACCCCTTTAAGAAATCTTCGATTTTTCTAATATGGATCCGTGCAATGTTTTGATAGTGAATACTAAAGAATATGCGAGGGTCATGGGCACAAAAGTTATAGGCCTATGTAATAGGGTTCTATGTATAAAGTTTCGTACGAATCCGAGGTTTGTTAAGGGTGAAACACTCAAAATACTGAGAGATGTACGAATATAAGGAAAAAACTTTCAAAAATTGCCATCAAAAAATGGAATTTTTATAGAAATGTTGACTTAAGTCTCCATTTCGACTCCAATATATTCATTTACCCATGAGATCTCTTGGGGAAAAATATCGAACGAGTTGAACACGAGGGTAATACATTTCGGAGAAATTAGTGAAATCTCCAATTCCCCAAAGGGGTACCCCTTTCAGAAATCTTCGATTTCTCTAATATGGATTCGAGCAATTTTTTGATAGTGAATACTAAAGAATATGCGTGGGTCATGGGCACAAAAGTTATAGGCCTATGTCTTAGGGTTCTATGTATAAAGTTTCGTACGAATCCGAGGTTTGTTAAGGGTGAAACACTCAAAATACTGAGAGATGTACGAATATAAGGAAAAAACTTTCAAAAATTGCCATCAAAAAATGGAATTTTTTTAGAAATGTTGACTTAAGTCTCCGTTTCGACTCCAATATATTCATTTACCCATGAGATCTCTTGGGGAAAAATATCGAACGAGTTGAACACGAGGGTAATACATTTCGGAGAAATTAGTGAAATCTCCAATTCCCCAAAGGGGTACCCCTTTCAGAAATCTTCGATTTCTCTAATATGGATTCGAGCAATGTTTTGATAGTGAATCCTAAAGAATATGCGAGGGTCATGGGCACAAAATTTGTAGGCCTATGTCTTAGGGTTCTATGTATAAAGTTTCGTACGAATCCGAGGTGTGTTGAGGGTGAAACAGTCAAAATACTGAGAGATGTACGAATATAAGGAAAAAACTTTCGAAAATTGCCATCAAAAAGGGGAATTTTTTTAGAAATGTTGACTTAAGTCTCCGTTTCGACTCCAATATATTCATTTACCCATGAGATCTCTTGGGGAAAAATATCGAACGAGTTGAACACGAGGGTCATACATTTCGGAGAAATTAGGGAAATCTCCAATTCACCAAAGGGGTACCCCTTTCAGAAATCTTCGATTTCTCTAATATGGATCCGTGCAATGTTTTGATTGTGAATACTAAAGAATATGCGAGGGTCATGGGCACAAAAGTTCTAGGCCTATGTCTTAGGATTTGATGTATAAAGTTTCGTACGAATCCGAGGTGTGTTGAGGGTGAAACAGTCAAAATACTAAGAGATGTACGAATATAAGGAAAAAACTTGCGAAAATTGCCATCAAAAAGGGGAATTTTTTTAGAAATGTTGACTTAAGTCTCCGTTTCGACTCCAATATATTCATTTACCCATGAGATCTCTTGGGGAAAAATATCGAACGAGTTGAACACGAGGGTAATACATTTCGGAGAAATTAGGGAAATCTCCAATTCACCAAAGGGGTACCCCTTTCAGAAATCTTCGATTTCTCTAATATGGATCCGTGCAATGTTTTGATAGTGAATACTAAAGAATATGCGAGGGTCATGGGCACAAAAGTTCTTGCCCTATGTCTTAGGATTTGATGTATAAAGTTTCGTACGAATCAGAGGTGTGTTGACGGTGAAACAGTCAAAATACTGAGAGATGTACGAATATAAGGAAAAAACTTTCGAAAATTGCCATCAAAAAGGGGAATTTTTTTAGAAATGTTGACTTAAGTCTCTGTTTCGACTCCAATATATTCATTTACCCATGAGATCTCTTGGGGAAAAATATCGAACGAGTTGAACACGAGGGTAATACATTTCGGAGAAATTAGTGAAATCTCTAATTCACCAAAGGGGTACCCCTTTCAGAAATCTTCGATTTCTCTAATATGGATCCGTGCAATGTTTTGATAGTGAATCCTAAATAATATGCGAGGGTCATGGGCACAAAAGTTCTTGCCCTATGTCTTAGGATTTGATGTATAAAGTTTCGTACGAAACCGAGGTGTGTTGAGGGTGAAAACAGTCAAAATACTGAGAGATGTACGAATATAAGGAAAAAACTTTCGAAAATTGCCATCAAAAAGGGGAATTTTTTTAGAAATGTTGACTTAAGTCTCCGTTTCGACTCCAATATATTCATTTACCCATGAGATCTCTTGGGGAAAAATATCGAACGAGTTGAACACGAGGGTAATACATTTCGGAGAAATTAGTGAAATCTCCAATTCCCCAAAGGGGTACCCCTTTCAGAAATCTTCGATTTCTCTAATATGGATTCGAGCAATGTTTTGATAGTGAATCCTAAAGAATATGCGAGGGTCATGGGCACAAAATTTGTAGGCCTATGTCTTAGGGTTCTATGTATAAAGTTTCGTACGAATCCGAGGTGTGTTGAGGGTGAAACAGTCAAAATACTGAGAGATGTACGAATATAAGGAAAAAACTTTCGAAAATTGCCATCAAAAAGGGGAATTTTTTTAGAAATGTTGACTTAAGTCTCCGTTTCGACTCCAATATATTCATTTACCCATGAGATCTCTTGGGGAAAAATATCGAACGAGTTGAACACGAGGGTCATACATTTCGGAGAAATTAGGGAAATCTCCAATTCACCAAAGGGGTACCCCTTTCAGAAATCTTCGATTTCTCTAATATGGATCCGTGCAATGTTTTGATTGTGAATACTAAAGAATATGCGAGGGTCATGGGCACAAAAGTTCTAGGCCTATGTCTTAGGATTTGATGTATAAAGTTTCGTACGAATCCGAGGTGTGTTGAGGGTGAAACAGTCAAAATACTGAGAGATGTACGAATATAAGGAAAAAACTTGCGAAAATTGCCATCAAAAAGGGGAATTTTTTTAGAAATGTTGACTTAAGTCTCCGTTTCGACTCCAATATATTCATTTACCCATGAGATCTCTTGGGGAAAAATATCGAACGAGTTGAACACGAGGGTAATACATTTCAGAGAAATTAGGGAAATCTCCAATTCACCAAAGGGGTACCCCTTTCAGAAATCTTCGATTTCTCTAATATGGATCCGTGCAATGTTTTGATAGTGAATACTAAAGAATATGCGAGGGTCATGGGCACAAAAGTTCTTGCCCTATGTCTTAGGATTTGATGTATAAAGTTTCGTACGAATCAGAGGTGTGTTGACGGTGAAACAGTCAAAATACTGAGAGATGTACGAATATAAGGAAAAAACTTTCGAAAATTGCCATCAAAAAGGGGAATTTTTTTAGAAATGTTGACTTAAGTCTCCGTTTCGACTCCAATATATTCATTTACCCATGAGATCTCTTGGGGAAAAATATCGAACGAGTTGAACACGAGGGTAATACATTTCGGAGAAATTAGTGAAATCTCTAATTCACCAAAGGGGTACCCCTTTCAGAAATCTTCGATTTCTCTAATATGGATCCGTGCAATGTTTTGATAGTGAATCCTAAATAATATGCGAGGGTCATGGGCACAAAAGTTCTTGCCCTATGTCTTAGGATTTGATGTATAAAGTTTCGTACGAAACCGAGGTGTGTTGAGGGTGAAAACAGTCAAAATACTGAGAGATGTACGAATATAAGGAAAAAACTTTCGAAAATTGCCATCAAAAAGGGGAATTTTTTTAGAAATGTTGACTTAAGTCTCCGTTTCGACTCCAATATATTCATTTACCCATGAGATCTCTTGGGGAAAAATATCGAACGAGTTGAACACGAGGGTAATACATTTCGGAGAAATTAGTGAAATCTCCAATTCACCAAAGGGGTACCCCTTTCAGAAATCTTCGATTTCTCTAATATGGATTCGAGCAATGTTTTGATAGTGAATCCTAAAGAATATGCGAGGGTCATGGGCACAAAATTTGTAGGCCTATGTCTTAGGGTTCTATGTATAAAGTTTCGTACGAATCCGAGGTGTGTTGAGGGTGAAACAGTCAAAATACTGAGAGATGTACGAATATAAGGAAAAAACTTTCGAAAATTGCCATCAAAAAGGGGAATTTTTTTAGAAATGTTGACTTAAGTCTCCGTTTCGACTCCAATATATTCATTTACCCATGAGATCTCTTGGGGAAAAATATCGAACGAGTTGAACACGAGGGTCATACATTTCGGAGAAATTAGGGATATCTCCAATTCACCAAAGGGGTACCCCTTTCAGAAATCTTCGATTTCTCTAATATGGATCCGTGCAATGTTTTGATAGTGAATACTAAAGAATATGCGAGGGTCATGGGCACAAAAGTTCTTGCCCTATGTCTTAGGATTTGATGTATAAAGTTTCGTACGAATCCGAGGTTTGTTAAGGGTGAAACAGTCAAAATACTGAGAGATGTACGAATATAAGGAAAAAACTTTCAAAAATTGCCATCAAAAAGGGGAATTTTTTTAGAAATGTTGACTTAAGTCTCCGTTTCGACTCCAATATATTCATTTACCCATGAGATCTCTTGGGGAAAAATATGGAACGAGTTGAACACGAGGGTGATACATTTCGGAGAAATTATGGAAATCTCCAATTCAGCAAAGGGGTACCCCTTTAAGAAATCTTCGATTTCTCTAATATGGATCCGTGCAATGTTTTGATAGTGAATACTAAAGAATATGCGAGGGTCATGGGCACAAAAGTTATAGGCCTATGTCATAGGGTTCTATGTATAAAGTTTCGTACGAATCCGAGGTGTGTTAAGGGTGAAACACTTAAAATACTGAGAGATGTACGAATATAAGGAAAAAACTTTCAAAAATTGCCATCAAAAAATGGAATTTTTTTAGAAATGTTGACTTAAGTCTCCGTTACGACTCCAATATATTCATTTACCCATGAGATCTCTTGGGGAAAAATATCGAACGAGTTGAACACGAGGGTAATACATTTCGGAGAAATTAGTGAAATCTCCAATTCCCCAAAGGGGTACCCCTTTCAGAAATCTTCGATTTCTATAATATGGATTCGAGCAATTTTTTGATAGTGAATACTAAAGAATATGCGTGGGTCATGGGCACAAAAGTTATAGGCCTATGTCTTAGGGTTCTATGTATAAAGTTTCGTACGAATCCGAGGTTTGTTAAGGGTGAAACACTCAAAATACTGAGAGATGTACGAATATAAGGAAAAAACTTTCAAAAATTGCCATCAAAAAATGGAATTTTTTTAGAAATGTTGACTTAAGTCTCCGTTTCGACTCCAATATATTCATTTACCCATGAGATCTCTTGGGGAAAAATATCGAACGAGATGAACACGAGGGTAATACATTTCGGAGAAATTAGTGAAATCTCCAATTCACCAAAGGGGTACCCCTTTCAGAAATCTTCGATTTCTCTAATATGGATTCGAGCAATGTTTTGATAGTGAATCCTTAAGAATATGCGAGGGTCATGGGCACAAAATTTGTAGGCCTATGTCTTAGGGTTCTATGTATAAAGTTTCGTACGAATCCGAGGTGTGTTGAGGGTGAAACAGTCAAAATACTGAGAGATGTACGAATATAAGGAAAAAACTTTCGAAAATTGCCATCAAAAAGGGGAATTTTTTTAGAAATGTTGACTTAAGTCTCCGTTTCGACTCCAATATATTCATTTACCCATGAGATCTCTTGGGGAAAAATATCGAACGAGTTGAACACGAGGGTAATACATTTCGGAGAAATTAGTGAAATCTCCAATTCACCAAAGGGGTACCCCTTTCAGAAATCTTCGATTTCTCTAATATGGATTCGAGCAATGTTTTGATAGTGAATACTAAAGAATATGCGTGGGTCATGGGCACAAAAGTTATAGGCCTATGTCTTAGGGTTCTATGTATAAAGTTTCGTACGAATCCGAGGTTTGTTAAGGGTGAAACACTCAAAATACTGAGAGATGTACGAATATAAGGAAAAAACTTTCAAAAATTGCCATCAAAAAATGGAATTTTTTTAGAAATGTTGACTTAAGTCTCCGTTTCGACTCCAATATATTCATTTACCCATGAGATCTCTTGGGGAAAAATATCGAACGAGTTGAACACGAGGGTAATACATTTCGGAGAAATTAGTGAAATCTCCAATTCACCAAAGGGGTACCCCTTTCAGAAATCTTCGATTTCTCTAATATGGATTCGAGCAATGTTTTGATAGTGAATCCTAAAGAATATGCGAGGGTCATGGGCACAAAATTTGTAGGCCTATGTCTTAGGGTTCTATGTATAAAGTTTCGTACGAATCCGAGGTGTGTTGAGGGTGAAACAGTCAAAATACTGAGAGATGTACGAATATAAGGAAAAAACTTTCGAAAATTGCCATCAAAAAGGGGAATTTTTTTAGAAATGTTGACTTAAGTCTCCGTTTCGACTCCAATATATTCATTTACCCATGAGATCTCTTGGGGAAAAATATCGAACGAGTTGAACACGAGGGTAATACATTTCGGAGAAATTAGTGAAATCTCCAATTCACCAAAGGGGTACCCCTTTCAGAAATCTTCGATTTCTCTAATATGGATT
The DNA here is from genome assembly GCF_963169125.1 of Humulus lupulus. Lineage (NCBI taxonomy): Eukaryota > Viridiplantae > Streptophyta > Magnoliopsida > Rosales > Cannabaceae > Humulus > Humulus lupulus. Next base: position 2,586,061 of record NC_084795.1, read on the forward strand.
CGAGCAATGTTTTGATAGTGAATCCTAAAGAATATGCGAGGGTCATGGGCACAAAATTTGTAGGCCTATGTCTTAGGGTTCTATGTATAAATTTTCGTACGAATCCGAGGTGTGTTGAGGGTGAAACAGTCAAAATACTGAGAGATGTACGAATATAAGGAAAAAACTTTCGAAAATTGCCATCAAAAAGGGGAATTTTTTTAGAAATGTTGACTTAAGTCTCTGTTTCCACTCCAATATATTCATTTACCCATGAGATCTCTTGGGGAAAAATATCGAACGAGTTGAACACGAGGGTCATACATTTCGGAGAAATTAGGGAAATCTCCAATTCACCAAAGGGGTACCCCTTTCAGAAATCTTCGATTTCTCTAATATGGATCCGTGCAATGTTTTGATAGTGAATACTAAAGAATATGCGAGGGTCATGGGCACAAAAGTTCTTGCCCTATGTCTTAGGATTTGATGTATAAAGTTTCGTACGAATCAGAGGTGTGTTGACGGTGAAACAGTCAAAATACTGAGAGATGTACGAATATAAGGAAAAAACTTTCGAAAATTGCCATCAAAAAGGGGAATTTTTTTAGAAATGTTGACTTAAGTCTCCGTTTCGACTCCAATATATTCATTTACCCATGATATCTCTTGGGGAAAAATATCGAACGAGTTGAACACGAGGGTAATACATTTCGGAGAAATTAGTGAAATCTCCAATTCACCAAAGGGGTACCCCTTTCAGAAATCTTCGATTTCTCTAATATGGATCCGTGCAATGTTTTGATAGTGAATACTAAAGAATATGCGAGGGTCATGGGCACAAAAGTTCTTGCCCTATGTCTTAGGATTTGATGTATAAAGTTTCGTACGAATCAGAGGTGTGTTGACGGTGAAACAGTCAAAATACTGAGAGATGTACGAATATAAGGAAAAAACTTTCGAAAATTGCCATCAAAAAGGGGAATTTTTTTAGAAATGTTGACTTAAGTCTCCGTTTCGACTCCAATATATTCATTTACCCATGAGATCTCTTGGGGAAAAATATCGAACGAGTTGAACACGAGGGTAATACATTTCGGAGAAATTAGTGAAATCTCCAATTCACCAAAGGGGTACCCCTTTCAGAAATCTTCGATTTCTCTAATATGGATCCGTGCAATGTTTTGATAGTGAATCCTAAATAATATGCGAGGGTCATGGGCACAAAAGTTCTTGCCCTATGTCTTAGGATTTGATGTATAAAGTTTCGTACGAATCCGAGGTGTGTTGAGGGTGAAAACAGTCAAAATACTGAGAGATGTACGAATATAAGGAAAAAACTTTCGAAAATTGCCATCATAAAGGGGAATTTTTTTAGAAATGTTGACTTAAGTCTCCGTTTCGACTCCAATATATTCATTTACCCATGAGATCTCTTGGGGAAAAATATCGAACGAGTTGAACACGAGGGTAATACATTTCGGAGAAATTAGTGAAATCTCCAATTCACCAAAGGGGTACCCCTTTCAGAAATCTTCGATTTCTCTAATATGGATCCGTGCAATGTTTTGATAGTGAATCCTAAATAATATGCGAGGGTCATGGGCACAAAAGTTCTTGCCCTATGTCTTAGGATTTGATGTATAAAGTTTCGTACGAATCCGAGGTGTGTTGAGGGTGAAAACAGTCAAAATACTGAGAGATGTACGAATATAAGGAAAAAACTTGCGAAAATTGCCATCAAAAAGGGGAATTTTTTTAGAAATGTTGACTTAAGTCTCCGTTTCGACTCCAATATATTCATTTACCCATGAGATCTCTTGGGGAAAAATATCGAACGAGTTGAACACGAGGGTAATACATTTCGGAGAAATTAGTGAAATCTCCAATTCACCAAAGGGGTACCCCTTTCAGAAATCTTCGATTTCTCTAATATGGATTCGAGCAATGTTTTGATAGTGAATCCTAAAGAATATGCGAGGGTCATGGGCACAAAATTTGTAGGCCTATGTCTTAGGGTTCTATGTATAAAGTTTCGTACGAATCCGAGGTGTGTTGAGGAAGAAACAGTCAAAATACTGAGAGATGTACGAATATAAGGAAAAAACTTTCGAAAATTGCCATCAAAAAGGGGAATTTTTTTAGAAATGTTGACTTAAGTCTCCGTTTCGACTCCAATATATTCATTTACCCATGAGATCTCTTGGGGAAAAATATCGAACGAGTTGAACACGAGGGTCATACATTTCGGAGAAATTAGGGAAATCTCCAATTCACCAAAGGGGTACCCATTTCAGAAATCTTCGATTTCTCTAATATGGATCCGTGCAATGTTTTGATTGTGAATACTAAAGAATATGCGAGGGTCATGGGCACAAAAGTTCTAGGCCTATGTCTTAGGATTTGATGTATAAAGTTTCGTACGAATCCGAGGTGTGTTGAGGGTGAAACAGTCAAAATACTGAGAGATGTACGAATATAAGGAAAAAACTTGCGAAAATTGCCATCAAAAAGGGGAATTTTTTTAGAAATGTTGACTTAAGTCTCTGTTTCGACTCCAATATATACATTTACCCATGAGATCTCTTGGGGAAAAATATCGAACGAGTTGAACACGAGGGTAATACATTTCGGAGAAATTAGGGAAATCTCCAATTCACCAAAGGGGTACCCCTTTCAGAAATCTTCGATTTCTCTAATATGGATCCGTGCAATGTTTTGATAGTGAATACTAAAGAATATGCGAGGGTCATGGGCACAAAAGTTCTTGCCCTATGTCTTAGGATTTGATGTATAAAGTTTCGTACGAATCAGAGGTGTGTTGACGGTGAAACAGTCAAAATACTGAGAGATGTACGAATATAAGGAAAAAACTTTCGAAAATTGCCATCAAAAAGGGGAATTTTTTTAGAAATGTTGACTTAAGTCTCCGTTTCGACTCCAATATATTCATTTACCCATGAGATCTCTTGGGGAAAAATATCGAACGAGTTGAACACGAGGGTAATACATTTCGGAGAAATTAGTGAAATCTCCAATTCACCAAAGGGGTACCCCTTTCAGAAATCTTCGATTTCTCTAATATGGATCCGTGCAATGTTTTGATAGTGAATCCTAAATAATATGCGAGGGTCATGGGCACAAAAGTTCTTGCCCTATGTCTTAGGATTTGATGTATAAAGTTTCGTACGAATCCGAGGTGTGTTGAGGGTGAAAACAGTCAAAATACTGAGAGATGTACGAATATAAGGAAAAAACTTTCGAAAATTGCCATCAAAAAGGGGAATTTTTTTAGAAATGTTGACTTAAGTCTCCGTTTCGACTCCAATATATTCATTTACCCATGAGATCTCTTGGGGAAAAATATCGAACGAGTTGAACACGAGGGTAATACATTTCGGAGAAATTAGTGAAATCTCCAATTCACCAAAGGGGTACCCCTTTCAGAAATCTTCGATTTCTCTAATATGGATTCGAGCAATGTTTTGATAGTGAATCCTAAAGAATATGCGAGGGTCATGGGCACAAAATTTGTAGGCCTATGTCTTAGGGTTCTATGTATAAAGTTTCGTACGAATCCGAGGTGTGTTGAGGAAGAAACAGTCAAAATACTGAGAGATGTACGAATATAAGGAAAAAACTTTCGAAAATTGCCATCAAAAAGGGGAATTTTTTTAGAAATGTTGACTTAAGTCTCCGTTTCGACTCCAATATATTCATTTACCCATGAGATCTCTTGGGGAAAAATATCGAACGAGTTGAACACGAGGGTCATACATTTCGGAGAAATTAGGGAAATCTCCAATTCACCAAAGGGGTACCCATTTCAGAAATCTTCGATTTCTCTAATATGGATCCGTGCAATGTTTTGATTGTGAATACTAAAGAATATGCGAGGGTCATGGGCACAAAAGTTCTAGGCCTATGTCTTAGGATTTGATGTATAAAGTTTCGTACGAATCCGAGGTGTGTTGAGGGTGAAACAGTCAAAATACTGAGAGATGTACGAATATAAGGAAAAAACTTGCGAAAATTGCCATCAAAAAGGGGAATTTTTTTAGAAATGTTGACTTAAGTCTCTGTTTCGACTCCAATATATACATTTACCCATGAGATCTCTTGGGGAAAAATATCGAACGAGTTGAACACGAGGGTAATACATTTCGGAGAAATTAGGGAAATCTCCAATTCACCAAAGGGGTACCCCTTTCAGAAATCTTCGATTTCTCTAATATGGATCCGTGCAATGTTTTGATAGTGAATACTAAAGAATATGCGAGGGTCATGGGCACAAAAGTTCTTGCCCTATGTCTTAGGATTTGATGTATAAAGTTTCGTACGAATCAGAGGTGTGTTGACGGTGAAACAGTCAAAATACTGAGAGATGTACGAATATAAGGAAAAAACTTTCGAAAATTGCCATCAAAAAGGGGAATTTTTTTAGAAATGTTGACTTAAGTCTCCGTTTCGACTCCAATATATTCATTTACCCATGAGATCTCTTGGGGAAAAATATCGAACGAGTTGAACACGAGGGTAATACATTTCGGAGAAATTAGTGAAATCTCCAATTCACCAAAGGGGTACCCCTTTCAGAAATCTTCGATTTCTCTAATATGGATCCGTGCAATGTTTTGATAGTGAATCCTAAATAATATGCGAGGGTCATGGGCACAAAAGTTCTTGCCCTATGTCTTAGGATTTGATGTATAAAGTTTCGTACGAATCCGAGGTGTGTTGAGGGTGAAAACAGTCAAAATACTGAGAGATGTACGAATATAAGGAAAAAACTTTCGAAAATTGCCATCAAAAAGGGGAATTTTTTTAGAAATGTTGACTTAAGTCTCCGTTTCGACTCCAATATATTCATTTACCCATGAGATCTCTTGGGGAAAAATATCGAACGAGTTGAACACGAGGGTAATACATTTCGGAGAAATTAGTGAAATCTCCAATTCACCAAAGGGGTACCCCTTTCAGAAATCTTCGATTTCTCTAATATGGATTCGACCAATTTTTTGATAGTGAATACTAAAGAATATGCGAGGGTCATGGGCACAAAAGTTGTAGGCCTATGTCTTAGGGTTCTATGTATAAAGTTTCGTACGAATCCGAGGTGTGTTGAGGGTGAAACAGTCAAAATACTGAGAGATGTACGAATATAAGGAAAAAACTTTCGAAAATTGCCATCAAAAAGGGGAATTTTTTTAGAAATGTTGACTTAAGTCTCCGTTTCGACTCCAATATATTCATTTACCCATGATATCTCTTGTGGAAAAATATCGAACGACTTGAAAACGAGGGTAATACATTTCGGAGAAATTATGGAAATCTCCAATTCACCAAAGGGGTACCCCTTTCAGAAATCTTCGATTTCTCTAATATGGATTCGACCAATTTTTTGATAGTGAATACTAAAGAATATGCGAGGGTCATGGGCACAAAAGTTCTTGCCCTATGTCTTAGGGTTCTATGTATAAAGTTTCGTACGAATCCGAGGTTTGTTAAGGGTGAAACAGTCAAAATACTGAGAGATTTACGAATATAAGGAAAAAACTTGCGAAAATTGCCATCAAAAAGGGGAATTTTTTTAGAAATGTTGACTTAAGTCTCCATTTCGACTCCAATATATTCATTTACCCATGAGATCTCTTGGGGAAAAATATCGAACGAGTTGAACACGAGGGTAATACATTTCGGAGAAATTAGTGAAATCTCCAATTCCCCAAAGGGGTACCCTTTTCAGAAATCTTCGATTTCTCTAATATGGATTCGACCAATTTTTTGATAGTGAATACTAAAGAATATGCGAGGGTCATGGGCACAAAAGTTGTAGGCCTATGTCTTAGGGTTCTATGTATAAAGTTTCGTACGAATCCGAGGTGTGTTGAGGGTGAAACAGTCAAAATACTGAGAGATGTACGAATATAAGGAAAAAACTTTCGAAAATTGCCATCAAAAAGGGGAATTTTTTTAGAAATGTTGACTTAAGTCTCCGTTTCGACTCCAATATATTCATTTACCCATGAGATCTCTTGGGGAAAAATATCGAACGAGTTGAACACGAGGGTAATACATTTCGGAGAAATTAGTGAAATCTCCAATTCACCAAAGGGGTACCCCTTTCAGAAATCTTCGATTTCTCTAATATGGATTCGAGCAATGTTTTGATAGTGAATCCTAAAGAATATGCGAGGGTCATGGGCACAAAAGTTGTAGGCCTATGTCTTAGGGTTCTATGTATAAAGTTTCGTACGAATCCGAGGTGTGTTGAGGGTGAAACAGTCAAAATACTGAGAGATGTGCGAATATAAGGAAAAAACTTTCAAAAATTGCCATCAAAAAGGGGAATTTTTTTAGAAATGTTGACTTAAGTCTCCGTTTCGACTCCAATATATTCATTTACCCATGAGATCTCTTGGGGAAAAATATCGAACGAGTTGAACACGAGGGTCATACATTTCGGAGAAATTAGGGAAATCTCCAATTCACCAAAGGGGTACCCCATTCAGAAATCTTCGATTTCTCTAATATGGATCCGTGCAATGTTTTGATAGTGAATACTAAAGAATATGCGAGGGTCATGGGCACAAAAGTTCTTGCCCTATGTCTTAGGATTTGATGTATAAAGTTTCGTACGAATCAGAGGTGTGTTGACGGTGAAACAGTCAAAATACTGAGAGATGTACGAATATAAGGAAAAAACTTTCGAAAATTGCCATCAAAAAGGGGAATTTTTTTAGAAATGTTGACTTAAGTCTCCGTTTCGACTCCAATATATTCATTTACCCATGATATCTCTTGTGGAAAAATATCGAACGACTTGAAAACGAGGGTAATACATTTCGGAGAAATTATGGAAATCTCCAATTCACCAAAGGGGTACCCCTTTCAGAAATCTTCGATTTCTTTAATATGGATTCGACCAATTTTTTGATAGTGAATACTAAAGAATATGCGAGGGTCATGGGCACAAAAGTTCTTGCCCTATGTCTTAGGGTTCTATGTATAAAGTTTCGTACGAATCCGAGGTTTGTTAAGGGTGAAACAGTCAAAATACTGAGAGATTTACGAATATAAGGAAAAAACTTGCGAAAATTGCCATCAAAAAGGGGAATTTTTTTAGAAATGTTGACTTAAGTCTCCATTTCGACTCCAATATATTCATTTACCCATGAGATCTCTTGGGGAAAAATATCGAACGAGTTGAACACGAGGGTAATACATTTCGGAGAAATTAGTGAAATCTCCAATTCCCCAAAGGGGTACCCTTTTCAGAAATCTTCGATTTCTCTAATATGGATTCGACCAATTTTTTGATAGTGAATACTAAAGAATATGCGAGGGTCATGGGCACAAAAGTTGTAGGCCTATGTCTTAGGGTTCTATGTATAAAGTTTCGTACGAATCCGAGGTGTGTTGAGGGTGAAACAGTCAAAATACTGAGAGATGTACGAATATAAGGAAAAAACTTTCGAAAATTGCCATCAAAAAGGGGAATTTTTTTAGAAATGTTGACTTAAGTCTCCGTTTCGACTCCAATATATTCATTTACCCATGATATCTCTTGTGGAAAAATATCGAACGACTTGAAAACGAGGGTAATACATTTCGGAGAAATTATGGAAATCTCCAATTCACCAAAGGGGTACCCCTTTCAGAAATCTTCGATTTCTCTAATATGGATTCGACCAATTTTTTGATAGTGAATACTAAAGAATATGCGAGGGTCATGGGCACAAAAGTTCTTGCCCTATGTCTTAGGGTTCTATGTATAAAGTTTCGTACGAATCCGAGGTTTGTTAAGGGTGAAACAGTCAAAATACTGAGAGATTTACGAATATAAGGAAAAAACTTGCGAAAATTGCCATCAAAAAGGGGAATTTTTTTAGAAATGTTGACTTAAGTCTCCATTTCGACTCCAATATATTCATTTACCCATGAGATCTCTTGGGGAAAAATATCGAACGAGTTGAACACGAGGGTAATACATTTCGGAGAAATTAGTGAAATCTCCAATTCCCCAAAGGGGTACCCTTTTCAGAAATCTTCGATTTCTCTAATATGGATTCGACCAATTTTTTGATAGTGAATACTAAAGAATATGCGAGGGTCATGGGCACAAAAGTTGTAGGCCTATGTCTTAGGGTTCTATGTATAAAGTTTCGTACGAATCCGAGGTGTGTTGAGGGTGAAACAGTCAAAATACTGAGAGATGTACGAATATAAGGAAAAAACTTTCGAAAATTGCCATCAAAAAGGGGAATTTTTTTAGAAATGTTGACTTAAGTCTCCGTTTCGACTCCAATATATTCATTTACCCATGAGATCTCTTGGGGAAAAATATCGAACGAGTTGAACACGAGGGTAATACATTTCGGAGAAATTAGTGAAATCTCCAATTCACCAAAGGGGTACCCCTTTCAGAAATCTTCGATTTCTCTAATATGGATTCGAGCAATGTTTTGATAGTGAATCCTAAAGAATATGCGAGGGTCATGGGCACAAAAGTTGTAGGCCTATGTCTTAGGGTTCTATGTATAAAGTTTCGTACGAATCCGAGGTGTGTTGAGGGTGAAACAGTAAAAATACTGAGAGATGTGCGAATATAAGGAAAAAACTTTCAAAAATTGCCATCAAAAAGGGGAATTTTTTTAGAAATGTTGACTTAAGTCTCCGTTTCGACTCCAATATATTCATTTACCCATGAGATCTCTTGGGGAAAAATATCGAACGAGTTGAACACGAGGGTCATACATTTCGGAGAAATTAGGGAAATCTCCAATTCACCAAAGGGGTACCCCATTCAGAAATCTTCGATTTCTCTAATATGGATCCGTGCAATGTTTTGATAGTGAATACTAAAGTATATGCGAGGGTCATGGGCACAAAAGTTGTAGGCCTATGTCTTAGGATTTGATGTATAAAGTTTCGTACGAATCAGAGGTGTGTTGACGGTGAAACAGTCAAAATACTGAGAGATGTACGAATATAAGGAAAAAACTTTCGAAAATTGCCATCAAAAAGGGGAATTTTTTTAGAAATGTTGACTTAAGTCTCCGTTTCGACTCCAATATATTCATTTACCCATGATATCTCTTGTGGAAAAATATCGAACGACTTGAAAACGAGGGTAATACATTTCGGAGAAATTATGGAAATCTCCAATTCACCAAAGGGGTACCCCTTTCAGAAATCTTCGATTTCTCTAATATGGATTCGACCAATTTTTTGATAGTGAATACTAAAGAATATGCGAGGGTCATGGGCACAAAAGTTCTTGCCCTATGTCTTAGGGTTCTATGTATAAAGTTTCGTACGAATCCGAGGTTTGTTAAGGGTGAAACAGTCAAAATACTGAGAGATTTACGAATATAAGGAAAAAACTTGCGAAAATTGCCATCAAAAAGGGGAATTTTTTTAGAAATGTTGACTTAAGTCTCCATTTCGACTCCAATATATTCATTTACCCATGAGATCTCTTGGGGAAAAATATCGAACGAGTTGAACACGAGGGTAATACATTTCGGAGAAATTAGTGAAATCTCCAATTCCCCAAAGGGGTACCCTTTTCAGAAATCTTCGATTTCTCTAATATGGATTCGACCAATTTTTTGATAGTGAATACTAAAGAATATGCGAGGGTCATGGGCACAAAAGTTGTAGGCCTATGTCTTAGGGTTCTATGTATAAAGTTTCGTACGAATCCGAGGTGTGTTGAGGGTGAAACAGTCAAAATACTGAGAGATGTACGAATATAAGGAAAAAACTTTCGAAAATTGCCATCAAAAAGGGGAATTTTTTTAGAAATGTTGACTTAAGTCTCCGTTTCGACTCCAATATATTCATTTACCCATGAGATCTCTTGGGGAAAAATATCGAACGAGTTGAACACGAGGGTAATACATTTCGGAGAAATTAGTGAAATCTCCAATTCACCAAAGGGGTACCCCTTTCAGAAATCTTCGATTTCTCTAATATGGATTCGAGCAATGTTTTGATAGTGAATCCTAAAGAATATGCGAGGGTCATGGGCACAAAAGTTGTAGGCCTATGTCTTAGGGTTCTATGTATAAAGTTTCGTACGAATCCGAGGTGTGTTGAGGGTGAAACAGTCAAAATACTGAGAGATGTGCGAATATAAGGAAAAAACTTTCAAAAATTGCCATCAAAAAGGGGAATTTTTTTAGAAATGTTGACTTAAGTCTCCGTTTCGACTCCAATATATTCATTTACCCATGAGATCTCTTGGGGAAAAATATCGAACGAGTTGAACACGAGGGTCATACATTTCGGAGAAATTAGGGAAATCTCCAATTCACCAAAGGGGTACCCCATTCAGAAATCTTCGATTTCTCTAATATGGATCAGTGCAATGTTTTGATAGTGAATACTAAAGAATATGCGAGGGTCATGGGCACAAAAGTTCTTGCCCTATGTCTTAGGATTTGATGTATAAAGTTTCGTACGAATCAGAGGTGTGTTGACGGTGAAACAGTCAAAATACTGAGAGATGTACGAATATAAGGAAAAAACTTTCGAAAATTGCCATCAAAAAGGGGAATTTTTTTAGAAATGTTGACTTAAGTCTCCGTTTCGACTCCAATATATTCATTTACCCATGATATCTCTTGTGGAAAAATATCGAACGAGTTGAACACGAGGGTAATACATTTCGGAGAAATTATGGAAATCTCCAATTCACCAAAGGGGTACCCCTTTCAGAAATCTTCGATTTCTCTAATATGGATTCGACCAATTTTTTGATAGTGAATACTAAAGAATATGCGAGGGTCATGGGCACAAAAGTTCTAGCCCTATGTCTTAGGGTTCTATGTATAAAGTTTCGTACAAATCCGAGGTTTGTTAAGGGTGAAACAGTCAAAATACTGAGAGATTTACGAATATAAGGAAAAAACTTGCGAAAATTGCCATCAAAAAGGGGAATTTTTTTAGAAATGTTGACTTAAGTCTCCGTTTCGACTCCAATATATTCATTTACCCATGAGATCTCTTGGGGAAAAATATCGAACGAGTTGAACACGAGGGTAATACATTTCGGAGAAATTAGTGAAATCTCCAATTCCCCAAAGGGGTACCCTTTTCAGAAATCTTCGATTTCTCTAATATGGATTCGACCAATTTTTTGATAGTGAATACTAAAGAATATGCGAGGGTCATGGGCACAAAAGTTGTAGGCCTATGTCTTAGGGTTCTATGTATAAATTTTCGTACGAATCCGAGGTGTGTTGAGGGTGAAACAGTCAAAATACTGAGAGATGTACGAATATAAGGAAAAAACTTTCGAAAATTGCCATCAAAAAGGGGAATTTTTTTAGAAATGTTGACTTAAGTCTACGTTTCGACTCCAATATATTCATTTACCCAAGAGATCTCGTGGGGGAAAATATCGAACGAGTTGAACACGAGGGTAATACATTTCGGAGAAATTAGTGAAATCTCCAATTCACCAAAGGGGTACCCCTTTCAGAAATCTTCGATTTCTCTAATATGGATTCGAGCAATGTTTTGATAGTGAATCCTAAAGAATATGCGAGGGTCATGGGCACAAAATTTGTAGGCCTATGTCTTAGGGTTCTATGTATAAAGTTTCGTACGAATCCGAGGTGTGTTGAGGGTGAAACAGTCAAAATACTGAGAGATGTACGAATATAAGGAAAAAACTTTCAAAAATTTCCATCAAAAAGGGGAATTTTTTTAGAAATGTTGACTTAAGTCTCCGTTTCGACTCCAATATATTCATTTACCCATGAGATCTCTTGGGGAAAAATATCGAACGAGTTGAACACGAGGGTAATACATTTCGGAGAAATTAGTGAAATCTCCAATTCCCCAAAGGGGTACCCCTTTCAGAAATCTTCGATTTCTCTAATATGGATTCGACCAATTTTTTGATAGTGAATACTAAAGAATATGCGAGGGTCATGGGCACAAAAGTTGTAGACCTATGTCTTAGGGTTCTATGTATAAAGTTTCGTACGAATCCGAGGTGTGTTGAGGGTGAAACAGTCAAAATACTGAGAGATGTACGAATATAAGGAAAAAACTTTCGAAAATTGCCATCAAAAAGGGGAATTTTTTTAGAAATGTTGACTTAAGTCTCCGTTTCGACTCCAATATATTCATTTACCCATGAGATCTCTTGGGGAAAAATATCGAACGAGTTGAACACGAGGGTAATACATTTCGGAGAAATTAGTGAAATCTCCAATTCACCAAAGGGGTACCCCTTTCAGAAATCTTCGATTTCTCTAATATGGATTCGAGCAATGTTTTGATAGTGAATCCTAAAGAATATGCGAGGGTCATGGGCACAAAAGTTGTAGGCCTATGTCTTAGGGTTCTATGTATAAAGTTTCGTACGAATCCGAGGTGTGTTGAGGGTGAAACAGTCAAAATACTGAGAGATGTACGAATATAAGGAAAAAACTTTCAAAAATTGCCATCAAAAAGGGGAATTTTTTTAGAAATGTTGACTTAAGTCTCCGTTTCGACTCCAATATATTCATTTACTCATGAGATCTCTTGGGGAAAAATATCGAACGAGTTGAACACGAGGGTCATACATTTCGGAGAAATTAGGGAAATCTCCAATTCACCAAAGGGGTACCCCATTCAGAAATCTTCGATTTCTCTAATATGGATCCGTGCAATGTTTTGATAGTGAATACTAAAGAATATGCGAGGGTCATGGGCACAAAAGTACTTGCCCTATGTCTTAGGATTTGATGTATAAAGTTTCGTACGAATCAGAGGTGTGTTGACGGTGAAACAGTCAAAATACTGAGAGATGTACGAATATAAGGAAAAAACTTTCGAAAATTGCCATCAAAAAGGGGAATTTTTTTAGAAATGTTGACTTAAGTCTCCGTTTCGACTCCAATATATTCATTTACCCATGATATCTCTTGTGGAAAAATATCGAACGAGTTGAACACGAGGGTAATACATTTCGGAGAAATTATGGAAATCTCCAATTCACCAAAGGGGTACCCCTTTCAGAAATCTTCGATTTCTCTAATATGGATTCGACCAATTTTTTGATAGTGAATACTAAAGAATATGCGAGGGTCATGGGCACAAAAGTTCTAGCCCTATGTCTTAGGGTTCTATGTATAAAGTTTCGTACAAATCCGAGGTTTGTTAAGGGTGAAACAGTCAAAATACTGAGAGATTTACGAATATAAGGAAAAAACTTGCGAAAATTGCCATCAAAAAGGGGAATTTTTTTAGAAATGTTGACTTAAGTCTCCGTTTCGACTCCAATATATTCATTTACCCATGAGATCTCTTGGGGAAAAATATCGAACGAGTTGAACACGAGGGTAATACATTTCGGAGAAATAAGTGAAATCTCCAATTCCCCAAAGGGGTACCCTTTTCAGAAATCTTCGATTTCTCTAATATGGATTTGACCAATTTTTTGATAGTGAATACTAAAGAATATGCGAGGGTCATGGGCACAAAATTTGTAGGCCTATGTCTTAGGGTTCTATGTATAAAGTTTCGTACGAATCCGAGGTGTGTTGAGGGTGAAACAGTCAAAATACTGAGAGATGTACGAATATAAGGAAAAAACTTTCGAAAATTGCCATCAAAAAGGGGAATTTTTTTAGAAATGTTGACTTAAGTCTCCGTTTCGACTCCAATATATTCATTTACCCATGAGATCTCTTGGGGGAAAATATCGAACGAGTTGAACACGAGGGTAATACATTTCGGAGAAATTAGTGAAATCTCCAATTCACCAAAGGGGTACCCCTTTCAGAAATCTTCGATTTCTCTAATATGGATTCGAGCAATGTTTTGATAGTGAATCCTAAAGAATATGCGAGGGTCATGGGCACAAAATTTGTAGGCCTATGTCTTAGGGTTCTATGTATAAAGTTTCGTACGAATCCGAGGTGTGTTGAGGGTGAAACAGTCAAAATACTGAGAGATGTACGAATATAAGGAAAAAACTTTCGAAAATTGCCATCAAAAAGGGGAATTTTTTTAGAAATGTTGACTTAAGTCTCCGTTTCGACTCCAATATATTCATTTACCCATGAGATCTCTTGGGGAAAAATATCGAACGAGTTGAACACGAGGGTAATACATTTCGGAGAAATTAGTGAAATCTCCAATTCCCCAAAGGGGTACCCTTTTCAGAAATCTTCGATTTCTCTAATATGGATTCGAGCAATGTTTTGATAGTGAATCCTAAATAATATGCGAGGGTCATGGGCACAAAATTTGTAGGCCTATGTCTTAGGGTTCTATGTATAAAGTTTCGTACGAATCCGAGGTGTGTTGAGGGTGAAACAGTCAAAATACTGAGAGATGTACGAATATAAGGAAAAAACTTTCGAAAATTGCCATCAAAAAGGGGAATTTTTTTAGAAATGTTGACTTAAGTCTCCGTTTCGACTCCAATATATTCATTTACCCATGAGATCTCTTGGGGAAAAATATGGAACGAGTTGAACACGAGGGTAATACATTTCGGAGAAATTATGGAAATCTCCAATTCACCAAAGGGGTACCCCTTTAAGAAATCTTCGATTTCTCTAATATGGATCCGTGCAATGTTTTGATAGTGAATACTAAAGAATATGCGAGGGTCATGGGCACAAAAGTTCTAGGCCTATGTCTTAGGGTTCTATGTATAAAGTTTCGTACGAATCCGAGGTTTGTTAAGGGTGAAACACTCAAAATACTGATAGATGTACGAATATAAGGAAAAAACTTGCGAAAATTGCCATCAAAAAGGGGAATTTTTATTGAAATGTTGACTTAAGTCTCCGTTTCGACTCCAATATATTCATTTACCCATGAGATCATTTAGGGAAATATATCGAACGAGTTGAACACGAGGGTAATACATTTCGGAGAAATTAGTGAAATCTCCAATTCACCAAAGGGGTACCCCTTTCAGAAATCTTCGATTTCTCTAATATGGATTCGAGCAATGATTTGATAGTGAATCCTAAATAATATGCGAGGGTCATGGGCACAAAATTTGTAGGCCTATGTCTTAGGGTTCTATGTATAAAGTTTCGTAAGAATCCGAGGTGTGTTCAGGGTGAATACAGTCAAAATACTGAGAGATTTACGAATTTAAGGAAAAAACTTTCAAAAATTGCCATCAAAAAGGGGAATTTTTTTAGAAATGTTGACTTAAGTCTCCGTTTCGACTCCAATATATTCATTTACTCATGAGATCTCTTGGGGAAAAATATCGAACGAGTTGAACACGAGGGTCATACATTTCGGAGAAATTAGGGAAATCTCCAATTCACCAAAGGGGTACCCCATTCAGAAATCTTCGATTTCTCTAATATGGATCCGTGCAATGTTTTGATAGTGAATACTAAAGAATATGCGAGGGTCATGGGCACAAAAGTACTTGCCCTGTGTCTTAGGATTTGATGTATAAAGTTTCGTACGAATCAGAGGTGTGTTGACGGTGAAACAGTCAAAATACTGAGAGATGTACGAATATAAGGAAAAAACTTTCGAAAATTGCCATCAAAAAGGGGAATTTTTTTAGAAATGTTGACTTAAGTCTCCGTTTCGACTCCAATATATTCATTTACCCATGATATCTCTTGTGGAAAAATATCGAACGAGTTGAACACGAGGGTAATACATTTCGGAGAAATTATGGAAATCTCCAATTCACCAAAGGGGTACCCCTTTCAGAAATCTTCGATTTCTCTAATATGGATTCGACCAATTTTTTGATAGTGAATACTAAAGAATATGCGAGGGTCATGGGCACAAAAGTTCTAGCCCTATGTCTTAGGGTTCTATGTATAAAGTTTCGTACAAATCCGAGGTTTGTTAAGGGTGAAACAGTCAAAATACTGAGAGATTTACGAATATAAGGAAAAAACTTGCGAAAATTGCCATCAAAAAGGGGAATTTTTTTAGAAATGTTGACTTAAGTCTCCGTTTCGACTCCAATATATTCATTTACCCATGAGATCTCTTGGGGAAAAATATCGAACGAGTTGAACACGAGGGTAATACATTTCGGAGAAATAAGTGAAATCTCCAATTCCCCAAAGGGGTACCCTTTTCAGAAATCTTCGATTTCTCTAATATGGATTCGACCAATTTTTTGATAGTGAATACTAAAGAATATGCGAGGGTCATGGGCACAAAAGTTGTAGGCCTATGTCTTAGGGTTCTATGTATAAAGTTTCGTACGAATCCGAGGTGTGTTGAGGGTGAAACAGTCAAAATACTGAGAGATGTACGAATATAAGGAAAAAACTTTCGAAAATTGCCATCAAAAAGGGGAATTTTTTTAGAAATGTTGACTTAAGTCTACGTTTCGACTCCAATATATTCATTTACCCATGAGATCTCTTGGGGGAAAATATCGAACGAGTTGAACACGAGGGTAATACATTTCGGAGAAATTAGTGAAATCTCCAATTCACCAAAGGGGTACCCCTTTCAGAAATCTTCGATTTCTCTAATATGGATTCGAGCAATGTTTTGATAGTGAATCCTAAAGAATATGCGAGGGTCATGGGCACAAAATTTGTAGGCCTATGTCTTAGGGTTCTATGTATAAAGTTTCGTACGAATCCGAGGTGTGTTGAGGGTGAAACAGTCAAAATACTGAGAGATGTACGAATATAAGGAAAAAACTTTCAAAAATTGCCATCAAAAAGGGGAATTTTTTTAGAAATGTTGACTTAAGTCTCCGTTTCGACTCCAATATATTCATTTACCCATGAGATCTCTTGGGGAAAAATATCGAACGAGTTGAACACGAGGGTAAAACATTTCGGAGAAATTAGTGAAATCTCCAATTCCCCAAAGGGGTACCCCTTTCAGAAATCTTCGATTTCTCTAATATGGATTCGACCAATTTTTTGATAGTGAATACTAAAGAATATGCGAGGGTCATGGGCACAAAAGTTGTAGGCCTATGTCTTAGGGTTCTATGTATAAAGTTTCGTATGAATCCGAGGTTTGTTAAGGGTGAAACAGTCAAAATACTGAGAGATGTACGAATATAAGGAAAAAACTTGCGAAAATTGCCATCAAAAAGGGGAATTTTTTTAGAAATGTTGACTTAAGTCTCCGTTTCGACTCCAATATATTCATTTACCCATGAGATCTCTTGGGGAAAAATATCGAACGAGTTGAACACGAGGGTAATACATTTCGGAGAAATTAGTGAAATCTCCAATTCCCCAAAGGGGTACCCTTTTCAGAAATCTTCGATTTCTCTAATATGGATTCGAGCAATGTTTTGATAGTGAATCCTAAATAATATGCGAGGGTCATGGGCACAAAATTTGTAGGCCTATGTCTTAGGGTTCTATGTATAAAGTTTCGTACGAATCCGAGGTGTGTTGAGGGTGAAACAGTCAAAATACTGAGAGATGTACGAATATAAGGAAAAAACTTTCGAAAATTGCCATCAAAAAGGGGAATTTTTTTAGAAATGTTGACTTAAGTCTCCGTTTCGACTCCAATATATTCATTTACCCATGAGATCTCTTGGGGAAAAATATGGAACGAGTTGAACACGAGGGTAATACATTTCGGAGAAATTATGGAAATCTCCAATTCACCAAAGGGGTACCCCTTTAAGAAATCTTCGATTTCTCTAATATGGATCCGTGCAATGTTTTGATAGTGAATACTAAAGAATATGCGAGGGTCATGGGCACAAAAGTTCTAGGCCTATGTCTTAGGGTTCTATGTATAAAGTTTCGTACGAATCCGAGGTTTGTTAAGGGTGAAACACTCAAAATACTGATAGATGTACGAATATAAGGAAAAAACTTGCGAAAATTGCCATCAAAAAGGGGAATTTTTATTGAAATGCTGACTTAAGTCTCCGTTTCGACTCCAATATATTCATTTACCCATGAGATCATTTAGGGAAATATATCGAACGAGTTGAACACGAGGGTAATACATTTCGGAGAAATTAGTGAAATCTCCAATTCACCAAAGGGGTACCCCTTTCAGAAATCTTCGATTTCTCTAATATGGATTCGAGCAATGATTTGATAGTGAATCCTAAATAATATGCGAGGGTCATGGGCACAAAATTTGTAGGCCTATGTCTTAGGGTTCTATGTATAAAGTTTCGTAAGAATCCGAGGTGTGTTCAGGGTGAATACAGTCAAAATACTGAGAGATTTACGAATTTAAGGAAAAAACTTGCGAAAATTGCCATCAAAAAATGGAATTTTTTTAGAAATGTTGACTTAAGTCTCCGTTTCGACTCCAATATATTCATTTACCCATGAGATCTCTTGGGGAAAAATATCGAACGAGTTGAACACGAGGGTAATACATTTCGGAGAAATTAGGGAAATCTCCAATTCCCCAAAGGGGTACCCCTTTCAGAAATCTTTGATTTCTCTAATATGGATTCGAGCAATGTTTTGATAGTGAATCCTAAAGAATATGCGAGGGTCATGGGCACAAAATTTGTAGGCCTATGTCTTAGGGTTCTATGTATAAAGTTTCGTACGAATCCGAGGTGTGTTGAGGGTGAAACAGTCAAAATACTGAGAGATGTACGAATATAAGGAAAAAACTTTCGAAAATTGCCATCATAAAGGGGAATTTTTTTAGAAATGTTGACTTAAGTCTCCGTTTCGACTCCAATATATTCATTTACCCATGAGATCTCTTGGGGAAAAATATCGAACGAGTTGAACACGAGGGTCATACATTTCGGAGAAATTAGGGAAATCTCCAATTCACCAAAGGGGTACCCCTTTCAGAAATCTTCGATTTCTCTAATATGGATCCGTGCAATGTTTTGATAGTGAATACTAAAGAATATGCGAGGGTCATGGGCACAAAAGTTATAGGCCTATGTCTTAGGGTTCTATGTATAAAGTTTCGTACGAATCCGAGGTGTGTTGAGGGTGAAACAGTCAAAATACTGAGAGATGTACGAATATAAGGAAAAAACTTTCGAAAATTGCCATCAAAAAGGGGAATTTTTTTAGAAATGTTGACTTAAGTCTCCGTTTCGACTCCAATATATTCATTTACCCATGAGATCTCTTGGGGAAAAATATCGAACGAGTTGAACACGAGGGTCATACATTTCGGAGAAATTAGGGAAATCTCCAATTCACCAAAGGGGTACCCCTTTCAGAAATCTTCGATTTCTCTAATATGGATCCGTGCAATGTTTTGATAGTGAATACTAAAGAATATGCGAGGGTCATGGGCACAAAAGTTATAGGCCTATGTCTTAGGGTTCTATGTATAAAGTTTCGTACGAATCCGAGGTTTGTTAAGGGTGAAACACTCAAAATACTGATAGATGTACGAATATAAGGAAAAAACTTGCGAAAATTGCCATCAAAAAGGGGAATTTTTATTGAAATGCTGACTTAAGTCTCCGTTTCGACTCCAATATATTCATTTACCCATGAGATCATTTAGGGAAATATATCGAACGAGTTGAACACGAGGGTAATACATTTCGGAGAAATTAGTGAAATCTCCAATTCACCAAAGGGGTACCCCTTTCAGAAATCTTCGATTTCTCTAATATGGATTCAAGCAATGATTTGATAGTGAATCCTAAACAATATGCGATGGTCATGGGCACAAAATTTGTAGGACTATGTCTTAGGGTTCTATGTATAAAGTTTCGTAAGAATCCGAGGTGTGTTGAGGGTGAATACAGTCAAAATACTGAGAGATTTACGAATATAAGGAAAAAACTTGCGAAAATTGCCATCAAAAAATGGAATTTTTTTAGAAATGTTGACTTAAGTCTCCGTTTCGACCCCAATATATTCATTTACCCATGAGATCTCTTGGGGAAAAATATCGAACGAGTTGAACACGAGGGTAATACATTTCGGAGAAATTAGTGAAATCTCCAATTCCCCAAAGGGGTACCCCTTTCAGAAATCTTCGATTTCTCTAATATGGATTCGAGCAATGTTTTGATAGTGAATCCTAAAGAATATGCGAGGGTCATGGGCACAAAATTTGTAGGCCTATGTCTTAGGGTTCTATGTATAAAGTTTCGTACGAATCCGAGGTGTGTTGAGGGTGAAACAGTCAAAATACTGAGAGATGTACGAATATAAGGAAAAAACTTGCGAAAATTGCCATCAAAAAGGGGAATTTTTTTAGAAATGTTGACTTAAGTCTCCGTTTCGACTCCAATATATTCATTTACCCATGAGATCTCTTGGGGAAAAATATCGAACGAGTTGAACACGAGGGTAATACATTTCGGAGAAATTAGTGAAATCTCCAATTCACCAAAGGGGTACCCCTTTCAGAAATCTTCGATTTCTCTAATATGGATCCGTGCAATGTTTTGATAGTGAATCCTAAATAATATGCGAGGGTCGTGGGCACAAAAGTTCTAGGCCTATGTCTTAGGATTTGATGTATAAAGTTTCGTACGAATCCGAGGTGTGTTGAGGGTGAAAACAGTCAAAATACTGAGAGATGTACGAATATAAGGAAAAAACTTGCGAAAATTGCCATCAAAAAGGGGAATTTTTTTAGAAATGTTGACTTAAGTCTCCGTTTCGACTCCAATATATTCATTTACCCATGATATCTCTTGTGGAAAAATATCGAACGAGTTGAACACGAGGGTAATACATTTCGGAGAAATTATGGAAATCTCCAATTCACCAAAGGGGTACCCCTTTCAGAAATCTTCGATTTCTCTAATATGGATCCGTGCAATGTTTTGATAGTGAATACTAAAGAATATGCGAGGGTCATGGGCACAAAAGTTCTAGCCCTATGTCTTAGGATGTAATATATAAAGTTTCGTACGAATCCGAGGTGTGTTGAAGGTGAAAACAGTCAAAATACTGAGAGATTAACGAATATAAGGAAAAAACTTGCGAAAATTGCCATCAAAAAGGGGAATTTTTTTAGAAATGTTGACTTAAGTCTCCGTTTCGACTCCAATATATTCATTTACCCATGAGATCTCTTGGGGAAAAATATCGAACGAGTTGAACACGAGGGTAATACATTTCGGAGAAATTAGTGAAATCTCCAATTCCCCAAAGGGGTACCCCTTTCAGAAATCTTCGATTTCTCTAATATGGATTCGACCAATTTTTTGATAGTGAATACTAAAGAATATGCGAGGGTCATGGGCACAAAAGTTGTATGCCTATGTCTTAGGGTTCTATGTATAAAGTTTCGTACGAATCCGAGGTTTGTTAAGGGTGAAACAGTCAAAATACTGAGAGATGTACGAATATAAGGAAAAAACTTTCAAAAATTGCCATCAAAAAGAGGAATTTTTTTAGAAATGTTGACTTAAGTCTCCGTTTCGACTCCAATATATTCATTTACCCATGAGATAACTTGGGGAAAAATATCGAACGAGTTGAAGAAGAGGGTAATACATTTCGGAGAAATTAGTGAAATCTCCAATTCCCCAAAGGGGTACCCTTTTCAGAAATCTTCGATTTCTCTAATATGGATTCGAGCAATGTTTTGATAGTGAATCCTAAAGAATATGCGAGGGTCATGGGCACAAAATTTGTAGGCCTATGTCTTAGGGTTCTATGTATAAAGTTTCGTACGAATCCGAGGTGTGTTGAGGGTGAAACAATCAAAATACTGAGAGATGTACGAATATAAGGAAAAAACTTTCGAAAATTGCCATCATAAAGGGGAATTTTTTTAGAAATGTTGACTTAAGTCTCCGTTTCGACTCCAATATATTCATTTACCCATGAGATCTCTTGGGGAAAAATATCGAACGAGTTGAACACGAGGGTCATACATTTCGGAGAAATTAGGGAAATCTCCAATTCACCAAAGGGGTACCCCTTTCAGAAATCTTCGATTTCTCTAATATGGATCCGTGCAATGTTTTGATAGTGAATACTAAAGAATATGCGAGGGTCATGGGCACAAAAGTTATAGGCCTATGTCTTAGGGTTCTATGTATAAAGTTTCGTACGAATCCGAGGTTTGTTAAGGGTGAAACACTCAAAATACTGATAGATGTACGAATATAAGGAAAAAACTTGCGAAAATTGCCATCAAAAAGGGGAATTTTTATTGAAATGCTGACTTAAGTCTCCGTTTCGACTCCAATATATTCATTTACCCATGAGATCATTTAGGGAAATATATCGAACGAGTTGAACACGAGGGTAATACATTTCGGAGAAATTAGTGAAATCTCCAATTCACCAAAGGGGTACCCCTTTCAGAAATCTTCGATTTCTCTAATATGGATTCAAGCAATGATTTGATAGTGAATCCTAAACAATATGCGATGGTCATGGGCACAAAATTTGTAGGACTATGTCTTAGGGTTCTATGTATAAAGTTTCGTAAGAATCCGAGGTGTGTTGAGGGTGAATACAGTCAAAATACTGAGAGATTTACGAATATAAGGAAAAAACTTGCGAAAATTGCCATCAAAAAATGGAATTTTTTTAGAAATGTTGACTTAAGTCTCCGTTTCGACTCCAATATATTCATTTACCCATGAGATCTCTTGGGGAAAAATATCGAACGAGTTGAACACGAGGGTAATACATTTCGGAGAAATTAGTGAAATCTCCAATTCCCCAAAGGGGTACCCCTTTCAGAAATCTTCGATTTCTCTAATATGGATTCGAGCAATGTTTTGATAGTGAATCCTAAAGAATATGCGAGGGTCATGGGCACAAAATTTGTAGGCCTATGTCTTAGGGTTCTATGTATAAAGTTTCGTACGAATCCGAGGTGTGTTGAGGGTGAAACAGTCAAAATACTGAGAGATGTACGAATATAAGGAAAAAACTTTCGAAAATTGCCATCAAAAAGGGGAATTTTTTTAGAAATGTTGACTTAAGTCTCCGTTTCGACTCCAATATATTCATTTACCCATGAGATCTCTTGGGGAAAAATATCGAACGAGTTGAACACGAGGGTCATACATTTCGGAGAAATTAGGGAAATCTCCAATTCACCAAAGGGGTACCCCATTCAGAAATCTTCGATTTCTCTAATATGGATCCGTGCAATGTTTTGATAGTGAATACTAAAGAATATGCGAGGGTCATGGGCACAAAAGTTCTTGCCCTATGTCTTAGGATTTGATGTATAAAGTTTCGTACGAATCAGAGGTGTGTTGACGGTGAAACAGTCAAAATACTGAGAGATGTACGAATATAAGGAAAAAACTTGCGAAAATTGCCATAAAAAAGGGGAATTTTTTTAGAAATGTTGACTTAAGTCTCCGTTTCGACTCCAATATATTCATTTACCCATGAGATCTCTTGGGGAAAAATATCGAACGAGTTGAACACGAGGGTAATACATTTCGGAGAAATTAGTGAAATCTCCAATTCACCAAAGGGGTACCCCTTTCAGAAATCTTCGATTTCTCTAATATGGATCCGTGCAATGTTTTGATAGTGAATACTAAAGAATATGTGAGGGTCATGGGCACAAAAGTTCTAGCCCTATGTCTTAGGATGTAATGTATAAAGTTTCGTACGAATCCGAGGTGTGTTGAGGGTGAAAACAGTCAAAATACTGAGAGATTAACGAATATAAGGAAAAAACTTGCGAAAATTGCCATCAAAAAGGGGAATTTTTTTAGAAATGTTGACTTAAGTCTCCGTTTCGACTCCAATATATTCATTTACCCATGAGATCTCTTGGGGAAAAATATCGAACGAGTTGAACACGAGGGTAATACATTTCGGAGAAATTAGTGAAATCTCCAATTCCCCAAAGGGGTACCCCTTTCAGAAATCTTCGATTTCTCTAATATGGATTCGACCAATTTTTTGATAGTGAATACTAAAGAATATGCGAGGGTCATGGGCACAAAAGTTGTATGCCTATGTCTTAGGGTTCTATGTATAAAGTTTCGTACGAATCCGAGGTTTGTTAAGGGTGAAACAGTCAAAATACTGAGAGATGTACGAATATAAGGAAAAAACTTTCAAAAATTGCCATCAAAAAGAGGAATTTTTTTAGAAATGTTGACTTAAGTCTCCGTTTCGACTCCAATATATTCATTTACCCATGAGATAACTTGGGGAAAAATATCGAACGAGTTGAAGAAGAGGGTAATACATTTCGGAGAAATTAGTGAAATCTCCAATTCCCCAAAGGGGTACCCTTTTCAGAAATCTTCGATTTCTCTAATATGGATTCGAGCAATGTTTTGATAGTGAATCCTAAAGAATATGCGACGGTCATGGGCACAAAATTTGTAGGCCTATGTCTTAGGGTTCTATGTATAAAGTTTCGTACGAATCCGAGGTGTGTTGAGGGTGAAACAGTCAAAATACTGAGAGATGTACGAATATAAGGAAAAAACTTGCGAAAATTGCCATCAAAAAGGGGAATTTTTTTAGAAATGTTGACTTAAGTCTCCGTTTCGACTCCAATATATTCATTTACCCATGAGATCTCTTGGGGAAAAATATCGAACGAGTTGAACACGAGGGTAATACATTTCGGAGAAATTAGTGAAATCTCCAATTCACCAAAGGGGTACCCCTTTCAGAAATCTTCGATTTCTCTAATATGGATCCGTGCAATGTTTTGATAGTGAATCCTAAATAATATGCGAGGGTCATGGGCACAAAAGTTCTAGGCCTATGTCTTAGGATTTGATGTATAAAGTTTCGTACGAATCCGAGGTGTGTTGAGGGTGAAAACAGTCAAAATACTGAGAGATGTACGAATATAAGGAAAAAACTTTCGAAAATTGCCATCATAAAGGGGAATTTTTTTAGAAATGTTGACTTAAGTCTCCGTTTCGACTCCAATATATTCATTTACCCATGAGATCTCTTGGGGAAAAATATCGAACGAGTTGAACACGAGGGTAATACATTTCGGAGAAATTAGTGAAATCTCCAATTCCCCAAAGGGGTACCCTTTTCAGAAATCTTCGATTTCTCTAATATGGATTCGAGCAATGTTTTGATAGTGAATCCTAAAGAATATGCGAGGGTCATGGGCACAAAATTTGTAGGCCTATGTCTTAGGGTTCTATGTATAAAGTTTCGTACGAATCCGAGGTGTGTTGAGGGTGAAACAGTCAAAATACTGAGAGATGTACGAATATAAGGAAAAAACTTTCGAAAATTGCCATCATAAAGGGGAATTTTTTTAGAAATGTTGACTTAAGTCTCCGTTTCGACTCCAATATATTCATTTACCCATGAGATCTCTTGGGGAAAAATATCGAACGAGTTGAACACGAGGGTCATACATTTCGGAGAAATTAGGGAAATCTCCAATTCACCAAAGGGGTACCCCTTTCAGAAATCTTCGATTTCTCTAATATGGATCCGTGCAATGTTTTGATAGTGAATACTAAAGAATATGCGAGGGTCATGGGCACAAAAGTTATAGGCCTATGTCTTAGGGTTCTATGTATAAAGTTTCGTACGAATCCGAGGTGTGTTGAGGGTGAAACAGTCAAAATACTGAGAGATGTACGAATATAAGGAAAAAACTTTCGAAAATTGCCATCATAAAGGGGAATTTTTTTAGAAATGTTGACTTAAGTCTCCGTTTCGACTCCAATATATTCATTTACCCATGAGATCTCTTGGGGAAAAATATCGAACGAGTTGAACACGAGGGTCATACATTTCGGAGAAATTAGGGAAATCTCCAATTCACCAAAGGGGTACCCCTTTCAGAAATCT
The DNA here is from genome assembly GCF_963169125.1 of Humulus lupulus. NCBI lineage: Eukaryota > Viridiplantae > Streptophyta > Magnoliopsida > Rosales > Cannabaceae > Humulus > Humulus lupulus. The sequence continues at coordinate 2,611,713 of NC_084795.1, forward strand.
TCGATTTCTCTAATATGGATCCGTGCAATGTTTTGATAGTGAATACTAAAGAATATGCGAGGGTCATGGGCACAAAAGTTCTAGCCCTATGTCTTAGGATGTAATGTATAAAGTTTCGTACGAATCCGAGGTGTGTTGAGGGTGAAAACAGTCAAAATACTGAGAGATGTACGAATATAAGGAAAAAACTTTCGAAAATTGCCATCATAAAGGGGAATTTTTTTAGAAATGTTGACTTAAGTCTCCGTTTCGACTCCAATATATTCATTTACCCATGAGATCTCTTGGGGAAAAATATCGAACGAGTTGAACACGAGGGTAATACATTTCGGAGAAATTAGTGAAATCTCCAATTCCCCAAAGGGGTACCCTTTTCAGAAATCTTCGATTTCTCTAATATGGATTCGAGCAATGTTTTGATAGTGAATCCTAAAGAATATGCGAGGGTCATGGGCACAAAATTTGTAGGCCTATGTCTTAGGGTTCTATGTATAAAGTTTCGTACGAATCCGAGGTGTGTTGAGGGTGAAACAGTCAAAATACTGAGAGATGTACGAATATAAGGAAAAAACTTTCGAAAATTGCCATCATAAAGGGGAATTTTTTTAGAAATGTTGACTTAAGTCTCCGTTTCGACTCCAATATATTCATTTACCCATGAGATCTCTTGGGGAAAAATATCGAACGAGTTGAACACGAGGGTCATACATTTCGGAGAAATTAGGGAAATCTCCAATTCACCAAAGGGGTACCCCTTTCAGAAATCTTCGATTTCTCTAATATGGATCCGTGCAATGTTTTGATAGTGAATACTAAAGAATATGCGAGGGTCATGGGCACAAAAGTTATAGGCCTATGTCTTAGGGTTCTATGTATAAAGTTTCGTACGAATCCGAGGTGTGTTGAGGGTGAAACAGTCAAAATACTGAGAGATGTACGAATATAAGGAAAAAACTTGCGAAAATTGCCATCAAAAAGGGGAATTTTTTTAGAAATGTTGACTTAAGTCTCCGTTTCGACTCCAATATATTCATTTACCCATGAGATCTCTTGGGGAAAAATATCGAACGAGTTGAACACGAGGGTAATACATTTCGGAGAAATTAGTGAAATCTCCAATTCACCAAAGGGGTACCCCTTTCAGAAATCTTCGATTTCTCTAATATGGATCCGTGCAATGTTTTGATAGTGAATCCTAAATAATATGCGAGGGTCATGGGCACAAAAGTTCTAGGCCTATGTCTTAGGATTTGATGTATAAAGTTTCGTACGAATCCGAGGTGTGTTGAGGGTGAAAACAGTCAAAATACTGAGAGATGTACGAATATAAGGAAAATACTTGCGAAAATTGCCATCAAAAAGGGGAATTTTTTTAGAAATGTTGACTTAAGTCTCCGTTTCGACTCCAATATATTCATTTACCCATGATATCTCTTGTGGCAAAATATCGAACGAGTTGAACACGAGGGTAATACATTTCGGAGAAATTATGGAAATCTCCAATTCACCAAAGGGGTACCCCTTTCAGAAATCTTCGATTTCTCTAATATGGATCCGTGCAATGTTTTGATAGTGAATACTAAAGAATATGCGAGGGTCATGGGCACAAAAGTTCTAGCCCTATGTCTTAGGATGTAATGTATAAAGTTTCGTACGAATCCGAGGTGTGTTGAGGGTGAAAACAGTCAAAATACTGAGAGATGTACGAATATAAGGAAAAAACTTTCGAAAATTGCCATCATAAAGGGGAATTTTTTTAGAAATGTTGACTTAAGTCTCCGTTTCGACTCCAATATATTCATTTACCCATGAGATCTCTTGGGGAAAAATATCGAACGAGTTGAACACGAGGGTCATACATTTCGGAGAAATTAGGGAAATCTCCAATTCACCAAAGGGGTACCCCTTTCAGAAATCTTCGATTTCTCTAATATGGATCCGTGCAATGTTTTGATAGTGAATACTAAAGAATATGCGAGGGTCATGGGCACAAAAGTTATAGGCCTATGTCTTAGGGTTCTATGTATAAAGTTTCGTACGAATCCGAGGTTTGTTAAGGGTGAAACACTCAAAATACTGATAGATGTACGAATATAAGGAAAAAACTTGCGAAAATTGCCATCAAAAAGGGGAATTTTTATTGAAATGCTGACTTAAGTCTCCGTTTCGACTCCAATATATTCATTTACCCATGAGATCATTTAGGGAAATATATCGAACGAGTTGAACACGAGGGTAATACATTTCGGAGAAATTAGTGAAATCTCCAATTCACCAAAGGGGTACCCCTTTCAGAAATCTTCGATTTCTCTAATATGGATTCAAGCAATGATTTGATAGTGAATCCTAAACAATATGCGATGGTCATGGGCACAAAATTTGTAGGACTATGTCTTAGGGTTCTATGTATAAAGTTTCGTAAGAATCCGAGGTGTGTTGAGGGTGAATACAGTCAAAATACTGAGAGATTTACGAATATAAGGAAAAAACTTGCGAAAATTGCCATCAAAAAATGGAATTTTTTTAGAAATGTTGACTTAAGTCTCCGTTTCGACTCCAATATATTCATTTACCCATGAGATCTCTTGGGGAAAAATATCGAACGAGTTGAACACGAGGGTAATACATTTCGGAGAAATTAGTGAAATCTCCAATTCCCCAAAGGGGTACCCCTTTCAGAAATCTTCGATTTCTCTAATATGGATTCGAGCAATGTTTTGATAGTGAATCCTAAAGAATATGCGAGGGTCATGGGCACAAAATTTGTAGGCCTATGTCTTAGGGTTCTATGTATAAAGTTTCGTACGAATCCGAGGTGTGTTGAGGGTGAAACAGTCAAAATACTGAGAGATGTACGAATATAAGGAAAAAACTTTCGAAAATTGCCATCAAAAAGGGGAATTTTTTTAGAAATGTTGACTTAAGTCTCCGTTTCGACTCCAATATATTCATTTACCCATGAGATCTCTTGGGGAAAAATATCGAACGAGTTGAACACGAGGGTCATACATTTCGGAGAAATTAGGGAAATCTCCAATTCACCAAAGGGGTACCCCATTCAGAAATCTTCGATTTCTCTAATATGGATCCGTGCAATGTTTTGATAGTGAATACTAAAGAATATGCGAGGGTCATGGGCACAAAAGTTCTTGCCCTATGTCTTAGGATTTGATGTATAAAGTTTCGTACGAATCAGAGGTGTGTTGACGGTGAAACAGTCAAAATACTGAGAGATGTACGAATATAAGGAAAAAACTTGCGAAAATTGCCATAAAAAAGGGGAATTTTTTTAGAAATGTTGACTTAAGTCTCCGTTTCGACTCCAATATATTCATTTACCCATGAGATCTCTTGGGGAAAAATATCGAACGAGTTGAACACGAGGGTAATACATTTCGGAGAAATTAGTGAAATCTCCAATTCACCAAAGGGGTACCCCTTTCAGAAATCTTCGATTTCTCTAATATGGATCCGTGCAATGTTTTGATAGTGAATACTAAAGAATATGTGAGGGTCATGGGCACAAAAGTTCTAGCCCTATGTCTTAGGATGTAATGTATAAAGTTTCGTACGAATCCGAGGTGTGTTGAGGGTGAAAACAGTCAAAATACTGAGAGATTAACGAATATAAGGAAAAAACTTGCGAAAATTGCCATCAAAAAGGGGAATTTTTTTAGAAATGTTGACTTAAGTCTCCGTTTCGACTCCAATATATTCATTTACCCATGAGATCTCTTGGGGAAAAATATCGAACGAGTTGAACACGAGGGTAATACATTTCGGAGAAATTAGTGAAATCTCCAATTCCCCAAAGGGGTACCCCTTTCAGAAATCTTCGATTTCTCTAATATGGATTCGACCAATTTTTTGATAGTGAATACTAAAGAATATGCGAGGGTCATGGGCACAAAAGTTGTATGCCTATGTCTTAGGGTTCTATGTATAAAGTTTCGTACGAATCCGAGGTTTGTTAAGGGTGAAACAGTCAAAATACTGAGAGATGTACGAATATAAGGAAAAAACTTTCAAAAATTGCCATCAAAAAGAGGAATTTTTTTAGAAATGTTGACTTAAGTCTCCGTTTCGACTCCAATATATTCATTTACCCATGAGATAACTTGGGGAAAAATATCGAACGAGTTGAAGAAGAGGGTAATACATTTCGGAGAAATTAGTGAAATCTCCAATTCCCCAAAGGGGTACCCTTTTCAGAAATCTTCGATTTCTCTAATATGGATTCGAGCAATGTTTTGATAGTGAATCCTAAAGAATATGCGACGGTCATGGGCACAAAATTTGTAGGCCTATGTCTTAGGGTTCTATGTATAAAGTTTCGTACGAATCCGAGGTGTGTTGAGGGTGAAACAGTCAAAATACTGAGAGATGTACGAATATAAGGAAAAAACTTGCGAAAATTGCCATCAAAAAGGGGAATTTTTTTAGAAATGTTGACTTAAGTCTCCGTTTCGACTCCAATATATTCATTTACCCATGAGATCTCTTGGGGAAAAATATCGAACGAGTTGAACACGAGGGTAATACATTTCGGAGAAATTAGTGAAATCTCCAATTCACCAAAGGGGTACCCCTTTCAGAAATCTTCGATTTCTCTAATATGGATCCGTGCAATGTTTTGATAGTGAATCCTAAATAATATGCGAGGGTCATGGGCACAAAAGTTCTAGGCCTATGTCTTAGGATTTGATGTATAAAGTTTCGTACGAATCCGAGGTGTGTTGAGGGTGAAAACAGTCAAAATACTGAGAGATGTACGAATATAAGGAAAAAACTTTCGAAAATTGCCATCATAAAGGGGAATTTTTTTAGAAATGTTGACTTAAGTCTCCGTTTCGACTCCAATATATTCATTTACCCATGAGATCTCTTGGGGAAAAATATCGAACGAGTTGAACACGAGGGTAATACATTTCGGAGAAATTAGTGAAATCTCCAATTCCCCAAAGGGGTACCCTTGTCAGAAATCTTCGATTTCTCTAATATGGATTCGAGCAATGTTTTGATAGTGAATCCTAAAGAATATGCGAGGGTCATGGGCACAAAATTTGTAGGCCTATGTCTTAGGGTTCTATGTATAAAGTTTCGTACGAATCCGAGGTGTGTTGAGGGTGAAACAGTCAAAATACTGAGAGATGTACGAATATAAGGAAAAAACTTTCGAAAATTGCCATCATAAAGGGGAATTTTTTTAGAAATGTTGACTTAAGTCTCCGTTTCGACTCCAATATATTCATTTACCCATGAGATCTCTTGGGGAAAAATATCGAACGAGTTGAACACGAGGGTCATACATTTCGGAGAAATTAGGGAAATCTCCAATTCACCAAAGGGGTACCCCTTTCAGAAATCTTCGATTTCTCTAATATGGATCCGTGCAATGTTTTGATAGTGAATACTAAAGAATATGCGAGGGTCATGGGCACAAAAGTTATAGGCCTATGTCTTAGGGTTCTATGTATAAAGTTTCGTACGAATCCGAGGTGTGTTGAGGGTGAAACAGTCAAAATACTGAGAGATGTACGAATATAAGGAAAAAACTTTCGAAAATTGCCATCATAAAGGGGAATTTTTTTAGAAATGTTGACTTAAGTCTCCGTTTCGACTCCAATATATTCATTTACCCATGAGATCTCTTGGGGAAAAATATCGAACGAGTTGAACACGAGGGTCATACATTTCGGAGAAATTAGGGAAATCTCCAATTCACCAAAGGGGTACCCCTTTCAGAAATCTTCGATTTCTCTAATATGGATCCGTGCAATGTTTTGATAGTGAATACTAAAGAATATGCGAGGGTCATGGGCACAAAAGTTCTAGCCCTATGTCTTAGGATGTAATGTATAAAGTTTCGTACGAATCCGAGGTGTGTTGAGGGTGAAAACAGTCAAAATACTGAGAGATGTACGAATATAAGGAAAAAACTTTCGAAAATTGCCATCATAAAGGGGAATTTTTTTAGAAATGTTGACTTAAGTCTCCGTTTCGACTCCAATATATTCATTTACCCATGAGATCTCTTGGGGAAAAATATCGAACGAGTTGAACACGAGGGTAATACATTTCGGAGAAATTAGTGAAATCTCCAATTCCCCAAAGGGGTACCCTTTTCAGAAATCTTCGATTTCTCTAATATGGATTCGAGCAATGTTTTGATAGTGAATCCTAAAGAATATGCGAGGGTCATGGGCACAAAATTTGTAGGCCTATGTCTTAGGGTTCTATGTATAAAGTTTCGTACGAATCCGAGGTGTGTTGAGGGTGAAACAGTCAAAATACTGAGAGATGTACGAATATAAGGAAAAAACTTTCGAAAATTGCCATCATAAAGGGGAATTTTTTTAGAAATGTTGACTTAAGTCTCCGTTTCGACTCCAATATATTCATTTACCCATGAGATCTCTTGGGGAAAAATATCGAACGAGTTGAACACGAGGGTCATACATTTCGGAGAAATTAGGGAAATCTCCAATTCACCAAAGGGGTACCCCTTTCAGAAATCTTCGATTTCTCTAATATGGATCCGTGCAATGTTTTGATAGTGAATACTAAAGAATATGCGAGGGTCATGGGCACAAAAGTTATAGGCCTATGTCTTAGGGTTCTATGTATAAAGTTTCGTACGAATCCGAGGTGTGTTGAGGGTGAAACAGTCAAAATACTGAGAGATGTACGAATATAAGGAAAAAACTTGCGAAAATTGCCATCAAAAAGGGGAATTTTTTTAGAAATGTTGACTTAAGTCTCCGTTTCGACTCCAATATATTCATTTACCCATGAGATCTCTTGGGGAAAAATATCGAACGAGTTGAACACGAGGGTAATACATTTCGGAGAAATTAGTGAAATCTCCAATTCACCAAAGGGGTACCCCTTTCAGAAATCTTCGATTTCTCTAATATGGATCCGTGCAATGTTTTGATAGTGAATCCTAAATAATATGCGAGGGTCATGGGCACAAAAGTTCTAGGCCTATGTCTTAGGATTTGATGTATAAAGTTTCGTACGAATCCGAGGTGTGTTGAGGGTGAAAACAGTCAAAATACTGAGAGATGTACGAATATAAGGAAAAAACTTGCGAAAATTGCCATCAAAAAGGGGAATTTTTTTAGAAATGTTGACTTAAGTCTCCGTTTCGACTCCAATATATTCATTTACCCATGATATCTCTTGTGGCAAAATATCGAACGAGTTGAACACGAGGGTAATACATTTCGGAGAAATTATGGAAATCTCCAATTCACCAAAGGGGTACCCCTTTCAGAAATCTTCGATTTCTCTAATATGGATCCGTGCAATGTTTTGATAGTGAATACTAAAGAATATGCGAGGGTCATGGGCACAAAAGTTCTAGCCCTATGTCTTAGGATGTAATGTATAAAGTTTCGTACGAATCCGAGGTGTGTTGAGGGTGAAAACAGTCAAAATACTGAGAGATTAACGAATATAAGGAAAAAACTTGCGAAAATTGCCATCAAAAAGGGGAATTTTTTTAGAAATGTTGACTTAAGTCTCCGTTTCGACTCCAATATATTCATTTACCCATGAGATAACTTGGGGAAAAATATCGAACGAGTTGAACACGAGGGTAATACATTTCGGAGAAATTAGTGAAATCTCCAATTCCCCAAAGGGGTACCCTTTTCAGAAATCTTCGATTTCTCTAATATGGATTCGAGCAATGTTTTGATAGTGAATCCTAAAGAATATGCGAGGGTCATGGGCACAAAATTTGTAGGCCTATGTCTTAGGGTTCTATGTATAAAGTTTCGTACGAATCCGAGGTGTGTTGAGGGTGAAACAGTCAAAATACTGAGAGATGTACGAATATAAGGAAAAAACTTTCGAAAATTGCCATCATAAAGGGGAATTTTTTTAGAAATGTTGACTTAAGTCTCCGTTTCGACTCCAATATATTCATTTACCCATGAGATCTCTTGGGGAAAAATATCGAACGAGTTGAACACGAGGGTCATACATTTCGGAGAAATTAGGGAAATCTCCAATTCACCAAAGGGGTACCCCTTTCAGAAATCTTCGATTTCTCTAATATGGATCCGTGCAATGTTTTGATAGTGAATACTAAAGAATATGCGAGGGTCATGGGCACAAAAGTTATAGGCCTATGTCTTAGGGTTCTATGTATAAAGTTTCGTACGAATCCGAGGTTTGTTAAGGGTGAAACACTCAAAATACTGATAGATGTACGAATATAAGGAAAAAACTTGCGAAAATTGCCATCAAAAAGGGGAATTTTTATTGAAATGTTGACTTAAGTCTCCGTTTCGACTCCAATATATTCATTTACCCATGAGATCATTTAGGGAAATATATCGAATGAGTTGAACACGAGGGTAATACATTTCGGAGAAATTAGTGAAATCTCCAATTCACCAAAGGGGTACCCCTTTCAGAAATCTTCGATTTCTCTAATATGGATTCAAGCAATGATTTGATAGTGAATCCTAAACAATATGCGATGGTCATGGGCACAAAATTTGTAGGCCTATGTCTTAGGGTTCTATGTATAAAGTTTCGTAAGAATCCGAGGTGTGTTGAGGGTGAATACAGTCAAAATACTGAGAGATTTACGAATATAAGGAAAAAACTTGCGAAAATTGCCATCAAAAAATGGAATTTTTTTAGAAATGTTGACTTAAGTCTCCGTTTCGACTCCAATATATTCATTTACCCATGAGATCTCTTGGGGAAAAATATCGAACGAGTTGAACACGAGGGTAATACATTTCGGAGAAATTAGTGAAATCTCCAATTCCCCAAAGGGGTACCCCTTTCAGAAATCTTCGATTTCTCTAATATGGATTCGAGCAATGTTTTGATAGTGAATCCTAAAGAATATGCGAGGGTCATGGGCACAAAATTTGTAGGCCTATGTCTTAGGGTTCTATGTATAAAGTTTCGTACGAATCCGAGGTGTGTTGAGGGTGAAACAGTCAAAATACTGAGAGATGTACGAATATAAGGAAAAAACTTGCGAAAATTGCCATCAAAAAGGGGAATTTTTTTAGAAATGTTGACTTAAGTCTCCGTTTCGACTCCAATATATTCATTTACCCATGAGATCTCTTGGGGAAAAATATCGAACGAGTTGAACACGAGGGTAATACATTTCGGAGAAATTAGTGAAATCTCCAATTCACCAAAGGGGTACCCCTTTCAGAAATCTTCGATTTCTCTAATATGGATCCGTGCAATGTTTTGATAGTGAATCCTAAATAATATGCGAGGGTCATGGGCACAAAAGTTCTAGGCCTATGTCTTAGGATTTGATGTATAAAGTTTCGTACGAATCCGAGGTGTGTTGAGGGTGAAAACAGTCAAAATACTGAGAGATGTACGAATATAAGGAAAAAACTTGCGAAAATTGCCATCAAAAAGGGGAATTTTTTTAGAAATGTTGACTTAAGTCTCCGTTTCGACTCCAATATATTCATTTACCCATGATATCTCTTGTGGCAAAATATCGAACGAGTTGAACACGAGGGTAATACATTTCGGAGAAATTATGGAAATCTCCAATTCACCAAAGGGGTACCCCTTTCAGAAATCTTCGATTTCTCTAATATGGATCCGTGCAATGTTTTGATAGTGAATACTAAAGAATATGCGAGGGTCATGGGCACAAAAGTTCTAGCCCTATGTCTTAGGATGTAATGTATAAAGTTTCGTACGAATCCGAGGTGTGTTGAGGGTGAAAACAGTCAAAATACTGAGAGATTAACGAATATAAGGAAAAAACTTGCGAAAATTGCCATCAAAAAGGGGAATTTTTTTAGAAATGTTGACTTAAGTCTCCGTTTCGACTCCAATATATTCATTTACCCATGAGATAACTTGGGGAAAAATATCGAACGAGTTGAACACGAGGGTAATACATTTCGGAGAAATTAGTGAAATCTCCAATTCCCCAAAGGGGTACCCTTTTCAGAAATCTTCGATTTCTCTAATATGGATTCGAGCAATGTTTTGATAGTGAATCCTAAAGAATATGCGAGGGTCATGGGCACAAAATTTGTAGGCCTATGTCTTAGGGTTCTATGTATAAAGTTTCGTACGAATCCGAGGTGTGTTGAGGGTGAAACAGTCAAAATACTGAGAGATGTACGAATATAAGGAAAAAACTTTCGAAAATTGCCATCATAAAGGGGAATTTTTTTAGAAATGTTGACTTAAGTCTCCGTTTCGACTCCAATATATTCATTTACCCATGAGATCTCTTGGGGAAAAATATCGAACGAGTTGAACACGAGGGTCATACATTTCGGAGAAATTAGGGAAATCTCCAATTCACCAAAGGGGTACCCCTTTCAGAAATCTTCGATTTCTCTAATATGGATCCGTGCAATGTTTTGATAGTGAATACTAAAGAATATGCGAGGGTCATGGGCACAAAAGTTATAGACCTATGTCTTAGGGTTCTATGTATAAAGTTTCGTACGAATCCGAGGTTTGTTAAGGGTGAAACACTCAAAATACTGATAGATGTACGAATATAAGGAAAAAACTTGCGAAAATTGCCATCAAAAAGGGGAATTTTTATTGAAATGTTGACTTAAGTCTCCGTTTCGACTCCAATATATTCATTTACCCATGAGATCATTTAGGGAAATATATCGAATGAGTTGAACACGAGGGTAATACATTTCGGAGAAATTAGTGAAATCTCCAATTCACCAAAGGGGTACCCCTTTCAGAAATCTTCGATTTCTCTAATATGGATTCAAGCAATGATTTGATAGTGAATCCTAAACAATATGCGATGGTCATGGGCACAAAATTTGTAGGCCTATGTCTTAGGGTTCTATGTATAAAGTTTCGTAAGAATCCGAGGTGTGTTGAGGGTGAATACAGTCAAAATACTGAGAGATTTACGAATATAAGGAAAAAACTTGCGAAAATTGCCATCAAAAAATGGAATTTTTTTAGAAATGTTGACTTAAGTCTCCGTTTCGACTCCAATATATTCATTTACCCATGAGATCTCTTGGGGAAAAATATCGAACGAGTTGAACACGAGGGTAATACATTTCGGAGAAATTAGTGAAATCTCCAATTCCCCAAAGGGGTACCCCTTTCAGAAATCTTCGATTTCTCTAATATGGATTCGAGCAATGTTTTGATAGTGAATCCTAAAGAATATGCGAGGGTCATGGGCACAAAATTTGTAGGCCTATGTCTTAGGGTTCTATGTATAAAGTTTCGTACGAATCCGAGGTGTGTTGAGGGTGAAACAGTCAAAATACTGAGAGATGTACGAATATAAGGAAAAAACTTTCGAAAATTGCCATCATAAAGGGGAATTTTTTTAGAAATGTTGACTTAAGTCTCCGTTTCGACTCCAATATATTCATTTACCCATGATATCTCTTGTGGCAAAATATCGAACGAGTTGAACACGAGGGTAATACATTTCGGAGAAATTATGGAAATCTCCAATTCACCAAAGGGGTACCCCTTTCAGAAATCTTCGATTTCTCTAATATGGATCCGTGCAATGTTTTGATAGTGAATACTAAAGAATATGCGAGGGTCATGGGCACAAAAGTTCTAGCCCTATGTCTTAGGATGTAATGTATAAAGTTTCGTACGAATCCGAGGTGTGTTGAGGGTGAAAACAGTCAAAATACTGAGAGATTAACGAATATAAGGAAAAAACTTGCGAAAATTGCCATCAAAAAGGGGAATTTTTTTAGAAATGTTGACTTAAGTCTCCGTTTCGACTCCAATATATTCATTTACCCATGAGATAACTTGGGGAAAAATATCGAACGAGTTGAACACGAGGGTAATACATTTCGGAGAAATTAGTGAAATCTCCAATTCCCCAAAGGGGTACCCTTTTCAGAAATCTTCGATTTCTCTAATATGGATTCGAGCAATGTTTTGATAGTGAATCCTAAAGAATATGCGAGGGTCATGGGCACAAAATTTGTAGGCCTATGTCTTAGGGTTCTATGTATAAAGTTTCGTACGAATCCGAGGTGTGTTGAGGGTGAAACAGTCAAAATACTGAGAGATGTACGAATATAAGGAAAAAACTTTCGAAAATTGCCATCATAAAGGGGAATTTTTTTAGAAATGTTGACTTAAGTCTCCGTTTCGACTCCAATATATTCATTTACCCATGAGATCTCTTGGGGAAAAATATCGAACGAGTTGAACACGAGGGTCATACATTTCGGAGAAATTAGGGAAATCTCCAATTCACCAAAGGGGTACCCCTTTCAGAAATCTTCGATTTCTCTAATATGGATCCGTGCAATGTTTTGATAGTGAATACTAAAGAATATGCGAGGGTCATGGGCACAAAAGTTATAGGCCTATGTCTTAGGGTTCTATGTATAAAGTTTCGTACGAATCCGAGGTTTGTTAAGGGTGAAACACTCAAAATACTGATAGATGTACGAATATAAGGAAAAAACTTGCGAAAATTGCCATCAAAAAGGGGAATTTTTATTGAAATGTTGACTTAAGTCTCCGTTTCGACTCCAATATATTCATTTACCCATGAGATCATTTAGGGAAATATATCGAATGAGTTGAACACGAGGGTAATACATTTCGGAGAAATTAGTGAAATCTCCAATTCACCAAAGGGGTACCCCTTTCAGAAATCTTCGATTTCTCTAATATGGATTCAAGCAATGATTTGATAGTGAATCCTAAACAATATGCGATGGTCATGGGCACAAAATTTGTAGGCCTATGTCTTAGGGTTCTATGTATAAAGTTTCGTAAGAATCCGAGGTGTGTTGAGGGTGAATACAGTCAAAATACTGAGAGATTTACGAATATAAGGAAAAAACTTGCGAAAATTGCCATCAAAAAATGGAATTTTTTTAGAAATGTTGACTTAAGTCTCCGTTTCGACTCCAATATATTCATTTACCCATGAGATCTCTTGGGGAAAAATATCGAACGAGTTGAACACGAGGGTAATACATTTCGGAGAAATTAGTGAAATCTCCAATTCCCCAAAGGGGTACCCCTTTCAGAAATCTTCGATTTCTCTAATATGGATTCGAGCAATGTTTTGATAGTGAATCCTAAAGAATATGCGAGGGTCATGGGCACAAAATTTGTAGGCCTATGTCTTAGGGTTCTATGTATAAAGTTTCGTACGAATCCGAGGTGTGTTGAGGGTGAAACAGTCAAAATACTGAGAGATGTACGAATATAAGGAAAAAACTTTCGAAAATTGCCATCAAAAAGGGGAATTTTTTTAGAAATGTTGACTTAAGTCTCCGTTTCGACTCCAATATATTCATTTACCCATGAGATCTCTTGGGGAAAAATATCGAACGAGTTGAACACGAGGGTAATACATTTCGGAGAAATTATGGAAATCTCCAATTCACCAAAGGGGTACCCCTTTCAGAAATCTTCGATTTCTCTAATATGGATCCGTGCAATGTTTTGATAGTGAATACTAAAGAATATGCGAGGGTCATGGGCACAAAAGTTCTAGCCCTATGTCTTAGGATGTAATGTATAAAGTTTCGTACGAATCCGAGGTGTGTTGAGGGTGAAAACAGTCAAAATACTGAGAGATTTACGAATATAAGGAAAAAACTTGCGAAAATTGCCATCAGAAAGGGGAATTTTTTTAGAAATGTTGACTTAAGTCTCCGTTTCGACTCCAATATATTCATTTACCCATGAGATCTCTTGGGGAAAAATATCGAACGAGTTGAACACGAGGGTAATACATTTCGGAGAAATTAGTGAAATCTCCAATTCCCCAATGGGGTACCCCTTTCAGAAATCTTCGATTTCTCTAATATGGATTCGACCAATTTTTTGATAGTGAATACTAAAGAATATGCGAGGGTCATGGGCATAAAAGTTGTATGTCTATGTCTTAGGGTTCTATGTATAAAGTTTCGTATGAATCCGAGGTTTGTTAAGGGTGAAACAGTCAAAATACTGAGAGATGTACGAATATAAGGAAAAAACTTTCAAAAATTGCCATCAAAAAGGGGAATTTTTTTAGAAATGTTGACTTAAGTCTCCGTTTCGACTCCAATATATTCATTTACCCATGAGATAACTTGGGGAAAAATATCGAACGAGTTGAACACGAGGGTAATACATTTCGGAGAAATTAGTGAAATCTCCAATTCCCCAAAGGGGTACCCTTTTCAGAAATCTTCGATTTCTCTAATATGGATTCGAGCAATGTTTTGATAGTGAATCCTAAAGAATATGCGAGGGTCATGGGCACAAAATTTGTAGGCCTATGTCTTAGGGTTCTATGTATAAAGTTTCGTACGAATCCGAGGTGTGTTGAGGGTGAAACAGTCAAAATACTGAGAGATGTACGAATATAAGGAAAAAACTTTCGAAAATTGCCATCATAAAGGGGAATTTTTTTAGAAATGTTGACTTAAGTCTCCGTTTCGACTCCAATATATTCATTTACCCATGAGATCTCTTGGGGAAAAATATCGAACGAGTTGAACACGAGGGTCATACATTTCGGAGAAATTAGGGAAATCTCCAATTCACCAAAGGGGTACCCCTTTCAGAAATCTTCGATTTCTCTAATATGGATCCGTGCAATGTTTTGATAGTGAATACTAAAGAATATGCGAGGGTCATGGGCACAAAAGTTATAGGCCTATGTCTTAGGGTTCTATGTATAAAGTTTCGTACGAATCCGAGGTTTGTTAAGGGTGAAACACTCAAAATACTGATAGATGTACGAATATAAGGAAAAAACTTGCGAAAATTGCCATCAAAAAGGGGAATTTTTATTGAAATGTTGACTTAAGTCTCCGTTTCGACTCCAATATATTCATTTACCCATGAGATCATTTAGGGAAATATATCGAATGAGTTGAACACGAGGGTAATACATTTCGGAGAAATTAGTGAAATCTCCAATTCACCAAAGGGGTACCCCTTTCAGAAATCTTCGATTTCTCTAATATGGATTCAAGCAATGATTTGATAGTGAATCCTAAACAATATGCGATGGTCATGGGCACAAAATTTGTAGGCCTATGTCTTAGGGTTCTATGTATAAAGTTTCGTAAGAATCCGAGGTGTGTTGAGGGTGAATACAGTCAAAATACTGAGAGATTTACGAATATAAGGAAAAAACTTGCGAAAATTGCCATCAAAAAATGGAATTTTTTTAGAAATGTTGACTTAAGTCTCCGTTTCGACTCCAATATATTCATTTACCCATGAGATCTCTTGGGGAAAAATATCGAACGAGTTGAACACGAGGGTAATACATTTCAGAGAAATTAGTGAAATCTCCAATTCCCCAAAGGGGTACCCCTTTCAGAAATCTTCGATTTCTCTAATATGGATTCGAGCAATGTTTTGATAGTGAATCCTAAAGAATATGCGAGGGTCATGGGCACAAAATTTGTAGGCCTATGTCTTAGGGTTCTATGTATAAAGTTTCGTACGAATCCGAGGTGTGTTGAGGGTGAAACAGTCAAAATACTGAGAGATGTACGAATATAAGGAAAAAACTTTCGAAAATTGCCATCAAAAAGGGGAATTTTTTTAGAAATGTTGACTTAAGTCTCCGTTTCGACTCCAATATATTCATTTACCCATGAGATCTCTTGGGGAAAAATATCGAACGAGTTGAACACGAGGGTAATACATTTCGGAGAAATTATGGAAATCTCCAATTCACCAAAGGGGTACCCCTTTCAGAAATCTTCGATTTCTCTAATATGGATCCGTGCAATGTTTTGATAGTGAATACTAAAGAATATGCGAGGGTCATGGGCACAAAAGTTCTAGCCCTATGTCTTAGGATGTAATGTATAAAGTTTCGTACGAATCCGAGGTGTGTTGAGGGTGAAAACAGTCAAAATACTGAGAGATTTACGAATATAAGGAAAAAACTTGCGAAAATTGCCATCAGAAAGGGGAATTTTTTTAGAAATGTTGACTTAAGTCTCCGTTTCGACTCCAATATATTCATTTACCCATGAGATCTCTTGGGGAAAAATATCGAACGAGTTGAACACGAGGGTAATACATTTCGGAGAAATTATTGAAATCTCCAATTCCCCAAAGGGGTACCCCTTTCAGAAATCTTCGATTTCTCTAATATGGATTCGACCAATTTTTTGATAGTGAATACTAAAGAATATGCGAGGGTCATGGGCACAAAAGTTGTATGTCTATGTCTTAGGGTTCTATGTATAAAGTTTCGTATGAATCCGAGGTTTGTTAAGGGTGAAACAGTCAAAATACTGAGAGATGTACGAATATAAGGAAAAAACTTTCAAAAATTGCCATCAAAAAGGGGAATTTTTTTAGAAATGTTGACTTAAGTCTCCGTTTCGACTCCAATATATTCATTTACCCATGAGATAACTTGGGGAAAAATATCGAACGAGTTGAACACGAGGGTAATACATTTCGGAGAAATTAGTGAAATCTCCAATTCCCCAAAGGGGTACCCTTTTCAGAAATCTTCGATTTCTCTAATATGGATTCGAGCAATGTTTTGATAGTGAATCCTAAAGAATATGCGAGGGTCATGGGCACAAAATTTGTAGGCCTATGTCTTAGGGTTCTATGTATAAAGTTTCGTACGAATCCGAGGTGTGTTGAGGGTGAAACAGTCAAAATACTGAGAGATGTACGAATATAAGGAAAAAACTTTCGAAAATTGCCATCATAAAGGGGAATTTTTTTAGAAATGTTGACTTAAGTCTCCGTTTCGACTCCAATATATTCATTTACCCATGAGATCTCTTGGGGAAAAATATCGAACGAGTTGAACACGAGGGTCATACATTTCGGAGAAATTAGGGAAATCTCCAATTCACCAAAGGGGTACCCCTTTCAGAAATCTTCGATTTCTCTAATATGGATCCGTGCAATGTTTTGATAGTGAATACTAAAGAATATGCGAGGGTCATGGGCACAAAAGTTATAGGCCTATGTCTTAGGGTTCTATGTATAAAGTTTCGTACGAATCCGAGGTTTGTTAAGGGTGAAACACTCAAAATACTGATAGATGTACGAATATAAGGAAAAAACTTGCGAAAATTGCCATCAAAAAGGGGAATTTTTATTGAAATGTTGACTTAAGTCTCCGTTTCGACTCCAATATATTCATTTACCCATGAGATCATTTAGGGAAATATATCGAATGAGTTGAACACGAGGGTAATACATTTCGGAGAAATTAGTGAAATCTCCAATTCACCAAAGGGGTACCCCTTTCAGAAATCTTCGATTTCTCTAATATGGATTCAAGCAATGATTTGATAGTGAATCCTAAACAATATGCGATGGTCATGGGCACAAAATTTGTAGGCCTATGTCTTAGGGTTCTATGTATAAAGTTTCGTAAGAATCCGAGGTGTGTTGAGGGTGAATACAGTCAAAATACTGAGAGATTTACGAATATAAGGAAAAAACTTGCGAAAATTGCCATCAAAAAATGGAATTTTTTTAGAAATGTTGACTTAAGTCTCCGTTTCGACTCCAATATATTCATTTACCCATGAGATCTCTTGGGGAAAAATATCGAACGAGTTGAACACGAGGGTAATACATTTCGGAGAAATTAGTGAAATCTCCAATTCCCCAAAGGGGTACCCCTTTCAGAAATCTTCGATTTCTCTAATATGGATTCGAGCAATGTTTTGATAGTGAATCCTAAAGAATATGCGAGGGTCATGGGCACAAAATTTGTAGGCCTATGTCTTAGGGTTCTATGTATAAAGTTTCGTACGAATCCGAGGTGTGTTGAGGGTGAAACAGTCAAAATACTGAGAGATGTACGAATATAAGGAAAAAACTTTCGAAAATTGCCATCAAAAAGGGGAATTTTTTTAGAAATGTTGACTTAAGTCTCCGTTTCGACTCCAATATATTCATTTACCCATGAGATCTCTTGGGGAAAAATATCGAACGAGTTGAACACGAGGGTAATACATTTCGGAGAAATTATGGAAATCTCCAATTCACCAAAGGGGTACCCCTTTCAGAAATCTTCGATTTCTCTAATATGGATCCGTGCAATGTTTTGATAGTGAATACTAAAGAATATGCGAGGGTCATGGGCACAAAAGTTCTAGCCCTATGTCTTAGGATGTAATGTATAAAGTTTCGTACGAATCCGAGGTGTGTTGAGGGTGAAAACAGTCAAAATACTGAGAGATTTACGAATATAAGGAAAAAACTTGCGAAAATTGCCATCAGAAAGGGGAATTTTTTTAGAAATGTTGACTTAAGTCTCCGTTTCGACTCCAATATATTCATTTACCCATGAGATCTCTTGGGGAAAAATATCGAACGAGTTGAACACGAGGGTAATACATTTCGGAGAAATTAGTGAAATCTCCAATTCCCCAAAGGGGTACCCCTTTCAGAAATCTTCGATTTCTCTAATATGGATTCGACCAATTTTTTGATAGTGAATACTAAAGAATATGCGAGGATCATGGGCACAAAAGTTGTATGTCTATGTCTTAGGGTTCTATGTATAAAGTTTCGTATGAATCCGAGGTTTGTTAAGGGTGAAACAGTCAAAATACTGAGAGATGTACGAATATAAGGAAAAAACTTTCAAAAATTGCCATCAAAAAGGGGAATTTTTTTAGAAATGTTGACTTAAGTCTCCGTTTCGACTCCAATATATTCATTTACCCATGAGATAACTTGGGGAAAAATATCGAACGAGTTGAACACGAGGGTAATACATTTCGGAGAAATTAGTGAAATCTCCAATTCCCCAAAGGGGTACCCTTTTCAGAAATCTTCGATTTCTCTAATATGGATTCGAGCAATGTTTTGATAGTGAATCCTAAAGAATATGCGAGGGTCATGGGCACAAAATTTGTAGGCCTATGTCTTAGGGTTCTATGTATAAAGTTTCGTACGAATCCGAGGTGTGTTGAGGGTGAAACAGTCAAAATACTGAGAGATGTACGAATATAAGGAAAAAACTTTCGAAAATTGCCATCATAAAGGGGAATTTTTTTAGAAATGTTGACTTAAGTCTCCGTTTCGACTCCAATATATTCATTTACCCATGAGATCTCTTGGGGAAAAATATCGAACGAGTTGAACACGAGGGTCATACATTTCGGAGAAATTAGGGAAATCTCCAATTCACCAAAGGGGTACCCCTTTCAGAAATCTTCGATTTCTCTAATATGGATCCGTGCAATGTTTTGATAGTGAATACTAAAGAATATGCGAGGGTCATGGGCACAAAAGTTATAGGCCTATGTCTTAGGGTTCTATGTATAAAGTTTCGTACGAATCCGAGGTTTGTTAAGGGTGAAACACTCAAAATACTGATAGATGTACGAATATAAGGAAAAAACTTGCGAAAATTGCCATCAAAAAGGGGAATTTTTATTGAAATGTTGACTTAAGTCTCCGTTTCGACTCCAATATATTCATTTACCCATGAGATCATTTAGGGAAATATATCGAATGAGTTGAACACGAGGGTAATACATTTCGGAGAAATTAGTGAAATCTCCAATTCACCAAAGGGGTACCCCTTTCAGAAATCTTCGATTTCTCTAATATGGATTCAAGCAATGATTTGATAGTGAATCCTAAACAATATGCGATGGTCATGGGCACAAAATTTGTAGGCCTATGTCTTAGGGTTCTATGTATAAAGTTTCGTAAGAATCCGAGGTGTGTTGAGGGTGAATACAGTCAAAATACTGAGAGATTTACGAATATAAGGAAAAAACTTGCGAAAATTGCCATCAAAAAATGGAATTTTTTTAGAAATGTTGACTTAAGTCTCCGTTTCGACTCCAATATATTCATTTACCCATGAGATCTCTTGGGGAAAAATATCGAACGAGTTGAACACGAGGGTAATACATTTCGGAGAAATTAGTGAAATCTCCAATTCCCCAAAGGGGTACCCCTTTCAGAAATCTTCGATTTCTCTAATATGGATTCGAGCAATGTTTTGATAGTGAATCCTAAAGAATATGCGAGGGTCATGGGCACAAAATTTGTAGGCCTATGTCTTAGGGTTCTATGTATAAAGTTTCGTACGAATCCGAGGTGTGTTGAGGGTGAAACAGTCAAAATACTGAGAGATGTACGAATATAAGGAAAAAACTTTCGAAAATTGCCATCAAAAAGGGGAATTTTTTTAGAAATGTTGACTTAAGTCTCCGTTTCGACTCCAATATATTCATTTACCCATGAGATCTCTTGGGGAAAAATATCGAACGAGTTGAACACGAGGGTAATACATTTCGGAGAAATTATGGAAATCTCCAATTCACCAAAGGGGTACCCCTTTCAGAAATCTTCGATTTCTCTAATATGGATCCGTGCAATGTTTTGATAGTGAATACTAAAGAATATGCGAGGGTCATGGGCACAAAAGTTCTAGCCCTATGTCTTAGGATGTAATGTATAAAGTTTCGTACGAATCCGAGGTGTGTTGAGGGTGAAAACAGTCAAAATACTGAGAGATTTACGAATATAAGGAAAAAACTTGCGAAAATTGCCATCAGAAAGGGGAATTTTTTTAGAAATGTTGACTTAAGTCTCCGTTTCGACTCCAATATATTCATTTACCCATGAGATCTCTTGGGGAAAAATATCGAACGAGTTGAACACGAGGGTAATACATTTCGGAGAAATTAGTGAAATCTCCAATTCCCCAAAGGGGTACCCCTTTCAGAAATCTTCGATTTCTCTAATATGGATTCGACCAATTTTTTGATAGTGAATACTAAAGAATATGCGAGGGTCCTGGGCACAAAAGTTGTATGCCTATGTCTTAGGGTTCTATGTATAAAGTTTCGTATGAATCCGAGGTTTGTTAAGGGTGAAACAGTCAAAATACTGAGAGATGTACGAATATAAGGAAAAAACTTTCAAAAATTGCCATCAAAAAGGGGAATTTTTTTAGAAATGTTGACTTAAGTCTCCGTTTCGACTCCAATATATTCATTTACCCATGAGATCTCTTGGGGAAAAATATCGAACGAGTTGAACACGAGGGTAATACATTTCGGAGAAATTAGTGAAATCTCCAATTCCCCAAAGGGGTACCCTTTTCAGAAATCTTCGATTTCTCTAATATGGATTCGAGCAATGTTTTGATAGTGAATCCTAAAGAATATGCGAGGGCCATGGGCACAAAATTTGTAGGCCTATGTCTTAGGGTTCTATGTATAAAGTTTCGTACGAATCCGAGGTGTGTTGAGGGTGAAACAGTCAAAATACTGAGAGATGTACGAATATAAGGAAAAAACTTTCGAAAATTGCCATCAAAAAGGGGAATTTTTTTAGAAATGTTGACTTAAGTCTCCGTTTCGACTCCAATATATTCATTTACCCATGAGATCTCTTGGGGAAAAATATCGAACGAGTTGAACACGAGGGTCATACATTTCGGAGAAATTAGGGAAATCTCCAATTCACCAAAGGGGTACCCCTTTCAGAAATCTTCGATTTCTCTAATATGGATCCGTGCAATGTTTTGATAGTGAATCCTAAATAATATGCGAGGGTCATGGGCACAAAAGTTCTAGGCCTATGTCTTAGGATTTGATGTATAAAGTTTCGTACGAATCCGAGGTGTGTTGAGGGTGAAAACAGTCAAAATACTGAGAGATGTACGAATATAAGGAAAAAACTTGCGAAAATTGCCATCAAAAAGGGGAATTTTTATTGAAATGTTGACTTAAGTCTCCGTTTCGACTCCAATATATTCATTTACCCATGAGATCATTTAGGGAAATATATCGAACGAGTTGAACACGAGGGTAATACATTTCGGAGAAATTAGTGAAATCTCCAATTCACCAAAGGGGTACCCCTTTCAGAAATCTTCGATTTCTCTAATATGGATTCGAGCAATGATTTGATAGTGAATCCTAAATAATATGCGAGGGTCATGGGCACAAAATTTGTAGGCCTATGTCTTAGGGTTCTATGTATAAAGTTTCGTACGAATCCGAGGTGTGTTGAGGGTGAATACAGTCAATATACTGAGAGATTTACGAATATAAGGAAAAAACTTGCGAAAATTGCCATCAAAAAGGGGAATTTTTTTAGAAATGTTGACTTAAGTCTCCGTTTCGACTCCAATATATTCATTTACCCATGAGATCTCTTGGGGAAAAATATCGAACGAGTTGAACACGAGGGTCATACATTTCGGAGAAATTAGGGAAATCTCCAATTCACCAAAGGGGTACCCCTTTCAGAAATCTTCGATTTCTTTAATTTGGATTCGAGCAATTTTTTGATAGTTAATACTAAAGAATATGCGAGGGTCATGGGCACAAAAGTTGTAGGCCTATGTCTTAGGGTACTATGTATAAAGTTTCGTACGAATCCCAGGTTTGTTGAGGGTGAAACAGTAAAAATACTGAGAGATGTACGAATATAAGGAAAAAACTTGCGAAAATTGCCATCAAAAAGGGGAATTTTTTTAGAAATGTTGACTTAAGTCTCCGTTTCGACTCCAATATATTCATTTACCCATGAGATCTCTTGTGGAAAAATATCGAACGAGTTGAACACGAGGGTAATACATTTCGGAGAAATTATGGAAATCTCCAATTCACCAAAGGGGTACCCCTTTCAGAAATCTTCGATTTCTCTAATATGGATCCGTGCAATGTTTTGATAGTGAATACTAAAGAATATGCGAGGGTCATGGGCACAAAAGTTCTAGCCCTATGTCTTAGGATTTAATGTGTAAAGTTTCGTACGAATCCGAGGTGTGTTGAGGGTGAAAACAGTCAAAATACTGAGAGATTTACGAATATAAGGAAAAAACTTGCGAAAATTGCCATCAAAAAGGGGAATTTTTTTAGAAATGTTGACTTAAGTCTCCGTTTCGACTCCAATATATTCATTTACCCATGAGATCTCTTGGGGAAAAATAACGAACGAGTTGAACACGAGGGTAATACATTTCGGAGAAATTAGTGAAATCTCCAATTCCCCAAAGGGGTACCCCTTTCAGAAATCTTCGATTTCTCTAATATGGATTCGACCAATTTTTTGATGGTGAATACTAAAGAATATGCGAGGGTCATGGGCACAAAAGTTGTAGGCCTATGTCTTAGGGTTCTATGTATAAAGTTTTGTACGAATCCGAGGTTTGTTAAGGGTGAAACAGTCAAAATACTGAGAGATGTACGAATATAAGGAAAAAACTTTCCAAAATTGCCATCAAAAAGGGGAATTTTTTTAGAAATGTTGACTTAAGTCTCCGTTTCGACTCCAATATATTCATTTACCCATGAGATCTCTTGGGGAAAAATATCGAACGAGTTGAACACGAGGGTAATACATTTCGGAGAAATTAGTGAAATCTCCAATTCCCCAAAGGGGTACCCCTTTCAGAAATCTTCGATTTCTCTAATATGGATTCGACCAATTTTTTGATAGTGAATACTAAAGAATATGCGAGGGTCATGGGCACAAAAGTTGTAGGCCTATGTCTTAGGGTTCTATGTATAAAGTTTTGTACGAATCCGAGGTTTGTTAAGGGTGAAACAGTCAAAATACTGAGAGATGTACGAATATAAGGAAAAAACTTTCAAAAATTGCCATCAAAAAGGGGAATATTTTTAGAAATGTTGACTTAAGTCTCCGTTTCGACTCCAATATATTCATTTACCCATGAGATCTCTTGGGGAAAAATATCGAACGAGTTGAACACGAGGGTAATACATTTCGGAGAAATTATGGAAATCTCCAATTCACCAAAGGGGTACCCCTTTAAGAAATCTTCGATTTCTCTAATATGGATCCGTGCAATGTTTTCATAGTGAATACTAAAGAATATGCGAGGGTCATGGGCACAAAAGTTATAGGCCTATGTCTTAGGGTTCTATGTATAAAGTTTCGTACGAATCCGAATTTTGTTAAGGGTGAAACACTCAAAATACTGAGAGATGTACGAATATAAGGAAAAAACTTTCAAAAATTGCCATCAAAAAATGGAATTTTTTTAGAAATGTTGACTTAAGTCTCAGTTTCGACTCCAATATATTCATTTACCCATGAGATCTCTTGGGGAAAAATATCGAACGAGTTGAACACGAGGGTAATACATTTCGGAGAAATTAGTGAAATCTCCAATTCACCAAAGGGGTACCCCTTTCAGAAATCTTCGATTTCTCTAATATGGATCCGTGCAATGTTTTGATAGTGAATAATAAAGAATATGCGAGGTTCATCGGCACAAAAGTTGTGGCCCTATGTCTTAGGGTTTAATGTATAAAGTTTCGTACAAATCCGAGGTGTGTTGAGGGTGAAACATTCTAAATACTGATAGATGTACGAATATAAGGAAAAAACTTGCGAAAATTGCCATCAAAAAGGGGAATTTTTTCAGAAATGTTGACTTAAGTCTCCGTTTCGACTCCAATATATTCATTTACCCATGAGATCTCTTGGGGAAAAATATCGAACGAGTTGAACACGAGGGTAATACATTTCGGAGAAATTAGTGAAATCTCCAATTCCCCAAAGGGGTACCCCTTTCAGAAATCTTCGATTTCTCTAATATGGATTCGAGCAATGTTTTGATAGTGAATCCTAAAGAATATGCGAGGGTCATGGGCACAAAATTTGTAGGCCTATGTCTTAGGGTTCTATGTATAAAGTTTCGTACGAGTCCGAGGTGTGTTGAGGGTGAAACAGTCAAAATACTGAGAGATGTACGAATATAAGGAAAAAACTTTCGAAAATTGCCATCAAAAAGGGGAATTTTTTTAGAAATGTTGACTTAAGTCTCCGTTTCGACTCCAATATATTCATTTACCCATGAGATCTCTTGGGGAAAAATATCGAACGAGTTGAACACGAGGGTAATACATTTCGGAGAAATTAGTGAAATCTCCAATTCCCCAAAGGGGTACCCCTTTCCGAAATCTTCGATTTCTCTAATATGGATTCGAGAAATTTTTTGATAGTGAATACTAAAGAATATGCGAGGGTCATGGGCACAAAAGTTGTAGGCCTATGTCTTAGGGTTCTATGTATAAAGTTTCGTACGAGTCCGAGGTGTGTTGAGGGTGAAACAGTCAAAATACTGAGAGATGTACGAATATAAGGAAAAAACTTTCGAAAATTGCCATCAAAAAGGGGAATTTTTTTAGAAATGTTGACTTAAGTCTCCGTTTCGACTCCAATATATTCATTTACCCATGAGATCTCTTGGGGAAAAATATCGAACGAGTTGAACACGAGGGTAATACATTTCGGAGAAATTAGGGAAATCTCCAATTCACCAAAGGGGTACCCCTTTCAGAAATCTTCGATTTCTCTAATATGGATCCGTGCAATGTTTTGATAGTGAATACTAAAGAATATGCGAGGGTCATGGGCACAAAAGTTCTTGCCCTATGTCTTAGGATTTGATGTATAAAGTTTCGTACGAATCAGAGGTGTGTTGACGGTGAAACAGTCAAAATACTGAGAGATGTACGAATATAAGGAAAAAACTTTCGAAAATTGCCATCAAAAAGGGGAATTTTTTTAGAAATGTTGACTTAAGTCTCCGTTTCGACTCCAATATATTCATTTACCCATGAGATCTCTTGGGGAAAAATATCGAACGAGTTGAACACGAGGGTCATACATTTCGGAGAAATTAGGGAAATCTCCAATTCACCAAAGGGGTACCCCTTTCAGAAATCTTCGATTTCTCTAATATGGATCCGTGCAAGGTTTTGATAGTGAATACTAAAGAATATGCGAGGGTCATGGGCACAAAAGTTCTTGCCCTATGTCTTAGGATTTGATGTATAAAGTTTCGTACGAATCCGAGGTGTTTTGAGGGTGAAACAGTCAAAATACTGAGAGATGTACGAATATAAGGAAAAAACTTGCGAAAATTGCCATCAAATAGGGGAATTTTTTTAGAAATGTTGACTTAAGTCTCCGTTTCGACTCCAATATATTCATTTACCCATGAGATCTCTTGGGGAAAAATATCGAACGAGTTGAACACGAGGGTAATACATTTCGGAGAAATTAGTGAAATCTCCAATTCACCAAAGGGGTACCCCTTTCAGAAATCTTCGATTTCTCTAATATGGATTCGAGCAATTATTTGATAGTGAATCATAAATAATATGCGAGGGTCATGGGCACAAAATTTGTAGGCCTATGTCTTAGGGTTCTATGTATAAAGTTTCGTACGAATCCGAGGTGTGTTGAGGGTTAAAACAGTCAAAATACTGAGAGATGTACGAATATAAGGAAAAAACTTGCGAAAATTGCCATCAAAAAGGGGAATTTTTTTAGAAATGTTGACTTAAGTCTCCGTTTCGACTCCAATATATTCATTTACCCATGAGATCTCTTGGGGAAAAATATCGAACGAGTTGAACACGAGGGTAATACATTTCGGAGAAATTAGTGAAATCTCCAATTCACCAAAGGGGTACCCCTTTCAGAAATCTTCGATTTCTCTAATATGGATCCGTGCAATGTTTTGATAGTGAATACTAAAGAATATGCGAGGGTCATGGGCACAAAAGTTCTTGCCCTATGTCTTAGGATTTGATGTATAAAGTTTCGTACGAATCCGAGGTGTGTTGAGGGTGAAAACAGTCAAAATACTGAGAGATGTACGAATATAAGGAAAAAACTTTCGAAAATTGCCATCAAAAAGGGGAATTTTTTTAGAAATGTTGACTTAAGTCTCCGTTTCGACTCCAATATATTCATTTACCCATGAGATCTCTTGGGGAAAAATATCGAACGAGTTGAACACGAGGGTAATACATTTCGGAGAAATTAGTGAAATCTCCAATTCACCAAAGGGGTACCCCTTTCAGAAATCTTCGATTTCTCTAATATGGATCCGTGCAATGTTTTGATAGTGAATCCTAAATAATATGCGAGGGTCATGGGCACAAAAGTTCTAGGCCTATGTCTTAGGATTTGATGTATAAAGTTTCGTACGAATCCGAGGTTTGTTAAGGGTGAAACAGTCAAAATACTGAGAGATGTACGAATATAAGGAAAAAACTTTCGAAAATTGCCATCAAAAAGGGGAATTTTTTTAGAAATGTTGACTTAAGTCTCCGTTTCGACTCCAATATATTCATTTACCCATGAGATCTCTTGGGGAAAAATATCGAACGAGTTGAACACGAGGGTAATACATTTCGGAGAAATTAGTGAAATCTCCAATTCCCCAAAGGGGTACCCCTTTCAGAAATCTTCGATTTCTCTAATATGGATTCGACCAATTTTTTGATAGTGAATACTAAAGAATATGCGAGGGTCATGGGCACAAAAGTTGTAGGCCTATGTCTTAGGGTTCTATGTATAAAGTTTTGTACGAATCCGAGGTTTGTTAAGGGTGAAACAGTCAAAATACTGAGAGATGTACGAATATAAGGAAAAAACTTTCAAAAATTGCCATCAAAAAGGGGAATTTTTTTAGAAATGTTGACTTAAGTCTCCGTTTCGACTCCAATATATTCATTTACCCATGAGATCTCTTGGGGAAAAATATCGAACGAGATGAACACGAGGGTAATACATTTCGGAGAAATTAGTGAAATCTCCAATTCCCCAAAGGGGTACCCCTTTCAGAAATCTTCGATTTCTCTAATATGGATTCGACAAATTTTTTGATAGTGAATACTAAAGAATATGCGAGGGTCATGGGCACAAAAGTTGTAGGCCTATGTCTTAGGGTTCTATGTATAAAGTTTTGTACGAATCCGAGGTTTGTTAAGGGTGAAACAGTCAAAATACTGAGAGATGTACGAATATAAGGAAAAAACTTTCAAAAATTGCCATCAAAAAGGGGAATTTTTTTAGAAATGTTGACTTAAGTCTCCGTTTCGACTCCAATATATTCATTTACCCATGAGATCTCTTGGGGATAAATATCGAACGAGATGAACACGAGGGTAATACATTTCGGAGAAATTAGTGAAATCTCCAATTCCCCAAAGGGGTACCCCTTTCAGAAATCTTCGATTTCTCTAATATGGATTCGACAAATTTTTTGATAGTGAATACTAAAGAATATGCGAGGGTCATGGGCACAAAAGTTGTAGGCCTATGTCTTAGGGTTCTATGTATAAAGTTTTGTACGAATCTGAGGTTTGTTAAGGGTGAAACAGTCAAAATACTGAGAGATGTACGAATATAAGGAAAAAACTTTCAAAAATTGCCATCAAAAAGGGGAATTTTTTTAGAAATGTTGACTTAAGTCTCCGTTTCGACTCCAATATATTCATTTACCCATGAGATCTCTTGGGGAAAAATATCGAACGAGTTGAACACGAGGGTAATACATTTCGGAGAAATTATGGAAATCTCCAATTCACCAAAGGGGTACCCCTTTAAGAAATCTTCGATTTCTCTAATATGGATCCGTGCAATGTTTTCATAGTGAATACTAAAGAATATGCGAGGGTCATGGGCACAAATGTTATAGGCCTATGTCTTAGGGTTCTATGTATAAAGTTTCGTACGAATCCGAGGTTTGTTAAGGGTGAAACACTCAAAATACTGAGAGATGTACGAATATAAGGAAAAAACTTTCAAAAATTGCCATCAAAAAATGGAATTTTTTTAGAAATGTTGACTTAAGTCTCCGTTTCGACTCCAATATATTCATTTACCCATGAGATCTCTTGGGGAAAAATAACGAACGAGTTGAACACGAGGGTAATACATTTCGGAGAAATTAGTGAAATCTCCAATTCCCCAAAGGGGTACCCCTTTCAGAAATCTTCGATTTCTTTAATATGGATTCGAGCAATTTTTTGATGGTGAATACTAAAGAATATGCGAGGGTCATGGGCACAAAAGTTGTAGGCCAATGTCTTAGGGTTCTATGTATAAAGTTTCGTATGAATCCGAGGTTTGTTGAGGGTGAAACAGTAAAAATACTGAGAGATGTACGAATATAAGGAAAAAACTTTCGAAAATTGCCATCAAAAAGGGGAATTTTTTTAGAACTGTTGACTTAAGTCTCTGTTTCGACTCCAATATATTCGTTTACCCATGAGATCTCTTGGGAAAAAATATCGAACGAGTTGAACACGAGGGTAATACATTTCGGAGAAATTAGTGAAATCTCCAATTCACCAAAGGGGTACCCCTTTCAGAAATCTTCGATTTCTCTAATATGGATTCGAGCAATGATTTGATAGTGAATCCTAAATAATATGCGAGGGTCATGGGCACAAAATTTGTAGGCCTATGTCTTAGGGTTCTATGTATATAGTTTCGTACGAATCCGAGGTGTGTTGAGGGTGAAAACAGTCAAAATACTGAGAGATGTACGAATATAAGGAAAAAACTTGCGAAAATTGCCATCAAAAAGGGGAATTTTTTTAGAAATGTTGACTTAAGTCTCCGTTTCGACTCCAATATATTCATTTACCCATGAGATCTCTTGGGGAAAAATATCGAACGAGTTGAACACGAGGGTCATACATTTCGGTGAAATTAGGGAAATCTCCAATTCACCAAAGGGGTACCCCTTTCAGAAATCTTCGATTTCTCTAATATGGATCCGTGCAAGGTTTTTATAGTGAATACTAAAGAATATGCGAGGGTCATGGGCACAAAAGTTCTTGCCCTATGTCTTAGGATTTGATGTATAAAGTTTCGTACGAATCCGAGGTGTGTTGACGGTGAAACAGTCAAAATACTGAGAGATGTACGAATATAAGGAAAAAACTTGCGAAAATTGCCATCAAAAAGGGGAATTTTTTTAGAACTGTTGACTTAAGTCTCTGTTTCGACTCCAATATATTCATTTACCCATGAGATCTCTTGGGGAAAAATATCGAACGAGTTGAACACGAGGGTAATACATTTCGGAGAAATTAGTGAAATCTCCAATTCACCAAAGGGGTACCCCTTTCAGAAATCTTCGATTTCTCTAATATGGATTCGAGCAATGATTTGATAGTGAATCCTAAATAATATGCGAGGGTCTTGGGCACAAAATTTGTAGGCCTATGTCTTAGAGTTCTATGTATAAAGTTTCGTACGAATCCGAGGTGTGTTGAGGGTTAAAACAGTCAAAATACTGAGAGATGTACGAATATAAGGAAAAAACTTGCGAAAATTGCCATCAAAAAGGGGAATTTTTTTAGAAATGTTGACTTAAGTCTCCGTTTCGTCTCCAATATATTCATTTACCCATGAGATCTCTTGGGGAAAAATATCGAACGAGTTGAACACGAGGGTCATACATTTCGGAGAAATTAGGGAAATCTCCAATTCACCAAAGGGGTACCCCTTTCAGAAATCTTCGATTTCTCTAATATGGATCCGTGCAATGTTTTGATAGTGAATAATAAAGAATATGCGAGGTTCATCGGCACAAAAGTTGTGGCCCTATGTCTTAGGGTTTAATGTATAAAGTTTCGTACAAATCCGAGGTGTGTTGAGGGTGAAACATTCTAAATACTGATAGATGTACGAATATAAGGAAAAAACTTGCGAAAATTGCCATCAAAAAGGGGAATTTTTATTGAAATGTTGACTTAAGTCTCCTTTTCGACTCCAATATATTCATTTACCCATGAGATCATTTAGGGAAATATATCGAACGAGTTGAACACGAGGGTAATACATTTCGGAGAAATTAGTGAAATCTCCAATTCACCAAAGGGGTACCCCTTTCAGAAATCTTCGATTTCTCTAATATGGATTCGAGCAATGATTTGATAGTGAATCCTAAATAATATGCGAGGGTCATGGGCACAAAATTTGTAGGCCTATGTCTTAGGGTTCTATGTATAAAGTTTCATAAGAATCCGAGGTGTGTTGAGGGTGAATACAGTCAATATACTGAGAGATTTACGAATATAAGGAAAAAACTTGCGAAAATTGCCATCAAAAAGGGGAATTTTTTTAGAAATGTTGACTTAAGTCTCCGTTTCGACTCCAATATATTCATTTACCCATGAGATCTCTTGGGGAAAAATATCGAACGAGTTGAACACGAGGGTCATACATTTCGGAGAAATTAGGGAAATCTCCAATTCACCAAAGGGGTACCCCTTTCAGAAATCTTCGATTTCTCTAATATGGATCCGTGCAATGTTTTGATAGTGAATACTAAAGAATATGCGAGGGTCATGGGCACAAAAGTTCTTGCCCTATGTCTTAGGATTTGATGTATAAAGTTTCGTACGAATCCGAGGTGTGTTGAGGGTGAAACAGTCAAAATACTGAGAGATGTACGAATATAAGGAAAAAACTTGCGAAAATTGCCATCAAAAAGGGGAATTTTTTTAGAAATGTTGACTTAAGTCTCCGTTTCGACTCCAATATATTCATTTACCCATGAGATCTCTTGGGGAAAAATATCGAACGAGTTGAACACGAGGGTCATACATTTCGGAGAAATTAGGGAAATCTCCAATTCACCAAAGGGGTACCCCTTTCAGAAATCTTCGATTTCTCTAATATGGATCCGTGCAATGTTTTGATAGTGAATACTAAAGAATATGCGAGGGTCATGGGCACAAAAGTTCTTGCCCTATGTCTTAGGATTTGATGTATAAAGTTTCGTACGAATCCGAGGTGTGTTGACGGTGAAACAGTCAAAATACTGAGAGATGTACGAATATAAGGAAAAAACTTGCGAAAATTGCCATCAAAAAGGGGAATTTTTTTAGAAATGTTGACTTAAGTCTCCGTTTCGACTCCAATATATTCATTTACCCATGAGATCTCTTGGGGAAAAATATCGAACGACTTGAACACGAGGGTAATACATTTCGGAGAAATTAGTGAAATCTCCAATTCACCAAAGGGGTACCCCTTTCAGAAATCTTCGATTTCTCTAATATGGATTCGAGCAATGATTTGATAGTGAATCCTAAATAATATGCGAGGGTCTTGGGCACAAAATTTGTAGGCCTATGTCTTAGAGTTCTATGTATAAAGTTTCGTACGAATCCGAGGTGTGTTGAGGGTTAAAACAGTCAAAATACTGAGAGATGTACGAATATAAGGAAAAAACTTGCGAAAATTGCCATCAAAAAGGGGAATTTTTTTAGAAATGTTGACTTAAGTCTCCGTTTCGTCTCCAATATATTCATTTACCCATGAGATCTCTTGGGGAAAAATATCGAACGAGTTGAACACGAGGGTCATACATTTCGGAGAAATTAGGGAAATCTCCAATTCACCAAAGGGGTACCCCTTTCAGAAATCTTCGATTTCTCTAATATGGATCCGTGCAATGTTTTGATAGTGAATACTAAAGAATATGCGAGGGTCATGGGCACAAAATTTCTAGGCCTATGTCTTAGGATTTGATGTATAAAATTTCGTACGAATCCGAGGTGTGTTGAGGGTGAAACAGTCAAAATACTGAGAGATGTACGAATATAAGGAAAAAACTTGCGAAAATTGCCATCGAAAAGGGGAATTTTTTTAGAAATGTTGACTTAAGTCTCCGTTTCGACTCCAATATATTCATTTACCCATGAGATCTCTTGGGGAAAAATATCGAACGAGTTGAACACGAGGGTCATACATTTCGGAGAAATTAGGGAAATCTCCAATTCACCAAAGGGGTACCCCTTTCAGAAATCTTCGATTTCTCTAATATGGATCCGTGCAATGTTTTGATAGTGAATACTAAAGAATATGCGAGGGTCATGGGCACAAAAGTTCTTGCCCTATGTCTTAGGATTTGATGTATAAAGTTTCGTACGAATCCGAGGTGTGTTGAGGGTGAAACAGTCAAAATACTGAGAGATGTACGAATATAAGGAAAAAACTTGCGAAAATTGCCATCAAAAAGGGGAATTTTTTTAGAAATGTTGACTTAAGTCTCCGTTTCGACTCCAATATATTCATTTACCCATGAGATCTCTTGGGGAAAAATATCGAACGAGTTGAACACGAGGGTCATACATTTCGGAGAAATTAGGGAAATCTCCAATTCACCAAAGGGGTACCCCTTTCAGAAATCTTCGATTTCTCTAATATGGATCCGTGCAATGTTTTGATAGTGAATACTAAAGAATATGCGAGGGTCATGGGCACAAAAGTTCTTGCCCTATGTCTTAGTATTTGATGTTTAAAGTTTCGTACGAATCCGAGGTGTGTTGACGGTGAAACAGTCAAAATACTGAGAGATGTACGAATATAAGGAAAAAACTTTCGAAAATTGCCATCAAAAAGGGGAATTTTTTTAGAAATGTTGACTTAAGTCTCCGTTTCGACTCCAATATATTCATTTACCCATGAGATCTCTTGGGGAAAAATATCGAACGAGTTGAACACGAGGGTAATACATTTCGGAGAAATTAGTGAAATCTCCAATTCACCAAAGGGGTACCCCTTTCAGAAATCTTCGATTTCTCTAATATGGATTCGAGCAATGATTTGATAGTGAATCCTAAATAATATGCGAGGGTCATGGGCACAAAATTTGTAGGCCTATGTCTTAGGGTTCTATGTATAAAGTTTCGTACGAATCCGAGGTGTGTTGAGGGTGAAAACAGTCAAAATACTGAGAGATGTACGAATATAAGGAAAAAACATGCGAAAATTGCCATCAAAAAGGGGAATTTTTTTAGAAATGTTGACTTAAGTCTCCGTTTCGACTCCAATATATTCATTTACCCATGAGATCTCTTGGGGAAAAATATCGAACGAGTTGAACACGAGGGTCATACATTTCGGAGAAATTAGGGAAATCTCCAATTCCCCAAAGGGGTACCCCTTTCAGAAATCTTCGATTTCTCTAATATGGATCCGTGCAAGGTTTTGATAGTGAATACTAAAGAATATGCGAGGGTCATGGGCACAAAAGTTCTTGCCCTATGTCTTAGGATTTGATGTATAAAGTTTCGTACGAATCCGAGGTGTTTTGAGGGTGAAACAGTCAAAATACTGAGAGATGTACGAATATAAGGAAAAAACTTGCGAAAATTGCCATCAAATAGGGGAATTTTTTTAGAAATGTTGACTTAAGTCTCCGTTTCGACTCCAATATATTCATTTACCCATGAGATCTCTTGGGGAAAAATATCGAACGAGTTGAACACGAGGGTAATACATTTCGGAGAAATTAGTGAAATCTCCAATTCACCAAAGGGGTACCCCTTTCAGAAATCTTCGATTTCTCTAATATGGATTCGAGCAATGATTTGATAGTGAATCCTAAATAATATGCGAGGGTCATGGGCACAAAATTTGTAGGCCTATGTCTTAGGGTTCTATGTATAAAGTTTCATAAGAATCCGAGGTGTGTTGAGGGTGAATACAGTCAATATACTGAGAGATTTACGAATATAAGGAAAAAACTTGCGAAAATTGCCATCAAAAAGGGGAATTTTTTTAGAAATGTTGACTTAAGTCTCCGTTTCGACTCCAATATATTCATTTACCCATGAGATCTCTTGGGGAAAAATATCGAACGAGTTGAACACGAGGGTCATACATTTCGGAGAAATTAGGGAAATCTCCAATTCACCAAAGGGGTACCCCTTTCAGAAATCTTCGATTTCTCTAATATGGATCCGTGCAATGTTTTGATAGTGAATACTAAAGAATATGCGAGGGTCATGGGCACAAAAGTTCTTGCCCTATGTCTTAGGATTTGATGTATAAAGTTTCGTACGAATCCGAGGTGTGTTGAGGGTGAAACAGTCAAAATACTGAGAGATGTACGAATATAAGGAAAAAACTTGCGAAAATTGCCATCAAAAAGGGGAATTTTTTTAGAAATGTTGACTTAAGTCTCCGTTTCGACTCCAATATATTCATTTACCCATGAGATCTCTTGGGGAAAAATATCGAACGAGTTGAACACGAGGGTCATACATTTCGGAGAAATTAGGGAAATCTCCAATTCACCAAAGGGGTACCCCTTTCAGAAATCTTCGATTTCTCTAATATGGATCCGTGCAATGTTTTGATAGTGAATACTAAAGAATATGCGAGGGTCATGGGCACAAAAGTTCTTGCCCTATGTCTTAGGATTTGATGTATAAAGTTTCGTACGAATCCGAGGTGTGTTGACGGTGAAACAGTCAAAATACTGAGAGATGTACGAATATAAGGAAAAAACTTGCGAAAATTGCCATCAAAAAGGGGAATTTTTTTAGAAATGTTGACTTAAGTCTCCGTTTCGACTCCAATATATTCATTTACCCATGAGATCTCTTGGGGAAAAATATCGAACGACTTGAACACGAGGGTAATACATTTCGGAGAAATTAGTGAAATCTCCAATTCACCAAAGGGGTACCCCTTTCAGAAATCTTCGATTTCTCTAATATGGATTCGAGCAATGATTTGATAGTGAATCCTAAATAATATGCGAGGGTCTTGGGCACAAAATTTGTAGGCCTATGTCTTAGAGTTCTATGTATAAAGTTTCGTACGAATCCGAGGTGTGTTGAGGGTTAAAACAGTCAAAATACTGAGAGATGTACGAATATAAGGAAAAAACTTGCGAAAATTGCCATCAAAAAGGGGAATTTTTTTAGAAATGTTGACTTAAGTCTCCGTTTCGACTCCAATATATTCATTTACCCATGAGATCTCTTGGGGAAAAATATCGAACGAGTTGAACACGAGGGTAATACATTTCGGAGAAATTAGTGAAATCTCCAATTCACCAAAGGGGTACCCCTTTCAGAAATCTTCGATTTCTCTAATATGGATTCGAGCAATGATTTGATAGTGAATCCTAAATAATATGCGAGGGTCATGGGCACAAAATTTGTAGGCCTATGTCTTAGGGTTCTATGTATAAAGTTTCGTACGAATCCGAGGTGTGTTGAGGGTGAAAACAGTCAAAATACTGAGAGATGTACGAATATAAGGAAAAAACATGCGAAAATTGCCATCAAAAAGGGGAATTTTTTTAGAAATGTTGACTTAAGTCTCCGTTTCGACTCCAATATTTTCATTTACCCATGAGATCTCTTGGGGAAAAATATCGAACGAGTTGAACACGAGGGTCATACATTTCGGAGAAATTAGGGAAATCTCCAATTCACCAAAGGGGTACCCCTTTCAGAAATCTTCGATTTCTCTAATATGGATCCGTGCAAGGTTTTGATAGTGAATACTAAAGAATATGCGAGGGTCATGGGCACAAAAGTTCTTGCCCTATGTCTTAGGATTTGATGTATAAAGTTTCGTACGAATCCAAGGTGTTTTGAGGGTGAAACAGTCAAAATACTGAGAGATGTACGAATATAAGGAAAAAACTTGCGAAAATTGCCATCAAATAGGGGAATTTTTTTAGAAATGTTGACTTAAGTCTCCGTTTCGACTCCAATATATTCATTTACCCATGAGATCTCTTGGGGAAAAATATCGAACGAGTTGAACACGAGGGTAATACATTTCGGAGAAATTAGTGAAATCTCCAATTCACCAAAGGGGTACCCCTTTCAGAAATCTTCGATTTCTCTAATATGGATTCGAGCAATTATTTGATAGTGAATCATAAATAATATGCGAGGGTCATGGGCACAAAATTTGTAGGCCTATGTCTTAGGGTTCTATGTATAAAGTTTCGTACGAATCCGAGGTGTGTTGAGGGTGAAAACAGTCAAAATACTGAGAGATGTACGAATATAAGGAAAAAACATGCGAAAATTGCCATCAAAAAGGGGAATTTTTTTAGAAATGTTGACTTAAGTCTCCGTTTCGACTCCAATATTTTCATTTACCCATGAGATCTCTTGGGGAAAAATATCGAACGAGTTGAACACGAGGGTCATACATTTCGGAGAAATTAGGGAAATCTCCAATTCACCAAAGGGGTACCCCTTTCAGAAATCTTCGATTTCTCTAATATGGATCCGTGCAAGGTTTTGATAGTGAATACTAAAGAATATGCGAGGGTCATGGGCACAAAAGTTCTTGCCCTATGTCTTAGGATTTGATGTATAAAGTTTCGTACGAATCCGAGGTGTTTTGAGGGTGAAACAGTCAAAATACTGAGAGATGTACGAATATAAGGAAAAAACTTGCGAAAATTGCCATCAAATAGGGGAATTTTTTTAGAAATGTTGACTTAAGTCTCCGTTTCGACTCCAATATATTCATTTACCCATGAGATCTCTTGGGGAAAAATATCGAACGAGTTGAACACGAGGGTAATACATTTCGGAGAAATTAGTGAAATCTCCAATTCACCAAAGGGGTACCCCTTTCAGAAATCTTCGATTTCTCTAATATGGATTCGAGCAATTATTTGATAGTGAATCATAAATAATATGCGAGGGTCATGGGCACAAAATTTGTAGGCCTATGTCTTAGGGTTCTATGTATAAAGTTTCGTACGAATCCGAGGTGTGTTGAGGGTTAAAACAGTCAAAATACTGAGAGATGTACGAATATAAGGAAAAAACTTGCGAAAATTGCCATCAAAAAGGGGAATTTTTTTAGAAATGTTGACTTAAGTCTCCGTTTCGACTCCAATATATTCATTTACCCATGAGATCTCTTGGGGAAAAATATCGAACGAGTTGAACACGAGGGTCATACATTTCGGAGAAATTAGGGAAATCTCCAATTCACCAAAGGGGTACCCCTTTCAGAAATCTTCGATTTCTCTAATATGGATCCGTGCAATGTTTTGATAGTGAATACTAAAGAATATGCGAGGGTCATGGGCACAAAAGTTCTTGCCCTATGTCTTAGGATTTGATGTATAAAGTTTCGTACGAATCCGAGGTGTGTTGAGGGTGAAACAGTCAAAATACTGAGAGATGTACGAATATAAGGAAAAAACTTGCGAAAATTGCCATCAAAAAGGGGAATTTTTTTAGAAATGTTGACTTAAGTCTCCGTTTCGACTCCAATATATTCATTTACCCATGAGATCTCTTGGGGAAAAATATCGAACGAGTTGAACACGAGGGTCATACATTTCGGAGAAATTAGGGAAATCTCCAATTCACCAAAGGGGTACCCCTTTCAGAAATCTTCGATTTCTCTAATATGGATCCGTGCAATGTTTTGATAGTGAATACTAAAGAATATGCGAGGGTCATGGGCACAAAAGTTCTTGCCCTATGTCTTAGGATTTGATGTATAAAGTTTCGTACGAATCCGAGGTGTGTTGACGGTGAAACAGTCAAAATACTGAGAGATGTACGAATATAAGGAAAAAACTTGCGAAAATTGCCATCAAAAAGGGGAATTTTTTTAGAAATGTTGACTTAAGTCTCCGTTTCGACTCCAATATATTCATTTACCCATGAGATCTCTTGGGGAAAAATATCGAACGACTTGAACACGAGGGTAATACATTTCGGAGAAATTAGTGAAATCTCCAATTCACCAAAGGGGTACCCCTTTCAGAAATCTTCGATTTCTCTAATATGGATTCGAGCAATGATTTGATAGTGAATCCTAAATAATATGCGAGGGTCTTGGGCACAAAATTTGTAGGCCTATGTCTTAGAGTTCTATGTATAAAGTTTCGTACGAATCCGAGGTGTGTTGAGGGTTAAAACAGTCAAAATACTGAGAGATGTACGAATATAAGGAAAAAACTTGCGAAAATTGCCATCAAAAAGGGGAATTTTTTTAGAAATGTTGACTTAAGTCTCCGTTTCGACTCCAATATATTCATTTACCCATGAGATCTCTTGGGGAAAAATATCGAACGAGTTGAACACGAGGGTAATACATTTCGGAGAAATTAGTGAAATCTCCAATTCACCAAAGGGGTACCCCTTTCAGAAATCTTCGATTTCTCTAATATGGATTCGAGCAATGATTTGATAGTGAATCCTAAATAATATGCGAGGGTCATGGGCACAAAATTTGTAGGCCTATGTCTTAGGGTTCTATGTATAAAGTTTCGTACGAATCCGAGGTGTGTTGAGGGTGAAAACAGTCAAAATACTGAGAGATGTACGAATATAAGGAAAAAACATGCGAAAATTGCCATCAAAAAGGGGAATTTTTTTAGAAATGTTGACTTAAGTCTCCGTTTCGACTCCAATATTTTCATTTACCCATGAGATCTCTTGGGGAAAAATATCGAACGAGTTGAACACGAGGGTCATACATTTCGGAGAAATTAGGGAAATCTCCAATTCACCAAAGGGGTACCCCTTTCAGAAATCTTCGATTTCTCTAATATGGATCCGTGCAAGGTTTTGATAGTGAATACTAAAGAATATGCGAGGGTCATGGGCACAAAAGTTCTTGCCCTATGTCTTAGGATTTGATGTATAAAGTTTCGTACGAATCCAAGGTGTTTTGAGGGTGAAACAGTCAAAATACTGAGAGATGTACGAATATAAGGAAAAAACTTGCGAAAATTGCCATCAAATAGGGGAATTTTTTTAGAAATGTTGACTTAAGTCTCCGTTTCGACTCCAATATATTCATTTACCCATGAGATCTCTTGGGGAAAAATATCGAACGAGTTGAACACGAGGGTAATACATTTCGGAGAAATTAGTGAAATCTCCAATTCACCAAAGGGGTACCCCTTTCAGAAATCTTCGATTTCTCTAATATGGATTCGAGCAATTATTTGATAGTGAATCATAAATAATATGCGAGGGTCATGGGCACAAAATTTGTAGGCCTATGTCTTAGGGTTCTATGTATAAAGTTTCGTACGAATCCGAGGTGTGTTGAGGGTGAAAACAGTCAAAATACTGAGAGATGTACGAATATAAGGAAAAAACATGCGAAAATTGCCATCAAAAAGGGGAATTTTTTTAGAAATGTTGACTTAAGTCTCCGTTTCGACTCCAATATTTTCATTTACCCATGAGATCTCTTGGGGAAAAATATCGAACGAGTTGAACACGAGGGTCATACATTTCGGAGAAATTAGGGAAATCTCCAATTCACCAAAGGGGTACCCCTTTCAGAAATCTTCGATTTCTCTAATATGGATCCGTGCAAGGTTTTGATAGTGAATACTAAAGAATATGCGAGGGTCATGGGCACAAAAGTTCTTGCCCTATGTCTTAGGATTTGATGTATAAAGTTTCGTACGAATCCGAGGTGTTTTGAGGGTGAAACAGTCAAAATACTGAGAGATGTACGAATATAAGGAAAAAACTTGCGAAAATTGCCATCAAATAGGGGAATTTTTTTAGAAATGTTGACTTAAGTCTCCGTTTCGACTCCAATATATTCATTTACCCATGAGATCTCTTGGGGAAAAATATCGAACGAGTTGAACACGAGGGTAATACATTTCGGAGAAATTAGTGAAATCTCCAATTCACCAAAGGGGTACCCCTTTCAGAAATCTTCGATTTCTCTAATATGGATTCGAGCAATTATTTGATAGTGAATCATAAATAATATGCGAGGGTCATGGGCACAAAATTTGTAGGCCTATGTCTTAGGGTTCTATGTATAAAGTTTCGTACGAATCCGAGGTGTGTTGAGGGTTAAAACAGTCAAAATACTGAGAGATGTACGAATATAAGGAAAAAACTTGCGAAAATTGCCATCAAAAAGGGGAATTTTTTTAGAAATGTTGACTTAAGTCTCCGTTTCGACTCCAATATATTCATTTACCCATGAGATCTCTTGGGGAAAAATATCGAACGAGTTGAACACGAGGGTAATACATTTCGGAGAAATTAGTGAAATCTCCAATTCACCAAAGGGGTACCCCTTTCAGAAATCTTCGATTTCTCTAATATGGATTCGAGCAATGATTTGATAGTGAATCCTAAATAATATGCGAGGGTCATGGGCACAAAATTTGTAGGCCTATGTCTTAGGGTTCTATGTATAAAGTTTCGTACGAATCCGAGGTGTGTTGAGGGTGAAAACAGTCAAAATACTGAGAGATGTACGAATATAAGGAAAAAACATGCGAAAATTGCCATCAAAAAGGGGAATTTTTTTAGAAATGTTGACTTAAGTCTCCGTTTCGACTCCAATATTTTCATTTACCCATGAGATCTCTTGGGGAAAAATATCGAACGAGTTGAACACGAGGGTCATACATTTCGGAGAAATTAGGGAAATCTCCAATTCACCAAAGGGGTACCCCTTTCAGAAATCTTCGATTTCTCTAATATGGATCCGTGCAAGGTTTTGATAGTGAATACTAAAGAATATGCGAGGGTCATGGGCACAAAAGTTCTTGCCCTATGTCTTAGGATTTGATGTATAAAGTTTCGTACGAATCCAAGGTGTTTTGAGGGTGAAACAGTCAAAATACTGAGAGATGTACGAATATAAGGAAAAAACTTGCGAAAATTGCCATCAAATAGGGGAATTTTTTTAGAAATGTTGACTTAAGTCTCCGTTTCGACTCCAATATATTCATTTACCCATGAGATCTCTTGGGGAAAAATATCGAACGAGTTGAACACGAGGGTAATACATTTCGGAGAAATTAGTGAAATCTCCAATTCACCAAAGGGGTACCCCTTTCAGAAATCTTCGATTTCTCTAATATGGATTCGAGCAATTATTTGATAGTGAATCATAAATAATATGCGAGGGTCATGGGCACAAAATTTGTAGGCCTATGTCTTAGGGTTCTATGTATAAAGTTTCGTACGAATCCGAGGTGTGTTGAGGGTGAAAACAGTCAAAATACTGAGAGATGTACGAATATAAGGAAAAAACATGCGAAAATTGCCATCAAAAAGGGGAATTTTTTTAGAAATGTTGACTTAAGTCTCCGTTTCGACTCCAATATTTTCATTTACCCATGAGATCTCTTGGGGAAAAATATCGAACGAGTTGAACACGAGGGTCATACATTTCGGAGAAATTAGGGAAATCTCCAATTCACCAAAGGGGTACCCCTTTCAGAAATCTTCGATTTCTCTAATATGGATCCGTGCAAGGTTTTGATAGTGAATACTAAAGAATATGCGAGGGTCATGGGCACAAAAGTTCTTGCCCTATGTCTTAGGATTTGATGTATAAAGTTTCGTACGAATCCGAGGTGTTTTGAGGGTGAAACAGTCAAAATACTGAGAGATGTACGAATATAAGGAAAAAACTTGCGAAAATTGCCATCAAATAGGGGAATTTTTTTAGAAATGTTGACTTAAGTCTCCGTTTCGACTCCAATATATTCATTTACCCATGAGATCTCTTGGGGAAAAATATCGAACGAGTTGAACACGAGGGTAATACATTTCGGAGAAATTAGTGAAATCTCCAATTCACCAAAGGGGTACCCCTTTCAGAAATCTTCGATTTCTCTAATATGGATTCGAGCAATTATTTGATAGTGAATCATAAATAATATGCGAGGGTCATGGGCACAAAATTTGTAGGCCTATGTCTTAGGGTTCTATGTATAAAGTTTCGTACGAATCCGAGGTGTGTTGAGGGTTAAAACAGTCAAAATACTGAGAGATGTACGAATATAAGGAAAAAACTTGCGAAAATTGCCATCAAAAAGGGGAATTTTTTTAGAAATGTTGACTTAAGTCTCCGTTTCGACTCCAATATATTCATTTACCCATGAGATCTCTTGGGGAAAAATATCGAACGAGTTGAACACGAGGGTAATACATTTCGGAGAAATTAGTGAAATCTCCAATTCACCAAAGGGGTACCCCTTTCAGAAATCTTCGATTTCTCTAATATGGATCCGTGCAAGGTTTTGATAGTGAATACTAAAGAATATGCGAGGGTCATGGGCACAAAAGTTCTTGCCCTATGTCTTAGGATTTGATGTATAAAGTTTCGTACGAATCCGAGGTGTGTTGAGGGTGAAAACAGTCAAAATACTGAGAGATGTACGAATATAAGGAAAAAACTTTCGAAAATTGCCATCAAAAAGGGGAATTTTTTTAGAAATGTTGACTTAAGTCTCCGTTTCGACTCCAATATATTCATTTACCCATGAGATCTCTTGGGGAAAAATATCGAACGAGTTGAACACGAGGGTAATACATTTCGGAGAAATTAGTGAAATCTCCAATTCACCAAAGGGGTACCCCTTTCAGAAATCTTCGATTTCTCTAATATGGATCCGTGCAATGTTTTGATAGTGAATCCTAAATAATATGCGAGGGTCATGGGCACAAAAGTTCTAGGCCTATGTCTTAGGATTTGATGTATAAAGTTTCGTACGAATCCGAGGTTTGTTAAGGGTGAAACAGTCAAAATACTGAGAGATGTACGAATATAAGGAAAAAACTTTCAAAAATTGCCATCAAAAAGGGGAATTTTTATTGAAATGTTGACTTAAGTCTCCTTTTCGACTCCAATATATTCATTTACCCATGAGATCATTTAGGGAAATATATCGAACGAGTTGAACACGAGGGTAATACATTTCGGAGAAATTAGTGAAATCTCCAATTCACCAAAGGGGTACCCCTTTCAGAAATCTTCGATTTCTCTAATATGGATTCGAGCAATGATTTGATAGTGAATCCTAAATAATATGCGAGGGTCATGGGCACAAAATTTGTAGGCCTATGTCTTAGGGTTCTATGTATAAAGTTTCATAAGAATCCGAGGTGTGTTGAGGGTGAATACAGTCAATATACTGAGAGATTTACGAATATAAGGAAAAAACTTGCGAAAATTGCCATCAAAAAGGGGAATTTTTTTAGAAATGTTGACTTAAGTCTCCGTTTCGACTCCAATATATTCATTTACCCATGAGATCTCTTGGGGAAAAATATCGAACGAGTTGAACACGAGGGTCATACATTTCGGAGAAATTAGGGAAATCTCCAATTCACCAAAGGGGTACCCCTTTCAGAAATCTTCGATTTCTCTAATATGGATCCGTGCAATGTTTTGATAGTGAATACTAAAGAATATGCGAGGGTCATGGGCACAAAAGTTCTTGCCCTATGTCTTAGGATTTGATGTATAAAGTTTCGTACGAATCCGAGGTGTGTTGAGGGTGAAACAGTCAAAATACTGAGAGATGTACGAATATAAGGAAAAAACTTGCGAAAATTGCCATCAAAAAGGGGAATTTTTTTAGAAATGTTGACTTAAGTCTCCGTTTCGACTCCAATATATTCATTTACCCATGAGATCTCTTGGGGAAAAATATCGAACGAGTTGAACACGAGGGTCATACATTTCGGAGAAATTAGGGAAATCTCCAATTCACCAAAGGGGTACCCCTTTCAGAAATCTTCGATTTCTCTAATATGGATCCGTGCAATGTTTTGATAGTGAATACTAAAGAATATGCGAGGGTCATGGGCACAAAAGTTCTTGCCCTATGTCTTAGGATTTGATGTATAAAGTTTCGTACGAATCCGAGGTGTGTTGACGGTGAAACAGTCAAAATACTGAGAGATGTACGAATATAAGGAAAAAACTTGCGAAAATTGCCATCAAAAAGGGGAATTTTTTTAGAAATGTTGACTTAAGTCTCCGTTTCGACTCCAATATATTCATTTACCCATGAGATCTCTTGGGGAAAAATATCGAACGACTTGAACACGAGGGTAATACATTTCGGAGAAATTAGTGAAATCTCCAATTCACCAAAGGGGTACCCCTTTCAGAAATCTTCGATTTCTCTAATATGGATTCGAGCAATGATTTGATAGTGAATCCTAAATAATATGCGAGGGTCTTGGGCACAAAATTTGTAGGCCTATGTCTTAGAGTTCTATGTATAAAGTTTCGTACGAATCCGAGGTGTGTTGAGGGTTAAAACAGTCAAAATACTGAGAGATGTACGAATATAAGGAAAAAACTTTCGAAAATTGCCATCAAAAAGGGGAATTTTTTTAGAAATGTTGACTTAAGTCTCCGTTTCGACTCCA
This sequence comes from Humulus lupulus, assembly GCF_963169125.1. NCBI lineage: Eukaryota > Viridiplantae > Streptophyta > Magnoliopsida > Rosales > Cannabaceae > Humulus > Humulus lupulus. The sequence goes on from NC_084795.1 coordinate 2,656,445, forward strand.
ATATATTCATTTACCCATGAGATCTCTTGGGGAAAAATATCGAACGAGTTGAACACGAGGGTAATACATTTCGGAGAAATTAGTGAAATCTCCAATTCACCAAAGGGGTACCCCTTTCAGAAATCTTCGATTTCTCTAATATGGATTCGAGCAATGATTTGATAGTGAATCCTAAATAATATGCGAGGGTCATGGGCACAAAATTTGTAGGCCTATGTCTTAGGGTTCTATGTATAAAGTTTCATAAGAATCCGAGGTGTGTTGAGGGTGAATACAGTCAATATACTGAGAGATTTACGAATATAAGGAAAAAACTTGCGAAAATTGCCATCAAAAAGGGGAATTTTTTTAGAAATGTTGACTTAAGTCTCCGTTTCGACTCCAATATATTCATTTACCCATGAGATCTCTTGGGGAAAAATATCGAACGAGTTGAACACGAGGGTCATACATTTCGGAGAAATTAGGGAAATCTCCAATTCACCAAAGGGGTACCCCTTTCAGAAATCTTCGATTTCTCTAATATGGATCCGTGCAATGTTTTGATAGTGAATACTAAAGAATATGCGAGGGTCATGGGCACAAAAGTTCTTGCCCTATGTCTTAGGATTTGATGTATAAAGTTTCGTACGAATCCGAGGTGTGTTGAGGGTGAAACAGTCAAAATACTGAGAGATGTACGAATATAAGGAAAAAACTTGCGAAAATTGCCATCAAAAAGGGGAATTTTTTTAGAAATGTTGACTTAAGTCTCCGTTTCGACTCCAATATATTCATTTACCCATGAGATCTCTTGGGGAAAAATATCGAACGAGTTGAACACGAGGGTCATACATTTCGGAGAAATTAGGGAAATCTCCAATTCACCAAAGGGGTACCCCTTTCAGAAATCTTCGATTTCTCTAATATGGATCCGTGCAATGTTTTGATAGTGAATACTAAAGAATATGCGAGGGTCATGGGCACAAAAGTTCTTGCCCTATGTCTTAGGATTTGATGTATAAAGTTTCGTACGAATCCGAGGTGTGTTGACGGTGAAACAGTCAAAATACTGAGAGATGTACGAATATAAGGAAAAAACTTGCGAAAATTGCCATCAAAAAGGGGAATTTTTTTAGAAATGTTGACTTAAGTCTCCGTTTCGACTCCAATATATTCATTTACCCATGAGATCTCTTGGGGAAAAATATCGAACGACTTGAACACGAGGGTAATACATTTCGGAGAAATTAGTGAAATCTCCAATTCACCAAAGGGGTACCCCTTTCAGAAATCTTCGATTTCTCTAATATGGATTCGAGCAATGATTTGATAGTGAATCCTAAATAATATGCGAGGGTCTTGGGCACAAAATTTGTAGGCCTATGTCTTAGAGTTCTATGTATAAAGTTTCGTACGAATCCGAGGTGTGTTGAGGGTTAAAACAGTCAAAATACTGAGAGATGTACGAATATAAGGAAAAAACTTTCGAAAATTGCCATCAAAAAGGGGAATTTTTTTAGAAATGTTGACTTAAGTCTCCGTTTCGACTCCAATATATTCATTTACCCATGAGATCTCTTGGGGAAAAATATCGAACGAGTTGAACACGAGGGTAATACATTTCGGAGAAATTAGTGAAATCTCCAATTCACCAAAGGGGTACCCCTTTCAGAAATCTTCGATTTCTCTAATATGGATTCGAGCAATGATTTGATAGTGAATCCTAAATAATATGCGAGGGTCATGGGCACAAAATTTGTAGGCCTATGTCTTAGGGTTCTATGTATAAAGTTTCATAAGAATCCGAGGTGTGTTGAGGGTGAATACAGTCAATATACTGAGAGATTTACGAATATAAGGAAAAAACTTGCGAAAATTGCCATCAAAAAGGGGAATTTTTTTAGAAATGTTGACTTAAGTCTCCGTTTCGACTCCAATATATTCATTTACCCATGAGATCTCTTGGGGAAAAATATCGAACGAGTTGAACACGAGGGTCATACATTTCGGAGAAATTAGGGAAATCTCCAATTCACCAAAGGGGTACCCCTTTCAGAAATCTTCGATTTCTCTAATATGGATCCGTGCAATGTTTTGATAGTGAATACTAAAGAATATGCGAGGGTCATGGGCACAAAAGTTCTTGCCCTATGTCTTAGGATTTGATGTATAAAGTTTCGTACGAATCCGAGGTGTGTTGAGGGTGAAACAGTCAAAATACTGAGAGATGTACGAATATAAGGAAAAAACTTGCGAAAATTGCCATCAAAAAGGGGAATTTTTTTAGAAATGTTGACTTAAGTCTCCGTTTCGACTCCAATATATTCATTTACCCATGAGATCTCTTGGGGAAAAATATCGAACGAGTTGAACACGAGGGTCATACATTTCGGAGAAATTAGGGAAATCTCCAATTCACCAAAGGGGTACCCCTTTCAGAAATCTTCGATTTCTCTAATATGGATCCGTGCAATGTTTTGATAGTGAATACTAAAGAATATGCGAGGGTCATGGGCACAAAAGTTCTTGCCCTATGTCTTAGGATTTGATGTATAAAGTTTCGTACGAATCCGAGGTGTGTTGACGGTGAAACAGTCAAAATACTGAGAGATGTACGAATATAAGGAAAAAACTTGCGAAAATTGCCATCAAAAAGGGGAATTTTTTTAGAAATGTTGACTTAAGTCTCCGTTTCGACTCCAATATATTCATTTACCCATGAGATCTCTTGGGGAAAAATATCGAACGACTTGAACACGAGGGTAATACATTTCGGAGAAATTAGTGAAATCTCCAATTCACCAAAGGGGTACCCCTTTCAGAAATCTTCGATTTCTCTAATATGGATTCGAGCAATGATTTGATAGTGAATCCTAAATAATATGCGAGGGTCTTGGGCACAAAATTTGTAGGCCTATGTCTTAGAGTTCTATGTATAAAGTTTCGTACGAATCCGAGGTGTGTTGAGGGTTAAAACAGTCAAAATACTGAGAGATGTACGAATATAAGGAAAAAACTTGCGAAAATTGCCATCAAAAAGGGGAATTTTTTTAGAAATGTTGACTTAAGTCTCCGTTTCGTCTCCAATATATTCATTTACCCATGAGATCTCTTGGGGAAAAATATCGAACGAGTTGAACACGAGGGTCATACATTTCGGAGAAATTAGGGAAATCTCCAATTCACCAAAGGGGTACCCCTTTCAGAAATCTTCGATTTCTCTAATATGGATCCGTGCAATGTTTTGATAGTGAATACTAAAGAATATGCGAGGGTCATGGGCACAAAATTTCTAGGCCTATGTCTTAGGATTTGATGTATAAAATTTCGTACGAATCCGAGGTGTGTTGAGGGTGAAACAGTCAAAATACTGAGAGATATACGAATATAAGGAAAAAACTTGCGAAAATTGCCATCAAAAAGGGGAATTTTTTTAGAAATGTTGACTTAAGTCTCCGTTTCGACTCCAATATATTCATTTACCCATGAGATCTCTTGGGGAAAAATATCGAACGAGTTGAACACGAGGGTCATACATTTCGGAGAAATTAGGGAAATCTCCAATTCACCAAAGGGGTACCCCTTTCAGAAATCTTCGATTTCTCTAATATGGATCCGTGCAATGTTTTGATAGTGAATACTAAAGAATATGCGAGGGTCATGGGCACAAAAGTTCTTGCCCTATGTCTTAGGATTTGATGTATAAAGTTTCGTACGAATCCGAGGTGTGTTGAGGGTGAAACAGTCAAAATACTGAGAGATGTACGAATATAAGGAAAAAACTTGCGAAAATTGCCATCAAAAAGGGGAATTTTTTTAGAAATGTTGACTTAAGTCTCCGTTTCGACTCCAATATATTCATTTACCCATGAGATCTCTTGGGGAAAAATATCGAACGAGTTGAACACGAGGGTCATACATTTCGGAGAAATTAGGGAAATCTCCAATTCACCAAAGGGGTACCCCTTTCAGAAATCTTCGATTTCTCTAATATGGATCCGTGCAATGTTTTGATAGTGAATACTAAAGAATATGCGAGGGTCATGGGCACAAAAGTTCTTGCCCTATGTCTTAGGATTTGATGTATAAAGTTTCGTACGAATCCGAGGTGTGTTGAGGGTGAAACAGTCAAAATACTGAGAGATGTACGAATATAAGGAAAAAACTTGCGAAAATTGCCATCAAAAAGGGGAATTTTTTTAGAAATGTTGACTTAAGTCTCCGTTTCGACTCCAATATATTCATTTACCCATGAGATCTCTTGGGGAAAAATATCGAACGAGTTGAACACGAGGGTCATACATTTCGGAGAAATTAGGGAAATCTCCAATTCACCAAAGGGGTACTCCTTTCAGAAATCTTCGATTTCTCTAATATGGATCCGTGCAATGTTTTGATAGTGAATACTAAAGAATATGCGAGGGTCATGGGCACAAAAGTTCTTGCCCTATGTCTTAGTATTTGATGTTTAAAGTTTCCTACGAATCCGAGGTGTGTTGACGGTGAAACAGTCAAAATACTGAGAGATGTACGAATATAAGGAAAAAACTTGCGAAAATTGCCATCAAAAAGGGGAATTTTTTTAGAAATGTTGACTTAAGTCTCCGTTTCGACTCCAATATATTCATTTACCCATGAGATCTCTTGGGGAAAAATATCGAACGACTTGAACACGAGGGTAATACATTTCGGAGAAATTAGTGAAATCTCCAATTCACCAAAGGGGTACCCCTTTCAGAAATCTTCGATTTCTCTAATATGGATTCGAGCAATGATTTGATAGTGAATCCTAAATAATATGCGAGGGTCTTGGGCACAAAATTTGTAGGCCTATGTCTTAGAGTTCTATGTATAAAGTTTCGTACGAATCCGAGGTGTGTTGAGGGTTAAAACAGTCAAAATACTGAGAGATGTACGAATATAAGGAAAAAACTTGCGAAAATTGCCATCAAAAAGGGGAATTTTTTTAGAAATGTTGACTTAAGTCTCCGTTTCGTCTCCAATATATTCATTTACCCATGAGATCTCTTGGGGAAAAATATCGAACGAGTTGAACACGAGGGTCATACATTTCGGAGAAATTAGGGAAATCTCCAATTCACCAAAGGGGTACCCCTTTCAGAAATCTTCGATTTCTCTAATATGGATCCGTGCAATGTTTTGATAGTGAATACTAAAGAATATGCGAGGGTCATGGGCACAAAATTTCTAGGCCTATGTCTTAGGATTTGATGTATAAAATTTCGTACGAATCCGAGGTGTGTTGAGGGTGAAACAGTCAAAATACTGAGAGATATACGAATATAAGGAAAAAACTTGCGAAAATTGCCATCAAAAAGGGGAATTTTTTTAGAAATGTTGACTTAAGTCTCCGTTTCGACTCCAATATATTCATTTACCCATGAGATCTCTTGGGGAAAAATATCGAACGAGTTGAACACGAGGGTCATACATTTCGGAGAAATTAGGGAAATCTCCAATTCACCAAAGGGGTACCCCTTTCAGAAATCTTCGATTTCTCTAATATGGATCCGTGCAATGTTTTGATAGTGAATACTAAAGAATATGCGAGGGTCATGGGCACAAAAGTTCTTGCCCTATGTCTTAGGATTTGATGTATAAAGTTTCGTACGAATCCGAGGTGTGTTGAGGGTGAAACAGTCAAAATACTGAGAGATGTACGAATATAAGGAAAAAACTTGCGAAAATTGCCATCAAAAAGGGGAATTTTTTTAGAAATGTTGACTTAAGTCTCCGTTTCGACTCCAATATATTCATTTACCCATGAGATCTCTTGGGGAAAAATATCGAACGAGTTGAACACGAGGGTCATACATTTCGGAGAAATTAGGGAAATCTCCAATTCACCAAAGGGGTACCCCTTTCAGAAATCTTCGATTTCTCTAATATGGATCCGTGCAATGTTTTGATAGTGAATACTAAAGAATATGCGAGGGTCATGGGCACAAAAGTTCTTGCCCTATGTCTTAGGATTTGATGTATAAAGTTTCGTACGAATCCGAGGTGTGTTGAGGGTGAAACAGTCAAAATACTGAGAGATGTACGAATATAAGGAAAAAACTTGCGAAAATTGCCATCAAAAAGGGGAATTTTTTTAGAAATGTTGACTTAAGTCTCCGTTTCGACTCCAATATATTCATTTACCCATGAGATCTCTTGGGGAAAAATATCGAACGAGTTGAACACGAGGGTCATACATTTCGGAGAAATTAGGGAAATCTCCAATTCACCAAAGGGGTACTCCTTTCAGAAATCTTCGATTTCTCTAATATGGATCCGTGCAATGTTTTGATAGTGAATACTAAAGAATATGCGAGGGTCATGGGCACAAAAGTTCTTGCCCTATGTCTTAGTATTTGATGTTTAAAGTTTCCTACGAATCCGAGGTGTGTTGACGGTGAAACAGTCAAAATACTGAGAGATGTACGAATATAAGGAAAAAACTTTCGAAAATTGCCATCAAAAAGGGGAATTTTTTTAGAAATGTTGACTTAAGTCTCCGTTTCGACTCCAATATATTCATTTACCCATGAGATCTCTTGGGGAAAAATATCGAACGAGTTGAACACGAGGGTAATACATTTCGGAGAAATTAGTGAAATCTCCAATTCACCAAAGGGGTACCCCTTTCAGAAATCTTCGATTTCTCTAATATGGATTCGAGCAATGATTTGATAGTGAATCCTAAATAATATGCGAGGGTCATGGGCACAAAATTTGTAGGCCTATGTCTTAGGGTTCTATGTATAAAGTTTCGTACGAATCCGAGGTGTGTTGAGGGTGAAAACAGTCAAAATACTGAGAGATGTACGAATATAAGGAAAAAACATGCGAAAATTGCCATCAAAAAGGGGAATTTTTTTAGAAATGTTGACTTAAGTCTCCGTTTCGACTCCAATATATTCATTTACCCATGAGATCTCTTGGGGAAAAATATCGAACGACTTGAACACGAGGGTAATACATTTCGGAGAAATTAGTGAAATCTCCAATTCACCAAAGGGGTACCCCTTTCAGAAATCTTCGATTTCTCTAATATGGATTCGAGCAATGATTTGATAGTGAATCCTAAATAATATGCGAGGGTCTTGGGCACAAAATTTGTAGGCCTATGTCTTAGAGTTCTATGTATAAAGTTTCGTACGAATCCGAGGTGTGTTGAGGGTTAAAACAGTCAAAATACTGAGAGATGTACGAATATAAGGAAAAAACTTTCGAAAATTGCCATCAAAAAGGGGAATTTTTTTAGAAATGTTGACTTAAGTCTCCGTTTCGACTCCAATATATTCATTTACCCATGAGATCTCTTGGGGAAAAATATCGAACGAGTTGAACACGAGGGTAATACATTTCGGAGAAATTAGTGAAATCTCCAATTCACCAAAGGGGTACCCCTTTCAGAAATCTTCGATTTCTCTAATATGGATTCGAGCAATGATTTGATAGTGAATCCTAAATAATATGCGAGGGTCATGGGCACAAAATTTGTAGGCCTATGTCTTAGGGTTCTATGTATAAAGTTTCGTACGAATCCGAGGTGTGTTGAGGGTGAAAACAGTCAAAATACTGAGAGATGTACGAATATAAGGAAAAAACATGCGAAAATTGCCATCAAAAAGGGGAATTTTTTTAGAAATGTTGACTTAAGTCTCCGTTTCGACTCCAATATATTCATTTACCCATGAGATCTCTTGGGGAAAAATATCGAACGACTTGAACACGAGGGTAATACATTTCGGAGAAATTAGTGAAATCTCCAATTCACCAAAGGGGTACCCCTTTCAGAAATCTTCGATTTCTCTAATATGGATTCGAGCAATGATTTGATAGTGAATCCTAAATAATATGCGAGGGTCTTGGGCACAAAATTTGTAGGCCTATGTCTTAGAGTTCTATGTATAAAGTTTCGTACGAATCCGAGGTGTGTTGAGGGTTAAAACAGTCAAAATACTGAGAGATGTACGAATATAAGGAAAAAACTTGCGAAAATTGCCATCAAAAAGGGGAATTTTTTTAGAAATGTTGACTTAAGTCTCCGTTTCGTCTCCAATATATTCATTTACCCATGAGATCTCTTGGGGAAAAATATCGAACGAGTTGAACACGAGGGTCATACATTTCGGAGAAATTAGGGAAATCTCCAATTCACCAAAGGGGTACCCCTTTCAGAAATCTTCGATTTCTCTAATATGGATCCGTGCAATGTTTTGATAGTGAATACTAAAGAATATGCGAGGGTCATGGGCACAAAATTTCTAGGCCTATGTCTTAGGATTTGATGTATAAAATTTCGTACGAATCCGAGGTGTGTTGAGGGTGAAACAGTCAAAATACTGAGAGATATACGAATATAAGGAAAAAACTTGCGAAAATTGCCATCAAAAAGGGGAATTTTTTTAGAAATGTTGACTTAAGTCTCCGTTTCGACTCCAATATATTCATTTACCCATGAGATCTCTTGGGGAAAAATATCGAACGAGTTGAACACGAGGGTCATACATTTCGGAGAAATTAGGGAAATCTCCAATTCACCAAAGGGGTACCCCTTTCAGAAATCTTCGATTTCTCTAATATGGATCCGTGCAATGTTTTGATAGTGAATACTAAAGAATATGCGAGGGTCATGGGCACAAAAGTTCTTGCCCTATGTCTTAGGATTTGATGTATAAAGTTTCGTACGAATCCGAGGTGTGTTGAGGGTGAAACAGTCAAAATACTGAGAGATGTACGAATATAAGGAAAAAACTTGCGAAAATTGCCATCAAAAAGGGGAATTTTTTTAGAAATGTTGACTTAAGTCTCCGTTTCGACTCCAATATATTCATTTACCCATGAGATCTCTTGGGGAAAAATATCGAACGAGTTGAACACGAGGGTCATACATTTCGGAGAAATTAGGGAAATCTCCAATTCACCAAAGGGGTACCCCTTTCAGAAATCTTCGATTTCTCTAATATGGATCCGTGCAATGTTTTGATAGTGAATACTAAAGAATATGCGAGGGTCATGGGCACAAAAGTTCTTGCCCTATGTCTTAGGATTTGATGTATAAAGTTTCGTACGAATCCGAGGTGTGTTGACGGTGAAACAGTCAAAATACTGAGAGATGTACGAATATAAGGAAAAAACTTGCGAAAATTGCCATCAAAAAGGGGAATTTTTTTAGAAATGTTGACTTAAGTCTCCGTTTCGACTCCAATATATTCATTTACCCATGAGATCTCTTGGGGAAAAATATCGAACGACTTGAACACGAGGGTAATACATTTCGGAGAAATTAGTGAAATCTCCAATTCACCAAAGGGGTACCCCTTTCAGAAATCTTCGATTTCTCTAATATGGATTCGAGCAATGATTTGATAGTGAATCCTAAATAATATGCGAGGGTCTTGGGCACAAAATTTTTAGGCCTATGTCTTAGAGTTCTATGTATAAAGTTTCGTACGAATCCGAGGTGTGTTGAGGGTTAAAACAGTCAAAATACTGAGAGATGTACGAATATAAGGAAAAAACTTTCGAAAATTGCCATCAAAAAGGGGAATTTTTTTAGAAATGTTGACTTAAGTCTCCGTTTCGACTCCAATATATTCATTTACCCATGAGATCTCTTGGGGAAAAATATCGAACGAGTTGAACACGAGGGTAATACATTTCGGAGAAATTAGTGAAATCTCCAATTCACCAAAGGGGTACCCCTTTCAGAAATCTTCGATTTCTCTAATATGGATTCGAGCAATGATTTGATAGTGAATCCTAAATAATATGCGAGGGTCATGGGCACAAAATTTGTAGGCCTATGTCTTAGGGTTCTATGTATAAAGTTTCGTACGAATCCGAGGTGTGTTGAGGGTGAAAACAGTCAAAATACTGAGAGATGTACGAATATAAGGAAAAAACATGCGAAAATTGCCATCAAAAAGGGGAATTTTTTTAGAAATGTTGACTTAAGTCTCCGTTTCGACTCCAATATATTCATTTACCCATGAGATCTCTTGGGGAAAAATATCGAACGACTTGAACACGAGGGTAATACATTTCGGAGAAATTAGTGAAATCTCCAATTCACCAAAGGGGTACCCCTTTCAGAAATCTTCGATTTCTCTAATATGGATTCGAGCAATGATTTGATAGTGAATCCTAAATAATATGCGAGGGTCTTGGGCACAAAATTTGTAGGCCTATGTCTTAGAGTTCTATGTATAAAGTTTCGTACGAATCCGAGGTGTGTTGAGGGTTAAAACAGTCAAAATACTGAGAGATGTACGAATATAAGGAAAAAACTTGCGAAAATTGCCATCAAAAAGGGGAATTTTTTTAGAAATGTTGACTTAAGTCTCCGTTTCGTCTCCAATATATTCATTTACCCATGAGATCTCTTGGGGAAAAATATCGAACGAGTTGAACACGAGGGTCATACATTTCGGAGAAATTAGGGAAATCTCCAATTCACCAAAGGGGTACCCCTTTCAGAAATCTTCGATTTCTCTAATATGGATCCGTGCAATGTTTTGATAGTGAATACTAAAGAATATGCGAGGGTCATGGGCACAAAATTTCTAGGCCTATGTCTTAGGATTTGATGTATAAAATTTCGTACGAATCCGAGGTGTGTTGAGGGTGAAACAGTCAAAATACTGAGAGATATACGAATATAAGGAAAAAACTTGCGAAAATTGCCATCAAAAAGGGGAATTTTTTTAGAAATGTTGACTTAAGTCTCCGTTTCGACTCCAATATATTCATTTACCCATGAGATCTCTTGGGGAAAAATATCGAACGAGTTGAACACGAGGGTCATACATTTCGGAGAAATTAGGGAAATCTCCAATTCACCAAAGGGGTACCCCTTTCAGAAATCTTCGATTTCTCTAATATGGATCCGTGCAATGTTTTGATAGTGAATACTAAAGAATATGCGAGGGTCATGGGCACAAAAGTTCTTGCCCTATGTCTTAGGATTTGATGTATAAAGTTTCGTACGAATCCGAGGTGTGTTGAGGGTGAAACAGTCAAAATACTGAGAGATGTACGAATATAAGGAAAAAACTTGCGAAAATTGCCATCAAAAAGGGGAATTTTTTTAGAAATGTTGACTTAAGTCTCCGTTTCGACTCCAATATATTCATTTACCCATGAGATCTCTTGGGGAAAAATATCGAACGAGTTGAACACGAGGGTCATACATTTCGGAGAAATTAGGGAAATCTCCAATTCACCAAAGGGGTACCCCTTTCAGAAATCTTCGATTTCTCTAATATGGATCCGTGCAATGTTTTGATAGTGAATACTAAAGAATATGCGAGGGTCATGGGCACAAAAGTTCTTGCCCTATGTCTTAGGATTTGATGTATAAAGTTTCGTACGAATCCGAGGTGTGTTGAGGGTGAAACAGTCAAAATACTGAGAGATGTACGAATATAAGGAAAAAACTTGCGAAAATTGCCATCAAAAAGGGGAATTTTTTTAGAAATGTTGACTTAAGTCTCCGTTTCGACTCCAATATATTCATTTACCCATGAGATCTCTTGGGGAAAAATATCGAACGAGTTGAACACGAGGGTAATACATTTCGGAGAAATTAGTGAAATCTCCAATTCACCAAAGGGGTACCCCTTTCAGAAATCTTCGATTTCTCTAATATGGATTCGAGCAATGATTTGATAGTGAATCCTAAATAATATGCGAGGGTCATGGGCACAAAATTTGTAGGCCTATGTCTTAGGGTTCTATGTATAAAGTTTCGTACGAATCCGAGGTGTGTTGAGGGTGAAAACAGTCAAAATACTGAGAGATGTACGAATATAAGGAAAAAACATGCGAAAATTGCCATCAAAAAGGGGAATTTTTTTAGAAATGTTGACTTAAGTCTCCGTTTCGACTCCAATATATTCATTTACCCATGAGATCTCTTGGGGAAAAATATCGAACGACTTGAACACGAGGGTAATACATTTCGGAGAAATTAGTGAAATCTCCAATTCACCAAAGGGGTACCCCTTTCAGAAATCTTCGATTTCTCTAATATGGATTCGAGCAATGATTTGATAGTGAATCCTAAATAATATGCGAGGGTCTTGGGCACAAAATTTGTAGGCCTATGTCTTAGAGTTCTATGTATAAAGTTTCGTACGAATCCGAGGTGTGTTGAGGGTTAAAACAGTCAAAATACTGAGAGATGTACGAATATAAGGAAAAAACTTGCGAAAATTGCCATCAAAAAGGGGAATTTTTTTAGAAATGTTGACTTAAGTCTCCGTTTCGTCTCCAATATATTCATTTACCCATGAGATCTCTTGGGGAAAAATATCGAACGAGTTGAACACGAGGGTCATACATTTCGGAGAAATTAGGGAAATCTCCAATTCACCAAAGGGGTACCCCTTTCAGAAATCTTCGATTTCTCTAATATGGATCCGTGCAATGTTTTGATAGTGAATACTAAAGAATATGCGAGGGTCATGGGCACAAAATTTCTAGGCCTATGTCTTAGGATTTGATGTATAAAATTTCGTACGAATCCGAGGTGTGTTGAGGGTGAAACAGTCAAAATACTGAGAGATATACGAATATAAGGAAAAAACTTGCGAAAATTGCCATCAAAAAGGGGAATTTTTTTAGAAATGTTGACTTAAGTCTCCGTTTCGACTCCAATATATTCATTTACCCATGAGATCTCTTGGGGAAAAATATCGAACGAGTTGAACACGAGGGTCATACATTTCGGAGAAATTAGGGAAATCTCCAATTCACCAAAGGGGTACCCCTTTCAGAAATCTTCGATTTCTCTAATATGGATCCGTGCAATGTTTTGATAGTGAATACTAAAGAATATGCGAGGGTCATGGGCACAAAAGTTCTTGCCCTATGTCTTAGGATTTGATGTATAAAGTTTCGTACGAATCCGAGGTGTGTTGAGGGTGAAACAGTCAAAATACTGAGAGATGTACGAATATAAGGAAAAAACTTGCGAAAATTGCCATCAAAAAGGGGAATTTTTTTAGAAATGTTGACTTAAGTCTCCGTTTCGACTCCAATATATTCATTTACCCATGAGATCTCTTGGGGAAAAATATCGAACGAGTTGAACACGAGGGTCATACATTTCGGAGAAATTAGGGAAATCTCCAATTCACCAAAGGGGTACCCCTTTCAGAAATCTTCGATTTCTCTAATATGGATCCGTGCAATGTTTTGATAGTGAATACTAAAGAATATGCGAGGGTCATGGGCACAAAAGTTCTTGCCCTATGTCTTAGGATTTGATGTATAAAGTTTCGTACGAATCCGAGGTGTGTTGAGGGTGAAACAGTCAAAATACTGAGAGATGTACGAATATAAGGAAAAAACTTGCGAAAATTGCCATCAAAAAGGGGAATTTTTTTAGAAATGTTGACTTAAGTCTCCGTTTCGACTCCAATATATTCATTTACCCATGAGATCTCTTGGGGAAAAATATCGAACGAGTTGAACACGAGGGTCATACATTTCGGAGAAATTAGGGAAATCTCCAATTCACCAAAGGGGTACCCCTTTCAGAAATCTTCGATTTCTCTAATATGGATCCGTGCAATGTTTTGATAGTGAATACTAAAGAATATGCGAGGGTCATGGGCACAAAAGTTCTTGCCCTATGTCTTAGGATTTGATGTATAAAGTTTCGTACGAATCCGAGGTGTGTTGAGGGTGAAACAGTCAAAATACTGAGAGATGTACGAATATAAGGAAAAAACTTGCGAAAATTGCCATCAAAAAGGGGAATTTTTTTAGAAATGTTGACTTAAGTCTCCGTTTCGACTCCAATATATTCATTTACCCATGAGATCTCTTGGGGAAAAATATCGAACGAGTTGAACACGAGGGTCATACATTTCGGAGAAATTAGGGAAATCTCCAATTCACCAAAGGGGTACTCCTTTCAGAAATCTTCGATTTCTCTAATATGGATCCGTGCAATGTTTTGATAGTGAATACTAAAGAATATGCGAGGGTCATGGGCACAAAAGTTCTTGCCCTATGTCTTAGTATTTGATGTTTAAAGTTTCCTACGAATCCGAGGTGTGTTGACGGTGAAACAGTCAAAATACTGAGAGATGTACGAATATAAGGAAAAAACTTTCGAAAATTGCCATCAAAAAGGGGAATTTTTTTAGAAATGTTGACTTAAGTCTCCGTTTCGACTCCAATATATTCATTTACCCATGAGATCTCTTGGGGAAAAATATCGAACGAGTTGAACACGAGGGTAATACATTTCGGAGAAATTAGTGAAATCTCCAATTCACCAAAGGGGTACCCCTTTCAGAAATCTTCGATTTCTCTAATATGGATTCGAGCAATGATTTGATAGTGAATCCTAAATAATATGCGAGGGTCATGGGCACAAAATTTGTAGGCCTATGTCTTAGGGTTCTATGTATAAAGTTTCGTACGAATCCGAGGTGTGTTGAGGGTGAAAACAGTCAAAATACTGAGAGATGTACGAATATAAGGAAAAAACATGCGAAAATTGCCATCAAAAAGGGGAATTTTTTTAGAAATGTTGACTTAAGTCTCCGTTTCGACTCCAATATATTCATTTACCCATGAGATCTCTTGGGGAAAAATATCGAACGAGTTGAACACGAGGGTCATACATTTCGGAGAAATTAGGGAAATCTCCAATTCACCAAAGGGGTACCCCTTTCAGAAATCTTCGATTTCTCTAATATGGATCCGTGCAAGGTTTTGATAGTGAATACTAAAGAATATGCGAGGGTCATGGGCACAAAAGTTCTTGCCCTATGTCTTAGGATTTGATGTATAAAGTTTCGTACGAATCCGAGGTGTGTTGAGGGTGAAACAGTCAAAATACTGAGAGATGTACGAATATAAGGAAAAAACTTGCGAAAATTGCCATCAAAAAGGGGAATTTTTTTAGAAATGTTGACTTAAGTCTCCGTTTCGACTCCAATATATTCATTTACCCATGAGATCTCTTGGGGAAAAATATCGAACGAGTTGAACACGAGGGTCATACATTTCGGAGAAATTAGGGAAATCTCCAATTCACCAAAGGGGTACCCCTTTCAGAAATCTTCGATTTCTCTAATATGGATCCGTGCAATGTTTTGATAGTGAATACTAAAGAATATGCGAGGGTCATGGGCACTAAAGTTCTTGCCCTATGTCTTAGGATTTGATGTATAAAGTTTCGTACGAATCCGAGGTGTGTTGAGGGTGAAACAGTCAAAATACTGAGAGATGTACGAATATAAGGAAAAAACTTGCGAAAATTGCCATCAAAAAGGGGAATTTTTTTAGAAATGTTGACTTAAGTCTCCGTTTCGACTCCAATATATTCATTTACCCATGAGATCTCTTGGGGAAAAATATCGAACGAGTTGAACACGAGGGTCATACATTTCGGAGAAATTAGGGAAATCTCCAATTCACCAAAGGGGTACTCCTTTCAGAAATCTTCGATTTCTCTAATATGGATCCGTGCAATGTTTTGATAGTGAATACTAAAGAATATGCGAGGGTCATGGGCACAAAAGTTCTTGCCCTATGTCTTAGTATTTGATGTTTAAAGTTTCGTACGAATCCGAGGTGTGTTGACGGTGAAACAGTCAAAATACTGAGAGATGTACGAATATAAGGAAAAAACTTTCGAAAATTGCCATCAAAAAGGGGAATTTTTTTAGAAATGTTGACTTAAGTCTCCGTTTCGACTCCAATATATTCATTTACCCATGAGATCTCTTGGGGAAAAATACGAACGAGTTGAACACGAGGGTAATACATTTCGGAGAAATTAGTGAAATCTCCAATTCACCAAAGGGGTACCCCTTTCAGAAATCTTCGATTTCTCTAATATGGATTCGAGCAATTATTTGATAGTGAATCATAAATAATATGCGAGGGTCATGGGCACAAAATTTGTAGGCCTATGTCTTAGGGTTCTATGTATAAAGTTTCGTACGAATCCGAGGTGTGTTGAGGGTTAAAACAGGCAAAATACTGAGAGATGTACGAATATAAGGAAAAAACTTGCGAAAATTGCCATCAAAAAGGGGAATTTTTTTAGAAATGTTGACTTAAGTCTCCGTTTCGACTCCAATATATTCATTTACCCATGAGATCTCTTGGGGAAAAATATCGAACGAGTTGAACACGAGGGTAATACATTTCGGAGAAATTAGTGAAATCTCCAATTCACCAAAGGGGTACCCCTTTCAGAAATCTTCGATTTCTCTAATATGGATCCGTGCAAGGTTTTGATAGTGAATACTAAAGAATATGCGAGGGTCATGGGCACAAAAGTTCTTGCCCTATGTCTTAGGATTTGATGTATAAAGTTTCGTACGAATCCGAGGTGTGTTGAGGGTGAAAACAGTCAAAATACTGAGAGATGTACGAATATAAGGAAAAAACTTTCGAAAATTGCCATCAAAAAGGGGAATTTTTTTAGAAATGTTGACTTAAGTCTCCGTTTCGACTCCAATATATTCATTTACCCATGAGATCTCTTGGGGAAAAATATCGAACGAGTTGAACACGAGGGTAATACATTTCGGAGAAATTAGTGAAATCTCCAATTCACCAAAGGGGTACCCCTTTCAGAAATCTTCGATTTCTCTAATATGGATCCGTGCAATGTTTTGATAGTGAATCCTAAATAATATGCGAGGGTCATGGGCACAAAAGTTCTAGGCCTATGTCTTAGGATTTGATGTATAAAGTTTCGTACGAATCCGAGGTTTGTTAAGGGTGAAACAGTCAAAATACTGAGAGATGTACGAATATAAGGAAAAAACTTTCAAAAATTGCCATCAAAAAGGGGAATTTTTATTGAAATGTTGACTTAAGTCTCCTTTTCGACTCCAATATATTCATTTACCCATGAGATCATTTAGGGAAATATATCGAACGAGTTGAACATGAGGGTAATACATTTCGGAGAAATTAGTGAAATCTCCAATTCACCAAAGGGGTACCCCTTTCAGAAATCTTCGATTTCTCTAATATGGATTCGAGCAATGATTTGATAGTGAATCCTAAATAATATGCGAGGGTCATGGGCACAAAATTTGTAGGCCTATGTCTTAGGGTTCTATGTATAAAGTTTCATAAGAATCCGAGGTGTGTTGAGGGTGAATACAGTCAATATACTGAGAGATTTACGAATATAAGGAAAAAACTTGCGAAAATTGCCATCAAAAAGGGGAATTTTTTTAGAAATGTTGACTTAAGTCTCCGTTTCGACTCCAATATATTCATTTACCCATGAGATCTCTTGGGGAAAAATATCGAACGAGTTGAACACGAGGGTCATACATTTCGGAGAAATTAGGGAAATCTCCAATTCACCAAAGGGGTACCCCTTTCAGAAATCTTCGATTTCTCTAATATGGATCCGTGCAATGTTTTGATAGTGAATACTAAAGAATATGCGAGGGTCATGGGCACAAAAGTTCTTGCCCTATGTCTTAGGATTTGATGTATAAAGTTTCGTACGAATCCGAGGTGTGTTGAGGGTGAAACAGTCAAAATACTGAGAGATGTACGAATATAAGGAAAAAACTTGCGAAAATTGCCATCAAAAAGGGGAATTTTTTTAGAAATGTTGACTTAAGTCTCCGTTTCGACTCCAATATATTCATTTACCCATGAGATCTCTTGGGGAAAAATATCGAACGAGTTGAACACGAGGGTCATACATTTCGGAGAAATTAGGGAAATCTCCAATTCACCAAAGGGGTACCCCTTTCAGAAATCTTCGATTTCTCTAATATGGATCCGTGCAATGTTTTGATAGTGAATACTAAAGAATATGCGAGGGTCATGGGCACAAAAGTTCTTGCCCTATGTCTTAGGATTTGATGTATAAAGTTTCGTACGAATCCGAGGTGTGTTGACGGTGAAACAGTCAAAATACTGAGAGATGTACGAATATAAGGAAAAAACTTGCGAAAATTGCCATCAAAAAGGGGAATTTTTTTAGAAATGTTGACTTAAGTCTCCGTTTCGACTCCAATATATTCATTTACCCATGAGATCTCTTGGGGAAAAATATCGAACGACTTGAACACGAGGGTAATACATTTCGGAGAAATTAGTGAAATCTCCAATTCACCAAAGGGGTACCCCTTTCAGAAATCTTCGATTTCTCTAATATGGATTCGAGCAATGATTTGATAGTGAATCCTAAATAATATGCGAGGGTCTTGGGCACAAAATTTTTAGGCCTATGTCTTAGAGTTCTATGTATAAAGTTTCGTACGAATCCGAGGTGTGTTGAGGGTTAAAACAGTCAAAATACTGAGAGATGTACGAATATAAGGAAAAAACTTGCGAAAATTGCCATCAAAAAGGGGAATTTTTTTAGAAATGTTGACTTAAGTCTCCGTTTCGTCTCCAATATATTCATTTACCCATGAGATCTCTTGGGGAAAAATATCGAACGAGTTGAACACGAGGGTCATACATTTCGGAGAAATTAGGGAAATCTCCAATTCACCAAAGGGGTACCCCTTTCAGAAATCTTCGATTTCTCTAATATGGATCCGTGCAATGTTTTGATAGTGAATACTAAAGAATATGCGAGGGTCATGGGCACAAAATTTCTAGGCCTATGTCTTAGGATTTGATGTATAAAATTTCGTACGAATCCGAGGTGTGTTGAGGGTGAAACAGTCAAAATACTGAGAGATGTACGAATATAAGGAAAAAACTTGCGAAAATTGCCATCAAAAAGGGGAATTTTTTTAGAAATGTTGACTTAAGTCTCCGTTTCGACTCCAATATATTCATTTACCCATGAGATCTCTTGGGGAAAAATATCGAACGAGTTGAACACGAGGGTCATACATTTCGGAGAAATTAGGGAAATCTCCAATTCACCAAAGGGGTACCCCTTTCAGAAATCTTCGATTTCTCTAATATGGATCCGTGCAATGTTTTGATAGTGAATACTAAAGAATATGCGAGGGTCATGGGCACAAAAGTTCTTGCCCTATGTCTTAGGATTTGATGTATAAAGTTTCGTACGAATCCGAGGTGTGTTGAGGGTGAAACAGTCAAAATACTGAGAGATGTACGAATATAAGGATAAAACTTGCGAAAATTGCCATCAAAAAGGGGAATTTTTTTAGAAATGTTGACTTAAGTCTCCGTTTCGACTCCAATATATTCATTTACCCATGAGATCTCTTGGGGAAAAATATCGAACGAGTTGAACACGAGGGTCATACATTTCGGAGAAATTAGGGAAATCTCCAATTCACCAAAGGGGTACTCCTTTCAGAAATCTTCGATTTCTCTAATATGGATCCGTGCAATGTTTTGATAGTGAATACTAAAGAATATGCGAGGGTCATGGGCACAAAAGTTCTTGCCCTATGTCTTAGTATTTGATGTTTAAAGTTTCGTACGAATCCGAGGTGTGTTGACGGTGAAACAGTCAAAATACTGAGAGATGTACGAATATAAGGAAAAAACTTTCGAAAATTGCCATCAAAAAGGGGAATTTTTTTAGAAATGTTGACTTAAGTCTCCGTTTCGACTCCAATATATTCATTTACCCATGAGATCTCTTGGGGAAAAATATCGAACGAGTTGAACACGAGGGTAATACATTTCGGAGAAATTAGTGAAATCTCCAATTCACCAAAGGGGTACCCCTTTCAGAAATCTTCGATTTCTCTAATATGGATTCGAGCAATGATTTGATAGTGAATCCTAAATAATATGCGAGGGTCATGGGCACAAAATTTGTAGGCCTATGTCTTAGGGTTCTATGTATAAAGTTTCGTACGAATCCGAGGTGTGTTGAGGGTGAAAACAGTCAAAATACTGAGAGATGTACGAATATAAGGAAAAAACATGCGAAAATTGCCATCAAAAAGGGGAATTTTTTTAGAAATGTTGACTTAAGTCTCCGTTTCGACTCCAATATATTCATTTACCCATGAGATCTCTTGGGGAAAAATATCGAACGAGTTGAACACGAGGGTCATACATTTCGGAGAAATTAGGGAAATCTCCAATTCACCAAAGGGGTACCCCTTTCAGAAATCTTCGATTTCTCTAATATGGATCCGTGCAAGGTTTTGATAGTGAATACTAAAGAATATGCGAGGGTCATGGGCACAAAAGTTCTTGCCCTATGTCTTAGGATTTGATGTATAAAGTTTCGTACGAATCCGAGGTGTGTTGACGGTGAAACAGTCAAAATACTGAGAGATGTACGAATATAAGGAAAAAACTTTCGAAAATTGCCATCAAAAAGGGGAATTTTTTTAGAAATGTTGACTTAAGTCTCCGTTTCGACTCCAATATATTCATTTACCCATGAGATCTCTTGGGGAAAAATATCGAACGAGTTGAACACGAGGGTAATACATTTCGGAGAAATTAGTGAAATCTCCAATTCACCAAAGGGGTACCCCTTTCAGAAATCTTCGATTTCTCTAATATGGATCCGTGCAAGGTTTTGATAGTGAATACTAAAGAATATGCGAGGGTCATGGGCACAAAAGTTCTTGCCCTATGTCTTAGGATTTGATGTATAAAGTTTCGTACGAATCCGAGGTGTGTTGACGGTGAAACAGTCAAAATACTGAGAGATGTACGAATATAAGGAAAAAACTTGCGAAAATTGCCATCAAAAAGGGGAATTTTTTTAGAAATGTTGACTTAAGTCTCCGTTTCGACTCCAATATATTCATTTACCCATGAGATCTCTTGGGGAAAAATATCGAACGACTTGAACACGAGGGTAATACATTTCGGAGAAATTAGTGAAATCTCCAATTCACCAAAGGGGTACCCCTTTCAGAAATCTTCGATTTCTCTAATATGGATTCGAGCAATGATTTGATAGTGAATCCTAAATAATATGCGAGGGTCTTGGGCACAAAATTTTTAGGCCTATGTCTTAGAGTTCTATGTATAAAGTTTCGTACGAATCCGAGGTGTGTTGAGGGTTAAAACAGTCAAAATACTGAGAGATGTACGAATATAAGGAAAAAACTTGCGAAAATTGCCATCAAAAAGGGGAATTTTTTTAGAAATGTTGACTTAAGTCTCCGTTTCGTCTCCAATATATTCATTTACCCATGAGATCTCTTGGGGAAAAATATCGAACGAGTTGAACACGAGGGTCATACATTTCGGAGAAATTAGGGAAATCTCCAATTCACCAAAGGGGTACCCCTTTCAGAAATCTTCGATTTCTCTAATATGGATCCGTGCAATGTTTTGATAGTGAATACTAAAGAATATGCGAGGGTCATGGGCACAAAATTTCTAGGCCTATGTCTTAGGATTTGATGTATAAAATTTCGTACGAATCCGAGGTGTGTTGAGGGTGAAACAGTCAAAATACTGAGAGATGTACGAATATAAGGAAAAAACTTGCGAAAATTGCCATCAAAAAGGGGAATTTTTTTAGAAATGTTGACTTAAGTCTCCGTTTCGACTCCAATATATTCATTTACCCATGAGATCTCTTGGGGAAAAATATCGAACGAGTTGAACACGAGGGTCATACATTTCGGAGAAATTAGGGAAATCTCCAATTCACCAAAGGGGTACCCCTTTCAGAAATCTTCGATTTCTCTAATATGGATCCGTGCAATGTTTTGATAGTGAATACTAAAGAATATGCGAGGGTCATGGGCACAAAAGTTCTTGCCCTATGTCTTAGGATTTGATGTATAAAGTTTCGTACGAATCCGAGGTGTGTTGAGGGTGAAACAGTCAAAATACTGAGAGATGTACGAATATAAGGATAAAACTTGCGAAAATTGCCATCAAAAAGGGGAATTTTTTTAGAAATGTTGACTTAAGTCTCCGTTTCGACTCCAATATATTCATTTACCCATGAGATCTCTTGGGGAAAAATATCGAACGAGTTGAACACGAGGGTCATACATTTCGGAGAAATTAGGGAAATCTCCAATTCACCAAAGGGGTACTCCTTTCAGAAATCTTCGATTTCTCTAATATGGATCCGTGCAATGTTTTGATAGTGAATACTAAAGAATATGCGAGGGTCATGGGCACAAAAGTTCTTGCCCTATGTCTTAGTATTTGATGTTTAAAGTTTCGTACGAATCCGAGGTGTGTTGACGGTGAAACAGTCAAAATACTGAGAGATGTACGAATATAAGGAAAAAACTTTCGAAAATTGCCATCAAAAAGGGGAATTTTTTTAGAAATGTTGACTTAAGTCTCCGTTTCGACTCCAATATATTCATTTACCCATGAGATCTCTTGGGGAAAAATATCGAACGAGTTGAACACGAGGGTAATACATTTCGGAGAAATTAGTGAAATCTCCAATTCACCAAAGGGGTACCCCTTTCAGAAATCTTCGATTTCTCTAATATGGATTCGAGCAATGATTTGATAGTGAATCCTAAATAATATGCGAGGGTCATGGGCACAAAATTTGTAGGCCTATGTCTTAGGGTTCTATGTATAAAGTTTCGTACGAATCCGAGGTGTGTTGAGGGTGAAAACAGTCAAAATACTGAGAGATGTACGAATATAAGGAAAAAACATGCGAAAATTGCCATCAAAAAGGGGAATTTTTTTAGAAATGTTGACTTAAGTCTCCGTTTCGACTCCAATATATTCATTTACCCATGAGATCTCTTGGGGAAAAATATCGAACGAGTTGAACACGAGGGTCATACATTTCGGAGAAATTAGGGAAATCTCCAATTCACCAAAGGGGTACCCCTTTCAGAAATCTTCGATTTCTCTAATATGGATCCGTGCAAGGTTTTGATAGTGAATACTAAAGAATATGCGAGGGTCATGGGCACAAAAGTTCTTGCCCTATGTCTTAGGATTTGATGTATAAAGTTTCGTACGAATCCGAGGTGTGTTGACGGTGAAACAGTCAAAATACTGAGAGATGTACGAATATAAGGAAAAAACTTTCGAAAATTGCCATCAAAAAGGGGAATTTTTTTAGAAATGTTGACTTAAGTCTCCGTTTCGACTCCAATATATTCATTTACCCATGAGATCTCTTGGGGAAAAATATCGAACGAGTTGAACACGAGGGTAATACATTTCGGAGAAATTAGTGAAATCTCCAATTCACCAAAGGGGTACCCCTTTCAGAAATCTTCGATTTCTCTAATATGGATCCGTGCAAGGTTTTGATAGTGAATACTAAAGAATATGCGAGGGTCATGGGCACAAAAGTTCTTGCCCTATGTCTTAGGATTTGATGTATAAAGTTTCGTACGAATCCGAGGTGTGTTGACGGTGAAACAGTCAAAATACTGAGAGATGTACGAATATAAGGAAAAAACTTTCGAAAATTGCCATCAAATAGGGGAATTTTTTTAGAAATGTTGACTTAAGTCTCCGTTTCGACTCCAATATATTCATTTACCCATGAGATCTCTTGGGGAAAAATATCGAACGAGTTGAACACGAGGGTAATACATTTCGGAGAAATTAGTGAAATCTCCAATTCACCAAAGGGGTACCCCTTTCAGAAATCTTCGATTTCTCTAATATGGATTGGAGCATTGTTTTGATAGTGAATACTAAAGAATATGCGAGGGTCATGGGCACAAAAGTTGTAGCCCTATGTCTTAGGTTACTATGTATAAAAGTACGTGAAAATCCGAGGTGTGTAGAGGGTGATACAGTCAAAATATAGAAGGACGTACTAATATAAGGAAAAAACTTGCGAAAATTGCCATCAAAAAGGGGGATTTTTTTTGAAATGTTGACTTAAGGCTCCGTTTCGACTCCAATATATTCATTTACCCATGAGATCTCTTGGGGAAAAATATCGAACGAGTTGAACACGAGGGTAATACATTTCGGAGAAATTAGTGAAATCTCCAATTCACCAAAGGGGTACCCCTTTCAGAAATCTTCGATTTCTCTAATATGGATTGGAGCATTGTTTTGATCGTGAATACTAAAGAATATGCGAGGGTCATGGGCACAAAAGTTGTAGCCCTATGTCTTAGGTTACTATGTATAAAAGTACGTGAAAATCCGAGGTGTGTAGAGGGTGATACAGTCAAAATATAGAAGGACGTACTAATATAAGGAAAAAACTTGCGAAAATTGCCATCAAAAAGGGGGATTTTTTTTGAAATGTTGACTTAAGGCTCCGTTTCGACTCCAATATATTCATTTACCCATGAGATCTCTTGGGGAAAAATATCGAACGAGTTGAACACGAGGGTAATACATTTCGGAGAAATTAGTGAAATCTCCAATTCCCCAAAGGGGTACCCCTTTCAGAAATCTTCGATTTCTCTAATATGGATTCGACCAATTTTTTGATAGTGAATACTAAAGAATATGCGAGGGTCATGGGCACAAAAGTTGTAGGCCTATGTCTTAGGGTTCTATGTATAAAGTTTTGTACGAATCCGAGGTTTGTTAAGGGTGAAACAGTCAAAATACTGAGAGATGTACGAATATAAGGAAAAAACTTGCGAAAATTGCCATCAAAAAGGGGAATTTTTTTAGAAATGTTGACTTAAGTCTCCGTTTCGACTCCAATATATTCATTTACCCATGAGATCTCTTGGGGAAAAATATCGAACGAGTTGAACACGAGGGTAATACATTTCGGAGAAATTAGTGAAATCTCCAATTCACCAAAGGGGTACCCCTTTCAGAAATCTTCGATTTCTCTAATATGGATCCGTGCAAGGTTTTGATAGTGAATACTAAAGAATATGCGAGGGTCATGGGCACAAAAGTTCTTGCCCTATGTCTTAGGATTTGATGTATAAAGTTTCGTACGAATCCGAGGTGTGTTGACGGTGAAACAGTCAAAATACTGAGAGATGTACGAATATAAGGAAAAAACTTTCGAAAATTGCCATCAAATAGGGGAATTTTTTTAGAAATGTTGACTTAAGTCTCCGTTTCGACTCCAATATATTCATTTACCCATGAGATCTCTTGGGGAAAAATATCGAACGAGTTGAACACGAGGGTAATACATTTCGGAGAAATTAGTGAAATCTCCAATTCACCAAAGGGGTACCCCTTTCAGAAATCTTCGATTTCTCTAATATGGATTGGAGCATTGTTTTGATAGTGAATACTAAAGAATATGCGAGGGTCATGGGCACAAAAGTTGTAGCCCTATGTCTTAGGGTACTATGTATAAAATTACGTGCAAATCCGAGGTGTGTAGAGGGTGATAAAGTCAAAATATAGAAGGACGTACTAATATAAGGAAAAAACTTGCGAAAATTGCCATCAAAAAGAGGAATTTTTTTTGAAATGTTGACTTAAGGCTCCGTTTCCACTCCAATATATTCATTTACCCATGAGATCTCTTGGGGAAAAATATCGAACGAGTTGAACACGAGGGTAATACATTTCGGAGAAATTAGTGAAATCTCCAATTCACCAAAGGGGTACCCCTTTCAGAAATCTTCGATTTCTCTAATATGGATTCGAGCAATTATTTGATAGTGAATCCTAAATAATATGCGAGGGTCATGGGCACAAAATTTGTAGGCCTATGTCTTAGGGTTCTATGTATAAAGTTTCGTACGAATCCGAGGTGTGTTGAGGGTGAAAACAGTCAAAATACTGAGAGATGTACGAATATAAGGAAAAAACTTGCGAAAATTGCCATCAAAAAGGGGAATTTTTTTAGAAATGTTGACTTAAGTCTCCGTTTCGACTCCAATATATTCATTTACCCATGAGATCTCTTGGGGAAAAATATCGAACGAGTTGAACACGAGGGTCATACATTTCGGAGAAATTAGGGAAATCTCCAATTCACCAAAGGGGTACCCGTTTCAGAAATCTTCGATTTCTCTAATATGGATCCGTGCAATGTTTTGATAGTGAATACTAAAGAATATGCGAGGGTCATGGGCACAAAAGTTCTTGCCCTATGTCTTAGGATTTGATGTATAAAGTTACGTACGAATCCGAGGTGTGTTGAGGGTGAAACAGTCAAAATACTGAGAGATGTACGAATATAAGGAAAAAACTTGCGAAAATTGCCATCAAAAAGGGGAATTTTTTTAGAAATGTTGACTTAAGTCTCCGTTTCGACTCCAATATATTCATTTACCCATGAGATCTCTTGGGGAAAAATATCGAACGAGTTGAACACGAGGGTCATACATTTCGGAGAAATTAGGGAAATCTCCAATTCACCAAAGGGGTACCCCTTTCAGAAATCTTCGATTTCTCTAATATGGATCCGTGCAATGTTTTGATAGTGAATACTAAAGAATATGCGAGGGTCATGGGCACAAAAGTTCTTGCCCTATGTCTTAGGATTTGATGTATAAAGTTTCGTACGAATCCGAGGTGTGTTGAGGGTGAAACAGTCAAAATACTGAGAGATGTACGAATATAAGGAAAAAACTTTCGAAAATTGCCATCAAAAAGGGGAATTTTTTTAGAAATGTTGACTTAAGTCTCCGTTTCGACTCCAATATATTCATTTACCCATGAGATCTCTTGGGGAAAAATATCGAACGAGTTGAACACGAGGGTAATACATTTCGGAGAAATTAGTGAAATCTCCAATTCACCAAAGGGGTACCCCTTTCAGAAATCTTCGATTTCTCTAATATGGATTCGAGCAATTATTTGATAGTGAATCATAAATAATATGCGAGGGTCATGGGCACAAAATTTGTAGGCCTATGTCTTAGGGTTCTATGTATAAAGTTTCGTACGAATCCGAGGTGTGTTGAGGGTTAAAACAGTCAAAATACTGAGAGATGTACGAATATAAGGAAAAAACTTGCGAAAATTGCCATCAAAAAGGGGAATTTTTTTAGAAATGTTGACTTAAGTCTCCGTTTCGACTCCAATATATTCATTTACCCATGAGATCTCTTGGGGAAAAATATCGAACGAGTTGAACACGAGGGTAATACATTTCGGAGAAATTAGTGAAATCTCCAATTCACCAAAGGGGTACCCCTTTCAGAAATCTTCGATTTCTCTAATATGGATCCGTGCAATGTTTTGATAGTGAATACTAAAGAATATGCGAGGGTCATGGGCACAAAAGTTCTTGCCCTATGTCTTAGGATTTGATGTATAAAGTTTCGTACGAATCCGAGGTGTGTTGAGGGTGAAAACAGTCAAAATACTGAGAGATGTACGAATATAAGGAAAAAACTTTCGAAAATTGCCATCAAAAAGGGGAATTTTTTTAGAAATGTTGACTTAAGTCTCCGTTTCGACTCCAATATATTCATTTACCCATGAGATCTCTTGGGGAAAAATATCGAACGAGTTGAACACGAGGGTCATACATTTCGGAGAAATTAGGGAAATCTCCAATTCACCAAAGGGGTACCCGTTTCAGAAATCTTCGATTTCTCTAATATGGATCCGTGCAATGTTTTGATAGTGAATACTAAAGAATATGCGAGGGTCATGGGCACAAAAGTTCTTGCCCTATGTCTTAGGATTTGATGTATAAAGTTTCGTACGAATCCGAGGTGTGTTGAGGGTGAAACAGTCAAAATACTGAGAGATGTACGAATATAAGGAAAAAACTTGCGAAAATTGCCATCAAAAAGGGGAATTTTTTTAGAAATGTTGACTTAAGTCTCCGTTTCGACTCCAATATATTCATTTAACCATGAGATCTCTTGGGGAAAAATATCGAACGAGTTGAACACGAGGGTCATACATTTCGGAGAAATTAGGGAAATCTCCAATTCACCAAAGGGGTACCCCTTTCAGAAATCTTCGATTTCTCTAATATGGATCCGTGCAATGTTTTGATAGTGAATACTAAAGAATATGCGAGGGTCATGGGCACAAAAGTTCTTGCCCTATGTCTTAGGATTTGATGTATAAAGTTTCGTACGAATCCGAGGTGTGTTGACGGTGAAACAGTCAAAATACTGAGAGATGTACGAATATAAGGAAAAAACTTTCGAAAATTGCCATCAAAAAGGGGAATTTTTTTAGAAATGTTGACTTAAGTCTCCGTTTCGACTCCAATATATTCATTTACCCATGATATCTCTTGGGGAAAAATATCGAACGAGTTGAACACGAGGGTAATACATTTCGGAGAAATTAGTGAAATCTCCAATTCACCAAAGGGGTACCCCTTTCAGAAATCCTCGATTTCTCTAATATGGATTCGAGCAATTATTTGATAGTGAATCATAAATAATATGCGAGGGTCATGGGCACAAAATTTGTAGGCCTATGTCTTAGGGTTCTATGTATAAAGTTTCGTACGAATCCGAGGTGTGTTGAGGGTTAAAACAGTCAAAATACTGAGAGATGTACGAATATAAGGAAAAAACTTGCGAAAATTGCCATCAAAAAGGGGAATTTTTTTAGAAATGTTGACTTAAGTCTCCGTTTCGACTCCAATATATTCATTTACCCATGAGATCTCTTGGGGAAAAATATCGAACGAGTTGAACAAGAGGGTCATACATTTCGGAGAAATTAGGGAAATCTCCAATTCACCAAAGGGGTACCCCTTTCAGAAATCTTCGATTTCTCTAATATGGATCCGTGCAATGTTTTGATAGTGAATACTAAAGAATATGCGAGGGTCATGGGCACAAAAGTTCTTGCCCTATGTCTTAGGATTTGATGTATAAAGTTTCGTACGAATCCGAGGTGTGTTGAGGGTGAAACAGTCAAAATACTGAGAGATGTACGAATATAAGGAAAAAACTTGCGAAAATTGCCATCAAAAAGGGGAATTTTTTTAGAAATGTTGACTTAAGTCTCCGTTTCGACTCCAATATATTCATTTACCCATGAGATCTCTTGGGGAAAAATATCGAACGAGTTGAACACGAGGGTCATACATTTCGGAGAAATTAGGGAAATCTCCAATTCACCAAAGGGGTACCCCTTTCAGAAATCTTCGATTTCTCTAATATGGATCCGTGCAATGTTTTGATAGTGAATACTAAAGAATATGCGAGGGTCATGGGCACAAAAGTTCTTGCCCTATGTCTTAGGATTTGATGTATAAAGTTTCGTACGAATCCGAGGTGTGTTGACGGTGAAACAGTCAAAATACTGAGAGATGTACGAATATAAGGAAAAAACTTTCGAAAATTGCCATCAAAAAGGGGAATTTTTTTAGAAATGTTGACTTAAGTCTCCGTTTCGACTCCAATATATTCATTTACCCATGAGATCTCTTGGGGAAAAATATCGAACGAGTTGAACACGAGGGTCATACATTTCGGAGAAATTAGGGAAATCTCCAATTCACCAAAGGGGTACCCGTTTCAGAAATCTTCGATTTCTCTAATATGGATCCGTGCAATGTTTTGATAGTGAATACTAAAGAATATGCGAGGGTCATGGGCACAAAAGTTCTTGCCCTATGTCTTAGGATTTGATGTATAAAGTTTCGTACGAATCCGAGGTGTGTTGAGGGTGAAACAGTCAAAATACTGAGAGATGTACGAATATAAGGAAAAAACTTGCGAAAATTGCCATCAAAAAGGGGAATTTTTTTAGAAATGTTGACTTAAGTCTCCGTTTCGACTCCAATATATTCATTTACCCATGAGATCTCTTGGGGAAAAATATCGAACGAGTTGAACACGAGGGTCATACATTTCGGAGAAATTAGGGAAATCTCCAATTCACCAAAGGGGTACCCCTTTCAGAAATCTTCGATTTCTCTAATATGGATCCGTGCAATGTTTTGATAGTGAATACTAAAGAATATGCGAGGGTCATGGGCACAAAAGTTCTTGCCCTATGTCTTAGGATTTGATGTATAAAGTTTCGTACGAATCCGAGGTGTGTTGACGGTGAAACAGTCAAAATACTGAGAGATGTACGAATATAAGGAAAAAACTTTCGAAAATTGCCATCAAAAAGGGGAATTTTTTTAGAAATGTTGACTTAAGTCTCCGTTTCGACTCCAATATATTCATTTACCCATGAGATCTCTTGGGGAAAAATATCGAACGAGTTGAACACGAGGGTAATACATTTCGGAGAAATTAGTGAAATCTCCAATTCACCAAAGGGGTACCCCTTTCAGAAATCCTCGATTTCTCTAATATGGATTCGAGCAATTATTTGATAGTGAATCATAAATAATATGCGAGGGTCATGGGCACAAAATTTGTAGGCCTATGTCTTAGGGTTCTATGTATAAAGTTTCGTACGAATCCGAGGTGTGTTGAGGGTTAAAACAGTCAAAATACTGAGAGATGTACGAATATAAGGAAAAAACTTGCGAAAATTGCCATCAAAAAGGGGAATTTTTTTAGAAATGTTGACTTAAGTCTCCGTTTCGACTCCAATATATTCATTTACCCATGAGATCTCTTGGGGAAAAATATCGAACGAGTTGAACACGAGGGTCATACATTTCGGAGAAATTAGGGAAATCTCCAATTCACCAAAGGGGTACCCCTTTCAGAAATCTTCGATTTCTCTAATATGGATCCGTGCAATGTTTTGATAGTGAATACTAAAGAATATGCGAGGGTCATGGGCACAAAAGTTCTTGCCCTATGTCTTAGGATTTGATGTACAAAGTTTCGTACGAATCCGAGGTGTGTTGAGGGTGAAACAGTCAAAATACTGAGAGATGTACGAATATAAGGAAAAAACTTGCGAAAATTGCCATCAAAAAGGGGAATTTTTTTAGAAATGTTGACTTAAGTCTCCGTTTCGACTCCAATATATTCATTTACCCATGAGATCTCTTGGGGAAAAATATCGAACGAGTTGAACACGAGGGTCATACATTTCGGAGAAATTAGGGAAATCTCCAATTCACCAAAGGGGTACCCCTTTCAGAAATCTTCGATTTCTCTAATATGGATCCGTGCAATGTTTTGATCGTGAATACTAAAGAATATGCGAGGGTCATGGGCACAAAAGTTCTTGCCCTATGTCTTAGGATTTGATGTATAAAGTTTCGTACGAATCCGAGGTGTGTTGACGGTGAAACAGTCAAAATACTGAGAGATGTACGAATATAAGGAAAAAACTTTCAAAAATTGCCATCAAAAAGGGGAATTTTTTTAGAAATGTTGACTTAAGTCTCCGTTTCGACTCCAATATATTCATTTACCCATGAGATCTCTTGGGGAAAAATATCGAACGAGTTGAACACGAGGGTCATACATTTCGGAGAAATTAGGGAAATCTCCAATTCACCAAAGGGGTACCCGTTTCAGAAATCTTCGATTTCTCTAATATGGATCCGTGCAATGTTTTGATAGTGAATACTAAAGAATATGCGAGGGTCATGGGCACAAAAGTTCTTGCCCTATGTCTTAGGATTTGATGTATAAAGTTTCGTACGAATCCGAGGTGTGTTGAGGGTGAAACAGTCAAAATACTGAGAGATGTACGAATATAAGGAAAAAACTTGCGAAAATTGCCATCAAAAAGGGGAATTTTTTTAGAAATGTTGACTTAAGTCTCCGTTTCGACTCCAATATATTCATTTACCTATGAGATCTCTTGGGGAAAAATATCGAACGAGTTGAACACGAGGGTCATACATTTCGGAGAAATTAGGGAAATCTCCAATTCACCAAAGGGGTACCCCTTTCAGAAATCTTCGATTTCTCTAATATGGATCCGTGCAATGTTTTGATAGTGAATACTAAAGAATATGCGAGGGTCATGGGCACAAAAGTTCTTGCCCTATGTCTTAGGATTTGATGTACAAAGTGTCGTACGAATCCGAGGTGTGTTGAGGGTGAAACAGTGAAAATACTGAGAGATGTACGAATATAAGGAAAAAACTTTCGAAAATTGCCATCAAAAAGGGGAATTTTTTTAGAAATGTTGACTTAAGTCTCCGTTTCGACTCCAATATATTCATTTACCCATGAGATCTCTTGGGGAAAAATATCGAACGAGTTGAACACGAGGGTAATACATTTCGGAGAAATTAGTGAAATCTCCAATTCACCAAAGGGGTACCCCTTTCAGAAATCTTCGATTTCTCTAATATGGATTCGAGCAATTATTTGATAGTGAATCATAAATAATATGCGAGGGTCATGGGCACAAAATTTGTAGGCCTATGTCTTAGGGTTCTATGTATAAAGTTTCGTACGAATCCGAGGTGTGTTGAGGGTTAAAACAGTCAAAATACTGAGAGATGTACGAATATAAGGAAAAAACTTGCGAAAATTGCCATCAAAAAGGGGAATTTTTTTAGAAATGTTGACTTAAGTCTCCGTTTCGACTCCAATATATTCATTTACCCATGAGATCTCTTGGGGAAAAATATCGAACGAGTTGAACACGAGGGTCATACATTTCGGAGAAATTAGGGAAATCTCCAATTCACCAAAGGGGTACCCGTTTCAGAAATCTTCGATTTCTCTAATATGGATCCGTGCAATGTTTTGATAGTGAATACTAAAGAATATGCGAGGGTCATGGGCACAAAAGTTCTTGCCCTATGTCTTAGGATTTGATGTATAAAGTTTCGTACGAATCCGAGGTGTGTTGAGGGTGAAACAGTCAAAATACTGAGAGATGTACGAATATAAGGAAAAAACTTGCGAAAATTGCCATCAAAAAGGGGAATTTTTTTAGAAATGTTGACTTAAGTCTCCGTTTCGACTCCAATATATTCATTTACCCATGAGATCTCTTGGGGAAAAATATCGAACGAGTTGAACACGAGGGTCATACATTTCGGAGAAATTAGGGAAATCTCCAATTCACCAAAGGGGTACCCCTTTCAGAAATCTTCGATTTCTCTAATATGGATCCGTGCAATGTTTTGATAGTGAATACTAAAGAATATGCGAGGGTCATGGGCACAAAAGTTCTTGCCCTATGTCTTAGGATTTGATGTATAAAGTTTCGTACGAATCCGACGTGTGTTGACGGTGAAACAATCAAAATACTGAGAGATGTACGAATATAAGGAAAAAACTTTCGAAAATTGCCATCAAAAAGGGGAATTTTTTTAGAAATGTTGACTTAAGTCTCCGTTTCGACTCCAATATATTCATTTACCCATGAGATCTCTTGGGGAAAAATATCGAACGAGTTGAACACGAGGGTAATACATTTCGGAGAAATTAGTGAAATCTCCAATTCACCAAAGGGGTACCCCTTTCAGAAATCTTCGATTTCTCTAATATGGATTCGAGCAATTATTTGATAGTGAATCATAAATAATATGCGAGGGTCATGGGCACAAAATTTGTAGGCCTATGTCTTAGGGTTCTATGTATAAAGTTTCGTACGAATCCGAGGTGTGTTGAGAGTTAAAACAGTCAAAATACTGAGAGATGTACGAATATAAGGAAAAAACTTGCGAAAATTGCCATCAAAAAGGGGAATTTTTTTAGAAATGTTGACTTAAGTCTCCGTTTCGACTCCAATATATTCATTTACCCATGAGATCTCTTGGGGAAAAATATCGAACGAGTTGAACACGAGGGTCATACATTTCGGAGAAATTAGGGAAATCTCCAATTCACCAAAGGGGTACCCCTTTCAGAAATCTTCGATTTCTCTAATATGGATCCGTGCAATGTTTTGATAGTGAATACTAAAGAATATGCGAGGGTCATGGGCACAAAAGTTCTTGCCCTATGTCTTAGGATTTGATGTATAAAGTTTCGTACGAATCCGAGGTGTGTTGAGGGTGAAACAGTCAAAATACTGAGAGATGTACGAATATAAGGAAAAAACTTGCGAAAATTGCCATCAAAAAGGGGAATTTTTTTAGAAATGTTGACTTAAGTCTCCGTTTCGACTCCAATATATTCATTTACCCATGAGATCTCTTGGGGAAAAATATCGAACGAGTTGAACACGAGGGTCATACATTTCGGAGAAATTAGGGAAATCTCCAATTCACCAAAGGGGTACCCCTTTCAGAAATCTTCGATTTCTCTAATATGGATCCGTGCAATGTTTTGATAGTGAATACTAAAGAATATGCGAGGGTCATGGGCACAAAAGTTCTTGCCCTATGTCTTAGGATTTGATGTATAAAGTTTCGTACGAATCCGAGGTGTGTTGACGGTGAAACAGTCAAAATACTGAGAGATGTACGAATATAAGGAAAAAACTTGCGAAAATTGCCATCAAAAAGGGGAATTTTTTTAGAAATGTTGACTTAAGTCTCCGTTTCGACTCCAATATATTCATTTACCCATGAGATCTCTTGGGGAAAAATATCGAACGAGTTGAACACGAGGGTCATACATTTCGGAGAAATTAGGGAAATCTCCAATTCACCAAAGGGGTACCCCTTTCAGAAATCTTCGATTTCTCTAATATGGATCCGTGCAATGTTTTGATAGTGAATACTAAAGAATATGCGAGGGTCATGGGCACAAAAGTTCTTGCCCTATGTCTTAGGATTTGATGTATAAAGTTTCGTACGAATCCGAGGTGTGTTGAGGGTGAAACAGTCAAAATACTGAGAGATGTACGAATATAAGGAAAAAACTTGCGAAAATTGCCATCAAAAAGGGGAATTTTTTTAGAAATGTTGACTTAAGTCTCCGTTTCGACTCCAATATATTCATTTACCCATGAGATCTCTTGGGGAAAAATATCGAACGAGTTGAACACGAGGGTCATACATTTCGGAGAAATTAGGGAAATCTCCAATTCACCAAAGGGGTACCCCTTTCAGAAATCTTCGATTTCTCTAATATGGATCCGTGCAATGTTTTGATAGTGAATACTAAAGAATATGCGAGGGTCATGGGCACAAAAGTTCTTGCCCTATGTCTTAGGATTTGATGTATAAAGTTTCGTACGAATCCGAGGTGTGTTGACGGTGAAACAGTCAAAATACTGAGAGATGTACGAATATAAGGAAAAAACTTTCGAAAATTGCCATCAAAAAGGGGAATTTTTTTAGAAATGTTGACTTAAGTCTCCGTTTCGACTCCAATATATTCATTTACCCATGAGATCTCTTGGGGAAAAATATCGAACGAGTTGAACACGAGGGTAATACATTTCGGAGAAATTAGTGAAATCTCCAATTCACCAAAGGGGTACCCCTTTCAGAAATCTTCGATTTCTCTAATATGGATTCGAGCAATTATTTGATAGTGAATCATAAATAATATGCGAGGGTCATGGGCACAAAATTTGTAGGCCTATGTCTTAGGGTTCTATGTATAAAGTTTCGTACGAATCCGAGGTGTGTTGAGGGTGAAAACAGTCAAAATACTGAGAGATGTACGAATATAAGGAAAAAACTTGCGAAAATTGCCATCAAAAAGGGGAATTTTTTTAGAAATGTTGACTTAAGTCTCCGTTTCGACTCCAATATATTCATTTACCCATGAGATCTCTTGGGGAAAAATATCGAACGAGTTGAACACGAGGGTCATACATTTCGGAGAAATTAGGGAAATCTCCAATTCACCAAAGGGGTACCCCTTTCAGAAATCTTCGATTTCTCTAATATGGATCCGTGCAATGTTTTGATAGTGAATACTAAAGAATATGCGAGGGTCATGGGCACAAAAGTTCTTGCCCTATGTCTTAGGATTTGATGTATAAAGTTTCGTACGAATCCGAGGTGTGTTGAGGGTGAAACAGTCAAAATACTGAGAGATGTACGAATATAAGGAAAAAACTTGCGAAAATTGCCATCAAAAAGGGGAATTTTTTTAGAAATGTTGACTTAAGTCTCCGTTTCGACTCCAATATATTCATTTACCCATGAGATCTCTTGGGGAAAAATATCGAACGAGTTGAACACGAGGGTCATACATTTCGGAGAAATTAGGGAAATCTCCAATTCACCAAAGGGGTACCCCTTTCAGAAATCTTCGATTTCTCTAATATGGATCCGTGCAATGTTTTGATAGTGAATACTAAAGAATATGCGAGGGTCATGGGCACAAAAGTTCTTGCCCTATGTCTTAGGATTTGATGTATAAAGTTTCGTACGAATCCGAGGTGTGTTGACGGTGAAACAGTCAAAATACTGAGAGATGTACGAATATAAGGAAAAAACTTTCGAAAATTGCCATCAAAAAGGGGAATTTTTTTAGAAATGTTGACTTAAGTCTCCGTTTCGACTCCAATATATTCATTTACCCATGAGATCTCTTGGGGAAAAATATCGAACGAGTTGAACACGAGGGTAATACATTTCGGAGAAATTAGTGAAATCTCCAATTCACCAAAGGGGTACCCCTTTCAGAAATCTTCGATTTCTCTAATATGGATTCGAGCAATTATTTGATAGTGAATCATAAATAATATGCGAGGGTCATGGGCACAAAATTTGTAGGCCTATGTCTTAGGGTTCTATGTATAAAGTTTCGTACGAATCCGAGGTGTGTTGAGGGTGAAAACAGTCAAAATACTGAGAGATGTACGAATATAAGGAAAAAACTTGCGAAAATTGCCATCAAAAAGGGGAATTTTTTTAGAAATGTTGACTTAAGTCTCCGTTTCGACTCCAATATATTCATTTACCCATGAGATCTCTTGGGGAAAAATATCGAACGAGTTGAACACGAGGGTCATACATTTCGGAGAAATTAGGGAAATCTCCAATTCACCAAAGGGGTACCCCTTTCAGAAATCTTCGATTTCTCTAATATGGATCCGTGCAATGTTTTGATAGTGAATACTAAAGAATATGCGAGGGTCATGGGCACAAAAGTTCTTGCCCTATGTCTTAGGATTTGATGTATAAAGTTTCGTACGAATCCGAGGTGTGTTGAGGGTGAAACTGTCAAAATACTGAGAGATGTACGAATATAAGGAAAAAACTTGCGAAAATTGCCATCAAAAAGGGGAATTTTTTTAGAAATGTTGACTTAAGTCTCCGTTTCGACTCCAATATATTCATTTACCCATGAGATCTCTTGGGGAAAAATATCGAACGAGTTGAACACGAGGGTCATACATTTCGGAGAAATTAGGGAAATCTCCAATTCACCAAAGGGGTACCCCTTTCAGAAATCTTCGATTTCTCTAATATGGATCCGTGCAATGTTTTGATAGTGAATACTAAAGAATATGCGAGGGTCATGGGCACAAAAGTTCTTGCCCTATGTCTTAGGATTTGATGTATAAAGTTTCGTACGAATCCGAGGTGTGTTGACGGTGAAACAGTCAAAATACTGAGAGATGTACGAATATAAGGAAAAAACTTTCGAAAATTGCCATCAAAAAGGGGAATTTTTTTAGAAATGTTGACTTAAGTCTCCGTTTCGACTCCAATATATTCATTTACCCATGAGATCTCTTGGGGAAAAATATCGAACGAGTTGAACACGAGGGTAATACATTTCGGAGAAATTAGTGAAATCTCCAATTCACCAAAGGGGTACCCCTTTCAGAAATCTTCGATTTCTCTAATATGGATTCGAGCAATTATTTGATAGTGAATCATAAATAATATGCGAGGGTCATGGGCACAAAATTTGTAGGCCTATGTCTTAGGGTTCTATGTATAAAGTTTCGTACGAATCCGAGGTGTGTTGAGGGTGAAAACAGTCAAAATACTGAGAGATGTACGAATATAAGGAAAAAACTTGCGAAAATTGCCATCAAAAAGGGGAATTTTTTTAGAAATGTTGACTTAAGTCTCCGTTTCGACTCCAATATATTCATTTACCCATGAGATCTCTTGGGGAAAAATATCGAACGAGTTGAACACGAGGGTCATACATTTCGGAGAAATTAGGGAAATCTCCAATTCACCAAAGGGGTACCCCTTTCAGAAATCTTCGATTTCTCTAATATGGATCCGTGCAAGGTTTTGATAGTGAATACTAAAGAATATGCGAGGGTCATGGGCACAAAAGTTCTTGCCCTATGTCTTAGGATTTTATGTATAAAGTTTCGTACGAATCCGAGGTGTTTTGAGGGTGAAACAGTCAAAATACTGAGAGATGTACGAATATAAGGAAAAAACTTGCGAAAATTGCCATCAAATAGGGGAATTTTTTTAGAAATGTTGACTTAAGTCTCCGTTTCGACTCCAATATATTCATTTACCCATGAGATCTCTTGGGGAAAAATATCGAACGAGTTGAACACGAGGGTAATACATTTCGGAGAAATTAGTGAAATCTCCAATTCACCAAAGGGGTACCCCTTTCAGAAATCTTCGATTTCTCTAATATGGATTCGAGCAATTATTTGATAGTGAATCATAAATAATATGCGAGGGTCATGGGCACAAAATTTGTAGGCCTATGTCTTAGGGTTCTATGTATAAAGTTTCGTACGAATCCGAGGTGTGTTGAGGGTTAAAACAGTCAAAATACTGAGAGATGTACGAATATAAGGAAAAAACTTGCGAAAATTGCCATCAAAAAGGGGAATTTTTTTAGAAATGTTGACTTAAGTCTCCGTTTCGACTCCAATATATTCATTTACCCATGAGATCTCTTGGGGAAAAATATCGAACGAGTTGAACACGAGGGTAATACATTTCGGAGAAATTAGTGAAATCTCCAATTCACCAAAGGGGTACCCCTTTCAGAAATCTTCGATTTCTCTAATATGGATCCGTGCAAGGTTTTGATAGTGAATACTAAAGAATATGCGAGGGTCATGGGCACAAAAGTTCTTGCCCTATGTCTTAGGATTTGATGTATAAAGTTTCGTACGAATCCGAGGTGTGTTGACGGTGAAACAGTCAAAATACTGAGAGATGTACGAATATAAGGAAAAAACTTTCGAAAATTGCCATCAAAAAGGGGAATTTTTTTAGAAATGTTGACTTAAGTCTCCGTTTCGACTCCAATATATTCATTTACCCATGAGATCTCTTGGGGAAAAATATCGAACGAGTTGAACACGAGGGTAATACATTTCGGAGAAATTAGTGAAATCTCCAATTCACCAAAGGGGTACCCCTTTCAGAAATCTTTGATTTCTCTAATATGGATTCGAGCAATGATTTGATAGTGAATCCTAAATAATATGCGAGGGTCATGGGCACAAAATTTGTAGGCCTATGTCTTAGGGTTCTATGTATAAAGTTTCGTACGAATCCGAGGTGTGTTGAGGGTGAAAACAGTCAAAATACTGAGAGATGTACGAATATAAGGAAAAAACTTGCGAAAATTGCCATCAAAAAGGGGAATTTTTTTAGAAATGTTGACTTAAGTCTCCGTTTCGACTCCAATATATTCATTTACCCATGAGATCTCTTGGGGAAAAATATCGAACGAGTTGAACACGAGGGTCATACATTTCGGAGAAATTAGGGAAATCTCCAATTCACCAAAGGGGTACCCCTTTCAGAAATCTTCGATTTCTCTAATATGGATCCGTGCAAGGTTTTGATAGTGAATACTAAAGAATATGCGAGGGTCATGGGCACAAAAGTTCTTGCCCTATGTCTTAGGATTTTATGTATAAAGTTTCGTACGAATCCGAGGTGTTTTGAGGGTGAAACAGTCAAAATACTGAGAGATGTACGAATATAAGGAAAAAACTTGCGAAAATTGCCATCAAATAGGGGAATTTTTTTAGAAATGTTGACTTAAGTCTCCGTTTCGACTCCAATATATTCATTTACCCATGAGATCTCTTGGGGAAAAATATCGAACGAGTTGAACACGAGGGTAATACATTTCGGAGAAATTAGTGAAATCTCCAATTCACCAAAGGGGTACCCCTTTCAGAAATCTTCGATTTCTCTAATATGGATTCGAGCAATTATTTGATAGTGAATCATAATTAATATGCGAGGGTCATGGGCACAAAATTTGTAGGCCTATGTCTTAGGGTTCTATGTATAAAGTTTCGTTCTAATCCGAGGTGTGTTGAGGGTTAAAACAGTCAAAATACTGAGAGATGTACGAATATAAGGAAAAAACTTGCGAAAATTGCCATCAAAAAGGGGAATTTTTTTAGAAATGTTGACTTAAGTCTCCGTTTCGACTCCAATATATTCATTTACCCATGAGATCTCTTGGGGAAAAATATCGAACGAGTTGAACACGAGGGTAATACATTTCGGAGAAATTAGTGAAATCTCCAATTCACCAAAGGGGTACCCCTTTCAGAAATCTTCGATTTCTCTAATATGGATCCGTGCAAGGTTTTGATAGTGAATACTAAAGAATATGCGAGGGTCATGGGCACAAAAGTTCTTGCCCTATGTCTTAGGATTTGATGTATAAAGTTTCGTACGAATCCGAGGTGTGTTGACGGTGAAACAGTCAAAATACTGAGAGATGTACGAATATAAGGAAAAAACTTTCGAAAATTGCCATCAAAAAGGGGAATTTTTTTAGAAATGTTGACTTAAGTCTCCGTTTCGACTCCAATATATTCATTTACCCATGAGATCTCTTGGGGAAAAATATCGAACGAGTTGAACACGAGGGTAATACATTTCGGAGAAATTAGTGAAATCTCCAATTCACCAAAGGGGTACCCCTTTCAGAAATCTTTGATTTCTCTAATATGGATTCGAGCAATGATTTGATAGTGAATCCTAAATAATATGCGAGGGTCATGGGCACAAAATTTGTAGGCCTATGTCTTAGGGTTCTATGTATAAAGTTTCGTACGAATCCGAGGTGTGTTGAGGGTGAAAACAGTCAAAATACTGAGAGATGTACGAATATAAGGAAAAAACTTGCGAAAATTGCCATCAAAAAGGGGAATTTTTTTAGAAATGTTGACTTAAGTCTCCGTTTCGACTCCAATATATTCATTTACCCATGAGATCTCTTGGGGAAAAATATCGAACGAGTTGAACACGAGGGTCATACATTTCGGAGAAATTAGGGAAATCTCCAATTCACCAAAGGGGTACCCCTTTCAGAAATCTTCGATTTCTCTAATATGGATCCGTGCAATGTTTTGATAGTGAATACTAAAGAATATGCGAGGGTCATGGGCACAAAAGTTCTTGCCCTATGTCTTAGGATTTGATGTATAAAGTTTCGTACGAATCCGAGGTGTGTTGAGGGTGAAACAGTCAAAATACTGAGAGATGTACGAATATAAGGAAAAAACTTGCGAAAATTGCCATCAAAAAGGGGAATTTTTTTAGAAATGTTGACTTAAGTCTCCGTTTCGACTCCAATATATTCATTTACCCATGAGATCTCTTGGGGAAAAATATCGAACGAGTTGAACACGAGGGTCATACATTTCGGAGAAATTAGGGAAATCTCCAATTCACCAAAGGGGTACCCCTTTCAGAAATCTTCGATTTCTCTGATATGGATCCGTGCAATGTTTTGATAGTGAATACTAAAGAATATGCGAGGGTCATGGGCACAAAAGTTCTTGCCCTATGTCTTAGGATTTGATGTATAAAGTTTCGTACGAATCCGAGGTGTGTTGACGGTGAAACAGTCAAAATACTGAGAGATGTACGAATATAAGGAAAAAACTTTCGAAAATTGCCATCAAAAAGGGGAATTTTTTTAGAAATGTTGACTTAAGTCTCCGTTTCGACTCCAATATATTCATTTACCCATGAGATCTCTTGGGGAAAAATATCGAATGAGTTGAACACGAGGGTAATACATTTCGGAGAAATTTCTGAAATCTCCAATTCACCAAAGGGGTACCCCTTTCAGAAATCTTCGATTTCTCTAATATGGATTCGAGCAATTATTTGATAGTGAATCATAAATAATATGCGAGGGTCATGGGCACAAAATTTGTAGGCCTATGTCTTAGGGTTCTATGTATAAAGTTTCGTACGAATCCGAGGTGTGTTGAGGGTTAAAACAGTCAAAATACTGAGAGATGTACGAATATAAGGAAAAAACTTGCGAAAATTGCCATCAAAAAGGGGAATTTTTTTAGAAATGTTGACTTAAGTCTCCGTTTCGACTCCAATATATTCATTTACCCATGAGATCTCTTGGGGAAAAATATCGAACGAGTTGAACACGAGGGTAATACATTTCGGAGAAATTAGTGAAATCTCCAATTCACCAAAGGGGTACCCCTTTCAGAAATCTTCGATTTCTCTAATATGGATCCGTGCAAGGTTTTGATAGTGAATACTAAAGAATATGCGAAGGTCATGGGCACAAAAGTTCTTGCCCTATGTCTTAGGATTTGATGTATAAAGTTTCGTACGAATCCGAGGTGTGTTGACGGTGAAACAGTCAAAATACTGAGAGATGTACGAATATAAGGAAAAAACTTGCGAAAATTGCCATCAAAAAGGGGAATTTTTTTAGAAATGTTGACTTAAGTCTCCGTTTCGACTCCAATATATTCATTTACCCATGAGATCTCTTGGGGAAAAATATCGAACGAGTTGAACACGAGGGTCATACATTTCGGAGAAATTAGGGAAATCTCCAATTCACCAAAGGGGTACCCCTTTCAGAAATCTTCGATTTCTCTAATATGGATCCGTGCAATGTTTTGATAGTGAATACTAAAGAATATGCGAGGGTCATGGGCACAAAATTTCTAGGCCTATGTCTTAGGATTTGATGTATAAAATTTCGTACGAATCCGAGGTGTGTTGAGGGTGAAACAGTCAAAATACTGAGAGATGTACGAATATAAGGAAAAAACTTGCGAAAATTGCCATCAAAAAGGGGAATTTTTTTAGAAATGTTGACTTAAGTCTCCGTTTCGACTCCAATATATTCATTTACCCATGAGATCTCTTGGGGAAAAATATCGAACGAGTTGAACACGAGGGTAATACATTTCGGAGAAATTAGTGAAATCTCCAATTCACCAAAGGGGTACCCCTTTCAGAAATCTTCGATTTCTCTAATATGGATCCGTGCAAGGTTTTGATAGTGAATACTAAAGAATATGCGAGGGTCATGGGCACAAAAGTTCTTGCCCTATGTCTTAGGATTTGATGTATAAAGTTTCGTACGAATCCGAGGTGTGTTGAGGGTGAAACAGTCAAAATACTGAGAGATGTACGAATATAAGGAAAAAACTTGCGAAAATTGCCATCAAAAAGGGGAATTTTTTTAGAAATGTTGACTTAAGTCTCCGTTTCGACTCCAATATATTCATTTACCCATGAGATCTCTTGGGGAAAAATATCGAACGAGTTGAACACGAGGGTAATACATTTCGGAGAAATTAGTGAAATCTCCAATTCACCAAAGGGGTACCCCTTTCAGAAATCTTCGATTTCTCTAATATGGATTCGAGCAATGATTTGATAGTGAATCCTAAATAATATGCGAGGGTCATGGGCACAAAATTTGTAGGCCTATGTCATAGGGTTCTATGTATAAAGTTTCGTACGAATCCGAGGTGTGTTGAGGGTGAAACAGTCAAAATACTGAGAGATGTACGAATATAAGGAAAAAACTTTCGAAAATTGCCATCAA
This sequence comes from Humulus lupulus, assembly GCF_963169125.1. Classification (NCBI taxonomy): domain Eukaryota; kingdom Viridiplantae; phylum Streptophyta; class Magnoliopsida; order Rosales; family Cannabaceae; genus Humulus; species Humulus lupulus. Next base: position 2,699,710 of record NC_084795.1, read on the forward strand.
AAAGGGGAATTTTTTTAGAAATGTTGACTTAAGTCTCCGTTTCGACTCCAATATATTCATTTACCCATGAGATCTCTTGGGGAAAAATATCGAACGAGTTGAACACGAGGGTCATACATTTCGGAGAAATTAGGGAAATCTCCAATTCACCAAAGGGGTACCCCTTTCAGAAATCTTCGATTTCTCTAATATGGATCCGTGCAATGTTTTGATAGTGAATACTAAAGAATATGCGAGGGTCATGGGCACAAAAGTTCTTGCCCTATGTCTTAGGATTTGATGTATAAAGTTTCGTACGAATCCGAGGTGTGTTGACGGTGAAACAGTCAAAATACTGAGAGATGTACGAATATAAGGAAAAAACTTTCGAAAATTGCCATCAAAAAGGGGAATTTTTTTAGAAATGTTGACTTAAGTCTCCGTTTCGACTCCAATATATTCATTTACCCATGAGATCTCTTGGGGAAAAATATCGAACGAGTTGAACACGAGGGTAATACATTTCGGAGAAATTAGTGAAATCTCCAATTCACCAAAGGGGTACCCCTTTCAGAAATCTTCGATTTCTCTAATATGGATTCGAGCAATGATTTGATAGTGAATCCTAAATAATATGCGAGGGTCATGGGCACAAAATTTGTAGGCCTATGTCTTAGGGTTCTATGTATAAAGTTTCGTACGAATCCGAGGTGTGTTGAGGGTGAAAACAGTCAAAATACTGAGAGATGTACGAATATAAGGAAAAAACATGCGAAAATTGCCATCAAAAAGGGGAATTTTTTTAGAAATGTTGACTTAAGTCTCCGTTTCGTCTCCAATATATTCATTTACCCATGAGATCTCTTGGGGAAAAATATCGAACGAGTTGAACACGAGGGTCATACATTTCGGAGAAATTAGGGAAATCTCCAATTCACCAAAGGGGTACCCCTTTCAGAAATCTTCGATTTCTCTAATATGGATCCGTGCAAGGTTTTGATAGTGAATACTAAAGAATATGCGAGGGTCATGGGCACAAAAGTTCTTGCCCTATGTCTTAGGATTTGATGTATAAAGTTTCGTACGAATCCGAGGTGTTTTGAGGGTGAAACAGTCAAAATACTGAGAGATGTACGAATATAAGGAAAAAACTTGCGAAAATTGCCATCAAATAGGGGAATTTTTTTAGAAATGTTGACTTAAGTCTCCGTTTCGACTCCAATATATTCATTTACCCATGAGATCTCTTGGGGAAAAATATCGAACGAGTTGAACACGAGGGTAATACATTTCGGAGAAATTAGTGAAATCTCCAATTCACCAAAGGGGTACCCCTTTCAGAAATCTTCGATTTCTCTAATATGGATTCGAGCAATTATTTGATAGTGAATCATAAATAATATGCGAGGGTCATGGGCACAAAATTTGTAGGCCTATGTCTTAGGGTTCTATGTATAAAGTTTCGTACGAATCCGAGGTGTGTTGAGGGTTAAAACAGTCAAAATACTGAGAGATGTACGAATATAAGGAAAAAACTTGCGAAAATTGCCATCAAAAAGGGGAATTTTTTTAGAAATGTTGACTTAAGTCTCCGTTTCGACTCCAATATATTCATTTACCCATGAGATCTCTTGGGGAAAAATATCGAACGAGTTGAACACGAGGGTAATACATTTCGGAGAAATTAGTGAAATCTCCAATTCACCAAAGGGGTACCCCTTTCAGAAATCTTCGATTTCTCTAATATGGATCCGTGCAAGGTTTTGATAGTGAATACTAAAGAATATGCGAGGGTCATGGGCACAAAAGTTCTTGCCCTATGTCTTAGGATTTGATGTATAAAGTTTCGTACGAATCCGAGGTGTGTTGACGGTGAAACAGTCAAAATACTGAGAGATGTACGAATATAAGGAAAAAACTTGCGAAAATTGCCATCAAAAAGGGGAATTTTTTTAGAAATGTTGACTTAAGTCTCCGTTTCGACTCCAATATATTCATTTACCCATGAGATCTCTTGGGGAAAAATATCGAACGAGTTGAACACGAGGGTCATACATTTCGGAGAAATTAGGGAAATCTCCAATTCACCAAAGGGGTACCCCTTTCAGAAATCTTCGATTTCTCTAATATGGATCCGTGCAATGTTTTGATAGTGAATACTAAAGAATATGCGAGGGTCATGGGCACAAAAGTTCTTGCCCTATGTCTTAGGATTTGATGTATAAAGTTTCGTACGAATCCGAGGTGTGTTGACGGTGAAACAGTCAAAATACTGAGAGATGTACGAATATAAGGAAAAAACTTTCGAAAATTGCCATCAAAAAGGGGAATTTTTTTAGAAATGTTGACTTAAGTCTCCGTTTCGACTCCAATATATTCATTTACCCATGAGATCTCTTGGGGAAAAATATCGAACGAGTTGAACACGAGGGTAATACATTTCGGAGAAATTAGTGAAATCTCCAATTCACCAAAGGGGTACCCCTTTCAGAAATCTTCGATTTCTCTAATATGGATTCGAGCAATGATTTGATAGTGAATCCTAAATAATATGCGAGGGTCATGGGCACAAAATTTGTAGGCCTATGTCTTAGGGTTCTATGTATAAAGTTTCGTACGAATCCGAGGTGTGTTGAGGGTGAAAACAGTCAAAATACTGAGAGATGTACGAATATAAGGAAAAAACATGCGAAAATTGCCATCAAAAAGGGGAATTTTTTTAGAAATGTTGACTTAAGTCTCCGTTTCGACTCCAATATATTCATTTACCCATGAGATCTCTTGGGGAAAAATATCGAACGAGTTGAACACGAGGGTCATACATTTCGGAGAAATTAGGGAAATCTCCAATTCACCAAAGGGGTACCCCTTTCAGAAATCTTCGATTTCTCTAATATGGATCCGTGCAAGGTTTTGATAGTGAATACTAAAGAATATGCGAGGGTCATGGGCACAAAAGTTCTTGCCCTATGTCTTAGGATTTGATGTATAAAGTTTCGTACGAATCCGAGGTGTTTTGAGGGTGAAACAGTCAAAATACTGAGACATGTACGAATATAAGGAAAAAACTTGCGAAAATTGCCATCAAATAGGGGAATTTTTTTAGAAATGTTGACTTAAGTCTCCGTTTCGACTCCAATATATTCATTTACCCATGAGATCTCTTGGGGAAAAATATCGAACGAGTTGAACACGAGGGTAATACATTTCGGAGAAATTAGTGAAATCTCCAATTCACCAAAGGGGTACCCCTTTCAGAAATCTTCGATTTCTCTAATATGGATTCGAGCAATTATTTGATAGTGAATCATAAATAATATGCGAGGGTCATGGGCACAAAATTTGTAGGCCTATGTCTTAGGGTTCTATGTATAAAGTTTCGTACGAATCCGAGGTGTGTTGAGGGTTAAAACAGTCAAAATACTGAGAGATGTACGATTATAAGGAAAAAACTTGCGAAAATTGCCATCAAAAAGGGGAATTTTTTTAGAAATGTTGACTTAAGTCTCCGTTTCGACTCCAATATATTCATTTACCCATGAGATCTCTTGGGGAAAAATATCGAACGAGTTGAACACGAGGGTAATACATTTCGGAGAAATTAGTGAAATCTCCAATTCACCAAAGGGGTACCCCTTTCAGAAATCTTCGATTTCTCTAATATGGATTCGAGCAATTATTTGATAGTGAATCATAAATAATATGCGAGGGTCATGGGCACAAAATTTGTAGGCCTATGTCTTAGGGTTCTATGTATAAAGTTTCGTACGAATCCGAGGTGTGTTGAGGGTTAAAACAGTCAAAATACTGAGAGATGTACGATTATAAGGAAAAAACTTGCGAAAATTGCCATCAAAAAGGGGAATTTTTTTAGAAATGTTGACTTAAGTCTCCGTTTCGACTCCAATATATTCATTTACCCATGAGATCTCTTGGGGAAAAATATCGAACGAGTTGAACACGAGGGTAATACATTTCGGAGAAATTAGTGAAATCTCCAATTCACCAAAGGGGTACCCCTTTCAGAAATCTTCGATTTCTCTAATATGGATCCGTGCAAGGTTTTGATAGTGAATACTAAAGAATATGCGAGGGTCATGGGCACAAAAGTTCTTGCCCTATGTCTTAGGATTTGATGTATAAAGTTTCGTACGAATCCGAGGTGTGTTGAGGGTGAAACAGTCAAAATACTGAGAGATGTACGAATATAAGGAAAAAACTTTCGAAAATTGCCATCAAAAAGGGGAATTTTTTTAGAAATGTTGACTTAAGTCTCCGTTTCGACTCCAATATATTCATTTACCCATGAGATCTCTTGGGGAAAAATATCGAACGAGTTGAACACGAGGGTAATACATTTCGGAGAAATTAGTGAAATCTCCAATTCACCAAAGGGGTACCCCTTTCAGAAATCTTTGATTTCTCTAATATGGATTCGAGCAATGATTTGATAGTGAATCCTAAATAATATGCGAGGGTCATGGGCACAAAATTTGTAGGCCTATGTCTTAGGGTTCTATGTATAAAGTTTCGTACGAATCCGAGGTGTGTTGAGGGTGAAAACAGTCAAAATACTGAGAGATGTACGAATATAAGGAAAAAACTTGCGAAAATTGCCATCAAAAAGGGGAATTTTTTTAGAAATGTTGACTTAAGTCTCCGTTTCGACTCCAATATATTCATTTACCCATGAGATCTCTTGGGGAAAAATATCGAACGAGTTGAACACGAGGGTCATACAATTCGGAGAAATTAGGGAAATCTCCAATTCACCAAAGGGGTACCCCTTTCAGAAATCTTCGATTTCTCTAATATGGATCCGTGCAAGGTTTTGATAGTGAATACTAAAGAATATGCGAGGGTCATGGGCACAAAAGTTCTTGCCCTATGTCTTAGGATTTTATGTATAAAGTTTCGTACGAATCCGAGGTGTTTTGAGGGTGAAACAGTCAAAATACTGAGAGATGTACGAATATAAGGAAAAAACTTGCGAAAATTGCCATCAAATAGGGGAATTTTTTTAGAAATGTTGACTTAAGTCTCCGTTTCGACTCCAATATATTCATTTACCCATGAGATCTCTTGGGGAAAAATATCGAACGAGTTGAACACGAGGGTAATACATTTCGGAGAAATTAGTGAAATCTCCAATTCACCAAAGGGGTACCCCTTTCAGAAATCTTCGATTTCTCTAATATGGATTCGAGCAATTATTTGATAGTGAATCATAAATAATATGCGAGGGTCATGGGCACAAAATTTGTAGGCCTATGTCTTAGGGTTCTATGTATAAAGTTTCGTTCTAATCCGAGGTGTGTTGAGGGTTAAAACAGTCAAAATACTGAGAGATGTACGAATATAAGGAAAAAACTTGCGAAAATTGCCATCAAAAAGGGGAATTTTTTTAGAAATGTTGACTTAAGTCTCCGTTTCGACTCCAATATATTCATTTACCCATGAGATCTCTTGGGGAAAAATATCGAACGAGTTGAACACGAGGGTAATACATTTCGGAGAAATTAGTGAAATCTCCAATTCACCAAAGGGGTACCCCTTTCAGAAATCTTCGATTTCTCTAATATGGATCCGTGCAAGGTTTTGATAGTGAATACTAAAGAATATGCGAGGGTCATGGGCACAAAAGTTCTTGCCCTATGTCTTAGGATTTGATGTATAAAGTTTCGTACGAATCCGAGGTGTGTTGACGGTGAAACAGTCAAAATACTGAGAGATGTACGAATATAAGGAAAAAACTTTCGAAAATTGCCATCAAAAAGGGGAATTTTTTTAGAAATGTTGACTTAAGTCTCCGTTTCGACTCCAATATATTCATTTACCCATGAGATCTCTTGGGGAAAAATATCGAACGAGTTGAACACGAGGGTAATACATTTCGGAGAAATTAGTGAAATCTCCAATTCACCAAAGGGGTACCCCTTTCAGAAATCTTTGATTTCTCTAATATGGATTCGAGCAATGATTTGATAGTGAATCCTAAATAATATGCGAGGGTCATGGGCACAAAATTTGTAGGCCTATGTCTTAGGGTTCTATGTATAAAGTTTCGTACGAATCCGAGGTGTGTTGAGGGTGAAAACAGTCAAAATACTGAGAGATGTACGAATATAAGGAAAAAACTTGCGAAAATTGCCATCAAAAAGGGGAATTTTTTTAGAAATGTTGACTTAAGTCTCCGTTTCGACTCCAATATATTCATTTACCCATGAGATCTCTTGGGGAAAAATATCGAACGAGTTGAACACGAGGGTCATACATTTCGGAGAAATTAGGGAAATCTCCAATTCACCAAAGGGGTACCCCTTTCAGAAATCTTCGATTTCTCTAATATGGATCCGTGCAATGTTTTGATAGTGAATACTAAAGAATATGCGAGGGTCATGGGCACAAAAGTTCTTGCCCTATGTCTTAGGATTTGATGTATAAAGTTTCGTACGAATCCGAGGTGTGTTGAGGGTGAAACAGTCAAAATACTGAGAGATGTACGAATATAAGGAAAAAACTTGCGAAAATTGCCATCAAAAAGGGGAATTTTTTTAGAAATGTTGACTTAAGTCTCCGTTTCGACTCCAATATATTCATTTACCCATGAGATCTCTTGGGGAAAAATATCGAACGAGTTGAACACGAGGGTCATACATTTCGGAGAAATTAGGGAAATCTCCAATTCACCAAAGGGGTACCCCTTTCAGAAATCTTCGATTTCTCTGATATGGATCCGTGCAATGTTTTGATAGTGAATACTAAAGAATATGCGAGGGTCATGGGCACAAAAGTTCTTGCCCTATGTCTTAGGATTTGATGTATAAAGTTTCGTACGAATCCGAGGTGTGTTGACGGTGAAACAGTCAAAATACTGAGAGATGTACGAATATAAGGAAAAAACTTTCGAAAATTGCCATCAAAAAGGGGAATTTTTTTAGAAATGTTGACTTAAGTCTCCGTTTCGACTCCAATATATTCATTTACCCATGAGATCTCTTGGGGAAAAATATCGAACGAGTTGAACACGAGGGTAATACATTTCGGAGAAATTTCTGAAATCTCCAATTCACCAAAGGGGTACCCCTTTCAGAAATCTTCGATTTCTCTAATATGGATTCGAGCAATTATTTGATAGTGAATCATAAATAATATGCGAGGGTCATGGGCACAAAATTTGTAGGCCTATGTCATAGGGTTCTATGTATAAAGTTTCGTACGAATCCGAGGTGTGTTGAGGGTGAAACAGTCAAAATACTGAGAGATGTACGAATATAAGGAAAAAACTTTCGAAAATTGCCATCAAAAAGGGGAATTTTTTTAGAAATGTTGACTTAAGTCTCCGTTTCGACTCCAATATATTCATTTACCCATGAGATCTCTTGGGGAAAAATATCGAACGAGTTGAACACGAGGGTCATACATTTCGGAGAAATTAGGGAAATCTCCAATTCACCAAAGGGGTACCCCTTTCAGAAATCTTCGATTTCTCTAATATGGATCCGTGCAATGTTTTGATAGTGAATACTAAAGAATATGCGAGGGTCATGGGCACAAAAGTTCTTGCCCTATGTCTTAGGATTTGATGTATAAAGTTTCGTACGAATCCGAGGTGTGTTGACGGTGAAACAGTCAAAATACTGAGAGATGTACGAATATAAGGAAAAAACTTTCGAAAATTGCCATCAAAAAGGGGAATTTTTTTAGAAATGTTGACTTAAGTCTCCGTTTCGACTCCAATATATTCATTTACCCATGAGATCTCTTGGGGAAAAATATCGAACGAGTTGAACACGAGGGTAATACATTTCGGAGAAATTAGTGAAATCTCCAATTCACCAAAGGGGTACCCCTTTCAGAAATCTTCGATTTCTCTAATATGGATTCGAGCAATGATTTGATAGTGAATCCTAAATAATATGCGAGGGTCATGGGCACAAAATTTGTAGGCCTATGTCTTAGGGTTCTATGTATAAAGTTTCGTACGAATCCGAGGTGTGTTGAGGGTGAAAACAGTCAAAATACTGAGAGATGTACGAATATAAGGAAAAAACATGCGAAAATTGCCATCAAAAAGGGGAATTTTTTTAGAAATGTTGACTTAAGTCTCCGTTTCGACTCCAATATATTCATTTACCCATGAGATCTCTTGGGGAAAAATATCGAACGAGTTGAACACGAGGGTCATACATTTCGGAGAAATTAGGGAAATCTCCAATTCACCAAAGGGGTACCCCTTTCAGAAATCTTCGATTTCTCTAATATGGATCCGTGCAAGGTTTTGATAGTGAATACTAAAGAATATGCGAGGGTCATGGGCACAAAAGTTCTTGCCCTATGTCTTAGGATTTGATGTATAAAGTTTCGTACGAATCCGAGGTGTTTTGAGGGTGAAACAGTCAAAATACTGAGAGATGTACGAATATAAGGAAAAAACTTGCGAAAATTGCCATCAAATAGGGGAATTTTTTTAGAAATGTTGACTTAAGTCTCCGTTTCGACTCCAATATATTCATTTACCCATGAGATCTCTTGGGGAAAAATATCGAACGAGTTGAACACGAGGGTAATACATTTCGGAGAAATTAGTGAAATCTCCAATTCACCAAAGGGGTACCCCTTTCAGAAATCTTCGATTTCTCTAATATGGATTCGAGCAATTATTTGATAGTGAATCATAAATAATATGCGAGGGTCATGGGCACAAAATTTGTAGGCCTATGTCTTAGGGTTCTATGTATAAAGTTTCGTACGAATCCGAGGTGTGTTGAGGGTTAAAACAGTCAAAATACTGAGAGATGTACGAATATAAGGAAAAAACTTGCGAAAATTGCCATCAAAAAGGGGAATTTTTTTAGAAATGTTGACTTAAGTCTCCGTTTCGACTCCAATATATTCATTTACCCATGAGATCTCTTGGGGAAAAATATCGAACGAGTTGAACACGAGGGTAATACATTTCGGAGAAATTAGTGAAATCTCCAATTCACCAAAGGGGTACCCCTTTCAGAAATCTTCGATTTCTCTAATATGGATCCGTGCAAGGTTTTGATAGTGAATACTAAAGAATATGCGAGGGTCATGGGCACAAAAGTTCTTGCCCTATGTCTTAGGATTTGATGTATAAAGTTTCGTACGAATCCGAGGTGTGTTGACGGTGAAACAGTCAAAATACTGAGAGATGTACGAATATAAGGAAAAAACTTGCGAAAATTGCCATCAAAAAGGGGAATTTTTTTAGAAATGTTGACTTAAGTCTCCGTTTCGACTCCAATATATTCATTTACCCATGAGATCTCTTGGGGAAAAATATCGAACGAGTTGAACACGAGGGTCATACATTTCGGAGAAATTAGGGAAATCTCCAATTCACCAAAGGGGTACCCCTTTCAGAAATCTTCGATTTCTCTAATATGGATCCGTGCAATGTTTTGATAGTGAATACTAAAGAATATGCGAGGGTCATGGGCACAAAAGTTCTTGCCCTATGTCTTAGGATTTGATGTATAAAGTTTCGTACGAATCCGAGGTGTGTTGACGGTGAAACAGTCAAAATACTGAGAGATGTACGAATATAAGGAAAAAACTTTCGAAAATTGCCATCAAAAAGGGGAATTTTTTTAGAAATGTTGACTTAAGTCTCCGTTTCGACTCCAATATATTCATTTACCCATGAGATCTCTTGGGGAAAAATATCGAACGAGTTGAACACGAGGGTAATACATTTCGGAGAAATTAGTGAAATCTCCAATTCACCAAAGGGGTACCCCTTTCAGAAATCTTCGATTTCTCTAATATGGATTCGAGCAATGATTTGATAGTGAATCCTAAATAATATGTGAGGGTCATGGGCACAAAATTTGTAGGCCTATGTCTTAGGGTTCTATGTATAAAGTTTCGTACGAATCCGAGGTGTGTTGAGGGTGAAAACAGTCAAAATACTGAGAGATGTACGAATATAAGGAAAAAACATGCGAAAATTGCCATCAAAAAGGGGAATTTTTTTAGAAATGTTGACTTAAGTCTCCGTTTCGACTCCAATATATTCATTTACCCATGAGATCTCTTGGGGAAAAATATCGAACGAGTTGAACACGAGGGTCATACATTTCGGAGAAATTAGGGAAATCTCCAATTCACCAAAGGGGTACCCCTTTCAGAAATCTTCGATTTCTCTAATATGGATCCGTGCAAGGTTTTGATAGTGAATACTAAAGAATATGCGAGGGTCATGGGCACAAAAGTTCTTGCCCTATGTCTTAGGATTTGATGTATAAAGTTTCGTACGAATCCGAGGTGTTTTGAGGGTGAAACAGTCAAAATACTGAGACATGTACGAATATAAGGAAAAAACTTGCGAAAATTGCCATCAAATAGGGGAATTTTTTTAGAAATGTTGACTTAAGTCTCCGTTTCGACTCCAATATATTCATTTACCCATGAGATCTCTTGGGGAAAAATATCGAACGAGTTGAACACGAGGGTAATACATTTCGGAGAAATTAGTGAAATCTCCAATTCACCAAAGGGGTACCCCTTTCAGAAATCTTCGATTTCTCTAATATGGATTCGAGCAATTATTTGATAGTGAATCATAAATAATATGCGAGGGTCATGGGCACAAAATTTGTAGGCCTATGTCTTAGGGTTCTATGTATAAAGTTTCGTACGAATCCGAGGTGTGTTGAGGGTTAAAACAGTCAAAATACTGAGAGATGTACGATTATAAGGAAAAAACTTGCGAAAATTGCCATCAAAAAGGGGAATTTTTTTAGAAATGTTGACTTAAGTCTCCGTTTCGACTCCAATATATTCATTTACCCATGAGATCTCTTGGGGAAAAATATCGAACGAGTTGAACACAAGGGTAATACATTTCGGAGAAATTAGTGAAATCTCCAATTCACCAAAGGGGTACCCCTTTCAGAAATCTTCGATTTCTCTAATATGGATCCGTGCAAGGTTTTGATAGTGAATACTAAAGAATATGCGAGGGTCATGGGCACAAAATTTGTAGGCCTATGTCATAGGGTTCTATGTATAAAGTTTCGTACGAATCCGAGGTGTGTTGAGGGTTAAAACAGTCAAAATACTGAGAGATGTACGAATATAAGGAAAAAACTTGCGAAAATTGCCATCAAAAAGGGGAATTTTTTTAGAAATGTTGACTTAAGTCTCCGTTTCGACTCCAATATATTCATTTACCCATGAGATCTCTTGGGGAAAAATATCGAACGAGTTGAACACGAGGGTCATACATTTCGGAGAAATTAGGGAAATCTCCAATTCACCAAAGGGGTACCCCTTTCAGAAATCTTCGATTTCTCTAATATGGATCCGTGCAATGTTTTGATAGTGAATACTAAAGAATATGCGAGGGTCATGGGCACAAAAGTTCTAGGCCTATGTCTTAGGATTTGATGTATAATGTTTCGTACGAATCCGAGGTGTGTTGAGGGTGAAACAGTCAAAATACTGAGAGATGTACGAATATAAGGAAAAAACTTGCGAAAATTGCCATCAAAAAGGGGAATTTTTTTAGAAATGTTGACTTAAGTCTCCGTTTCGACTCCAATATATTCATTTACCCATGAGATCTCTTGGGGAAAAATATCGAACGAGTTGAACACGAGGGTCATACATTTCTGAGAAATTAGGGAAATCTCCAATTCACCAAAGGGGTACCCCTTTCAGAAATCTTCGATTTCTCTAATATGGATCCGTGCAATGTTTTGATAGTGAATACTAAAGAATATGCGAGGGTCATGGGCACAAAAGTTCTTGCCCTATGTCTTAGGATTTGATGTACAAAGTTTCGTACGAATCCGAGGTGTGTTGAGAGTGAAACAGTCAAAATACTGAGAGATGTACGAATATAAGGAAAAAACTTGCGAAAATTGCCATCAAAAAGGGGAATTTTTTTAGAAATGTTGACTTAAGTCTCCGTTTCGACTCCAATATATTCATTTACCCATGAGATCTCTTGGGGAAAAATATCGAACGAGTTGAACACGAGGGTCATACATTTCGGAGAAATTAGGGAAATCTCCAATTCACCAAAGGGGTACCCCTTTCAGAAATCTTCGATTTCTCTAATATGGATCCGTGCAATGTTTTGATAGTGAATACTAAAGAATATGCGAGGGTCATGGGCACAAAAGTTCTTGCCCTATGTCTTAGGATTTGATGTATAAAGTTTCGTACGAATCCGAGGTGTGTTGAGGGTGAAACAGTCAAAATACTGAGAGATGTACGAATATAGAGAAAAAACTTGGGAAAATTGCCATCAATAAGGGGAATTTTTTTAGAAATGTTGACTTAAGTCTCCGTTTCGACTCCAATATATTCATTTACCCATGAGATCTCTTGGGGAAAAATATCGAACGAGTTGAACACGAGGGTAATACATTTCGGAGAAATTAGTGAAATCTCCAATTCACCAAAGGGGTACCCCTTTCAGAAATCTTCGATTTCTGTAATATGGATTCGAGCAATGATTTGATAGTGAATCCTAAATAATATGCGAGGGTCATGGGCACAAAATTTGTAGGCCTATGTCTTAGGGTTCTATTTATAAAGTTTCGTACGAATCCGAGGTGTGTTGAGGGTTAAAACAGTCAAAATACTGAGAGATGTACGAATATAAGGAAAAAACTTGCGAAAATTGCCATCAAAAAGGGGAATTTTTTTAGAAATGTTGACTTAAGTCTCCGTTTCGACTCCAATATATTCATTTACCCATGAGATCTCTTGGGGAAAAATATCGAACGAGTTGAACACGAGGGTCATACATTTCGGAGAAATTAGGGAAATCTCCAATTCACCAAAGGGGTACCCCTTTCAGAAATCTTCGATTTCTCTAATATGGATCCGTGCAATGTTTTGATAGTGAATACTAAAGAATATGCGAGGGTCATGGGCACAAAAGTTCTAGGCCTATGTCTTAGGATTTGATGTATAAAGTTTCGTACGAATCCGAGGTGTGTTGAGGGTGAAACAGTCAAAATACTGAGAGATGTACGAATATAAGGAAAGAACTTGCGAAAATTGCCATCAAAAAGGGGAATTTTTTTAGAAATGTTGACTTAAGTCTCCGTTTCGACTCCAATATATTCATTTACCCATGAGATCTCTTGGGGAAAAATATCGAACGAGTTGAACACGAGGGTCATACTTTTCGGAGAAATTAGGGAAATCTCCAATTCACCAAAGGGGTACCCCTTTCAGAAATCTTCGATTTCTCTAATATGGATCCGTGCAATGTTTTGATAGTGAATACTAAAGAATATGCGAGGGTCATGGGCACAAAAGTTCTTGCCCTATGTCTTAGGATTTGATGTACAAAGTTTCGTACGAATCCGAGATGTGTTGAGGGTGAAACAGTCAAAATACTGAGAGATGTACGAATATAAAGAAAAAACTTGCGAAAATTGCCATCAATAAGGGGAATTTTTTTAGAAATGTTGACTTAAGTCTCCGTTTCGACTCCAATATATTCATTTACCCATGAGATCTCTTGGGGAAAAATATCGAACGAGTTGAACACGAGGGTAATACATTTCGGAGAAATTAGTGAAATCTCCAATTCACCAAAGGGGTACCCCTTTCAGAAATCTTCGATTTCTGTAATATGGATTCGAGCAATGATTTGATAGTGAATCCTAAATAATATGCGAGGGTCATGGGCACAAAATTTGTAGGCCTATGTCTTAGGGTTCTATGTATAAAGTTTCGTACGAATCCGAGGTGTGTTGAGGGTTAAAACAGTCAAAATACTGAGAGATGTACGAATATAAGGAAAAAGCTTGCGAAAATTGCCATAAAAAAGGGGAATTTTTTTAGAAATGTTGACTTAAGTCTCCGTTTCGACTCCAATATATTCATTTACCCATGAGATCTCTTGGGGAAAAATATCGAACGAGTTGAACACGAGGGTCATACATTTCGGAGAAATTAGGGAAATCTCCAATTCACCAAAGGGGTACCCCTTTCAGAAATCTTCGATTTCTCTAATATGGATCCGTGCAATGTTTTGATAGTGAATACTAAAGAATATGCGAGGGTCATGGGCACAAAAGTTCTAGGCCTATGTCTTAGGATTTGATGTATAAAGTTTCGTACGAATCCGAGGTGTGTTGAGGGTGAAACAGTCAAAATACTGAGAGATGTACGAATATAAGGAAAGAACTTGCGAAAATTGCCATCAAAAAGGGGAATTTTTTTAGAAATGTTGACTTAAGTCTCCGTTTCGACTCCAATATATTCATTTACCCATGAGATCTCTTGGGGAAAAATATCGAACGAGTTGAACACGAGGGTCATACTTTTCGGAGAAATTAGGGAAATCTCCAATTCACCAAAGGGGTACCCCTTTCAGAAATCTTCGATTTCTCTAATATGGATCCGTGCAATGTTTTGATAGTGAATACTAAAGAATATGCGAGGGTCATGGGCACAAAAGTTCTTGCCCTATGTCTTAGGATTTGATGTACAAAGTTTCGTACGAATCCGAGGTGTGTTGAGGGTGAAACAGTCAAAATACTGAGAGATGTACGAATATAAAGAAAAAACTTGCGAAAATTGCCATCAATAAGGGGAATTTTTTTAGAAATGTTGACTTAAGTCTCCGTTTCGACTCCAATATATTCATTTACCCATGAGATCTCTTGGGGAAAAATATCGAACGAGTTGAACACGAGGGTAATACATTTCGGAGAAATTAGTGAAATCTCCAATTCACCAAAGGGGTACCCCTTTCAGAAATCTTCGATTTCTGTAATATGGATTCGAGCAATGATTTGATAGTGAATCCTAAATAATATGCGAGGGTCATGGGCACAAAATTTGTAGGCCTATGTCTTAGGGTTCTATGTATAAACTTTCGTACGAATCCGAGGTGTGTTGAGGGTTAAAACAGTCAAAATACTGAGAGATGTACGAATATAAGGAAAAAACTTGCGAAAATTGCCATCAAAAAGGGGAATTTTTTTAGAAATGTTGACTTAAGTCTCCGTTTCGACTCCAATATATTCATTTACCCATGAGATCTCTTGGGGAAAAATATCGAACGAGTTGAACACGAGGGTCATACATTTCGGAGAAATTAGGGAAATCTCCAATTCACCAAAGGGGTACCCCTTTCAGAAATCTTCGATTTCTCTAATATGGATCCGTGCAATGTTTTGATAGTGAATACTAAAGAATATGCGAGGGTCATGGGCACAAAAGTTCTAGGCCTATGTCTTAGGATTTTATGTATAAAGTTTCGTACGAATCCGAGGTGTGTTGAGGGTGAAACAGTCAAAATACTGAGAGATGTACGAATATAAGGAAAGAACTTGCGAAAATTGCCATCAAAAAGGGGAATTTTTTTAGAAATGTTGACTTAAGTCTCCGTTTCGACTCCAATATATTCATTTACCCATGAGATCTCTTGGGGAAAAATATCGAACGAGTTGAACACGAGGGTCATACTTTTCGGAGAAATTAGGGAAATCTCCAATTCACCAAAGGGGTACCCCTTTCAGAAATCTTCGATTTCTCTAATATGGATCCGTGCAATGTTTTGATAGTGAATACTAAAGAATATGCGAGGGTCATGGGCACAAAAGTTCTTGCCCTATGTCTTAGGATTTGATGTACAAAGTTTCGTACGAATCCGAGGTGTGTTGAGGGTGAAACAGTCAAAATACTGAGAGATGTACGAATATAAAGAAAAAACTTGCGAAAATTGCCATCAATAAGGGGAATTTTTTTAGAAATGTTGACTTAAGTCTCCGTTTCGACTCCAATATATTCATTTACCCATGAGATCTCTTGGGGAAAAATATCGAACGAGTTGAACACGAGGGTAATACATTTCGGAGAAATTAGTGAAATCTCCAATTCACCAAAGGGGTACCCCTTTCAGAAATCTTCGATTTCTGTAATATGGATTCGAGCAATGATTTGATAGTGAATCCTAAATAATATGCGAGGGTCATGGGCACAAAATTTGTAGGCCTATGTCTTAGGGTTCTATGTATAAAGTTTCGTACGAATCCGAGGTGTGTTGAGGGTTAAAACAGTCAAAATACTGAGAGATGTACGAATATAAGGAAAAAACTTGCGAAAATTGCCATCAAAAAGGGGAATTTTTTTAGAAATGTTGACTTAAGTCTCCGTTTCGACTCCAATATATTCATTTACCCATGAGATCTCTTGGGGAAAAATATCGAACGAGTTGAACACGAGGGTCATACATTTCGGAGAAATTAGGGAAATCTCCAATTCACCAAAGGGGTACCCCTTTCAGAAATCTTCGATTTCTCTAATATGGATCCGTGCAATGTTTTGATAGTGAATACTAAAGAATATGCGAGGGTCATGGGCACAAAAGTTCTAGGCCTATGTCTTAGGATTTGATGTATAAAGTTTCGTACGAATCCGAGGTGTGTTGAGGGTGAAACAGTCAAAATACTGAGAGATGTACGAATATAAGGAAAGAACTTGCGAAAATTGCCATCAAAAAGGGGAATTTTTTTAGAAATGTTGACTTAAGTCTCCGTTTCGACTCCAATATATTCATTTACCCATGAGATCTCTTGGGGAAAAATATCGAACGAGTTGAACACGAGGGTCATACTTTTCGGAGAAATTAGGGAAATCTCCAATTCACCAAAGGGGTACCCCTTTCAGAAATCTTCGATTTCTCTAATATGGATCCGTGCAATGTTTTGATAGTGAATACTAAAGAATATGCGAGGGTCATGGGCACAAAAGTTCTTGCCCTATGTCTTAGGATTTGATGTACAAAGTTTCGTACGAATCCGAGGTGTGTTGAGGGTGAAACAGTCAAAATACTGAGAGATGTACGAATATAAAGAAAAAACTTGCGAAAATTGCCATCAATAAGGGGAATTTTTTTAGAAATGTTGACTTAAGTCTCCGTTTCGACTCCAATATATTCATTTACCCATGAGATCTCTTGGGGAAAAATATCGAACGAGTTGAACACGAGGGTAATACATTTCGGAGAAATTAGTGAAATCTCCAATTCACCAAAGGGGTACCCCTTTCAGAAATCTTCGATTTCTGTAATATGGATTCGAGCAATGATTTGATAGTGAATCCTAAATAATATGCGAGGGTCATGGGCACAAAATTTGTAGGCCTATGTCTTAGGGTTCTCTGTATAAAGTTTCGTACGAATCCGAGGTGTGTTGAGGGTTAAAACAGTCAAAATACTGAGAGATGTACGAATATAAGGAAAAAACTTGCGAAAATTGCCATCAAAAAGGGGAATTTTTTTAGAAATGTTGACTTAAGTCTCCGTTTCGACTCCAATATATTCATTTACCCATGAGATCTCTTGGGGAAAAATATCGAACGAGTTGAACACGAGGGTCATACATTTCGGAGAAATTAGGGAAATCTCCAATTCACCAAAGGGGTACCCCTTTCAGAAATCTTCGATTTCTCTAATATGGATCCGTGCAATGTTTTGATAGTGAATACTAAAGAATATGCGAGGGTCATGGGCACAAAAGTTCTAGGCCTATGTCTTAGGATTTTATGTATAAAGTTTCGTACGAATCCGAGGTGTGTTGAGGGTGAAACAGTCAAAATACTGAGAGATGTACGAATATAAGGAAAGAACTTGCGAAAATTGCCATCAAAAAGGGGAATTTTTTTAGAAATGTTGACTTAAGTCTCCGTTTCGACTCCAATATATTCATTTACCCATGAGATCTCTTGGGGAAAAATATCGAACGAGTTGAACACGAGGGTCATACTTTTCGGAGAAATTAGGGAAATCTCCAATTCACCAAAGGGGTACCCCTTTCAGAAATCTTCGATTTCTCTAATATGGATCCGTGCAATGTTTTGATAGTGAATACTAAAGAATATGCGAGGGTCATGGGCACAAAAGTTCTTGCCCTATGTCTTAGGATTTGATGTACAAAGTTTCGTACGAATCCGAGGTGTGTTGAGGGTGAAACAGTCAAAATACTGAGAGATGTACGAATATAAAGAAAAAACTTGCGAAAATTGCCATCAATAAGGGGAATTTTTTTAGAAATGTTGACTTAAGTCTCCGTTTCGACTCCAATATATTCATTTACCCATGAGATCTCTTGGGGAAAAATATCGAACGAGTTGAACACGAGGGTCATACATTTCGGAGAAATTAGGGAAATCTCCAATTCACCAAAGGGGTACCCCTTTCAGAAATCTTCGATTTCTCTAATATGGATCCGTGCAATGTTTTGATAGTGAATACTAAAGAATATGCGAGGGTCATGGGCACAAAAGTTCTAGGCCTATGTCTTAGGATTTGATGTATAAAGTTTCGTACGAATCCGAGGTGTGTTGAGGGTGAAACAGTCAAAATACTGAGAGATGTACGAATATAAGGAAAGAACTTGCGAAAATTGCCATCAAAAAGGGGAATTTTTTTAGAAATGTTGACTTAAGTCTCCGTTTCGACTCCAATATATTCATTTACCCATGAGATCTCTTGGGGAAAAATATCGAACGAGTTGAACACGAGGGTCATACATTTCGGAGAAATTAGGGAAATCTCCAATTCACCAAAGGGGTACCCCTTTCAGAAATCTTCGATTTCTCTAATATGGATCCGTGCAATGTTTTGATAGTGAATACTAAAGAATATGCGAGGGTCATGGGCACAAAAGTTCTAGGCCTATGTCTTAGGATTTTATGTATAAAGTTTCGTACGAATCCGAGGTGTGTTGAGGGTGAAACAGTCAAAATACTGAGAGATGTACGAATATAAGGAAAGAACTTGCGAAAATTGCCATCAAAAAGGGGAATTTTTTTAGAAATGTTGACTTAAGTCTCCGTTTCGACTCCAATATATTCATTTACCCATGAGATCTCTTGGGGAAAAATATCGAACGAGTTGAACACGAGGGTCATACTTTTCGGAGAAATTAGGGAAATCTCCAATTCACCAAAGGGGTACCCCTTTCAGAAATCTTCGATTTCTCTAATATGGATCCGTGCAATGTTTTGATAGTGAATACTAAAGAATATGCGAGGGTCATGGGCACAAAAGTTCTTGCCCTATGTCTTAGGATTTGATGTACAAAGTTTCGTACGAATCCGAGGTGTGTTGAGGGTGAAACAGTCAAAATACTGAGAGATGTACGAATATAAAGAAAAAACTTGCGAAAATTGCCATCAATAAGGGGAATTTTTTTAGAAATGTTGACTTAAGTCTCCGTTTCGACTCCAATATATTCATTTACCCATGAGATCTCTTGGGGAAAAATATCGAACGAGTTGAACACGAGGGTAATACATTTCGGAGAAATTAGTGAAATCTCCAATTCACCAAAGGGGTACCCCTTTCAGAAATCTTCGATTTCTGTAATATGGATTCGAGCAATGATTTGATAGTGAATCCTAAATAATATGCGAGGGTCATGGGCACAAAATTTGTAGGCCTATGTCTTAGGGTTCTATGTATAAAGTTTCGTACGAATCCGAGGTGTGTTGAGGGTTAAAACAGTCAAAATACTGAGAGATGTACGAATATAAGGAAAAAACTTGCGAAAATTGCCATCAAAAAGGGGAATTTTTTTAGAAATGTTGACTTAAGTCTCCGTTTCGACTCCAATATATTCATTTACCCATGAGATCTCTTGGGGAAAAATATCGAACGAGTTGAACACGAGGGTCATACATTTCGGAGAAATTAGGGAAATCTCCAATTCACCAAAGGGGTACCCCTTTCAGAAATCTTCGATTTCTCTAATATGGATCCGTGCAATGTTTTGATAGTGAATACTAAAGAATATGCGAGGGTCATGGGCACAAAAGTTCTAGGCCTATGTCTTAGGATTTTATGTATAAAGTTTCGTACGAATCCGAGGTGTGTTGAGGGTGAAACAGTCAAAATACTGAGAGATGTACGAATATAAGGAAAGAACTTGCGAAAATTGCCATCAAAAAGGGGAATTTTTTTAGAAATGTTGACTTAAGTCTCCGTTTCGACTCCAATATATTCATTTACCCATGAGATCTCTTGGGGAAAAATATCGAACGAGTTGAACACGAGGGTCATACTTTTCGGAGAAATTAGGGAAATCTCCAATTCACCAAAGGGGTACCCCTTTCAGAAATCTTCGATTTCTCTAATATGGATCCGTGCAATGTTTTGATAGTGAATACTAAAGAATATGCGAGGGTCATGGGCACAAAAGTTCTTGCCCTATGTCTTAGGATTTGATGTACAAAGTTTCGTACGAATCCGAGGTGTGTTGAGGGTGAAACAGTCAAAATACTGAGAGATGTACGAATATAAAGAAAAAACTTGCGAAAATTGCCATCAATAAGGGGAATTTTTTTAGAAATGTTGACTTAAGTCTCCGTTTCGACTCCAATATATTCATTTACCCATGAGATCTCTTGGGGAAAAATATCGAACGAGTTGAACACGAGGGTCATACATTTCGGAGAAATTAGGGAAATCTCCAATTCACCAAAGGGGTACCCCTTTCAGAAATCTTCGATTTCTCTAATATGGATCCGTGCAATGTTTTGATAGTGAATACTAAAGAATATGCGAGGGTCATGGGCACAAAAGTTCTAGGCCTATGTCTTAGGATTTGATGTATAAAGTTTCGTACGAATCCGAGGTGTGTTGAGGGTGAAACAGTCAAAATACTGAGAGATGTACGAATATAAGGAAAGAACTTGCGAAAATTGCCATCAAAAAGGGGAATTTTTTTAGAAATGTTGACTTAAGTCTCCGTTTCGACTCCAATATATTCATTTACCCATGAGATCTCTTGGGGAAAAATATCGAACGAGTTGAACACGAGGGTCATACTTTTCGGAGAAATTAGGGAAATCTCCAATTCACCAAAGGGGTACCCCTTTCAGAAATCTTCGATTTCTCTAATATGGATCCGTGCAATGTTTTGATAGTGAATACTAAAGAATATGCGAGGGTCATGGGCACAAAAGTTCTTGCCCTATGTCTTAGGATTTGATGTACAAAGTTTCGTACGAATCCGAGGTGTGTTGAGGGTGAAACAGTCAAAATACTGAGAGATGTACGAATATAAAGAAAAAACTTGCGAAAATTGCCATCAATAAGGGGAATTTTTTTAGAAATGTTGACTTAAGTCTCCGTTTCGACTCCAATATATTCATTTACCCATGAGATCTCTTGGGGAAAAATATCGAACGAGTTGAACACGAGGGTAATACATTTCGGAGAAATTAGTGAAATCTCCAATTCACCAAAGGGGTACCCCTTTCAGAAATCTTCGATTTCTGTAATATGGATTCGAGCAATGATTTGATAGTGAATCCTAAATAATATGCGAGGGTCATGGGCACAAAATTTGTAGGCCTATGTCTTAGGGTTCTATGTATAAAGTTTCGTACGAATCCGAGGTGTGTTGAGGGTTAAAACAGTCAAAATACTGAGAGATGTACGAATATAAGGAAAAAACTTGCGAAAATTGCCATCAAAAAGGGGAATTTTTTTAGAAATGTTGACTTAAGTCTCCGTTTCGACTCCAATATATTCATTTACCCATGAGATCTCTTGGGGAAAAATATCGAACGAGTTGAACACGAGGGTCATACATTTCGGAGAAATTAGGGAAATCTCCAATTCACCAAAGGGGTACCCCTTTCAGAAATCTTCGATTTCTCTAATATGGATCCGTGCAATGTTTTGATAGTGAATACTAAAGAATATGCGAGGGTCATGGGCACAAAAGTTCTAGGCCTATGTCTTAGGATTTTATGTATAAAGTTTCGTACGAATCCTAGGTGTGTTGAGGGTGAAACAGTCAAAATACTGAGAGATGTACGAATATAAGGAAAGAACTTGCGAAAATTGCCATCAAAAAGGGGAATTTTTTTAGAAATGTTGACTTAAGTCTCCGTTTCGACTCCAATATATTCATTTACCCATGAGATCTCTTGGGGAAAAATATCGAACGAGTTGAACACGAGGGTCATACTTTTCGGAGAAATTAGGGAAATCTCCAATTCACCAAAGGGGTACCCCTTTCAGAAATCTTCGATTTCTCTAATATGGATCCGTGCAATGTTTTGATAGTGAATACTAAAGAATATGCGAGGGTCATGGGCACAAAAGTTCTTGCCCTATGTCTTAGGATTTGATGTACAAAGTTTCGTACGAATCCGAGGTGTGTTGAGAGTGAAACAGTCAAAATACTGAGAGATGTACGAATATAAGGAAAAAACTTGCGAAAATTGCCATCAAAAAGGGGAATTTTTTTAGAAATGTTGACTTAAGTCTCCGTTTCGACTCCAATATATTCATTTACCCATGAAATCTCTTGGGGAAAAATATCGAACGAGTTGAACACGAGGGTAATACATTTCGGAGAAATTAGTGAAATCTCCAATTCACCAAAGGGGTACCCCTTTCAGAAATCTACGATTTCTCTAATATGGATTCGAGCAATGATTTGATAGTGAATCCTAAATAATATGCGAGGGTCATGGGCACAAAATTTGTAGGCCTATGTCTTAGGGTTCTATGTATAAAGTTTCGTACGAATCCGAGGTGTGTTGAGGGTGAAACAGTCAAAATACTGAGAGATGTACGAATATAAGGAAAAAACTTGCGAAAATTGCCATCAAAAAGGGGAATTTTTTTATAAATGTTGACTTAAGTCTCCGTTTCGACTCCAATATATTCATTTACCCATGAGATCTCTTGGGGAAAAATATCGAACGAGTTGAACACGAGGGTCATACATTTCGGAGAAATTAGGGAAATCTCCAATTCACCAAAGGAGTACCCCTTTCAGAAATCTTCGATTTCTCTAATATGGATCCGTGCAATGTTTTGATAGTGAATACTAAAGAATATGCGAGGGTCATGGGCACAAAAGTTCTTGCCCTATGTCTTAGGATTTGATGTATAAAGTTTCGTACGAATCCGAGGTGTGTTGAGGGTGAAACAGTCAAAATACTGAGAGATGTACGAATATAAGGAAAAAACTTTCGAAAATTGCCATCAAAAAGGGGAATTTTTTTAGAAATGTTGACTTAAGTCTCCGTTTCGACTCCAATATATTCATTTACCCATGAGATCTCTTGGGGAAAAATATCGAACGAGTTGAACACGAGGGTCATACATTTCGGAGAAATTAGGGAAATCTCCAATTCACCAAAGGGGTACCCCTTTCAGAAATCTTCGATTTCTCTAATATGGATCCGTGCAATGTTTTGATAGTGAATACTAAAGAATATGCGAGGGTCATGGGCACAAAAGTTCTAGGCCTATGTCTTAGGATTTGATGTATAAAGTTTCGTACAAATCCGAGGTGTGTTGAGGGTGAAACAGTCAAAATACTGAGAGATGTACGAATATAAGGAAAAAACTTGCGAAAATTGCCATCAAAAAGGGGAATTTTTTTAGAAATGTTGACTTAAGTCTCCGTTTCGACTCCAATATATTCATTTACCTATGAGATCTCTTGGGGAAAAATATCGAACGAGTTGAACACGAGGGTCATACATTTCGGAGAAATTAGGGAAATCTCCAATTCACCAAAGGGGTACCCCTTTCAGAAATCTTCGATTTCTCTAATATGGATCCGTGCAATGTTTTGATAGTGAATACTAAAGAATATGCGAGGGTCATGGGCACAAAAGTTCTTGCCCTATGTCTTAGGATTTGATGTACAAAGTGTCGTACGAATCCGAGGTGTGTTGAGGGTGAAACAGTGAAAATACTGAGAGATGTACGAATATAAGGAAAAAACTTTCGAAAATTGCCATCAAAAAGGGGAATTTTTTTAGAAATGTTGACTTAAGTCTCCGTTTCGACTCCAATATATTCATTTACCCATGAGATCTCTTGGGGAAAAATATCGAACGAGTTGAACACGAGGGTAATACATTTCGGAGAAATTAGTGAAATCTCCAATTCACCAAAGGGGTACCCCTTTCAGAAATCTTCGATTTCTCTAATATGGATTCGAGCAATGATTTGATAGTGAATCCTAAATAATATGCGAGGGTCATGGGCACAAAATTTGTAGGCCTATGTCTTAGGGTTCTATGTATAAAGTTTCGTACGAATCCGAGGTGTGTTGAGGGTGAAACAGTCAAAATACTGAGAGATGTACGAATATAAGGAAAAAACTTGCGAAAATTGCCATCAAAAAGGGGAATTTTTTTAGAAATGTTGACTTAAGTCTCCGTTTCGACTCCAATATATTCATTTACCCATGAGATCTCTTGGGGAAAAATATCGAACGAGTTGAACACGAGGGTCATACATTTCGGAGAAATTAGGGAAATCTCCAATTCACCAAAGGAGTACCCCTTTCAGAAATCTTCGATTTCTCTAATATGGATCCGTGCAATGTTTTGATAGTGAATACTAAAGAATATGCGAGGGTCATGGGCACAAAAGTTCTTGCCCTATGTCTTAGGATTTGATGTATAAAGTTTCGTACGAATCCGAGGTGTGTTGAGGGTGAAACAGTCAAAATACTGAGAGATGTACGAATATAAGGAAAAAACTTGCGAAAATTGCCATCAAAAAGGGGAATTTTTTTAGAAATGTTGACTTAAGTCTCCGTTTCGACTCCAATATATTCATTTACCTATGAGATCTCTTGGGGAAAAATATCGAACGAGTTGAACACGAGGGTCATACATTTCGGAGAAATTAGGGAAATCTCCAATTCACCAAAGGGGTACCCCTTTCAGAAATCTTCGATTTCTCTAATATGGATCCGTGCAATGTTTTGATAGTGAATACTAAAGAATATGCGAGGGTCATGGGCACAAAAGTTCTTGCCCTATGTCTTAGGATTTGATGTACAAAGTTTTGTACGAATCCGAGGTGTGTTGAGAGTGAAACAGTCAAAATACTGAGAGATGTACGAATATAAGGAAAAAACTTTCAAAAATTGCCATCAAAAAGGGGAATTTTTTTAGAAATGTTGACTTAAGTCTCCGTTTCGACTCCAATATATTCATTTACCCATGAAATCTCTTGGGGAAAAATATCGAACGAGTTGAACACGAGGGTAATACATTTCGGAGAAATTAGTGAAATCTCCAATTCACCAAAGGGGTACCCCTTTCAGAAATCTACGATTTCTCTAATATGGATTCGAGCAATGATTTGATAGTGAATCCTAAATAATATGCGAGGGTCATGGGCACAAAATTTGTAGGCCTATGTCTTAGGGTTCTATGTATAAAGTTTCGTACGAATCCGAGGTGTGTTGAGGGTGAAACAGTCAAAATACTGAGAGATGTACGAATATAAGGAAAAAACTTGCGAAAATTGCCATCAAAAAGGGGAATTTTTTTATAAATGTTGACTTAAGTCTCCGTTTCGACTCCAATATATTCATTTACCCATGAGATCTCTTGGGGAAAAATATCGAACGAGTTGAACACGAGGGTCATACATTTCGGAGAAATTAGGGAAATCTCCAATTCACCAAAGGAGTACCCCTTTCAGAAATCTTCGATTTCTCTAATATGGATCCGTGCAATGTTTTGATAGTGAATACTAAAGAATATGCGAGGGTCATGGGCACAAAAGTTCTTGCCCTATGTCTTAGGATTTGATGTATAAAGTTTCGTACGAATCCGAGGTGTGTTGAGGGTGAAACAGTCAAAATACTGAGAGATGTACGAATATAAGGAAAAAACTTTCGAAAATTGCCATCAAAAAGGGGAATTTTTTTAGAAATGTTGACTTAAGTCTCCGTTTCGACTCCAATATATTCATTTACCCATGAGATCTCTTGGGGAAAAATATCGAACGAGTTGAACACGAGGGTCATACATTTCGGAGAAATTAGGGAAATCTCCAATTCACCAAAGGGGTACCCCTTTCAGAAATCTTCGATTTCTCTAATATGGATCCGTGCAATGTTTTGATAGTGAATACTAAAGAATATGCGAGGGTCATGGGCACAAAAGTTCTAGGCCTATGTCTTAGGATTTGATGTATAAAGTTTCGTACGAATCCGAGGTGTGTTGAGGGTGAAACAGTCAAAATACTGAGAGATGTACGAATATAAGGAAAAAACTTGCGAAAATTGCCATCAAAAAGGGGAATTTTTTTAGAAATGTTGACTTAAGTCTCCGTTTCGACTCCAATATATTCATTTACCTATGAGATCTCTTGGGGAAAAATATCGAACGAGTTGAACACGAGGGTCATACATTTCGGAGAAATTAGGGAAATCTCCAATTCACCAAAGGGGTACCCCTTTCAGAAATCTTCGATTTCTCTAATATGGATCCGTGCAATGTTTTGATAGTGAATACTAAAGAATATGCGAGGGTCATGGGCACAAAAGTTCTTGCCCTATGTCTTAGGATTTGATGTACAAAGTGTCGTACGAATCCGAGGTGTGTTGAGGGTGAAACAGTGAAAATACTGAGAGATGTACGAATATAAGGAAAAAACTTTCGAAAATTGCCATCAAAAAGGGGAATTTTTTTAGAAATGTTGACTTAAGTCTCCGTTTCGACTCCAATATATTCATTTACCCATGAGATCTCTTGGGGAAAAATATCGAACGAGTTGAACACGAGGGTAATACATTTCGGAGAAATTAGTGAAATCTCCAATTCACCAAAGGGGTACCCCTTTCAGAAATCTTCGATTTCTCTAATATGGATTCGAGCAATGATTTGATAGTGAATCCTAAATAATATGCGAGGGTCATGGGCACAAAATTTGTAGGCCTATGTCTTAGGGTTCTATGTATAAAGTTTCGTACGAATCCGAGGTGTGTTGAGGGTGAAACAGTCAAAATACTGAGAGATGTACGAATATAAGGAAAAAACTTGCGAAAATTGCCATCAAAAAGGGGAATTTTTTTAGAAATGTTGACTTAAGTCTCCGTTTCGACTCCAATATATTCATTTACCCATGAGATCTCTTGGGGAAAAATATCGAACGAGTTGAACACGAGGGTCATACATTTCGGAGAAATTAGGGAAATCTCCAATTCACCAAAGGAGTACCCCTTTCAGAAATCTTCGATTTCTCTAATATGGATCCGTGCAATGTTTTGATAGTGAATACTAAAGAATATGCGAGGGTCATGGGCACAAAAGTTCTTGCCCTATGTCTTAGGATTTGATGTATAAAGTTTCGTACGAATCCGAGGTGTGTTGAGGGTGAAACAGTCAAAATACTGAGAGATGTACGAATATAAGGAAAAAACTTGCGAAAATTGCCATCAAAAAGGGGAATTTTTTTAGAAATGTTGACTTAAGTCTCCGTTTCGACTCCAATATATTCATTTACCTATGAGATCTCTTGGGGAAAAATATCGAACGAGTTGAACACGAGGGTCATACATTTCGGAGAAATTAGGGAAATCTCCAATTCACCAAAGGGGTACCCCTTTCAGAAATCTTCGATTTCTCTAATATGGATCCGTGCAATGTTTTGATAGTGAATACTAAAGAATATGCGAGGGTCATGGGCACAAAAGTTCTTGCCCTATGTCTTAGGATTTGATGTACAAAGTGTCGTACGAATCCGAGGTGTGTTGAGGGTGAAACAGTGAAAATACTGAGAGATGTACGAATATAAGGAAAAAACTTTCGAAAATTGCCATCAAAAAGGGGAATTTTTTTAGAAATGTTGACTTAAGTCTCCGTTTCAACTCCAATATATTCATTTACCCATGAAATCTCTTGGGGAAAAATATCGAACGAGTTGAACACGAGGGTAATACATTTCGGAGAAATTAGTGAAATCTCCAATTCACCAAAGGGGTACCCCTTTCAGAAATCTTCGATTTCTCTAATATGGATTCGAGCAATGATTTGATAGTGAATCCTAAATAATATGCGAGGGTCATGGGCACAAAATTTGTAGGCCTATGTCTTAGGGTTCTATGTATAAAGTTTCGTACGAATCCGAGGTGTGTTGAGGGTGAAACAGTCAAAATACTGAGAGATGTACGAATATAAGGAAAAAACTTGCGAAAATTGCCATCAAAAAGGGGAATTTTTTTAGAAATGTTGACTTAAGTCTCCGTTTCGACTCCAATATATTCATTTACCCATGAGATCTCTTGGGGAAAAATATCGAACGAGTTGAACACGAGGGTCATACATTTCGTAGAAATTAGGGAAATCTCCAATTCACCAAAGGAGTACCCCTTTCAGAAATCTTCGATTTCTCTAATATGGATCCGTGCAATGTTTTGATAGTGAATACTAAAGAATATGCGAGGGTCATGGGCACAAAAGTTCTTGCCCTATGTCTTAGGATTTGATGTATAAAGTTTCGTACGAATCCGAGGTGTGTTGAGGGTGAAACAGTCAAAATACTGAGAGATGTACGAATATAAGGAAAAAACTTGCGAAAATTGCCATCAAAAAGGGGAATTTTTTTAGAAATGTTGACTTAAGTCTCCGTTTCGACTCCAATATATTCATTTACCTATGAGATCTCTTGGGGAAAAATATCGAACGAGTTGAACACGAGGGTCATACATTTCGGAGAAATTAGGGAAATCTCCAATTCACCAAAGGGGTACCCCTTTCAGAAATCTTCGATTTCTCTAATATGGATCCGTGCAATGTTTTGATAGTGAATACTAAAGAATATGCGAGGGTCATGGGCACAAAAGTTCTTGCCCTATGTCTTAGGATTTGATGTACAAAGTGTCGTACGAATCCGAGGTGTGTTGAGGGTGAAACAGTGAAAATACTGAGAGATGTACGAATATAAGGAAAAAACTTTCGAAAATTGCCATCAAAAAGGGGAATTTTTTTAGAAATGTTGACTTAAGTCTCCGTTTCAACTCCAATATATTCATTTACCCATGAAATCTCTTGGGGAAAAATATCGAACGAGTTGAACACGAGGGTAATACATTTCGGAGAAATTAGTGAAATCTCCAATTCACCAAAGGGGTACCCCTTTCAGAAATCTTCGATTTCTCTAATATGGATTCGAGCAATGATTTGATAGTGAATCCTAAATAATATGCGAGGGTCATGGGCACAAAATTTGTAGGCCTATGTCTTAGGGTTCTATGTATAAAGTTTCGTACGAATCCGAGGTGTGTTGAGGGTGAAACAGTCAAAATACTGAGAGATGTACGAATATAAGGAAAAAACTTGCGAAAATTGCCATCAAAAAGGGGAATTTTTTTAGAAATGTTGACTTAAGTCTCCGTTTCGACTCCAATATATTCATTTACCCATGAGATCTCTTGGGGAAAAATATCGAACGAGTTGAACACGAGGGTCATACATTTCGGAGAAATTAGGGAAATCTCCAATTCACCAAAGGAGTACCCCTTTCAGAAATCTTCGATTTCTCTAATATGGATCCGTGCAATGTTTTAATAGTGAATACTAAAGAATATGCGAGGGTCATGGGCACAAAAGTTCTTGCCCTATGTCTTAGGATTTGATGTATAAAGTTTCGTACGAATCCGAGGTGTGTTGAGGGTGAAACAGTCAAAATACTGAGAGATGTACGAATATAAGGAAAAAACTTTCGAAAATTGCCATCAAAAAGGGGAATTTTTTTAGAAATGTTGACTTAAGTCTCCGTTTCGACTCCAATATATTCATTTACCCATGAGATCTCTTGGGGAAAAATATCGAACGAGTTGAACACGAGGGTCATACATTTCGGAGAAATTAGGGAAATCTCCAATTCACCAAAGGGGTACCCCTTTCAGAAATCTTCGATTTCTCTAATATGGATCCGTGCAATGTTTTGATAGTGAATACTAAAGAATATGCGAGGGTCATGGGCACAAAAGTTCTAGGCCTATGTCTTAGTATTTGATGTATAAAGTTTCGTACGAATCCGAGGTGTGTTGAGGGTGAAACAGTCAAAATACTGAGAGATGTACGAATATAAGGAAAAAACTTGCGAAAATTGCCATCAAAAAGGGGAATTTTTTTAGAAATGTTGACTTAAGTCTCCGTTTCGACTCCAATATATTCATTTACCCATGAGATCTCTTGGGGAAAAATATCGAACGAGTTGAACACGAGGGTCATACATTTCGGAGAAATTAGGGAAATCTCCAATTCACCAAAGGAGTACCCCTTTCAGAAATCTTCGATTTCTCTAATATGGATCCGTGCAATGTTTTGATAGTGAATACTAAAGAATATGCGAGGGTCATGGGCACAAAAGTTCTTGCCCTATGTCTTAGGATTTGATGTATAAAGTTTCGTACGAATCCGAGGTGTGTTGAGGGTGAAACAGTCAAAATACTGAGAGATGTACGAATATAAAGAAAAAACTTGCGAAAATTGCCATCAATAAGGGGAATTTTTTTAGAAATGTTGACTTAAGTCTCCGTTTCGACTCCAATATATTCATTTACCCATGAGATCTCTTGGGGAAAAATATCGAACGAGTTGAACACGAGGGTAATACATTTCGGAGAAATTAGTGAAATCTCCAATTCACCAAAGGGGTACCCCTTTCAGAAATCTTCGATTTCTGTAATATGGATTCGAGCAATGATTTGATAGTGAATCCTAAATAATATGCGAGGGTCATGGGCACAAAATTTGTAGGCCTATGTCTTAGGGTTCTATGTATAAAGTTTCGTACGAATCCGAGGTGTGTTGAGGGTGAAAACAGTCAAAATACTGAGAGATGTACGAATATAAGGAAAAAACTTGCGAAAATTGCCATCAAAAAGGGGAATTTTTTTAGAAATGTTGACTTAAGTCTCCGTTTCGACTCCAATATATTCATTTACCTATGAGATCTCTTGGGGAAAAATATCGAACGAGTTGAACACGAGGGTCATACATTTCGGAGAAATTAGGGAAATCTCCAATTCACCAAAGGGGTACCCCTTTCAGAAATCTTCGATTTCTCTAATATGGATCCGTGCAATGTTTTGATAGTGAATAATAAAGAATATGCGAGGGTCATGGGCACAAAAGTTCTAGGCCTATGTCTTAGGATTTGATGTATAAAGTTTCGTACGAATCCGAGGTGTGTTGAGGGTGAAACAGTCAAAATACTGAGAGATGTACGAATATAAGGAAAAAACTTTCGAAAATTGCCATCAAAAAGGGGAATTTTTTTAGAAATGTTGACTTAAGTCTCCGTTTCGACTCCAATATATTCATTTACCCATGAGATCTCTTGGGGAAAAATATCGAACGAGTTGAACACGAGGGTCATACATTTCGGAGAAATTAGGGAAATCTCCAATTCACCAAAGGGGTACCCCTTTCAGAAATCTTCGATTTCTCTAATATGGATCCGTGCAATGTTTTGATAGTGAATACTAAAGAATATGCGAGGGTCATGGGCACAAAAGTTCTAGGCCTATGTCTTAGGATTTGATGTATAAAGTTTCGTACGAATCCGAGGTTTGTTGAGGGTGAAACAGTCAAAATACTGAGAGATGTACGAATATAAGGAAAAAACTTTCGAAAATTGCCATCAAAAAGGGGAATTTTTTTAGAAATGTTGACTTAAGTCTCCGTTTCGACTCCAATATATTCATTTACCCATGAGATCTCTTGGGGAAAAATATCGAACGAGTTGAACACGAGGGTCATACATTTCGGAGAAATTAGGGAAATCTCCAATTCACCAAAGGGGTACCCCTTTCAGAAATCTTCGATTTCTCTAATATGGATCCGTGCAATGTTTTGATAGTGAATACTAAAGAATATGCGAGGGTCATGGGCACAAAAGTTCTAGGCCTATGTCTTAGTATTTGATGTATAAAGTTTCGTACGAATCCGAGGTGTGTTGAGGGTGAAACAGTCAAAATACTGAGAGATGTACGAATATAAGGAAAAAACTTGCGAAAATTGCCATCAAAAAGGGGAATTTTTTTAGAAATGTTGACTTAAGTCTCCGTTTCGACTCCAATATATTCATTTACCCATGAGATCTCTTGGGGAAAAATATCGAACGAGTTGAACACGAGGGTCATACATTTCGGAGAAATTAGGGAAATCTCCAATTCACCAAAGGAGTACCCCTTTCAGAAATCTTCGATTTCTCTAATATGGATCCGTGCAATGTTTTGATAGTGAATACTAAAGAATATGCGAGGGTCATGGGCACAAAAGTTCTTGCCCTATGTCTTAGGATTTGATGTATAAAGTTTCGTACGAATCCGAGGTGTGTTGAGGGTGAAACAGTCAAAATACTGAGAGATGTACGAATATAAAGAAAAA
The DNA here is from genome assembly GCF_963169125.1 of Humulus lupulus. Taxonomy (NCBI): domain Eukaryota; kingdom Viridiplantae; phylum Streptophyta; class Magnoliopsida; order Rosales; family Cannabaceae; genus Humulus; species Humulus lupulus. The sequence continues at coordinate 2,731,882 of NC_084795.1, forward strand.
ACTTGCGAAAATTGCCATCAATAAGGGGAATTTTTTTAGAAATGTTGACTTAAGTCTCCGTTTCGACTCCAATATATTCATTTACCCATGAGATCTCTTGGGGAAAAATATCGAACGAGTTGAACACGAGGGTAATACATTTCGGAGAAATTAGTGAAATCTCCAATTCACCAAAGGGGTACCCCTTTCAGAAATCTTCGATTTCTGTAATATGGATTCGAGCAATGATTTGATAGTGAATCCTAAATAATATGCGAGGGTCATGGGCACAAAATTTGTAGGCCTATGTCTTAGGGTTCTATGTATAAAGTTTCGTACGAATCCGAGGTGTGTTGAGGGTGAAAACAGTCAAAATACTGAGAGATGTACGAATATAAGGAAAAAACTTGCGAAAATTGCCATCAAAAAGGGGAATTTTTTTAGAAATGTTGACTTAAGTCTCCGTTTCGACTCCAATATATTCATTTACCTATGAGATCTCTTGGGGAAAAATATCGAACGAGTTGAACACGAGGGTCATACATTTCGGAGAAATTAGGGAAATCTCCAATTCACCAAAGGGGTACCCCTTTCAGAAATCTTCGATTTCTCTAATATGGATCCGTGCAATGTTTTGATAGTGAATAATAAAGAATATGCGAGGGTCATGGGCACAAAAGTTCTAGGCCTATGTCTTAGGATTTGATGTATAAAGTTTCGTACGAATCCGAGGTGTGTTGAGGGTGAAACAGTCAAAATACTGAGAGATGTACGAATATAAGGAAAAAACTTTCGAAAATTGCCATCAAAAAGGGGAATTTTTTTAGAAATGTTGACTTAAGTCTCCGTTTCGACTCCAATATATTCATTTACCCATGAGATCTCTTGGGGAAAAATATCGAACGAGTTGAACACGAGGGTCATACATTTCGGAGAAATTAGGGAAATCTCCAATTCACCAAAGGGGTACCCCTTTCAGAAATCTTCGATTTCTCTAATATGGATCCGTGCAATGTTTTGATAGTGAATACTAAAGAATATGCGAGGGTCATGGGCACAAAAGTTCTAGGCCTATGTCTTAGGATTTGATGTATAAAGTTTCGTACGAATCCGAGGTTTGTTGAGGGTGAAACAGTCAAAATACTGAGAGATGTACGAATATAAGGAAAAAACTTTCGAAAATTGCCATCAAAAAGGGGAATTTTTTTAGAAATGTTGACTTAAGTCTCCGTTTCGACTCCAATATATTCATTTACCCATGAGATCTCTTGGGGAAAAATATCGAACGAGTTGAACACGAGGGTCATACATTTCGGAGAAATTAGGGAAATCTCCAATTCACCAAAGGGGTACCCCTTTCAGAAATCTTCGATTTCTCTAATATGGATCCGTGCAATGTTTTGATAGTGAATACTAAAGAATATGCGAGGGTCATGGGCACAAAAGTTCTAGGCCTATGTCTTAGTATTTGATGTATAAAGTTTCGTACGAATCCGAGGTGTGTTGAGGGTGAAACAGTCAAAATACTGAGAGATGTACGAATATAAGGAAAAAACTTGCGAAAATTGCCATCAAAAAGGGGAATTTTTTTAGAAATGTTGACTTAAGTCTCCGTTTCGACTCCAATATATTCATTTACCCATGAGATCTCTTGGGGAAAAATATCGAACGAGTTGAACACGAGGGTCATACATTTCGGAGAAATTAGGGAAATCTCCAATTCACCAAAGGAGTACCCCTTTCAGAAATCTTCGATTTCTCTAATATGGATCCGTGCAATGTTTTGATAGTGAATACTAAAGAATATGCGAGGGTCATGGGCACAAAAGTTCTTGCCCTATGTCTTAGGATTTGATGTATAAAGTTTCGTACGAATCCGAGGTGTGTTGAGGGTGAAACAGTCAAAATACTGAGAGATGTACGAATATAAAGAAAAAACTTGCGAAAATTGCCATCAATAAGGGGAATTTTTTTAGAAATGTTGACTTAAGTCTCCGTTTCGACTCCAATATATTCATTTACCCATGAGATCTCTTGGGGAAAAATATCGAACGAGTTGAACACGAGGGTAATACATTTCGGAGAAATTAGTGAAATCTCCAATTCACCAAAGGGGTACCCCTTTCAGAAATCTTCGATTTCTGTAATATGGATTCGAGCAATGATTTGATAGTGAATCCTAAATAATATGCGAGGGTCATGGGCACAAAATTTGTAGGCCTATGTCTTAGGGTTCTATGTATAAAGTTTCGTACGAATCCGAGGTGTGTTGAGGGTGAAAACAGTCAAAATACTGAGAGATGTACGAATATAAGGAAAAAACTTGCGAAAATTGCCATCAAAAAGGGGAATTTTTTTAGAAATGTTGACTTAAGTCTCCGTTTCGACTCCAATATATTCATTTACCTATGAGATCTCTTGGGGAAAAATATCGAACGAGTTGAACACGAGGGTCATACATTTCGGAGAAATTAGGGAAATCTCCAATTCACCAAAGGGGTACCCCTTTCAGAAATCTTCGATTTCTCTAATATGGATCCGTGCAATGTTTTGATAGTGAATAATAAAGAATATGCGAGGGTCATGGGCACAAAAGTTCTAGGCCTATGTCTTAGGATTTGATGTATAAAGTTTCGTACGAATCCGAGGTGTGTTGAGGGTGAAACAGTCAAAATACTGAGAGATGTACGAATATAAGGAAAAAACTTTCGAAAATTGCCATCAAAAAGGGGAATTTTTTTAGAAATGTTGACTTAAGTCTCCGTTTCGACTCCAATATATTCATTTACCCATGAGATCTCTTGGGGAAAAATATCGAACGAGTTGAACACGAGGGTCATACATTTCGGAGAAATTAGGGAAATCTCCAATTCACCAAAGGGGTACCCCTTTCAGAAATCTTCGATTTCTCTAATATGGATCCGTGCAATGTTTTGATAGTGAATACTAAAGAATATGCGAGGGTCATGGGCACAAAAGTTCTAGGCCTATGTCTTAGGATTTGATGTATAAAGTTTCGTACGAATCCGAGGTGTGTTGAGGGTGAAACAGTCAAAATACTGAGAGATGTACGAATATAAGGAAAAAACTTGCGAAAATTGCCATCAAAAAGGGGAATTTTTTTAGAAATGTTGACTTAAGTCTCCGTTTCGACTCCAATATATTCATTTACCTATGAGATCTCTTGGGGAAAAATATCGAACGAGTTGAACACGAGGGTCATACATTTCGGAGAAATTAGGGAAATCTCCAATTCACCAAAGGGGTACCCCTTTCAGAAATCTTCGATTTCTCTAATATGGATCCGTGCAATGTTTTGATAGTGAATACTAAAGAATATGCGAGGGTCATGGGCACAAAAGTTCTTGCCCTATGTCTTAGGATTTGATGTACAAAGTGTCGTACGAATCCGAGGTGTGTTGAGGGTGAAACAGTGAAAATACTGAGAGATGTACGAATATAAGGAAAAAACTTTCGAAAATTGCCATCAAAAAGGGGAATTTTTTTAGAAATGTTGACTTAAGTCTCCGTTTCGACTCCAATATATTCATTTACCCATGAAATCTCTTGGGGAAAAATATCGAACGAGTTGAACACGAGGGTAATACATTTCGGAGAAATTAGTGAAATCTCCAATTCACCAAAGGGGTACCCCTTTCAGAAATCTTCGATTTCTCTAATATGGATTCGAGCAATGATTTGATAGTGAATCCTAAATAATATGCGAGGGTCATGGGCACAAAATTTGTAGGCCTATGTCATAGGGTTCTATGTATAAAGTTTCGTAGGAATCTGAGGTGTGTTGAGGGTTAAAACAGTCAAAATACTGAGAGATGTACGAATATAAGGAAAAAACTTGCGAAAATTGCCATCAAAAAGGGGAATTTTTTTAGAAATGTTGACTTAAGTCTCCGTTTCGACTCCAATATATTCATTTACCCATGAGATCTCTTGGGGAAAAATATCGAACGAGTTGAACACGAGGGTCATACATTTCGGAGAAATTAGGGAAATCTCCAATTCACCAAAGGGGTACCCCTTTCAGAAATCTTCGATTTCTCTAATATGGATCCGTGCAATGTTTTGATAGTGAATCCTAAATAATATGCGAGGGTCATGGGCACAAAATTTGTAGGCCTATGTCTTAGGATTTGATGTATAAAGTTTCGTACGAATCCGAGGTGTGTTGAGGGTGAAACAGTCAAAATACTGAGAGATGTACGAATATAAGGAAAAAACTTGCGAAAATTGCCATCAAAAAGGGGAATTTTTTTAGAAATGTTGACTTAAGTCTCCGTTTCGACTCCAATATATTCATTTACCCATGAGATCTCTTGGGGAAAAATATCGAACGAGTTGAACACGAGGGTCATACATTTCGGAGGAATTAGGGAAATCTCCAATTCACCAAAGGGGTACCCCTTTCAGAAATCTTCGATTTCTCTAATATGGATCCGTGCAATGTTTTGATAGTGAATACTAAAGAATATGCGAGGGTCATGGGCACAAAAGTTCTTGCCCTATGTCTTAGGATTTGATGTACAAAGTTTCGTACGAATCCGAGGTGGGTTGAGGGTGAAACAGTCAAAATACTGAGAGATGTACGAATATAAGGAAAAAACTTTCGAAAATTGCCATCAAAAAGGGGAATTTTTTTAGAAATGTTGACTTAAGTCTCCGTTTCGACTCCAATATATTCATTTACCCATGAAATCTCTTGGGGAAAAATATCGAACGAGTTGAAGACGAGGGTAATACATTTCGGAGAAATTAGTGAAATCTCCAATTCACCAAAGGGGTACCCCTTTCAGAAATCTTCGATTTCTCTAATATGGATTCGAGCAATGATTTGATAGTGAATCCTAAATAATATGCGAGGGTCATGGGCACAAAATTTGTAGGCCTATGTCTTAGGGTTCTATGTATAAAGTTTCGTACGAATCCAAGGTGTGTTGAGGGTCAATACAGTCAAAATACTGAGAGATGTACGAATATAAGGAAAAAACTTGCGAAAATTGCCATCAAAAAGGGGAATTTTTTTAGAAATGTTGACTTAAGTCTCCGTTTCGACTCCAATATATTCATTTACCCATGAGATCTCTTGGGGAAAAATATCGAACGAGTTGAACACGAGGGTCATACATTTCGGAGGAATTAGGGAAATCTCCAATTCACCAAAGGGGTACCCCTTTCAGAAATCTTCGATTTCTCTAATATGGATCCGTGCAATGTTTTGATAGTGAATACTAAAGAATATGCGAGGGTCATGGGCACAAAAGTTCTTGCCCTATGTCTTAGGATTTGATGTACAAAGTTTCGTACGAATCCGAGGTGGGTTGAGGGTGAAACAGTCAAAATACTGAGAGATGTACGAATATAAGGAAAAAACTTTCGAAAATTGCCATCAAAAAGGGGAATTTTTTTAGAAATGTTGACTTAAGTCTCCGTTTCGACTCCAATATATTCATTTACCCATGAGATCTCTTGGGGAAAAATATCGAACGAGTTGAACACGAGGGTCATACATTTCGGAGAAATTAGGGAAATCTCCAATTCACCAAAGGGGTACCCCTTTCAGAAATCTTCGATTTCTCTAATATGGATCCGTGCAATGTTTTGATAGTGAATACTAAAGAATATGCGAGGGTCATGGGCACAAAAGTTCTTGCCCTATGTCTTAGGATTTGATGTACAAAGTTTCGTACGAATCCGAGGTGTGTTGAGGGTGAAACAGTGAAAATACTGAGAGATGTACGAATATAAGGAAAAAACTTTCGAAAATTGCCATCAAAAAGGGGAATTTTTTTAGAAATGTTGACTTAAGTCTCCGTTTCGACTCCAATATATTCATTTACCCATGAGATCTCTTGGGGAAAAATATCGAACGAGTTGAACACGAGGGTCATACATTTCGGAGAAATTAGGGAAATCTCCAATTCACCAAAGGGGTACCCCTTTCAGAAATCTTCGATTTCTCTAATATGGATCCGTGCAATGTTTTGATAGTGAATCCTAAATAATATGCGAGGGTCATGGGCACAAAATTTGTAGGCCTATGTCTTAGGATTTGATGTATAAAGTTTCGTACGAATCCGAGGTGTGTTGAGGGTGAAACAGTCAAAATACTGAGAGATGTACGAATATAAGGAAAAAACTTGCGAAAATTGCCATCAAAAAGGGGAATTTTTTTAGAAATGTTGACTTAAGTCTCCGTTTCGACTCCAATATATTCATTTACCCATGAGATCTCTTGGGGAAAAATATCGAACGAGTTGAACACGAGGGTCATACATTTCGGAGGAATTAGGGAAATCTCCAATTCACCAAAGGGGTACCCCTTTCAGAAATCTTCGATTTCTCTAATATGGATCCGTGCAATGTTTTGATAGTGAATACTAAAGAATATGCGAGGGTCATGGGCACAAAAGTTCTTGCCCTATGTCTTAGGATTTGATGTACAAAGTTTCGTACGAATCCGAGGTGGGTTGAGGGTGAAACAGTCAAAATACTGAGAGATGTACGAATATAAGGAAAAAACTTTCGAAAATTGCCATCAAAAAGGGGAATTTTTTTAGAAATGTTGACTTAAGTCTCCGTTTCGACTCCAATATATTCATTTACCCATGAAATCTCTTGGGGAAAAATATCGAACGAGTTGAAGACGAGGGTAATACATTTCGGAGAAATTAGTGAAATCTCCAATTCACCAAAGGGGTACCCCTTTCAGAAATCTTCGATTTCTCTAATATGGATTCGAGCAATGATTTGATAGTGAATCCTAAATAATATGCGAGGGTCATGGGCACAAAATTTGTAGGCCTATGTCTTAGGGTTCTATGTATAAAGTTTCGTACGAATCCAAGGTGTGTTGAGGGTCAATACAGTCAAAATACTGAGAGATGTACGAATATAAGGAAAAAACTTGCGAAAATTGCCATCAAAAAGGGGAATTTTTTTAGAAATGTTGACTTAAGTCTCCGTTTCGACTCCAATATATTCATTTACCCATGAGATCTCTTGGGGAAAAATATCGAACGAGTTGAACACGAGGGTCATACATTTCGGAGGAATTAGGGAAATCTCCAATTCACCAAAGGGGTACCCCTTTCAGAAATCTTCGATTTCTCTAATATGGATCCGTGCAATGTTTTGATAGTGAATACTAAAGAATATGCGAGGGTCATGGGCACAAAAGTTCTTGCCCTATGTCTTAGGATTTGATGTACAAAGTTTCGTACGAATCCGAGGTGGGTTGAGGGTGAAACAGTCAAAATACTGAGAGATGTACGAATATAAGGAAAAAACTTTCGAAAATTGCCATCAAAAAGGGGAATTTTTTTAGAAATGTTGACTTAAGTCTCCGTTTCGACTCCAATATATTCATTTACCCATGAGATCTCTTGGGGAAAAATATCGAACGAGTTGAACACGAGGGTCATACATTTCGGAGAAATTAGGGAAATCTCCAATTCACCAAAGGGGTACCCCTTTCAGAAATCTTCGATTTCTCTAATATGGATCCGTGCAATGTTTTGATAGTGAATACTAAAGAATATGCGAGGGTCATGGGCACAAAAGTTCTTGCCCTATGTCTTAGGATTTGATGTACAAAGTTTCGTACGAATCCGAGGTGTGTTGAGGGTGAAACAGTGAAAATACTGAGAGATGTACGAATATAAGGAAAAAACTTTCGAAAATTGCCATCAAAAAGGGGAATTTTTTTAGAAATGTTGACTTAAGTCTCCGTTTCGACTCCAATATATTAATTTACCCATGAGATCTCTTGGGGAAAAATATCGAACGAGTTGAACACGAGGGTCATACATTTCGGAGAAATTAGGGAAATCTCCAATTCACCAAAGGGGTACCCCTTTCAGAAATCTTCGATTTCTCTAATATGGATCCGTGCAATGTTTTGATAGTGAATACTAAATAATATGCGAGGGTCATGGGCACAAAAGTTCTTGCCCTATGTCTTAGGATTTGATGTACAAAGTTTCGTACGAATCCGAGGTGTGTTGAGGGTGAAACAGTGAAAATACTGAGAGATGTACGAATATAAGGAAAAAACTTTCGAAAATTGCCATCAAAAAGGGGAATTTTTTTAGAAATGTTGACTTAAGTCTCCGTTTCGACTCCAATATATTCATTTACCCATGAAATCTCTTGGGGAAAAATATCGAACGAGTTGAACACGAGGGTAATACATTTCGGAGAAATTAGTGAAATCTCCAATTCACCAAAGGGGTACCCCTTTCAGAAATCTTCGATATCTCTAATATGGATTCGAGCAATGATTTGATAGTGAATCCTAAATAATATGCGAGGGTCATGGGCACAAAATTTGTAGGCCTATGTCTTAGGGTTCTATGTATAAAGTTTCGTACGAATCCGAGGTGTGTTGAGGGTGAAAACAGTCAAAATACTGAGAGATGTACGAATATAAGGAAAAAACTTGCGAAAATTGCCATCAAAAAGGGGAATTTTTTTAGAAATGTTGACTTAAGTCTCCGTTTCGACTCCAATATATTCATTTACCCATGAGATCTCTTGGGGAAAAATATCGAACGAGTTGAACACGAGGGTCATACATTTCGGAGAAATTAGGGAAATCTCCAATTCACCAAAGGGGTACCCCTTTCAGAAATCTTCGATTTCTCTAATATGGATCCGTGCAATGTTTTGATAGTGAATACTAAAGAATATGCGAGGGTCATGGGCACAAAAGTTCTTGCCCTATGTCTTAGGATTTGATGTATAAAGTTTCGTACGAATCCGAGGTGTGTTGTGGGTGAAACAGTCAAAATACTGAGAGATGTACGAATATAAAGAAAAAACTTGCGAAAATTGCCATCAATAAGGGGAATTTTTTTAGAAATGTTGACTTAAGTCTCCGTTTCGTCTCCAATATATTCATTTACCCATGAGATCTCTTGGGGAAAAATATCGAACGAGTTGAACACGAGGGTAATACATTTCGGAGAAATTAGTGAAATCTCCAATTCACCAAAGGGGTACCCCTTTCAGAAATCTTCGATTTCTGTAATATGGATTCGAGCAATGATTTGATAGTGAATCCTAAATAATATGCGAGGGTCATGGGCAGAAAATTTGTAGGCCTATGTCTTAGGGTTCTATGTATAAAGTTTCGTACGAATCCGAGGTGTGTTGAGGGTTAAAACAGTCAAAATACTGAGAGATGTACGAATATAAGGAAAAAACTTGCGAAAATTGCCATCAAAAAGGGGAATTTTTTTAGAAATGTTGACTTAAGTCTCCGTTTCGACTCCAATATATTCATTTACCCATGAGATCTCTTGGGGAAAAATATCGAACGAGTTGAACACGAGGGTCATACATTTCGGAGAAATTAGGGAAATCTCCAATTCACCAAAGGGGTACCCCTTTCAGAAATCTTCGATTTCTCTAATATGGATCCGTGCAATGTTTTGATAGTGAATACTAAAGAATATGCGAGGGTCATGGGCACAAAATTTCTTGCCCTATGTCTTAGGATTTGATGTACAAAGTTTCGTACGAATCCGAGGTGTGTTGAGGGTGAAACAGTGAAAATACTGAGAGATGTACGAATATAAGGAAAAAACTTTCGAAAATTGCCATCAAAAAGGGGAATTTTTTTAGAAATGTTGACTTAAGTCTCCGTTTCGACTCCAATATATTCATTTACCCATGAGATCTCTTGGGGAAAAATATCGAACGAGTTGAACACGAGGGTCATACATTTCGGAGAAATTAGGGAAATCTCCAATTCACCAAAGGGGTACCCCTTTCAGAAATCTTCGATTTCTCTAATATGGATCCGTGCAATGTTTTGATAGTGAATACTAAAGAATATGCGAGGGTCATGGGCACAAAAGTTCTTTCCCTATGTCTTAGGATTTGATGTACAAAGTTTCGTACGAATCCGAGGTGTGTTGAGGGTGAAACAGTGAAAATACTGAGAGATGTACGAATATAAGGAAAAAACTTTCGAAAATTGCCATCAAAAAGGGGAATTTTTTTAGAAATGTTGACTTAAGTCTCCGTTTCGACTCCAATATATTCATTTACCCATGAAATCTCTTGGGGAAAAATATCGAACGAGTTGAACACGAGGGTAATACATTTCGGAGAAATTAGTGAAATCTCCAATTCACCAAAGGGGTACCCCTTTCAGAAATCTTCGATTTCTCTAATATGGATTCGAGCAATGATTTGATAGTGAATCCTAAATAATATGCGAGGGTCATGGGCACAAAATTTGTAGGCCTATGTCTTAGGGTTCTATGTATAAAGTTTCGTACGAATCCGAGGTGTGTTGAGGGTGAAAACAGTCAAAATACTGAGAGATGTACGAATATAAGGAAAAAACTTGCGAAAATTGCCATCAAAAAGGGGAATTTTTTTAGAAATGTTGACTTAAGTCTCCGTTTCGACTCCAATATATTCATTTACCTATGAGATCTCTTGGGGAAAAATATCGAACGAGTTGAACACGAGGGTCATACATTTCGGAGAAATTAGGGAAATCTCCAATTCACCAAAGGGGTACCCCTTTCAGAAATCTTCGATTTCTCTAATATGGATCCGTGCAATGTTTTGATAGTGAATACTAAAGAATATGCGAGGGTCATGGGCACAAAAGTTCTTGCCCTATGTCTTAGGATTTGATGTACAAAGTTTCGTACGAATCCGAGGTGTGTTGAGGGTGAAACAGTGAAAATACTGAGAGATGTACGAATATAAGGAAAAAACTTTCGAAAATTGCCATCAAAAAGGGGAATTTTTTTAGAAATGTTGACTTAAGTCTCCGTTTCGACTCCAATATATTCATTTACCCATGAAATCTCTTGGGGAAAAATATCGAACGAGTTGAACACGAGGGTAATACATTTCGGAGAAATTAGTGAAATCTCCAATTCACCAAAGGGGTACCCCTTTCAGAAATCTTCGATTTCTCTAATATGGATTCGAGCAATGATTTGATAGTGAATCCTAAATAATATGCGAGGGTCATGGGCACAAAATTTGTAGGCCTATGTCTTAGGGTTCTATGTATAAAGTTTCGTACGAATCCGAGGTGTGTTGAGGGTGAAAACAGTCAAAATACTGAGAGATGTACGAATATAAGGAAAAAACTTGCGAAAATTGCCATCAAAAAGGGGAATTTTTTTAGAAATGTTGACTTAAGTCTCCGTTTCGACTCCAATATATTCATTTACCTATGAGATCTCTTGGGGAAAAATATCGAACGAGTTGAACACGAGGGTCATACATTTCGGAGAAATTAGGGAAATCTCCAATTCACCAAAGGGGTACCCCTTTCAGAAATCTTCGATTTCTCTAATATGGATCCGTGCAATGTTTTGATAGTGAATACTAAAGAATATGCGAGGGTCATGGGCACAAAAGTTCTTGCCCTATGTCTTAGGATTTGATGTACAAAGTTTCGTACGAATCCGAGGTGTGTTGAGGGTGAAACAGTGAAAATACTGAGAGATGTACGAATATAAGGAAAAAACTTTCGAAAATTGCCATCAAAAAGGGGAATTTTTTTAGAAATGTTGACTTAAGTCTCCGTTTCGACTCCAATATATTCATTTACCCATGAAATCTCTTGGGGAAAAATATCGAACGAGTTGAACACGAGGGTAATACATTTCGGAGAAATTAGTGAAATCTCCAATTCACCAAAGGGGTACCCCTTTCAGAAATCTTCGATTTCTGTAATATGGATTCGAGCAATGATTTGATAGTGAATCCTAAATAATATGCGAGGGTCATGGGCACAAAATTTGTAGGCCTATGTCTTAGGGTTCTATGTATAAAGTTTCGTACGAATCCGAGGTGTGTTGAGGGTCAATACAGTCAAAATACTGAGAGATGTACGAATATAAGGAAAAAACTTGCGAAAATTGCCATCAAAAAGGGGAATTTTTTTAGAAATGTTGACTTAAGTCTCCGTTTCGACTCCAATATATTCATTTACCCATGAGATCTCTTGGGGAAAAATATCGAACGAGTTGAACACGAGGGTCATACATTTCAGAGAAATTAGGGAAATCTCCAATTCACCAAAGGGGTACCCCTTTCAGAAATCTTCGATTTCTCTAATATGGATCCGTGCAATGTTTTGATAGTGAATACTAAAGAATATGCGAGGGTCATGGGCACAAAAGTTCTTGCCCTATGTCTTAGGATTTGATGTATAAAGTTTCGTACGAATCCGAGGTGTGTTGTGGGTGAAACAGTCAAAATACTGAGAGATGTACGAATATAAAGAAAAAACTTGCGAAAATTGCCATCAATAAGGGGAATTTTTTTAGAAATGTTGACTTAAGTCTCCGTTTCGTCTCCAATATATTCATTTACCCATGAGATCTCTTGGGGAAAAATATCGAACGAGTTGAACACGAGGGTAATACATTTTGGAGAAATTAGTGAAATCTCCAATTCACCAAAGGGGTACCCCTTTCAGAAATCTTCGATTTCTGTAATATGGATTCGAGCAATGATTTGATAGTGAATCCTAAATAATATGCGAGGGTCATGGGCAGAAAATTTGTAGGCCTATGTCTTAGGGTTCTATGTATAAAGTTTCATACGAATCCGAGGTGTGTTGAGGGTTAAAACAGTCAAAATACTGAGAGATGTACGAATATAAGGAAAAAACTTGCGAAAATTGCCATCAAAAAGGGGAATTTTTTTAGAAATGTTGACTTAAGTCTCCGTTTCGACTCCAATATATTCATTTACCCATGAGATCTCTTGGGGAAAAATATCGAACGAGTTGAACACGAGGGTCATACATTTCAGAGAAATTAGGGAAATCTCCAATTCACCAAAGGGGTACCCCTTTCAGAAATCTTCGATTTCTCTAATATGGATCCGTGGAATGTTTTGTTAGTGAATACTAAAGAATATGCGAGAGTCATGGGCACAAAAGTTCTTGCCCTATGTCTTAGGATTTGATGTATAAAGTTTCGTAGGAATCCGAGGTGTGTTGACGGTGAAACAGTCAAAATACTGAGAGATGTACGAATATAAGGAAAAAACTTGCGAAAATTGCCATCAAAAAGGGGAATTTTTTTAGAAATGTTGACTTAAGTCTCCGTTTCGACTCCAATATATTCATTTACCTATGAGATCTCTTGGGGAAAAATATCGAACAAGTTGAACACGAGGGTCATACATTTCGGAGAAATTAGGGAAATCTCCAATTCACCAAAGGGGTACCCCTTTCAGAAATCTTCGATTTCTCTAATATGGATCCGTGCAATGTTTTGATAGTGAATACTAAAGAATATGCGAGGGTCATGGGCACAAAAGTTCTTGCCCTATGTCTTAGGATTTGATGTACAAAGTTTCGTACGAATCCGAGGTGTGTTGAGGGTGAAACAGTGAAAATACTGAGAGATGTACGAATATAAGGAAAAAACTTTCGAAAATTGCCATCAAAAAGGGGAATTTTTTTAGAAATGTTGACTTATGTCTCCGTTTCGACTCCAATATATTCATTTACCCATGAAATCTCTTGGGGAAAAATATCGAACGAGTTGAACACGAGGGTAATACATTTCGGAGAAATTAGTGAAATCTCCAATTCACCAAAGGGGTACCCCTTTCAGAAATCTTCGATTTCTGTAATATGGATTCGAGCAATGATTTGATAGTGAATCCTAAATAATATGCGAGGGTCATGGGCACAAAATTTGTAGGCCTATGTCTTAGGGTTCTATGTATAAAGTTTCGTACGAATCCGAGGTGTGTTGAGGGTCAATACAGTCAAAATACTGAGAGATGTACGAATATAAGGAAAAAACTTGCGAAAATTGCCATCAAAAAGGGGAATTTTTTTAGAAATGTTGACTTAAGTCTCCGTTTCGACTCCAATATATTCATTTACCCATGAGATCTCTTGGGGAAAAATATCGAACGAGTTGAACACGAGGGTCATACATTTCAGAGAAATTAGGGAAATCTCCAATTCACCAAAGGGGTACCCCTTTCAGAAATCTTCGATTTCTCTAATATGGATCCGTGCAATGTTTTGATAGTGAATACTAAAGAATATGCGAGGGTCATGGGCACAAAAGTTCTTGCCCTATGTCTTAGGATTTGATGTATAAAGTTTCGTACGAATCCGAGGTGTGTTGTGGGTGAAACAGTCAAAATACTGAGAGATGTACGAATATAAAGAAAAAACTTGCGAAAATTGCCATCAATAAGGGGAATTTTTTTAGAAATGTTGACTTAAGTCTCCGTTTCGTCTCCAATATATTCATTTACCCATGAGATCTCTTGGGGAAAAATATCGAACGAGTTGAACACGAGGGTAATACATTTCGGAGAAATTAGTGAAATCTCCAATTCACCAAAGGGGTACCCCTTTCAGAAATCTTCGATTTCTGTAATATGGATTCGAGCAATGATTTGATAGTGAATCCTAAATAATATGCGAGGGTCATGGGCAGAAAATTTGTAGGCCTATGTCTTAGGGTTCTATGTATAAAGTTTCATACGAATCCGAGGTGTGTTGAGGGTTAAAACAGTCAAAATACTGAGAGATGTACGAATATAAGGAAAAAACTTGCGAAAATTGCCATCAAAAAGGGGAATTTTTTTAGAAATGTTGACTTAAGTCTCCGTTTCGACTCCAATATATTCATTTACCCATGAGATCTCTTGGGGAAAAATATCGAACGAGTTGAACACGAGGGTCATACATTTCAGAGAAATTAGGGAAATCTCCAATTCACCAAAGGGGTACCCCTTTCAGAAATCTTCGATTTCTCTAATATGGATCCGTGGAATGTTTTGTTAGTGAATACTAAAGAATATGCGAGAGTCATGGGCACAAAAGTTCTTGCCCTATGTCTTAGGATTTGATGTATAAAGTTTCGTAGGAATCCGAGGTGTGTTGACGGTGAAACAGTCAAAATACTGAGAGATGTACGAATATAAGGAAAAAACTTGCGAAAATTGCCATCAAAAAGGGGAATTTTTTTAGAAATGTTGACTTAAGTCTCCGTTTCGACTCCAATATATTCATTTACCTATGAGATCTCTTGGGGAAAAATATCGAACAAGTTGAACACGAGGGTCATACATTTCGGAGAAATTAGGGAAATCTCCAATTCACCAAAGGGGTACCCCTTTCAGAAATCTTCGATTTCTCTAATATGGATCCGTGCAATGTTTTGATAGTGAATACTAAAGAATATGCGAGGGTCATGGGCACAAAAGTTGTAGCCCTATGTCTTAGGGTACTATGTATAAAATTACGTGAAAATCCGAGGTGTGTAGAGGGTGATACAGTCAAAATACTGAGAGATGTACGAATATAAGGAAAAAACTTGCGAAAATTGCCATCAAATAGGGGAATTTTTTTTGAAATGTTGACTTAAGGCTCCGTTTCGACTCCAATATATTCATTTACCCATGAGATCTCTTGGGGAAAAATATCGAACGAGTTGAACACGAGGGTAATACATTTCGGAGAAATTAGTGAAATCTCCAATTCACCAAAGGGGTACCCCTTTCAGAAATCTTCGATTTCTCTAATATGGATCCGTGCAAGGTTTTGATAGTGAATACTAAAGAATATGCGAAGGTCATGGGCACAAAAGTTCTTGCCCTATGTCTTAGGATTTGATGTATAAAGTTTCGTATGAATCCGAGGTGTGTTGAGGGTGAAACAGTGAAAATACTGAGAGATGTACGAATATAAGGAAAAAACTTTCGAAAATTGCCATCAAAAAGGGGAATTTTTTTAGAAATGTTGACTTAAGTCTCCGTTTCGACTCCAATATATTCATTTACCCATGAAATCTCTTGGGGAAAAATATCGAACGAGTTGAACACGAGGGTAATACATTTCGGAGAAATTAGTGAAATCTCCAATTCACCAAAGGGGTACCCCTTTCAGAAATCTTCGATATCTCTAATATGGATTCGAGCAATGATTTGATAGTGAATCCTAAATAATATGCGAGGGTCATGGGCACAAAATTTGTAGGCCTATGTCTTAGGGTTCTATGTATAAAGTTTCGTACGAATCCGAGGTGTGTTGAGGGTGAAAACAGTCAAAATACTGAGAGATGTACGAATATAAGGAAAAAACTTGCGGAAATTGCCATCAAAAAGGGGAATTTTTTTAGAAATGTTGACTTAAGTCTCCGTTTCGACTCCAATATATTCATTTACCTATGAGATCTCTTGGAGAAAAATATCGAACGAGTTGAACACGAGGGTCATACATTTCGGAGAAATTAGGGAAATCTCCAATTCACCAAAGGGGTACCCCTTTCAGAAATCTTCGATTTCTCTAATATGGATCCGTGCAATGTTTTGATAGTGAATACTAAAGAATATGCGAGGGTCATGGGCACAAAAGTTCTTTCCCTATGTCTTAGGATTTGATGTACAAAGTTTCGTACGAATCCGAGGTGTGTTGAGGGTGAAACAGTGAAAATACTGAGAGATGTACGAATATAAGGAAAAAACTTTCGAAAATTGCCATCAAAAAGGGGAATTTTTTTAGAAATGTTGACTTAAGTCTCCGTTTCGACTCCAATATATTCATTTACCCATGAAATCTCTTGGGGAAAAATATCGAACGAGTTGAACACGAGGGTAATACATTTCGGAGAAATTAGTGAAATCTCCAATTCACCAAAGGGGTACCCCTTTCAGAAATCTTCGATTTCTCTAATATGGATTCGAGCAATGATTTGATAGTGAATCCTAAATAATATGCGAGGGTCATGGGCACAAAATTTGTAGGCCTATGTCTTAGGGTTCTATGTATAAAGTTTCGTACGAATCCGAGGTGTGTTGAGGGTCAATACAGTCAAAATACTGAGAGATGTACGAATATAAGGAAAAAACTTGCGAAAATTGCCATCAAAAAGGGGAATTTTTTTAGAAATGTTGACTTAAGTCTCCGTTTCGACTCCAATATATTCATTTACCCATGAGATCTCTTGGGGAAAAATATCGAACGAGTTGAACACGAGGGTCATACATTTCGGAGAAATTAGGGAAATCTCCAATTCACCAAAGGGGTACCCCTTTCAGAAATCTTCGATTTCTCTAATATGGATCCGTGCAATGTTTTGATAGTGAATACTAAAGAATATGCGAGGGTCATGGGCACAAAAGGTCTAGGCCTATGTCTTAGGATTTGATGTATAAAGTTTTGTACGAATCCGAGGTGTGTTGAGGGTGAAACAGTAAAAATACTAAGAGATGTACGAATATAAGGAAAAAACTTGCGAAAATTGCCATCAATAAGGGGAATTGTTTTAGAAATGTTGACTTAAGTCTCCGTTTCGACTCCAATATATTCATTTACCCATGAGATCTCTTGGGGAAAAATATCGAACGAGTTGAACACGAGGGTAATACATTTCGGAGAAATTAGTGAAATCTCCAATTCACCAAAGGGGTAACCCTTTCAGAAATCTTCGATTTCTGTAATATGGATTCGAGCAATGATTTGATAGTGAATCCTAAATAATATGCGAGGGTCATGGGCACAAAATTTGTAGGCCTATGTCTTAGGGTTCTATGTATAAAGTTTCGTACGAATCCGAGGTGTGTTGAGGGTCAATACAGTCAAAATACTGAGAGATGTACGAATATAAGGAAAAAACTTGCGAAAATTGCCATCAAAAAGGGGAATTTTTTTAGAAATGTTGACTTAAGTCTCCGTTTCGACTCCAATATATTCATTTACCCATGAGATCTCTTGGGGAAAAATATCGAACGAGTTGAACACGAGGGTCATACATTTCGGAGAAATTAGGGAAATCTCCAATTCACCAAAGGGGTACCCCTTTCAGAAATCTTCGATTTCTCTAATATGGATCCGTGCAATGTTTTGATAGTGAATACTAAAGAATATGCGAGGGTCATGGGCACAAAAGGTCTAGGCCTATGTCTTAGGATTTGATGTATAAAGTTTTGTACGAATCCGAGGTGTGTTGAGGGTGAAACAGTAAAAATACTAAGAGATGTACGAATATAAGGAAAAAACTTGCGAAAATTGCCATCAAAAAGGGGAATTTTTTTAGAAATGTTGACTTAAGTCTCCGTTTCGACTCCAATATATTCATTTACCCATGAGATCTCTTGGGGAAAAATATCGAATGAGTTGAACACGAGGGTCATACATTTCGGAGAAATTAGGGAAATCTCCAATTCACCAAAGGGGTACCCCTTTCAGAAATCTTCGATTTCTCTAATATGGTTCCGTGCAATGTTTTGATAGTGAATACTAAAGAATATGCGAGGGTCATGGGCACAAAAGTTCTTGCCCTATGTCTTAGGATTTGATGTATAAAGTTTCGTACGAATCCGAGGTGTGTTGAGGGTGAAACAGTCAAAATACTGAGAGATGTACGAATATAAAGAAAAAACTTGCGAAAATTGCCATCAATAAGGGGAATTGTTTTAGAAATGTTGACTTAAGTCTCCGTTTCGACTCCAATATATTCATTTACCCATGAGATCTCTTGGGGAAAAATATCGAACGAGTTGAACACGAGGGTAATACATTTCGGAGAAATTAGTGAAATCTCCAATTCACCAAAGGGGTAACCCTTTCAGAAATCTTCGATTTCTGTAATATGGATTCGAGCAATGATTTGATAGTGAATCCTAAATAATATGCGAGGGTCATGGGCACAAAATTTGTAGGCCTATGTCTTAGGGTTCTATGTATAAAGTTTCGTACGAATCCGAGGTGTGTTGAGGGTTAAAACAGTCAAAATACTGAGAGATGTACGAATATAAGGAAAAAACTTGCGAAAATTGCCATCAAAAAGGGGAATTTTTTTAGAAATGTTGACTTAAGTCTCCGTTTCGACTCCAATATATTCATTTACCCATGAGATCTCTTGGGGAAAAATATCGAACGAGTTGAACACGAGGGTCATACATTTCAGAGAAATTAGGGAAATCTCCAATTCACCAAAGGGGTACCCCTTTCAGAAATCTTCGATTTCTCTAATATGGATCCGTGGAATGTTTTGTTAGTGAATACTAAAGAATATGCGAGAGTCATGGGCACAAAAGTTCTTGCCCTATGTCTTAGGATTTGATGTATAAAGTTTCGTAGGAATCCGAGGTGTGTTGACGGTGAAACAGTCAAAATACTGAGAGATGTACGAATATAAGGAAAAAACTTGCGAAAATTGCCATCAAAAAGGGGAATTTTTTTAGAAATGTTGACTTAAGTCTCGGTTTCGACCCCAATATATTCATTTACCCATGAGATCTCTTGGGGAAAAATGTCGAACGAGTTGAACACGAGGGTAATACATTTCGGAGAAATTAGTGAAATCTCCAATTCACCAAAGGGGTACCCCTTTCAGAAATCTTCGATTTCTCTAATATGGATTCGAGCAATGATTTGATATTGAATCCTAAATAATATGCGAGGGTCATGGGCACAAAATTTGTAGGCCTATGTCTTAGGGTTCTATGTATAAAGTATCGTACGAATCCGAGGTGTGTTGAGGGTTAAAACAGTCAAAATACTGAGAGATGTACGAATATAAGGAAAAAACTTGCGAAAATTGCCATCAAAAAGGGGAATTTTTTTAGAAATGTTGACTTAAGTCTCCGTTTCGACTCCAATATATTCATTTACCCATGAGATCTCTTGGGGAAAAATATCGAACGAGTTGAACACGAGGGTCATACATTTCGGAGAAATTAGGGAAATCTCCAATTCACCAAAGGGGTACCCCTTTCAGAAATCTTCGATTTCTCTAATATGGATCCGTGGAATGTTTTGTTAGTGAATACTAAAGAATATGCGAGAGTCATGGGCACAAAAGTTCTTGCCCTATGTCTTAGGATTTGATGTATAAAGTTTCGTAGGAATCCGAGGTGTGTTGACGGTGAAACAGTCAAAATACTGAGAGATGTACGAATATAAGGAAAAAACTTGCGAAAATTGCCATCAAAAAGGGGAATTTTTTTAGAAATGTTGACTTAAGTCTCCGTTTCGACCCCAATATATTCATTTACCCATGAGATCTCTTGGGGAAAAATATCGAACGAGTTGAACACGAGGGTAATACATTTCGGAGAAATTAGTGAAATCTCCAATTCACCAAAGAGGTACCCCTTTCAGAAATCTTCGATTTCTCTAATATGGATTCGAGCAATGATTTGATAGTGAATCCTAAATAATATGCGAGGGTCATGGGCACAAAATTTGTAGGCCTATGTCTTAGGGTTCTATGTATAAAGTTTCGTACGAATCCGAGGTGTGTTGAGGGTTAAAACAGTCAAAATACTGAGAGATGTACGAATATAAGGAAAAAACTTGCGAAAATTGCCATCAAAAAGGGGAATTTTTTTAGAAATGTTGACTTAAGTCTCCGTTTCGACTCCAATATATTCATTTACCCATGAGATCTCTTGGGGAAAAATATCGAACGAGTTGAACACGAGGGTCATACATTTCGGAGAAATTAGGGAAATCTCCAATTCACCAAAGGGGTACCCCTTTCAGAAATCTTCGATTTCTCTAATATGGATCCGTGGAATGTTTTGTTAGTGAATACTAAAGAATATGCGAGAGCCATGGGCACAAAAGTTCTTGGCCTATGTCTTAGGATTTGATGTATAAAGTTTCGTAGGAATCCGAGGTGTGTTGACGGTGAAACAGTCAAAATACTGAGAGATGTACGAATATAAGGAAAAAACTTGCGAAAATTGCCATCAAAAAGGGGAATTTTTTTAGAAATGTTGACTTAAGTCTCCGTTTCGACCCCAATATATTCATTTACCCATGAGATCTCTTGGGGAAAAATATCGAACGAGTTGAACACGAGGGTAATACATTTCGGAGAAATTAGTGAAATCTCCAATTCACCAAAGGGGTACCCCTTTCAGAAATCTTCGATTTCTCTAATATGGATTCGAGCAATGATTTGATAGTGAATCCTAAATAATATGCGAGGGTCATGGGCACAAAATTTGTAGGCCTATGTCTTAGGGTTCTATGTATAAAGTTTCGTACGAATCCGAGGTGTGTTGAGGGTTAAAACAGTCAAAATACTGAGAGATGTACGAATATAAGGAAAAAACTTGCGAAAATTGCCATAAAAAAGGGGAATTTTTTTAGAAATGTTGACTTAAGTCTCCGTTTCGACTCCAATATATTCATTTACCCATCAGATCTCTTGGGGAAAAATATCGAACGAGTTGAACACGAGGGTCATACATTTCAGAGAAATTAGGGAAATCTCCAATTCACCAAAGGGGTACCCCTTTCAGAAATCTTCGATTTCTCTAATATGGATCCGTGGAATGTTTTGTTAGTGAATACTAAAGAATATGCGAGAGTCATGGGCACAAAAGTTCTTGCCCTATGTCTTAGGATTTGATGTATAAAGTTTCGTAGGAATCCGAGGTGTGTTGACGGTGAAACAGTCAAAATACTGAGAGATGTACGAATATAAGGAAAAAACTTGCGAAAATTGCCATCAAAAAGGGGAATTTTTTTAGAAATGTTGACTTAAGTCTCCGTTTCGACTCCAATATATTCATTTACCCATGAAATCTCTTGGGGAAAAATATCGAACGAGTTGAACACGAGGGTCATACATTTCAGAGAAATTAGGGAAATCTCCAATTCACCAAAGGGGTACCCCTTTCAGAAATCTTCGATTTCTCTAATATGGATCCGTGCAATGTTTTGATAGTGAATACTAAAGAATATGCGAGGGTCATGGGCACAAAAGGTCTAGGCCTATGTCTTAGGATTTGATGTATAAAGTTTTGTACGAATCCGAGGTGTGTTGAGGGTGAAACAGTAAAAATACTGAGAGATGTACGAATATAAGGAAAAAACTTGCGAAAATTGCCATCAAAAAGGGGAATTTTTTTAGAAATGTTGACTTAAGTCTCCGTTTCGACTCCAATATATTCATTTACCCATGAGATCTCTTGGGGAAAAATATCGAATGAGTTGAACACGAGGGTCATACATTTCGGAGAAATTAGGGAAATCTCCAATTCACCAAAGGGGTACCCCTTTCAGAAATCTTCGATTTCTCTAATATGGTTCCGTGCAATGTTTTGATAGTGAATACTAAAGAATATGCGAGGGTCATGGGCACAAAAGTTCTTGCCCTATGTCTTAGGATTTGATGTATAAAGTTTCGTACGAATCCGAGGTGTGTTGAGGGTGAAACAGTCAAAATACTGAGAGATGTACGAATATAAAGAAAAAACTTGCGAAAATTGCCATCAATAAGGGGAATTGTTTTAGAAATGTTGACTTAAGTCTCCGTTTCGACTCCAATATATTCATTTACCCATGAGATCTCTTGGGGAAAAATATCGAACGAGTTGAACACGAGGGTAATACATTTCGGAGAAATTAGTGAAATCTCCAATTCACCAAAGGGGTAACCCTTTCAGAAATCTTCGATTTCTGTAATATGGATTCGAGCAATGATTTGATAGTGAATCCTAAATAATATGCGAGGGTCATGGGCACAAAATTTGTAGGCCTATGTCTTAGGGTTCTATGTATAAAGTTTCGTACGAATCCGAGGTGTGTTGAGGGTTAAAACAGTCAAAATACTGAGAGATGTACGAATATAAGGAAAAAACTTGCGAAAATTGCCATCAAAAAGGGGAATTTTTTTAGAAATGTTGACTTAAGTCTCCGTTTCGACTCCAATATATTCATTTACCCATGAGATCTCTTGGGGAAAAATATCGAACGAGTTGAACACGAGGGTCATACATTTCAGAGAAATTAGGGAAATCTCCAATTCACCAAAGGGGTACCCCTTTCAGAAATCTTCGATTTCTCTAATATGGATCCGTGGAATGTTTTGTTAGTGAATACTAAAGAATATGCGAGAGTCATGGGCACAAAAGTTCTTGCCCTATGTCTTAGGATTTGATGTATAAAGTTTCGTAGGAATCCGAGGTGTGTTGACGGTGAAACAGTCAAAATACTGAGAGATGTACGAATATAAGGAAAAAACTTGCGAAAATTGCCATCAAAAAGGGGAATTTTTTTAGAAATGTTGACTTAAGTCTCGGTTTCGACCCCAATATATTCATTTACCCATGAGATCTCTTGGGGAAAAATGTCGAACGAGTTGAACACGAGGGTAATACATTTCGGAGAAATTAGTGAAATCTCCAATTCACCAAAGGGGTACCCCTTTCAGAAATCTTCGATTTCTCTAATATGGATTCGAGCAATGATTTGATAGTGAATCCTAAATAATATGCGAGGGTCATGGGCACAAAATTTGTAGGCCTATGTCTTAGGGTTCTATGTATAAAGTTTCGTACGAATCCGAGGTGTGTTGAGGGTTAAAACAGTCAAAATACTGAGAGATGTACGAATATAAGGAAAAAACTTGCGAAAATTGCCATCAAAAAGGGGAATTTTTTTAGAAATGTTGACTTAAGTCTCCGTTTCGACTCCAATATATTCATTTACCCATGAGATCTCTTGGGGAAAAATATCGAACGAGTTGAACACGAGGGTCATACATTTCAGAGAAATTAGGGAAATCTCCAATTCACCAAAGGGGTACCCCTTTCAGAAATCTTCGATTTCTCTAATATGGATCCGTGGAATGTTTTGTTAGTGAATACTAAAGAATATGCGAGAGTCATGGGCACAAAAGTTCTTGCCCTATGTCTTAGGATTTGATGTATAAAGTTTCGTAGGAATCCGAGGTGTGTTGACGGTGAAACAGTCAAAATACTGAGAGATGTACGAATATAAGGAAAAAACTTGCGAAAATTGCCATCAAAAAGGGGAATTTTTTTAGAAATGTTGACTTAAGTCTCGGTTTCGACCCCAATATATTCATTTACCCATGAGATCTCTTGGGGAAAAATGTCGAACGAGTTGAACACGAGGGTAATACATTTCGGAGAAATTAGTGAAATCTCCAATTCACCAAAGGGGTACCCCTTTCAGAAATCTTCGATTTCTCTAATATGGATTCGAGCAATGATTTGATAGTGAATCCTAAATAATATGCGAGGGTCATGGGCACAAAATTTGTAGGCCTATGTCTTAGGGTTCTATGTATAAAGTTTCGTACGAATCCGAGGTGTGTTGAGGGTTAAAACAGTCAAAATACTGAGAGATGTACGAATATAAGGAAAAAACTTGCGAAAATTGCCATCAAAAAGGGGAATTTTTTTAGAAATGTTGACTTAAGTCTCCGTTTCGACTCCAATATATTCATTTACCCATGAGATCTCTTGGGGAAAAATATCGAACGAGTTGAACACGAGGGTCATACATTTCGGAGAAATTAGGGAAATCTCCAATTCACCAAAGGGGTACCCCTTTCAGAAATCTTCGATTTCTCTAATATGGATCCGTGGAATGTTTTGTTAGTGAATACTAAAGAATATGCGAGAGTCATGGGCACAAAAGTTCTTGCCCTATGTCTTAGGATTTGATGTATAAAGTTTCGTAGGAATCCGAGGTGTGTTGACGGTGAAACAGTCAAAATACTGAGAGATGTACGAATATAAGGAAAAAACTTGCGAAAATTGCCATCAAAAAGGGGAATTTTTTTAGAAATGTTGACTTAAGTCTCCGTTTCGACCCCAATATATTCATTTACCCATGAGATCTCTTGGGGAAAAATATCGAACGAGTTGAACACGAGGGTAATACATTTCGGAGAAATTAGTGAAATCTCCAATTCACCAAAGGGGTACCCCTTTCAGAAATCTTCGATTTCTCTAATATGGATTCGAGCAATGATTTGATAGTGAATCCTAAATAATATGCGAGGGTCATGGGCACAAAATTTGTAGGCCTATGTCTTAGGGTTCTATGTATAAAGTTTCGTACGAATCCGAGGTGTGTTGAGGGTTAAAACAGTCAAAATACTGAGAGATGTACGAATATAAGGAAAAAACTTGCGAAAATTGCCATAAAAAAGGGGAATTTTTTTAGAAATGTTGACTTAAGTCTCCGTTTCGACTCCAATATATTCATTTACCCATCAGATCTCTTGGGGAAAAATATCGAACGAGTTGAACACGAGGGTCATACATTTCAGAGAAATTAGGGAAATCTCCAATTCACCAAAGGGGTACCCCTTTCAGAAATCTTCGATTTCTCTAATATGGATCCGTGGAATGTTTTGTTAGTGAATACTAAAGAATATGCGAGAGTCATGGGCACAAAAGTTCTTGCCCTATGTCTTAGGATTTGATGTATAAAGTTTCGTAGGAATCCGAGGTGTGTTGACGGTGAAACAGTCAAAATACTGAGAGATGTACGAATATAAGGAAAAAACTTGCGAAAATTGCCATCAAAAAGGGGAATTTTTTTAGAAATGTTGACTTAAGTCTCCGTTTCGACTCCAATATATTCATTTACCCATGAAATCTCTTGGGGAAAAATATCGAACGAGTTGAACACGAGGGTCATACATTTCAGAGAAATTAGGGAAATCTCCAATTCACCAAAGGGGTACCCCTTTCAGAAATCTTCGATTTCTCTAATATGGATCCGTGCAATGTTTTGATAGTGAATACTAAAGAATATGCGAGGGTCATGGGCACAAAAGGTCTAGGCCTATGTCTTAGGATTTGATGTATAAAGTTTTGTACGAATCCGAGGTGTGTTGAGGGTGAAACAGTAAAAATACTGAGAGATGTACGAATATAAGGAAAAAACTTGCGAAAATTGCCATCAAAAAGGGGAATTTTTTTAGAAATGTTGACTTAAGTCTCCGTTTCGACTCCAATATATTCATTTACCCATGAGATCTCTTGGGGAAAAATATCGAATGAGTTGAACACGAGGGTCATACATTTCGGAGAAATTAGGGAAATCTCCAATTCACCAAAGGGGTACCCCTTTCAGAAATCTTCGATTTCTCTAATATGGTTCCGTGCAATGTTTTGATAGTGAATACTAAAGAATATGCGAGGGTCATGGGCACAAAAGTTCTTGCCCTATGTCTTAGGATTTGATGTATAAAGTTTCGTACGAATCCGAGGTGTGTTGAGGGTGAAACAGTCAAAATACTGAGAGATGTACGAATATAAAGAAAAAACTTGCGAAAATTGCCATCAATAAGGGGAATTGTTTTAGAAATGTTGACTTAAGTCTCCGTTTCGACTCCAATATATTCATTTACCCATGAGATCTCTTGGGGAAAAATATCGAACGAGTTGAACACGAGGGTAATACATTTCGGAGAAATTAGTGAAATCTCCAATTCACCAAAGGGGTAACCCTTTCAGAAATCTTCGATTTCTGTAATATGGATTCGAGCAATGATTTGATAGTGAATCCTAAATAATATGCGAGGGTCATGGGCACAAAATTTGTAGGCCTATGTCTTAGGGTTCTATGTATAAAGTTTCGTACGAATCCGAGGTGTGTTGAGGGTTAAAACAGTCAAAATACTGAGAGATGTACGAATATAAGGAAAAAACTTGCGAAAATTGCCATCAAAAAGGGGAATTTTTTTAGAAATGTTGACTTAAGTCTCCGTTTCGACTCCAATATATTCATTTACCCATGAGATCTCTTGGGGAAAAATATCGAACGAGTTGAACACGAGGGTCATACATTTCAGAGAAATTAGGGAAATCTCCAATTCACCAAAGGGGTACCCCTTTCAGAAATCTTCGATTTCTCTAATATGGATCCGTGGAATGTTTTGTTAGTGAATACTAAAGAATATGCGAGAGTCATGGGCACAAAAGTTCTTGCCCTATGTCTTAGGATTTGATGTATAAAGTTTCGTAGGAATCCGAGGTGTGTTGACGGTGAAACAGTCAAAATACTGAGAGATGTACGAATATAAGGAAAAAACTTGCGAAAATTGCCATCAAAAAGGGGAATTTTTTTAGAAATGTTGACTTAAGTCTCGGTTTCGACCCCAATATATTCATTTACCCATGAGATCTCTTGGGGAAAAATGTCGAACGAGTTGAACACGAGGGTAATACATTTCGGAGAAATTAGTGAAATCTCCAATTCACCAAAGGGGTACCCCTTTCAGAAATCTTCGATTTCTCTAATATGGATTCGAGCAATGATTTGATAGTGAATCCTAAATAATATGCGAGGGTCATGGGCACAAAATTTGTAGGCCTATGTCTTAGGGTTCTATGTATAAAGTTTCGTACGAATCCGAGGTGTGTTGAGGGTTAAAACAGTCAAAATACTGAGAGATGTACGAATATAAGGAAAAAACTTGCGAAAATTGCCATCAAAAAGGGGAATTTTTTTAGAAATGTTGACTTAAGTCTCCGTTTCGACTCCAATATATTCATTTACCCATGAGATCTCTTGGGGAAAAATATCGAACGAGTTGAACACGAGGGTCATACATTTCGGAGAAATTAGGGAAATCTCCAATTCACCAAAGGGGTACCCCTTTCAGAAATCTTCGATTTCTCTAATATGGATCCGTGGAATGTTTTGTTAGTGAATACTAAAGAATATGCGAGAGTCATGGGCACAAAAGTTCTTGCCCTATGTCTTAGGATTTGATGTATAAAGTTTCGTAGGAATCCGAGGTGTGTTGACGGTGAAACAGTCAAAATACTGAGAGATGTACGAATATAAGGAAAAAACTTGCGAAAATTGCCATCAAAAAGGGGAATTTTTTTAGAAATGTTGACTTAAGTCTCCGTTTCGACCCCAATATATTCATTTACCCATGAGATCTCTTGGGGAAAAATATCGAACGAGTTGAACACGAGGGTAATACATTTCGGAGAAATTAGTGAAATCTCCAATTCACCAAAGGGGTACCCCTTTCAGAAATCTTCGATTTCTCTAATATGGATTCGAGCAATGATTTGATAGTGAATCCTAAATAATATGCGAGGGTCATGGGCACAAAATTTGTAGGCTTATGTCTTAGGGTTCTATGTATAAAGTTTCGTACGAATCCGAGGTGTGTTGAGGGTTAAAACAGTCAAAATACTGAGAGATGTACGAATATAAGGAAAAAACTTGCGAAAATTGCCATCAAAAAGGGGAATTTTTTTAGAAATGTTGACTTAAGTCTCCGTTTCGACTCCAATATATTCATTTACCCATGAGATCTCTTGGGGAAATATATCGAACGAGTTGAACACGAGGGTCATACATTTCGGAGAAATTAGGGAAATCTCCAATTCACCAAAGGGGTACCCCTTTCAGAAATCTTCGATTTCTCTAATATGGATCCGTGGAATGTTTTGTTAGTGAATACTAAAGAATATGCGAGAGTCATGGGCACAAAAGTTCTTGCCCTATGTCTTAGGATTTGATGTATAAAGTTTCGTAGGAATCCGAGGTGTGTTGACGGTGAAACAGTCAAAATACTGAGAGATGTACGAATATAAGGAAAAAACTTGCGAAAATTGCCATCAAAAAGGGGAATTTTTTTAGAAATGTTGACTTAAGTCTCCGTTTCGACCCCAATATATTCATTTACCCATGAGATCTCTTGGGGAAAAATATCGAACGAGTTGAACACGAGGGTAATACATTTCGGAGAAATTAGTGAAATCTCCAATTCACCAAAGGGGTACCCCTTTCAGAAATCTTCGATTTCTCTAATATGGATTCGAGCAATGATTTGATAGTGAATCCTAAATAATATGCGAGGGTCATGGGCACAAAATTTGTAGGCCTATGTCTTAGGGTTCTATGTATAAAGTTTCGTACGAATCCGAGGTGTGTTGAGGGTTACAACAGTCAAAATACTGAGAGATGTACGAATATAAGGAAAAAACTTGCGAAAATTGCCATCAAAAAGGGGAATTTTTTAAAAATGTTGACTTAAGTCTCCGTTTCGACTCCAATATATTCATTTACCCATGAGATCTCTTGGGGAAAAATATCGAACGAGTTGAACACGAGGGTCATACATTTCGGAGAAATTAGGGAAATCTCCAATTCACCAAAGGGGTACCCCTTTCAGAAATCTTCGATTTCTCTAATATGGATCCGTGGAATGTTTTGTTAGTGAATACTAAAGAATATGCGAGAGTCATGGGCACAAAAGTTCTTGCCCTATGTCTTAGGATTTGATGTATAAAGTTTCGTAGGAATCCGAGGTGTGTTGACGGTGAAACAGTCAAAATACTGAGAGATGTACGAATATAAGGAAAAAACTTGCGAAAATTGCCATCAAAAAGGGGAATTTTTTTAGAAATGTTGACTTAAGTCTCGGTTTCGACCCCAATATATTCATTTACCCATGAGATCTCTTGGGGAAAAATGTCGAACGAGTTGAACACGAGGGTAATACATTTCGGAGAAATTAGTGAAATCTCCAATTCACCAAAGGGGTACCCCTTTCAGAAATCTTCGATTTCTCTAATATGGATTCGAGCAATGATTTGATAGTGAATCCTAAATAATATGCGAGGGTCATGGGCACAAAATTTGTAGGCCTATGTCTTAGGGTTCTATGTATAAAGTTTCGTACGAATCCGAGGTGTGTTGAGGGTTAAAACAGTCAAAATACTGAGAGATGTACGAATATAAGGAAAAAACTTGCGAAAATTGCCATCAAAAAGGGGAATTTTTTTAGAAATGTTGACTTAAGTCTCCGTTTCGACTCCAATATATTCATTTACCCATGAGATCTCTTGGGGAAAAATATCGAACGAGTTGAACACGAGGGTCATACATTTCGGAGAAATTAGGGAAATCTCCAATTCACCAAAGGGGT
Organism: Humulus lupulus; assembly: GCF_963169125.1. Classification (NCBI taxonomy): domain Eukaryota; kingdom Viridiplantae; phylum Streptophyta; class Magnoliopsida; order Rosales; family Cannabaceae; genus Humulus; species Humulus lupulus. The sequence continues at coordinate 2,761,581 of NC_084795.1, forward strand.
ACCCCTTTCAGAAATCTTCGATTTCTCTAATATGGATCCGTGGAATGTTTTGTTAGTGAATACTAAAGAATATGCGAGAGTCATGGGCACAAAAGTTCTTGCCCTATGTCTTAGGATTTGATGTATAAAGTTTCGTAGGAATCCGAGGTGTGTTGACGGTGAAACAGTCAAAATACTGAGAGATGTACGAATATAAGGAAAAAACTTGCGAAAATTGCCATCAAAAAGGGGAATTTTTTTAGAAATGTTGACTTAAGTCTCGGTTTCGACCCCAATATATTCATTTACCCATGAGATCTCTTGGGGAAAAATGTCGAACGAGTTGAACACGAGGGTAATACATTTCGGAGAAATTAGTGAAATCTCCAATTCACCAAAGGGGTACCCCTTTCAGAAATCTTCGATTTCTCTAATATGGATTCGAGCAATGATTTGATAGTGAATCCTAAATAATATGCGAGGGTCATGGGCACAAAATTTGTAGGCCTATGTCTTAGGGTTCTATGTATAAAGTTTCGTACGAATCCGAGGTGTGTTGAGGGTTAAAACAGTCAAAATACTGAGAGATGTACGAATATAAGGAAAAAACTTGCGAAAATTGCCATCAAAAAGGGGAATTTTTTTAGAAATGTTGACTTAAGTCTCCGTTTCGACTCCAATATATTCATTTACCCATGAGATCTCTTGGGGAAAAATATCGAACGAGTTGAACACGAGGGTCATACATTTCGGAGAAATTAGGGAAATCTCCAATTCACCAAAGGGGTACCCCTTTCAGAAATCTTCGATTTCTCTAATATGGATCCGTGGAATGTTTTGTTAGTGAATTCTAAAGAATATGCGAGAGTCATGGGCACAAAAGTTCTTGCCCTATGTCTTAGGATTTGATGTATAAAGTTTCGTAGGAATCCGAGGTGTGTTGACGGTGAAACAGTCAAAATACTGAGAGATGTACGAATATAAGGAAAAAACTTGCGAAAATTGCCATCAAAAAGGGGAATTTTTTTAGAAATGTTGACTTAAGTCTCGGTTTCGACCCCAATATATTCATTTACCCATGAGATCTCTTGGGGAAAAATGTCGAACGAGTTGAACACGAGGGTAATACAATTCGGAGAAATTAGTGAAATCTCCAATTCACCAAAGGGGTACCCCTTTCAGAAATCTTCGATTTCTCTAATATGGATTCGAGCAATGATTTGATAGTGAATCCTAAATAATATGCGAGGGTCATGGGCACAAAATTTGTAGGCCTATGTCTTAGGGTTCTATGTATATAGTTTCGTACGAATCCGAGGTGTGTTGAGGGTTAAAACAGTCAAAATACTGAGAGATGTACGAATATAAGGAAAAAACTTGCGAAAATTGCCATCAAAAAGGGGAATTTTTTTAGAAATGTTGACTTAAGTCTCCGTTTTGACTCCAATATATTCATTTACCCATGAGATCTCTTGGGGAAAAATATCGAACGAGTTGAACACGAGGGTCATACATTTCGGAGAAATTAGGGAAATCTCCAATTCACCAAAGGGGTACCCCTTTCAGAAATCTTCGATTTCTCTAATATGGATCCGTGGAATGTTTTGTTAGTGAATACTAAAGAATATGCGAGAGTCATGGGCACAAAAGTTCTTGCCCTATGTCTTAGGATTTGATGTATAAAGTTTCGTAGGAATCCGAGGTGTGTTGACGGTGAAACAGTCAAAATACTGAGAGATGTACGAATATAAGGAAAAAACTTGCGAAAATTGCCATCAAAAAGGGGAATTTTTTTAGAAATGTTGACTTAAGTCTCCGTTTCGACCCCAATATATTCATTTACCCATGAGATCTCTTGGGGAAAAATATCGAACGAGTTGAACACGAGGGTAATACATTTCGGAGAAATTAGTGAAATCTCCAATTCACCAAAGGGGTACCCCTTTCAGAAATCTTCGATTTCTCTAATATGGATTCGAGCAATGATTTGATAGTGAATCCTAAATAATATGCGAGGGTCATGGGCACAAAATTTGTAGGCTTATGTCTTAGGGTTCTATGTATAAAGTTTCGTACGAATCCGAGGTGTGTTGAGGGTTAAAACAGTCAAAATACTGAGAGATGTACGAATATAAGGAAAAAACTTGCGAAAATTGCCATCAAAAAGGGGAATTTTTTTAGAAATGTTGACTTAAGTCTCCGTTTCGACTCCAATATATTCATTTACCCATGAGATCTCTTGGGGAAATATATCGAACGAGTTGAACACGAGGGTCATACATTTCGGAGAAATTAGGGAAATCTCCAATTCACCAAAGGGGTACCCCTTTCAGAAATCTTCGATTTCTCTAATATGGATCCGTGGAATGTTTTGTTAGTGAATACTAAAGAATATGCGAGAGTCATGGGCACAAAAGTTCTTGCCCTATGTCTTAGGATTTGATGTATAAAGTTTCGTAGGAATCCGAGGTGTGTTGACGGTGAAACAGTCAAAATACTGAGAGATGTACGAATATAAGGAAAAAACTTGCGAAAATTGCCATCAAAAAGGGGAATTTTTTTAGAAATGTTGACTTAAGTCTCCGTTTCGACCCCAATATATTCATTTACCCATGAGATCTCTTGGGGAAAAATATCGAACGAGTTGAACACGAGGGTAATACATTTCGGAGAAATTAGTGAAATCTCCAATTCACCAAAGGGGTACCCCTTTCAGAAATCTTCGATTTCTCTAATATGGATTCGAGCAATGATTTGATAGTGAATCCTAAATAATATGCGAGGGTCATGGGCACAAAATTTGTAGGCCTATGTCTTAGGGTTCTATGTATAAAGTTTCGTACGAATCCGAGGTGTGTTGAGGGTTAAAACAGTCAAAATACTGAGAGATGTACGAATATAAGGAAAAAACTTGCGAAAATTGCCATCAAAAAGGGGAATTTTTTAAAAATGTTGACTTAAGTCTCCGTTTCGACTCCAATATATTCATTTACCCATGAGATCTCTTGGGGAAAAATATCGAACGAGTTGAACACGAGGGTCATACATTTCGGAGAAATTAGGGAAATCTCCAATTCACCAAAGGGGTACCCCTTTCAGAAATCTTCGATTTCTCTAATATGGATCCGTGGAATGTTTTGTTAGTGAATACTAAAGAATATGCGAGAGCCATGGGCACAAAAGTTCTTGCCCTATGTCTTAGGATTTGATGTATAAAGTTTCGTAGGAATCCGAGGTGTGTTGACGGTGAAACAGTCAAAATACTGAGAGATGTACGAATATAAGGAAAAAACTTGCGAAAATTGCCATCAAAAAGGGGAATTTTTTTAGAAATGTTGACTTAAGTCTCCGTTTCGACCCCAATATATTCATTTACCCATGAGATCTCTTGGGGAAAAATATCGAACGAGTTGAACACGAGGGTAATACATTTCGGAGAAATTAGTGAAATCTCCAATTCACCAAAGGGGTACCCCTTTCAGAAATCTTCGATTTCTCTAATATGGATTCGAGCAATGATTTGATAGTGAATCCTAAATAATATGCGAGGGTCATGGGCACAAAATTTGTAGGCCTATATCTTAGGGTTCTATGTATAAAGTTTCGTACGAATCCGAGGTGTGTTGAGGGTTAAAACAGTCAAAATACTGAGAGATGTACGAATATAAGGAAAAAACTTGCGAAAATTGCCATAAAAAAGGGGAATTTTTTTAGAAATGTTGACTTAAGTCTCCGTTTCGACTCCAATATATTCATTTACCCATCAGATCTCTTGGGGAAAAATATCGAACGAGTTGAACACGAGGGTCATACATTTCGGAGAAATTAGGGAAATCTCCAATTCACCAAAGGGGTACCCCTTTCAGAAATCTTCGATTTCTCTAATATGGATCCGTGGAATGTTTTGTTAGTGAATACTAAAGAATATGCGAGAGCCATGGGCACAAAAGTTCTTGCCCTATGTCTTAGGATTTGATGTATAAAGTTTCGTAGGAATCCGAGGTGTGTTGACGGTGAAACAGTCAAAATACTGAGAGATGTACGAATATAAGGAAAAAACTTGCGAAAATTGCCATAAAAAAGGGGAATTTTTTTAGAAATGTTGACTTAAGTCTCCGTTTCGACTCCAATATATTCATTTACCCATCAGATCTCTTGGGGAAAAATATCGAACGAGTTGAACACGAGGGTCATACATTTCGGAGAAATTAGGGAAATCTCCAATTCACCAAAGGGGTACCCCTTTCAGAAATCTTCGATTTCTCTAATATGGATCCGTGGAATGTTTTGTTAGTGAATACTAAAGAATATGCGAGAGCCATGGGCACAAAAGTTCTTGCCCTATGTCTTAGGATTTGATGTATAAAGTTTCGTAGGAATCCGAGGTGTGTTGACGGTGAAACAGTCAAAATACTGAGAGATGTACGAATATAAGGAAAAAACTTGCGAAAATTGCCATCAAAAAGGGGAATTTTTTTAGAAATGTTGACTTAAGTCTCCGTTTCGACCCCAATATATTCATTTACCCATGAGATCTCTTGGGGAAAAATATCGAACGAGTTGAACACGAGGGTAATACATTTCGGAGAAATTAGTGAAATCTCCAATTCACCAAAGGGGTACCCCTTTCAGAAATCTTCGATTTCTCTAATATGGATTCGAGCAATGATTTGATAGTGAATCCTAAATAATATGCGAGGGTCATGGGCACAAAATTTGTAGGCCTATGTCTTAGGGTTCTATGTATAAAGTTTCGTACGAATCCGAGGTGTGTTGAGGGTTAAAACAGTCAAAATACTGAGAGATGTACGAATATAAGGAAAAAACTTGCGAAAATTGCCATAAAAAAGGGGAATTTTTTTAGAAATGTTGACTTAAGTCTCCGTTTCGACTCCAATATATTCATTTACCCATCAGATCTCTTGGGGAAAAATATCGAACGAGTTGAACACGAGGGTCATACATTTCAGAGAAATTAGGGAAATCTCCAATTCACCAAAGGGGTACCCCTTTCAGAAATCTTCGATTTCTCTAATATGGATCCGTGGAATGTTTTGTTAGTGAATACTAAAGAATATGCGAGAGTCATGGGCACAAAAGTTCTTGCCCTATGTCTTAGGATTTGATGTATAAAGTTTCGTAGGAATCCGAGGTGTGTTGACGGTGAAACAGTCAAAATACTGAGAGATGTACGAATATAAGGAAAAAACTTGCGAAAATTGCCATAAAAAAGGGGAATTTTTTTAGAAATGTTGACTTAAGTCTCCGTTTCGACTCCAATATATTCATTTACCCATCAGATCTCTTGGGGAAAAATATCGAACGAGTTGAACACGAGGGTCATACATTTCAGAGAAATTAGGGAAATCTCCAATTCACCAAAGGGGTACCCCTTTCAGAAATCTTCGATTTCTCTAATATGGATCCGTGGAATGTTTTGTTAGTGAATACTAAAGAATATGCGAGAGCCATGGGCACAAAAGTTCTTGCCCTATGTCTTAGGATTTGATGTATAAAGTTTCGTAGGAATCCGAGGTGTGTTGACGGTGAAACAGTCAAAATACTGAGAGATGTACGAATATAAGGAAAAAACTTGCGAAAATTGCCATCAAAAAGGGGAATTTTTTTAGAAATGTTGACTTAAGTCTCCGTTTCGACTCCAATATATTCATTTACCCATGAGATCTCTTGGGGAAAAATATCGAACGAGTTGAACACGAGGGTCATACATTTCAGAGAAATTAGGGAAATCTCCAATTCACCAAAGGGGTACCCCTTTCAGAAATCTTCGATTTCTCTAATATGGATCCGTGGAATGTTTTGTTAGTGAATACTAAAGAATATGCGAGAGTCATGGGCACAAAAGTTCTTGCCCTATGTCTTAGGATTTGATGTATAAAGTTTCGTAGGAATCCGAGGTGTGTTGACGGTGAAACAGTCAAAATACTGAGAGATGTACGAATATAAGGAAAAAACTTGCGAAAATTGCCATCAAAAAGGGGAATTTTTTTAGAAATGTTGACTTAAGTCTCCGTTTCGACCCCAATATATTCATTTACCCATGAGATCTCTTGGGGAAAAATATCGAACGAGTTGAACACGAGGGTAATACATTTCGGAGAAATTAGTGAAATCTCCAATTCACCAAAGGGGTACCCCTTTCAGAAATCTTCGATTTCTCTAATATGGATTCGAGCAATGATTTGATAGTGAATCCTAAATAATATGCGAGGGTCATGGGCACAAAATTTGTAGGCTTATGTCTTAGGGTTCTATGTATAAAGTTTCGTACGAATCCGAGGTGTGTTGAGGGTTAAAACAGTCAAAATACTGAGAGATGTACGAATATAAGGAAAAAACTTGCGAAAATTGCCATCAAAAAGGGGAATTTTTTTAGAAATGTTGACTTAAGTCTCCGTTTCGACTCCAATATATTCATTTACCCATGAGATCTCTTGGGGAAAAATATCGAACGAGTTGAACACGAGGGTCATACATTTCGGAGAAATTAGGGAAATCTCCAATTCACCAAAGGGGTACCCCTTTCAGAAATCTTCGATTTCTCTAATATGGATCCGTGGAATGTTTTGTTAGTGAATACTAAAGAATATGCGAGAGTCATGGGCACAAAAGTTCTTGCCCTATGTCTTAGGATTTGATGTATAAAGTTTCGTAGGAATCCGAGGTGTGTTGACGGTGAAACAGTCAAAATACTGAGAGATGTACGAATATAAGGAAAAAACTTGCGAAAATTGCCATCAAAAAGGGGAATTTTTTTAGAAATGTTGACTTAAGTCTCCGTTTCGACCCCAATATATTCATTTACCCATGAGATCTCTTGGGGAAAAATATCGAACGAGTTGAACACGAGGGTAATACATTTCGGAGAAATTAGTGAAATCTCCAATTCACCAAAGGGGTACCCCTTTCAGAAATCTTCGATTTCTCTAATATGGATTCGAGCAATGATTTGATAGTGAATCCTAAATAATATGCGAGGGTCATGGGCACAAAATTTGTAGGCCTATGTCTTAGGGTTCTATGTATAAAGTTTCGTACGAATCCGAGGTGTGTTGAGGGTTAAAACAGTCAAAATACTGAGAGATGTACGAATATAAGGAAAAAACTTGCGAAAATTGCCATAAAAAATGGGAATTTTTTTAGAAATGTTGACTTAAGTCTCCGTTTCGACTCCAATATATTCATTTACCCATCAGATCTCTTGGGGAAAAATATCGAACGAGTTGAACACGAGGGTCATACATTTCAGAGAAATTAGGGAAATCTCCAATTCACCAAAGGGGTACCCCTTTCAGAAATCTTCGATTTCTCTAATATGGATCCGTGGAATGTTTTGTTAGTGAATACTAAAGAATATGCGAGAGTCATGGGCACAAAAGTTCTTGCCCTATGTCTTAGGATTTGATGTATAAAGTTTCGTAGGAATCCGAGGTGTGTTGACGGTGAAACAGTCAAAATACTGAGAGATGTACGAATATAAGGAAAAAACTTGCGAAAATTGCCATCAAAAAGGGGAATTTTTTTAGAAATGTTGACTTAAGTCTCCGTTTCGACTCCAATATATTCATTTACCCATGAAATCTCTTGGGGAAAAATATCGAACGAGTTGAACACGAGGGTCATACATTTCAGAGAAATTAGGGAAATCTCCAATTCACCAAAGGGGTACCCCTTTCAGAAATCTTCGATTTCTCTAATATGGATCCGTGCAATGTTTTGATAGTGAATACTAAAGAATATGCGAGGGTCATGGGCACAAAAGGTCTAGGCCTATGTCTTAGGATTTGATGTATAAAGTTTTGTACGAATCCGAGGTGTGTTGAGGGTGAAACAGTAAAAATACTGAGAGATGTACGAATATAAGGAAAAAACTTGCGAAAATTGCCATCAAAAAGGGGAATTTTTTTAGAAATGTTGACTTAAGTCTCCGTTTCGACTCCAATATATTCATTTACCCATGAGATCTCTTGGGGAAAAATATCGAATGAGATGAACACGAGGGTCATACATTTCGGAGAAATTAGGGAAATCTCCAATTCACCAAAGGGGTACCCCTTTCAGAAATCTTCGATTTCTCTAATATGGTTCCGTGCAATGTTTTGATAGTGAATACTAAAGAATATGCGAGGGTCATGGGCACAAAAGTTCTTGCCCTATGTCTTAGGATTTGATGTATAAAGTTTCGTACGAATCCGAGGTGTGTTGAGGGTGAAACAGTCAAAATACTGAGAGATGTACGAATATAAAGAAAAAACTTGCGAAAATTGCCATCAATAAGGGGAATTGTTTTAGAAATGTTGACTTAAGTCTCCGTTTCGACTCCAATATATTCATTTACCCATGAGATCTCTTGGGGAAAAATATCGAACGAGTTGAACACGAGGGTAATACATTTCGGAGAAATTAGTGAAATCTCCAATTCACCAAAGGGGTAACCCTTTCAGAAATCTTCGATTTCTGTAATATGGATTCGAGCAATGATTTGATAGTGAATCCTAAATAATATGCGAGGGTCATGGGCACAAAATTTGTAGGCCTATGTCTTAGGGTTCTATGTATAAAGTTTCGTACGAATCCGAGGTGTGTTGAGGGTTAAAACAGTCAAAATACTGAGAGATGTACGAATATAAGGAAAAAACTTGCGAAAATTGCCATCAAAAAGGGGAATTTTTTTAGAAATGTTGACTTAAGTCTCCGTTTCGACTCCAATATATTCATTTACCCATGAGATCTCTTGGGGAAAAATATCGAACGAGTTGAACACGAGGGTCATACATTTCAGAGAAATTAGGGAAATCTCCAATTCACCAAAGGGGTACCCCTTTCAGAAATCTTCGATTTCTCTAATATGGATCCGTGGAATGTTTTGTTAGTGAATACTAAAGAATATGCGAGAGTCATGGGCACAAAAGTTCTTGCCCTATGTCTTAGGATTTGATGTATAAAGTTTCGTAGGAATCCGAGGTGTGTTGACGGTGAAACAGTCAAAATACTGAGAGATGTACGAATATAAGGAAAAAACTTGCGAAAATTGCCATCAAAAAGGGGAATTTTTTTAGAAATGTTGACTTAAGTCTCCGTTTCGACCCCAATATATTCATTTACCCATGAGATCTCTTGGGGAAAAATGTCGAACGAGTTGAACACGAGGGTAATACATTTCGGAGAAATTAGTGAAATCTCCAATTCACCAAAGGGGTACCCCTTTCAGAAATCTTCGATTTCTCTAATATGGATTCGAGCAATGATTTGATAGTGAATCCTAAATAATATGCGAGGGTCATGGGCACAAAATTTGTAGGCCTATGTCTTAGGGTTCTATGTATAAAGTTTCGTACGAATCCGAGGTGTGTTGAGGGTTAAAACAGTCAAAATACTGAGAGATGTACGAATATAAGGAAAAAACTTGCGAAAATTGCCATCAAAAAGGGGAATTTTTTTAGAAATGTTGACTTAAGTCTCCGTTTCGACTCCAATATATTCATTTACCCATGAGATCTCTTGGGGAAAAATATCGAACGAGTTGAACACGAGGGTCATACATTTCGGAGAAATTAGGGAAATCTCCAATTCACCAAAGGGGTACCCCTTTCAGAAATCTTCGATTTCTCTAATATGGATCCGTGGAATGTTTTGTTAGTGAATACTAAAGAATATGCGAGAGTCATGGGCACAAAAGTTCTTGCCCTATGTCTTAGGATTTGATGTATAAAGTTTCGTAGGAATCCGAGGTGTGTTGACGGTGAAACAGTCAAAATACTGAGAGATGTACGAATATAAGGAAAAAACTTGCGAAAATTGCCATCAAAAAGGGGAATTTTTTTAGAAATGTTGACTTAAGTCTCCGTTTCGACCCCAATATATTCATTTACCCATGAGATCTCTTGGGGAAAAATATCGAACGAGTTGAACACGAGGGTAATACATTTCGGAGAAATTAGTGAAATCTCCAATTCACCAAAGGGGTACCCCTTTCAGAAATCTTCGATTTCTCTAATATGGATTCGAGCAATGATTTGATAGTGAATCCTAAATAATATGCGAGGGTCATGGGCACAAAATTTGTAGGCTTATGTCTTAGGGTTCTATGTATAAAGTTTCGTACGAATCCGAGGTGTGTTGAGGGTTAAAACAGTCAAAATACTGAGAGATGTACGAATATAAGGAAAAAACTTGCGAAAATTGCCATCAAAAAGGGGAATTTTTTTAGAAATGTTGACTTAAGTCTCCGTTTCGACTCCAATATATTCATTTACCCATGAGATCTCTTGGGGAAATATATCGAACGAGTTGAACACGAGGGTCATACATTTCGGAGAAATTAGGGAAATCTCCAATTCACCAAAGGGGTACCCCTTTCAGAAATCTTCGATTTCTCTAATATGGATCCGTGGAATGTTTTGTTAGTGAATACTAAAGAATATGCGAGAGTCATGGGCACAAAAGTTCTTGCCCTATGTCTTAGGATTTGATGTATAAAGTTTCGTAGGAATCCGAGGTGTGTTGACGGTGAAACAGTCAAAATACTGAGAGATGTACGAATATAAGGAAAAAACTTGCGAAAATTGCCATCAAAAAGGGGAATTTTTTTAGAAATGTTGACTTAAGTCTCCGTTTCGACCCCAATATATTCATTTACCCATGAGATCTCTTGGGGAAAAATATCGAACGAGTTGAACACGAGGGTAATACATTTCGGAGAAATTAGTGAAATCTCCAATTCACCAAAGGGGTACCCCTTTCAGAAATCTTCGATTTCTCTAATATGGATTCGAGCAATGATTTGATAGTGAATCCTAAATAATATGCGAGGGTCATGGGCACAAAATTTGTAGGCCTATGTCTTAGGGTTCTATGTATAAAGTTTCGTACGAATCCGAGGTGTGTTGAGGGTTAAAACAGTCAAAATACTGAGAGATGTACGAATATAAGGAAAAAACTTGCGAAAATTGCCATCAAAAAGGGGAATTTTTTAAAAATGTTGACTTAAGTCTCCGTTTCGACTCCAATATATTCATTTACCCATGAGATCTCTTGGGGAAAAATATCGAACGAGTTGAACACGAGGGTCATACATTTCGGAGAAATTAGGGAAATCTCCAATTCACCAAAGGGGTACCCCTTTCAGAAATCTTCGATTTCTCTAATATGGATCCGTGGAATGTTTTGTTAGTGAATACTAAAGAATATGCGAGAGTCATGGGCACAAAAGTTCTTGCCCTATGTCTTAGGATTTGATGTATAAAGTTTCGTAGGAATCCGAGGTGTGTTGACGGTGAAACAGTCAAAATACTGAGAGATGTACGAATATAAGGAAAAAACTTGCGAAAATTGCCATCAAAAAGGGGAATTTTTTTAGAAATGTTGACTTAAGTCTCGGTTTCGACCCCAATATATTCATTTACCCATGAGATCTCTTGGGGAAAAATGTCGAACGAGTTGAACACGAGGGTAATACATTTCGGAGAAATTAGTGAAATCTCCAATTCACCAAAGGGGTACCCCTTTCAGAAATCTTCGATTTCTCTAATATGGATTCGAGCAATGATTTGATAGTGAATCCTAAATAATATGCGAGGGTCATGGGCACAAAATTTGTAGGCCTATGTCTTAGGGTTCTATGTATAAAGTTTCGTACGAATCCGAGGTGTGTTGAGGGTTAAAACAGTCAAAATACTGAGAGATGTACGAATATAAGGAAAAAACTTGCGAAAATTGCCATCAAAAAGGGGAATTTTTTTAGAAATGTTGACTTAAGTCTCCGTTTCGACTCCAATATATTCATTTACCCATGAGATCTCTTGGGGAAAAATATCGAACGAGTTGAACACGAGGGTCATACATTTCGGAGAAATTAGGGAAATCTCCAATTCACCAAAGGGGTACCCCTTTCAGAAATCTTCGATTTCTCTAATATGGATCCGTGGAATGTTTTGTTAGTGAATACTAAAGAATATGCGAGAGTCATGGGCACAAAAGTTCTTGCCCTATGTCTTAGGATTTGATGTATAAAGTTTCGTAGGAATCCGAGGTGTGTTGACGGTGAAACAGTCAAAATACTGAGAGATGTACGAATATAAGGAAAAAACTTGCGAAAATTGCCATCAAAAAGGGGAATTTTTTTAGAAATGTTGACTTAAGTCTCGGTTTCGACCCCAATATATTCATTTACCCATGAGATCTCTTGGGGAAAAATGTCGAACGAGTTGAACACGAGGGTAATACATTTCGGAGAAATTAGTGAAATCTCCAATTCACCAAAGGGGTACCCCTTTCAGAAATCTTCGATTTCTCTAATATGGATTCGAGCAATGATTTGATAGTGAATCCTAAATAATATGCGAGGGTCATGGGCACAAAATTTGTAGGCCTATGTCTTAGGGTTCTATGTATAAAGTTTCGTACGAATCCGAGGTGTGTTGAGGGTTAAAACAGTCAAAATACTGAGAGATGTACGAATATAAGGAAAAAACTTGCGAAAATTGCCATCAAAAAGGGGAATTTTTTTAGAAATGTTGACTTAAGTCTCCGTTTCGACTCCAATATATTCATTTACCCATGAGATCTCTTGGGGAAAAATATCGAACGAGTTGAACACGAGGGTCATACATTTCGGAGAAATTAGGGAAATCTCCAATTCACCAAAGGGGTACCCCTTTCAGAAATCTTCGATTTCTCTAATATGGATCCGTGGAATGTTTTGTTAGTGAATACTAAAGAATATGCGAGAGTCATGGGCACAAAAGTTCTTGCCCTATGTCTTAGGATTTGATGTATAAAGTTTCGTAGGAATCCGAGGTGTGTTGACGGTGAAACAGTCAAAATACTGAGAGATGTACGAATATAAGGAAAAAACTTGCGAAAATTGCCATCAAAAAGGGGAATTTTTTTAGAAATGTTGACTTAAGTCTCGGTTTCGACCCCAATATATTCATTTACCCATGAGATCTCTTGGGGAAAAATGTCGAACGAGTTGAACACGAGGGTAATACATTTCGGAGAAATTAGTGAAATCTCCAATTCACCAAAGGGGTACCCCTTTCAGAAATCTTCGATTTCTCTAATATGGATTCGAGCAATGATTTGATAGTGAATCCTAAATAATATGCGAGGGTCATGGGCACAAAATTTGTAGGCCTATGTCTTAGGGTTCTATGTATATAGTTTCGTACGAATCCGAGGTGTGTTGAGGGTTAAAACAGTCAAAATACTGAGAGATGTACGAATATAAGGAAAAAACTTGCGAAAATTGCCATCAAAAAGGGGAATTTTTTTAGAAATGTTGACTTAAGTCTCCGTTTCGACTCCAATATATTCATTTACCCATGAGATCTCTTGGGGAAAAATATCGAACGAGTTGAACACGAGGGTCATACATTTCGGAGAAATTAGGGAAATCTCCAATTCACCAAAGGGGTACCCCTTTCAGAAATCTTCGATTTCTCTAATATGGATCCGTGGAATGTTTTGTTAGTGAATACTAAAGAATATGCGAGAGTCATGGGCACAAAAGTTCTTGCCCTATGTCTTAGGATTTGATGTATAAAGTTTCGTAGGAATCCGAGGTGTGTTGACGGTGAAACAGTCAAAATACTGAGAGATGTACGAATATAAGGAAAAAACTTGCGAAAATTGCCATCAAAAAGGGGAATTTTTTTAGAAATGTTGACTTAAGTCTCCGTTTCGACCCCAATATATTCATTTACCCATGAGATCTCTTGGGGAAAAATATCGAACGAGTTGAACACGAGGGTAATACATTTCGGAGAAATTAGTGAAATCTCCAATTCACCAAAGGGGTACCCCTTTCAGAAATCTTCGATTTCTCTAATATGGATTCGAGCAATGATTTGATAGTGAATCCTAAATAATATGCGAGGGTCATGGGCACAAAATTTGTAGGCTTATGTCTTAGGGTTCTATGTATAAAGTTTCGTACGAATCCGAGGTGTGTTGAGGGTTAAAACAGTCAAAATACTGAGAGATGTACGAATATAAGGAAAAAACTTGCGAAAATTGCCATCAAAAAGGGGAATTTTTTTAGAAATGTTGACTTAAGTCTCCGTTTCGACTCCAATATATTCATTTACCCATGAGATCTCTTGGGGAAATATATCGAACGAGTTGAACACGAGGGTCATACATTTCGGAGAAATTAGGGAAATCTCCAATTCACCAAAGGGGTACCCCTTTCAGAAATCTTCGATTTCTCTAATATGGATCCGTGGAATGTTTTGTTAGTGAATACTAAAGAATATGCGAGAGTCATGGGCACAAAAGTTCTTGCCCTATGTCTTAGGATTTGATGTATAAAGTTTCGTAGGAATCCGAGGTGTGTTGACGGTGAAACAGTCAAAATACTGAGAGATGTACGAATATAAGGAAAAAACTTGCGAAAATTGCCATCAAAAAGGGGAATTTTTTTAGAAATGTTGACTTAAGTCTCCGTTTCGACCCCAATATATTCATTTACCCATGAGATCTCTTGGGGAAAAATATCGAACGAGTTGAACACGAGGGTAATACATTTCGGAGAAATTAGTGAAATCTCCAATTCACCAAAGGGGTACCCCTTTCAGAAATCTTCGATTTCTCTAATATGGATTCGAGCAATGATTTGATAGTGAATCCTAAATAATATGCGAGGGTCATGGGCACAAAATTTGTAGGCCTATGTCTTAGGGTTCTATGTATAAAGTTTCGTACGAATCCGAGGTGTGTTGAGGGTTAAAACAGTCAAAATACTGAGAGATGTACGAATATAAGGAAAAAACTTGCGAAAATTGCCATCAAAAAGGGGAATTTTTTAAAAATGTTGACTTAAGTCTCCGTTTCGACTCCAATATATTCATTTACCCATGAGATCTCTTGGGGAAAAATATCGAACGAGTTGAACACGAGGGTCATACATTTCGGAGAAATTAGGGAAATCTCCAATTCACCAAAGGGGTACCCCTTTCAGAAATCTTCGATTTCTCTAATATGGATCCGTGGAATGTTTTGTTAGTGAATACTAAAGAATATGCGAGAGCCATGGGCACAAAAGTTCTTGCCCTATGTCTTAGGATTTGATGTATAAAGTTTCGTAGGAATCCGAGGTGTGTTGACGGTGAAACAGTCAAAATACTGAGAGATGTACGAATATAAGGAAAAAACTTGCGAAAATTGCCATCAAAAAGGGGAATTTTTTTAGAAATGTTGACTTAAGTCTCCGTTTCGACCCCAATATATTCATTTACCCATGAGATCTCTTGGGGAAAAATATCGAACGAGTTGAACACGAGGGTAATACATTTCGGAGAAATTAGTGAAATCTCCAATTCACCAAAGGGGTACCCCTTTCAGAAATCTTCGATTTCTCTAATATGGATTCGAGCAATGATTTGATAGTGAATCCTAAATAATATGCGAGGGTCATGGGCACAAAATTTGTAGGCCTATATCTTAGGGTTCTATGTATAAAGTTTCGTACGAATCCGAGGTGTGTTGAGGGTTAAAACAGTCAAAATACTGAGAGATGTACGAATATAAGGAAAAAACTTGCGAAAATTGCCATAAAAAAGGGGAATTTTTTTAGAAATGTTGACTTAAGTCTCCGTTTCGACTCCAATATATTCATTTACCCATCAGATCTCTTGGGGAAAAATATCGAACGAGTTGAACACGAGGGTCATACATTTCGGAGAAATTAGGGAAATCTCCAATTCACCAAAGGGGTACCCCTTTCAGAAATCTTCGATTTCTCTAATATGGATCCGTGGAATGTTTTGTTAGTGAATACTAAAGAATATGCGAGAGCCATGGGCACAAAAGTTCTTGCCCTATGTCTTAGGATTTGATGTATAAAGTTTCGTAGGAATCCGAGGTGTGTTGACGGTGAAACAGTCAAAATACTGAGAGATGTACGAATATAAGGAAAAAACTTGCGAAAATTGCCATAAAAAAGGGGAATTTTTTTAGAAATGTTGACTTAAGTCTCCGTTTCGACTCCAATATATTCATTTACCCATCAGATCTCTTGGGGAAAAATATCGAACGAGTTGAACACGAGGGTCATACATTTCGGAGAAATTAGGGAAATCTCCAATTCACCAAAGGGGTACCCCTTTCAGAAATCTTCGATTTCTCTAATATGGATCCGTGGAATGTTTTGTTAGTGAATACTAAAGAATATGCGAGAGCCATGGGCACAAAAGTTCTTGCCCTATGTCTTAGGATTTGATGTATAAAGTTTCGTAGGAATCCGAGGTGTGTTGACGGTGAAACAGTCAAAATACTGAGAGATGTACGAATATAAGGAAAAAACTTGCGAAAATTGCCATCAAAAAGGGGAATTTTTTTAGAAATGTTGACTTAAGTCTCCGTTTCGACCCCAATATATTCATTTACCCATGAGATCTCTTGGGGAAAAA
Source organism: Humulus lupulus (assembly GCF_963169125.1). Classification (NCBI taxonomy): domain Eukaryota; kingdom Viridiplantae; phylum Streptophyta; class Magnoliopsida; order Rosales; family Cannabaceae; genus Humulus; species Humulus lupulus. The sequence continues at coordinate 2,777,993 of NC_084795.1, forward strand.
TATCGAACGAGTTGAACACGAGGGTAATACATTTCGGAGAAATTAGTGAAATCTCCAATTCACCAAAGGGGTACCCCTTTCAGAAATCTTCGATTTCTCTAATATGGATTCGAGCAATGATTTGATAGTGAATCCTAAATAATATGCGAGGGTCATGGGCACAAAATTTGTAGGCCTATGTCTTAGGGTTCTATGTATAAAGTTTCGTACGAATCCGAGGTGTGTTGAGGGTTAAAACAGTCAAAATACTGAGAGATGTACGAATATAAGGAAAAAACTTGCGAAAATTGCCATAAAAAAGGGGAATTTTTTTAGAAATGTTGACTTAAGTCTCCGTTTCGACTCCAATATATTCATTTACCCATCAGATCTCTTGGGGAAAAATATCGAACGAGTTGAACACGAGGGTCATACATTTCAGAGAAATTAGGGAAATCTCCAATTCACCAAAGGGGTACCCCTTTCAGAAATCTTCGATTTCTCTAATATGGATCCGTGGAATGTTTTGTTAGTGAATACTAAAGAATATGCGAGAGTCATGGGCACAAAAGTTCTTGCCCTATGTCTTAGGATTTGATGTATAAAGTTTCGTAGGAATCCGAGGTGTGTTGACGGTGAAACAGTCAAAATACTGAGAGATGTACGAATATAAGGAAAAAACTTGCGAAAATTGCCATAAAAAAGGGGAATTTTTTTAGAAATGTTGACTTAAGTCTCCGTTTCGACTCCAATATATTCATTTACCCATCAGATCTCTTGGGGAAAAATATCGAACGAGTTGAACACGAGGGTCATACATTTCAGAGAAATTAGGGAAATCTCCAATTCACCAAAGGGGTACCCCTTTCAGAAATCTTCGATTTCTCTAATATGGATCCGTGGAATGTTTTGTTAGTGAATACTAAAGAATATGCGAGAGCCATGGGCACAAAAGTTCTTGCCCTATGTCTTAGGATTTGATGTATAAAGTTTCGTAGGAATCCGAGGTGTGTTGACGGTGAAACAGTCAAAATACTGAGAGATGTACGAATATAAGGAAAAAACTTGCGAAAATTGCCATCAAAAAGGGGAATTTTTTTAGAAATGTTGACTTAAGTCTCCGTTTCGACCCCAATATATTCATTTACCCATGAGATCTCTTGGGGAAAAATATCGAACGAGTTGAACACGAGGGTAATACATTTCGGAGAAATTAGTGAAATCTCCAATTCACCAAAGGGGTACCCCTTTCAGAAATCTTCGATTTCTCTAATATGGATTCGAGCAATGATTTGATAGTGAATCCTAAATAATATGCGAGGGTCATGGGCACAAAATTTGTAGGCTTATGTCTTAGGGTTCTATGTATAAAGTTTCGTACGAATCCGAGGTGTGTTGAGGGTTAAAACAGTCAAAATACTGAGAGATGTACGAATATAAGGAAAAAACTTGCGAAAATTGCCATCAAAAAGGGGAATTTTTTTAGAAATGTTGACTTAAGTCTCCGTTTCGACTCCAATATATTCATTTACCCATGAGATCTCTTGGGGAAAAATATCGAACGAGTTGAACACGAGGGTCATACATTTCGGAGAAATTAGGGAAATCTCCAATTCACCAAAGGGGTACCCCTTTCAGAAATCTTTGATTTCTCTAATATGGATCCGTGGAATGTTTTGTTAGTGAATACTAAAGAATATGCGAGAGCCATGGGCACAAAAGTTCTTGCCCTATGTCTTAGGATTTGATGTATAAAGTTTCGTAGGAATCCGAGGTGTGTTGACGGTGAAACAGTCAAAATACTGAGAGATGTACGAATATAAGGAAAAAACTTGCGAAAATTGCCATCAAAAAGGGGAATTTTTTAAAAATGTTGACTTAAGTCTCCGTTTCGACTCCAATATATTCATTTACCCATGAGATCTCTTGGGGAAAAATATCGAACGAGTTGAACACGAGGGTCATACATTTCGGAGAAATTAGGGAAATCTCCAATTCACCAAAGGGGTACCCCTATCAGAAATCTTCGATTTCTCTAATATGGATCCGTGGAATGTTTTGTTAGTGAATACTAAAGAATATGCGAGAGCCATGGGCACAAAAGTTCTTGCCCTATGTCTTAGGATTTGATGTATAAAGTTTCGTAGGAATCCGAGGTGTGTTGACGGTGAAACAGTCAAAATACTGAGAGATGTACGAATATAAGGAAAAAACTTGCGAAAATTGCCATCAAAAAGGGGAATTTTTTTAGAAATGTTGACTTAAGTCTCCGTTTCGACCCCAATATATTCATTTACCCATGAGATCTCTTGGGGAAAAATATCGAACGAGTTGAACACGAGGGTAATACATTTCGGAGAAATTAGTGAAATCTCCAATTCACCAAAGGGGTACCCCTTTCAGAAATCTTCGATTTCTCTAATATGGATTCGAGCAATGATTTGATAGTGAATCCTAAATAATATGCGAGGGTCATGGGCACAAAATTTGTAGGCCTATGTCTTAGGGTTCTATGTATAAAGTTTCGTACGAATCCGAGGTGTGTTGAGGGTTAAAACAGTCAAAATACTGAGAGATGTACGAATATAAGGAAAAAACTTGCGAAAATTGCCATCAAAAAGGGGAATTTTTTAAAAATGTTGACTTAAGTCTCCGTTTCGACTCCAATATATTCATTTACCCATGAGATCTCTTGGGGAAAAATATCGAACGAGTTGAACACGAGGGTCATACATTTCGGAGAAATTAGGGAAATCTCCAATTCACCAAAGGGGTACCCCTTTCAGAAATCTTCGATTTCTCTAATATGGATCCGTGGAATGTTTTGTTAGTGAATACTAAAGAATATGCGAGAGCCATGGGCACAAAAGTTCTTGCCCTATGTCTTAGGATTTGATGTATAAAGTTTCGTAGGAATCCGAGGTGTGTTGACGGTGAAACAGTCAAAATACTGAGAGATGTACGAATATAAGGAAAAAACTTGCGAAAATTGCCATCAAAAAGGGGAATTTTTTTAGAAATGTTGACTTAAGTCTCCGTTTCGACCCCAATATATTCATTTACCCATGAGATCTCTTGGGGAAAAATATCGAACGAGTTGAACACGAGGGTAATACATTTCGGAGAAATTAGTGAAATCTCCAATTCACCAAAGGGGTACCCCTTTCAGAAATCTTCGATTTCTCTAATATGGATTCGAGCAATGATTTGATAGTGAATCCTAAATAATATGCGAGGGTCATGGGCACAAAATTTGTAGGCCTATATCTTAGGGTTCTATGTATAAAGTTTCGTACGAATCCGAGGTGTGTTGAGGGTTAAAACAGTCAAAATACTGAGAGATGTACGAATATAAGGAAAAAACTTGCGAAAATTGCCATAAAAAAGGGGAATTTTTTTAGAAATGTTGACTTAAGTCTCCGTTTCGACTCCAATATATTCATTTACCCATCAGATCTCTTGGGGAAAAATATCGAACGAGTTGAACACGAGGGTCATACATTTCGGAGAAATTAGGGAAATCTCCAATTCACCAAAGGGGTACCCCTTTCAGAAATCTTCGATTTCTCTAATATGGATCCGTGGAATGTTTTGTTAGTGAATACTAAAGAATATGCGAGAGCCATGGGCACAAAAGTTCTTGCCCTATGTCTTAGGATTTGATGTATAAAGTTTCGTAGGAATCCGAGGTGTGTTGACGGTGAAACAGTCAAAATACTGAGAGATGTACGAATATAAGGAAAAAACTTGCGAAAATTGCCATAAAAAAGGGGAATTTTTTTAGAAATGTTGACTTAAGTCTCCGTTTCGACTCCAATATATTAATTTACCCATCAGATCTCTTGGGGAAAAATATCGAACGAGTTGAACACGAGGGTCATACATTTCGGAGAAATTAGGGAAATCTCCAATTCACCAAAGGGGTACCCCTTTCAGAAATCTTCGATTTCTCTAATATGGATCCGTGGAATGTTTTGTTAGTGAATACTAAAGAATATGCGAGAGCCATGGGCACAAAAGTTCTTGCCCTATGTCTTAGGATTTGATGTATAAAGTTTCGTAGGAATCCGAGGTGTGTTGACGGTGAAACAGTCAAAATACTGAGAGATGTACGAATATAAGGAAAAAACTTGCGAAAATTGCCATCAAAAAGGGGAATTTTTTTAGAAATGTTGACTTAAGTCTCCGTTTCGACCCCAATATATTCATTTACCCATGAGATCTCTTGGGGAAAAATATCGAACGAGTTGAACACGAGGGTAATACATTTCGGAGAAATTAGTGAAATCTCCAATTCACCAAAGGGGTACCCCTTTCAGAAATCTTCGATTTCTCTAATATGGATTCGAGCAATGATTTGATAGTGAATCCTAAATAATATGCGAGGGTCATGGGCACAAAATTTGTAGGCCTATGTCTTAGGGTTCTATGTATAAAGTTTCGTACGAATCCGAGGTGTGTTGAGGGTTAAAACAGTCAAAATACTGAGAGATGTACGAATATAAGGAAAAAACTTGCGAAAATTGCCATAAAAAAGGGGAATTTTTTTAGAAATGTTGACTTAAGTCTCCGTTTCGACTCCAATATATTCATTTACCCATCAGATCTCTTGGGGAAAAATATCGAACGAGTTGAACACGAGGGTCATACATTTCAGAGAAATTAGGGAAATCTCCAATTCACCAAAGGGGTACCCCTTTCAGAAATCTTCGATTTCTCTAATATGGATCCGTGGAATGTTTTGTTAGTGAATACTAAAGAATATGCGAGAGTCATGGGCACAAAAGTTCTTGCCCTATGTCTTAGGATTTGATGTATAAAGTTTCGTAGGAATCCGAGGTGTGTTGACGGTGAAACAGTCAAAATACTGAGAGATGTACGAATATAAGGAAAAAACTTGCGAAAATTGCCATAAAAAAGGGGAATTTTTTTAGAAATGTTGACTTAAGTCTCCGTTTCGACTCCAATATATTCATTTACCCTTCAGATCTCTTGGGGAAAAATATCGAACGAGTTGAACACGAGGGTCATACATTTCAGAGAAATTAGGGAAATCTCCAATTCACCAAAGGGGTACCCCTTTCAGAAATCTTCGATTTCTCTAATATGGATCCGTGGAATGTTTTGTTAGTGAATACTAAAGAATATGCGAGAGCCATGGGCACAAAAGTTCTTGCCCTATGTCTTAGGATTTGATGTATAAAGTTTCGTAGGAATCCGAGGTGTGTTGACGGTGAAACAGTCAAAATACTGAGAGATGTACGAATATAAGGAAAAAACTTGCGAAAATTGCCATCAAAAAGGGGAATTTTTTTAGAAATGTTGACTTAAGTCTCCGTTTCGACTCCAATATATTCATTTACCCATCAGATCTCTTGGGGAAAAATATCGAACGAGTTGAACACGAGGGTCATACATTTCAGAGAAATTAGGGAAATCTCCAATTCACCAAAGGGGTACCCCTTTCAGAAATCTTCGATTTCTCTAATATGGATCCGTGGAATGTTTTGTTAGTGAATACTAAAGAATATGCGAGAGTCATGGGCACAAAAGTTCTTGCCCTATGTCTTAGGATTTGATGTATAAAGTTTCGTAGGAATCCGAGGTGTGTTGACGGTGAAACAGTCAAAATACTGAGAGATGTACGAATATAAGGAAAAAACTTGCGAAAATTGCCATAAAAAAGGGGAATTTTTTTAGAAATGTTGACTTAAGTCTCCGTTTCGACTCCAATATATTCATTTACCCTTCAGATCTCTTGGGGAAAAATATCGAACGAGTTGAACACGAGGGTCATACATTTCAGAGAAATTAGGGAAATCTCCAATTCACCAAAGGGGTACCCCTTTCAGAAATCTTCGATTTCTCTAATATGGATCCGTGGAATGTTTTGTTAGTGAATACTAAAGAATATGCGAGAGCCATGGGCACAAAAGTTCTTGCCCTATGTCTTAGGATTTGATGTATAAAGTTTCGTAGGAATCCGAGGTGTGTTGACGGTGAAACAGTCAAAATACTGAGAGATGTACGAATATAAGGAAAAAACTTGCGAAAATTGCCATCAAAAAGGGGAATTTTTTTAGAAATGTTGACTTAAGTCTCCGTTTCGACTCCAATATATTCATTTACCCATGAGATCTCTTGGGGAAAAATATCGAACGAGTTGAACACGAGGGTCATACATTTCAGAGAAATTAGGGAAATCTCCAATTCACCAAAGGGGTACCCCTTTCAGAAATCTTCGATTTCTCTAATATGGATCCGTGGAATGTTTTGTTAGTGAATACTAAAGAATATGCGAGAGTCATGGGCACAAAAGTTCTTGCCCTATGTCTTAGGATTTGATGTATAAAGTTTCGTAGGAATCCGAGGTGTGTTGACGGTGAAACAGTCAAAATACTGAGAGATGTACGAATATAAGGAAAAAACTTGCGAAAATTGCCATCAAAAAGGGGAATTTTTTTAGAAATGTTGACTTAAGTCTCCGTTTCGACCCCAATATATTCATTTACCCATGAGATCTCTTGGGGAAAAATATCGAACGAGTTGAACACGAGGGTAATACATTTCGGAGAAATTAGTGAAATCTCCAATTCACCAAAGGGGTACCCCTTTCAGAAATCTTCGATTTCTCTAATATGGATTCGAGCAATGATTTGATAGTGAATCCTAAATAATATGCGAGGGTCATGGGCACAAAATTTGTAGGCTTATGTCTTAGGGTTCTATGTATAAAGTTTCGTACGAATCCGAGGTGTGTTGAGGGTTAAAACAGTCAAAATACTGAGAGATGTACGAATATAAGGAAAAAACTTGCGAAAATTGCCATCAAAAAGGGGAATTTTTTTAGAAATGTTGACTTAAGTCTCCGTTTCGACTCCAATATATTCATTTACCCATGAGATCTCTTGGGGAAAAATATCGAACGAGTTGAACACGAGGGTCATACATTTCGGAGAAATTAGGGAAATCTCCAATTCACCAAAGGGGTACCCCTTTCAGAAATCTTCGATTTCTCTAATATGGATCCGTGGAATGTTTTGTTAGTGAATACTAAAGAATATGCGAGAGCCATGGGCACAAAAGTTCTTGCCCTATGTCTTAGGATTTGATGTATAAAGTTTCGTAGGAATCCGAGGTGTGTTGACGGTGAAACAGTCAAAATACTGAGAGATGTACGAATATAAGGAAAAAACTTGCGAAAATTGCCATCAAAAAGGGGAATTTTTTTAGAAATGTTGACTTAAGTCTCCGTTTCGACTCCAATATATTCATTTACCCATGAGATCTCTTGGGGAAAAATATCGAACGAGTTGAACACGAGGGTCATACATTTCAGAGAAATTAGGGAAATCTCCAATTCACCAAAGGGGTACCCCTTTCAGAAATCTTCGATTTCTCTAATATGGATCCGTGGAATGTTTTGTTAGTGAATACTAAAGAATATGCGAGAGTCATGGGCACAAAAGTTCTTGCCCTATGTCTTAGGATTTGATGTATAAAGTTTCGTAGGAATCCGAGGTGTGTTGACGGTGAAACAGTCAAAATACTGAGAGATGTACGAATATAAGGAAAAAACTTGCGAAAATTGCCATCAAAAAGGGGAATTTTTTTAGAAATGTTGACTTAAGTCTCCGTTTCGACCCCAATATATTCATTTACCCATGAGATCTCTTGGGGAAAAATATCGAACGAGTTGAACACGAGGGTAATACATTTCGGAGAAATTAGTGAAATCTCCAATTCACCAAAGGGGTACCCCTTTCAGAAATCTTCGATTTCTCTAATATGGATTCGAGCAATGATTTGATAGTGAATCCTAAATAATATGCGAGGGTCATGGGCACAAAATTTGTAGGCTTATGTCTTAGGGTTCTATGTATAAAGTTTCGTACGAATCCGAGGTGTGTTGAGGGTTAAAACAGTCAAAATACTGAGAGATGTACGAATATAAGGAAAAAACTTGCGAAAATTGCCATCAAAAAGGGGAATTTTTTTAGAAATGTTGACTTAAGTCTCCGTTTCGACTCCAATATATTCATTTACCCATGAGATCTCTTGGGGAAAAATATCGAACGAGTTGAACACGAGGGTCATACATTTCGGAGAAATTAGGGAAATCTCCAATTCACCAAAGGGGTACCCCTTTCAGAAATCTTTGATTTCTCTAATATGGATCCGTGGAATGTTTTGTTAGTGAATACTAAAGAATATGCGAGAGCCATGGGCACAAAAGTTCTTGCCCTATGTCTTAGGATTTGATGTATAAAGTTTCGTAGGAATCCGAGGTGTGTTGACGGTGAAACAGTCAAAATACTGAGAGATGTACGAATATAAGGAAAAAACTTGCGAAAATTGCCATCAAAAAGGGGAATTTTTTTAGAAATGTTGACTTAAGTCTCCGTTTCGACTCCAATATATTCATTTACCCATGAAATCTCTTGGGGAAAAATATCGAACGAGTTGAACACGAGGGTCATACATTTCAGAGAAATTAGGGAAATCTCCAATTCCCCAAAGGGGTACCCCTTTCAGAAATCTTCGATTTCTCTAATATGGATCCGTGGAATGTTTTGTTAGTGAATACTAAAGAATATGCGAGAGTCATGGGCACAAAAGTTCTTGCCCTATGTCTTAGGATTTGATGTATAAAGTTTCGTAGGAATCCGAGGTGTGTTGACGGTGAAACAGTCAAAATACTGAGAGATGTACGAATATAAGGAAAAAACTTGCGAAAATTGCCATCAAAAAGGGGAATTTTTTTAGAAATGTTGACTTAAGTCTCCGTTTCGACCCCAATATATTCATTTACCCATGAGATCTCTTGGGGAAAAATATCGAACGAGTTGAACACGAGGGTAATACATTTCGGAGAAATTAGGGAAATCTCCAATTCACCAAAGGGGTACCCCTTTCAGAAATCTTCGATTTCTCTAATATGGATCCGTGGAATGTTTTGTTAGTGAATACTAAAGAATATGCGAGAGCCATGGGCACAAAAGTTCTTGCCCTATGTCTTAGGATTTGATGTATAAAGTTTCGTAGGAATCCGAGGTGTGTTGACGGTGAAACAGTCAAAATACTGAGAGATGTACGAATATAAGGAAAAAACTTGCGAAAATTGCCATCAAAAAGGGGAATTTTTTTAGAAATGTTGACTTAAGTCTCCGTTTCGACTCCAATATATTCATTTACCCATGAGATCTCTTGGGGAAAAATATCGAACGAGTTGAACACGAGGGTCATACATTTCGGAGAAATTAGGGAAATCTCCAATTCACCAAAGGGGTACCCCTTTCAGAAATCTTCGATTTCTCTAATATGGATCCGTGGAATGTTTTGTTAGTGAATACTAAAGAATATGCGAGAGCCATGGGCACAAAAGTTCTTGCCCTATGTCTTAGGATTTGATGTATAAAGTTTCGTAGGAATCCGAGGTGTGTTGACGGTGAAACAGTCAAAATACTGAGAGATGTACGAATATAAGGAAAAAACTTGCGAAAATTGCCATCAAAAAGGGGAATTTTTTTAGAAATGTTGACTTAAGTCTCCGTTTCGACTCCAATATATTCATTTACCCATGAGATCTCTTGGGGAAAAATATCGAACGAGTTGAACACGAGGGTCATACATTTCAGAGAAATTAGGGAAATCTCCAATTCACCAAAGGGGTACCTCTTTCAGAAATCTTCGATTTCTCTAATATGGATCCGTGGAATGTTTTGTTAGTGAATACTAAAGAATATGCGAGAGTCATGGGCACAAAAGTTCTTGCCCTATGTCTTAGGATTTGATGTATAAAGTTTCGTAGGAATCCGAGGTGTGTTGACGGTGAAACAGTCAAAATACTGAGAGATGTACGAATATAAGGAAAAAACTTGCGAAAATTGCCATCAAAAAGGGGAATTTTTTTAGAAATGTTGACTTAAGTCTCCGTTTCGACCCCAATATATTCATTTACCCATGAGATCTCTTGGGGAAAAATATCAAACGAGTTGAACACGAGGGTAATACATTTCGGAGAAATTAGTGAAATCTCCAATTCACCAAAGGGGTACCCCTTTCAGAAATCTTCGATTTCTCTAATATGGATTCGAGCAATGATTTGATAGTGAATCCTAAATAATATGCGAGGGTCATGGGCACAAAATTTGTAGGCCTATGTCTTAGGGTTCTATGTATAAAGTTTCGTACGAATCCGAGGTGTGTTGAGGGTTAAAACAGTCAAAATACTGAGAGATGTACGAATATAAGGAAAAAACTTGCGAAAATTGCCATCAAAAAGGGGAATTTTTTTAGAAATGTTGACTTAAGTCTCCGTTTCGACTCCAATATATTCATTTACCCATGAGATCTCTTGGGGAAAAATATCGAACGAGTTGAACACGAGGGTCATACATTTCGGAGAAATTAGGGAAATCTCCAATTCACCAAAGGGGTACCCCTTTCAGAAATCTTCGATTTCTCTAATATGGATCCGTGGAATGTTTTGTTAGTGAATACTAAAGAATATGCGAGAGTCATGGGCACAAAAGTTCTTGCCCTATGTCTTAGGATTTGATGTATAAAGTTTCGTAGGAATCCGAGGTGTGTTGACGGTGAAACAGTCAAAATACTGAGAGATGTACGAATATAAGGAAAAAACTTGCGAAAATTGCCATCAAAAAGGGGAATTTTTTTAGAAATGTTGACTTAAGTCTCCGTTTCGACTCCAATATATTCATTTACCCATGAAATCTCTTGGGGAAATATATCGAACGAGTTGAACACGAGGGTCATACATTTCGGAGAAATTAGGGAAATCTCCAATTCACCAAAGGGGTACCCCTTTCAGAAATCTTCGATTTCTCTAATATGGATCCGTGGAATGTTTTGTTAGTGAATACTAAAGAATATGCGAGAGTCATGGGCACAAAAGTTCTTGCCCTATGTCTTAGGATTTGATGTATAAAGTTTCGTAGGAATCCGAGGTGTGTTGACGGTGAAACAGTCAAAATACTGAGAGATGTACGAATATAAGGAAAAAACTTGCGAAAATTGCCATCAAAAAGGGGAATTTTTTTAGAAATGTTGACTTAAGTCTCCGTTTCGACCCCAATATATTCATTTACCCATGAGATCTCTTGGGGAAAAATATCGAACGAGTTGAACACGAGGGTAATACATTTCGGAGAAATTAGTGAAATCTCCAATTCACCAAAGGGGTACCCCTTTCAGAAATCTTCGATTTCTCTAATATGGATTCGAGCAATGATTTGATAGTGAATCCTAAATAATATGCGAGGGTCATGGGCACAAAATTTGTAGGCCTATGTCTTAGGGTTCTATGTATAAAGTTTCGTACGAATCCGAGGTGTGTTGAGGGTTAAAACAGTCAAAATACTGAGAGATGTACGAATATAAGGAAAAAACTTGCGAAAATTGCCATCAAAAAGGGGAATTTTTTAAAAATGTTGACTTAAGTCTCCGTTTCGACTCCAATATATTCATTTACCCATGAGATCTCTTGGGGAAAAATATCGAACGAGTTGAACACGAGGGTCATACATTTCGGAGAAATTAGGGAAATCTCCAATTCACCAAAGGGGTACCCCTTTCAGAAATCTTCGATTTCTCTAATATGGATCCGTGGAATGTTTTGTTAGTGAATACTAAAGAATATGCGAGAGCCATGGGCACAAAAGTTCTTGCCCTATGTCTTAGGATTTGATGTATAAAGTTTCGTAGGAATCCGAGGTGTGTTGACGGTGAAACAGTCAAAATACTGAGAGATGTACGAATATAAGGAAAAAACTTGCGAAAATTGCCATCAAAAAGGGGAATTTTTTTAGAAATGTTGACTTAAGTCTCCGTTTCGACCCCAATATATTCATTTACCCATGAGATCTCTTGGGGAAAAATATCGAACGAGTTGAACACGAGGGTAATACATTTCGGAGAAATTAGTGAAATCTCCAATTCACCAAAGGGGTACCCCTTTCAGAAATCTTCGATTTCTCTAATATGGATTCGAGCAATGATTTGATAGTGAATCCTAAATAATATGCGAGGGTCATGGGCACAAAATTTGTAGGCCTATGTCTTAGGGTTCTATGTATAAAGTTTCGTACGAATCCGAGGTGTGTTGAGGGTTAAAACAGTCAAAATACTGAGAGATGTACGAATATAAGGAAAAAACTTGCGAAAATTGCCATCAAAAAGGGGAATTTTTTAAAAATGTTGACTTAAGTCTCCGTTTCGACTCCAATATATTCATTTACCCATGAGATCTCTTGGGGAAAAATATCGAACGAGTTGAACACGAGGGTCATACATTTCGGAGAAATTAGGGAAATCTCCAATTCACCAAAGGGGTACCCCTTTCAGAAATCTTCGATTTCTCTAATATGGATCCGTGGAATGTTTTGTTAGTGAATACTAAAGAATATGCGAGAGCCATGGGCACAAAAGTTCTTGCCCTATGTCTTAGGATTTGATGTATAAAGTTTCGTAGGAATCCGAGGTGTGTTGACGGTGAAACAGTCAAAATACTGAGAGATGTACGAATATAAGGAAAAAACTTGCGAAAATTGCCATCAAAAAGGGGAATTTTTTTAGAAATGTTGACTTAAGTCTCCGTTTCGACCCCAATATATTCATTTACCCATGAGATCTCTTGGGGAAAAATATCGAACGAGTTGAACACGAGGGTAATACATTTCGGAGAAATTAGTGAAATCTCCAATTCACCAAAGGGGTACCCCTTTCAGAAATCTTCGATTTCTCTAATATGGATTCGAGCAATGATTTGATAGTGAATCCTAAATAATATGCGAGGGTCATGGGCACAAAATTTGTAGGCCTATGTCTTAGGGTTCTATGTATAAAGTTTCGTACGAATCCGAGGTGTGTTGAGGGTTAAAACAGTCAAAATACTGAGAGATGTACGAATATAAGGAAAAAACTTGCGAAAATTGCCATCAAAAAGGGGAATTTTTTAAAAATGTTGACTTAAGTCTCCGTTTCGACTCCAATATATTCATTTACCCATGAGATCTCTTGGGGAAAAATATCGAACGAGTTGAACACGAGGGTCATACATTTCGGAGAAATTAGGGAAATCTCCAATTCACCAAAGGGGTACCCCTTTCAGAAATCTTCGATTTCTCTAATATGGATCCGTGGAATGTTTTGTTAGTGAATACTAAAGAATATGCGAGAGCCATGGGCACAAAAGTTCTTGCCCTATGTCTTAGGATTTGATGTATAAAGTTTCGTAGGAATCCGAGGTGTGTTGACGGTGAAACAGTCAAAATACTGAGAGATGTACGAATATAAGGAAAAAACTTGCGAAAATTGCCATCAAAAAGGGGAATTTTTTTAGAAATGTTGACTTAAGTCTCCGTTTCGACCCCAATATATTCATTTACCCATGAGATCTCTTGGGGAAAAATATCGAACGAGTTGAACACGAGGGTAATACATTTCGGAGAAATTAGTGAAATCTCCAATTCACCAAAGGGGTACCCCTTTCAGAAATCTTCGATTTCTCTAATATGGATTCGAGCAATGATTTGATAGTGAATCCTAAATAATATGCGAGGGTCATGGGCACAAAATTTGTAGGCCTATGTCTTAGGGTTCTATGTATAAAGTTTCGTACGAATCCGAGGTGTGTTGAGGGTTAAAACAGTCAAAATACTGAGAGATGTACGAATATAAGGAAAAAACTTGCGAAAATTGCCATCAAAAAGGGGAATTTTTTAAAAATGTTGACTTAAGTCTCCGTTTCGACTCCAATATATTCATTTACCCATGAGATCTCTTGGGGAAAAATATCGAACGAGTTGAACACGAGGGTCATACATTTCGGAGAAATTAGGGAAATCTCCAATTCACCAAAGGGGTACCCCTTTCAGAAATCTTCGATTTCTCTAATATGGATCCGTGGAATGTTTTGTTAGTGAATACTAAAGAATATGCGAGAGCCATGGGCACAAAAGTTCTTGCCCTATGTCTTAGGATTTGATGTATAAAGTTTCGTAGGAATCCGAGGTGTGTTGACGGTGAAACAGTCAAAATACTGAGAGATGTACGAATATAAGGAAAAAACTTGCGAAAATTGCCATCAAAAAGGGGAATTTTTTTAGAAATGTTGACTTAAGTCTCCGTTTCGACCCCAATATATTCATTTACCCATGAGATCTCTTGGGGAAAAATATCGAACGAGTTGAACACGAGGGTAATACATTTCGGAGAAATTAGTGAAATCTCCAATTCACCAAAGGGGTACCCCTTTCAGAAATCTTCGATTTCTCTAATATGGATTCGAGCAATGATTTGATAGTGAATCCTAAATAATATGCGAGGGTCATGGGCACAAAATTTGTAGGCCTATATCTTAGGGTTCTATGTATAAAGTTTCGTACGAATCCGAGGTGTGTTGAGGGTTAAAACAGTCAAAATACTGAGAGATGTACGAATATAAGGAAAAAACTTGCGAAAATTGCCATAAAAAAGGGGAATTTTTTTAGAAATGTTGACTTAAGTCTCCGTTTCGACTCCAATATATTCATTTACCCATCAGATCTCTTGGGGAAAAATATCGAACGAGTTGAACACGAGGGTCATACATTTCGGAGAAATTAGGGAAATCTCCAATTCACCAAAGGGGTACCCCTTTCAGAAATCTTCGATTTCTCTAATATGGATCCGTGGAATGTTTTGTTAGTGAATACTAAAGAATATGCGAGAGCCATGGGCACAAAAGTTCTTGCCCTATGTCTTAGGATTTGATGTATAAAGTTTCGTAGGAATCCGAGGTGTGTTGACGGTGAAACAGTCAAAATACTGAGAGATGTACGAATATAAGGAAAAAACTTGCGAAAATTGCCATCAAAAAGGGGAATTTTTTTAGAAATGTTGACTTAAGTCTCCGTTTCGACCCCAATATATTCATTTACCCATGAGATCTCTTGGGGAAAAATATCGAACGAGTTGAACACGAGGGTAATACATTTCGGAGAAATTAGTGAAATCTCCAATTCACCAAAGGGGTACCCCTTTCAGAAATCTTCGATTTCTCTAATATGGATTCGAGCAATGATTTGATAGTGAATCCTAAATAATATGCGAGGGTCATGGGCACAAAATTTGTAGGCCTATGTCTTAGGGTTCTATGTATAAAGTTTCGTACGAATCCGAGGTGTGTTGAGGGTTAAAACAGTCAAAATACTGAGAGATGTACGAATATAAGGAAAAAACTTGCGAAAATTGCCATAAAAAAGGGGAATTTTTTTAGAAATGTTGACTTAAGTCTCCGTTTCGACTCCAATATATTCATTTACCCATCAGATCTCTTGGGGAAAAATATCGAACGAGTTGAACACGAGGGTCATACATTTCAGAGAAATTAGGGAAATCTCCAATTCACCAAAGGGGTACCCCTTTCAGAAATCTTCGATTTCTCTAATATGGATCCGTGGAATGTTTTGTTAGTGAATACTAAAGAATATGCGAGAGTCATGGGCACAAAAGTTCTTGCCCTATGTCTTAGGATTTGATGTATAAAGTTTCGTAGGAATCCGAGGTGTGTTGACGGTGAAACAGTCAAAATACTGAGAGATGTACGAATATAAGGAAAAAACTTGCGAAAATTGCCATCAAAAAGGGGAATTTTTTTAGAAATGTTGACTTAAGTCTCCGTTTCGACCCCAATATATTCATTTACCCATGAGATCTCTTGGGGAAAAATATCGAACGAGTTGAACACGAGGGTAATACATTTCGGAGAAATTAGTGAAATCTCCAATTCACCAAAGGGGTACCCCTTTCAGAAATCTTCGATTTCTCTAATATGGATTCGAGCAATGATTTGATAGTGAATCCTAAATAATATGCGAGGGTCATGGGCACAAAATTTGTAGGCTTATGTCTTAGGGTTCTATGTATAAAGTTTCGTACGAATCCGAGGTGTGTTGAGGGTTAAAACAGTCAAAATACTGAGAGATGTACGAATATAAGGAAAAAACTTGCGAAAATTGCCATCAAAAAGGGGAATTTTTTTAGAAATGTTGACTTAAGTCTCCGTTTCGACTCCAATATATTCATTTACCCATGAAATCTCTTGGGGAAAAATATCGAACGAGTTGAACACGAGGGTCATACATTTCAGAGAAATTAGGGAAATCTCCAATTCACCAAAGGGGTACCCCTTTCAGAAATCTTCGATTTCTCTAATATGGATCCGTGGAATGTTTTGTTAGTGAATACTAAAGAATATGCGAGAGTCATGGGCACAAAAGTTCTTGCCCTATGTCTTAGGATTTGATGTATAAAGTTTCGTAGGAATCCGAGGTGTGTTGACGGTGAAACAGTCAAAATACTGAGAGATGTACGAATATAAGGAAAAAACTTGCGAAAATTGCCATCAAAAAGGGGAATTTTTTTAGAAATGTTGACTTAAGTCTCCGTTTCGACCCCAATATATTCATTTACCCATGAGATCTCTTGGGGAAAAATATCGAACGAGTTGAACACGAGGGTAATACATTTCGGAGAAATTAGTGAAATCTCCAATTCACCAAAGGGGTACCCCTTTCAGAAATCTTCGATTTCTCTAATATGGATTCGAGCAATGATTTGATAGTGAATCCTAAATAATATGCGAGGGTCATGGGCACAAAATTTGTAGGCTTATGTCTTAGGGTTCTATGTATAAAGTTTCGTACGAATCCGAGGTGTGTTGAGGGTTAAAACAGTCAAAATACTGAGAGATGTACGAATATAAGGAAAAAACTTGCGAAAATTGCCATCAAAAAGGGGAATTTTTTTAGAAATGTTGACTTAAGTCTCCGTTTCGACTCCAATATATTCATTTACCCATGAGATCTCTTGGGGAAAAATATCGAACGAGTTGAACACGAGGGTCATACATTTCGGAGAAATTAGGGAAATCTCCAATTCACCAAAGGGGTACCCCTTTCAGAAATCTTTGATTTCTCTAATATGGATCCGTGGAATGTTTTGTTAGTGAATACTAAAGAATATGCGAGAGCCATGGGCACAAAAGTTCTTGCCCTATGTCTTAGGATTTGATGTATAAAGTTTCGTAGGAATCCGAGGTGTGTTGACGGTGAAACAGTCAAAATACTGAGAGATGTACGAATATAAGGAAAAAACTTGCGAAAATTGCCATCAAAAAGGGGAATTTTTTTAGAAATGTTGACTTAAGTCTCCGTTTCGACTCCAATATATTCATTTACCCATGAAATCTCTTGGGGAAAAATATCGAACGAGTTGAACACGAGGGTCATACATTTCAGAGAAATTAGGGAAATCTCCAATTCCCCAAAGGGGTACCCCTTTCAGAAATCTTCGATTTCTCTAATATGGATCCGTGGAATGTTTTGTTAGTGAATACTAAAGAATATGCGAGAGTCATGGGCACAAAAGTTCTTGCCCTATGTCTTAGGATTTGATGTATAAAGTTTCGTAGGAATCCGAGGTGTGTTGACGGTGAAACAGTCAAAATACTGAGAGATGTACGAATATAAGGAAAAAACTTGCGAAAATTGCCATCAAAAAGGGGAATTTTTTTAGAAATGTTGACTTAAGTCTCCGTTTCGACCCCAATATATTCATTTACCCATGAGATCTCTTGGGGAAAAATATCGAACGAGTTGAACACGAGGGTAATACATTTCGGAGAAATTAGGGAAATCTCCAATTCACCAAAGGGGTACCCCTTTCAGAAATCTTCGATTTCTCTAATATGGATCCGTGGAATGTTTTGTTAGTGAATACTAAAGAATATGCGAGAGCCATGGGCACAAAAGTTCTTGCCCTATGTCTTAGGATTTGATGTATAAAGTTTCGTAGGAATCCGAGGTGTGTTGACGGTGAAACAGTCAAAATACTGAGAGATGTACGAATATAAGGAAAAAACTTGCGAAAATTGCCATCAAAAAGGGGAATTTTTTTAGAAATGTTGACTTAAGTCTCCGTTTCGACTCCAATATATTCATTTACCCATCAGATCTCTTGGGGAAAAATATCGAACGAGTTGAACACGAGGGTCATACATTTCAGAGAAATTAGGGAAATCTCCAATTCACCAAAGGGGTACCCCTTTCAGAAATCTTCGATTTCTCTAATATGGATCCGTGGAATGTTTTGTTAGTGAATACTAAAGAATATGCGAGAGTCATGGGCACAAAAGTTCTTGCCCTATGTCTTAGGATTTGATGTATAAAGTTTCGTAGGAATCCGAGGTGTGTTGACGGTGAAACAGTCAAAATACTGAGAGATGTACGAATATAAGGAAAAAACTTGCGAAAATTGCCATCAAAAAGGGGAATTTTTTTAGAAATGTTGACTTAAGTCTCCGTTTCGACTCCAATATATTCATTTACCCATGAAATCTCTTGGGGAAAAATATCGAACGAGTTGAACACGAGGGTCATACATTTCAGAGAAATTAGGGAAATCTCCAATTCACCAAAGGGGTACCCCTTTCAGAAATCTTCGATTTCTCTAATATGGATCCGTGGAATGTTTTGTTAGTGAATACTAAAGAATATGCGAGAGTCATGGGCACAAAAGTTCTTGCCCTATGTCTTAGGATTTGATGTATAAAGTTTCGTAGGAATCCGAGGTGTGTTGACGGTGAAACAGTCAAAATACTGAGAGATGTACGAATATAAGGAAAAAACTTGCGAAAATTGCCATCAAAAAGGGGAATTTTTTTAGAAATGTTGACTTAAGTCTCCGTTTCGACCCCAATATATTCATTTACCCATGAGATCTCTTGGGGAAAAATATCGAACGAGTTGAACACGAGGGTAATACATTTCGGAGAAATTAGTGAAATCTCCAATTCACCAAAGGGGTACCCCTTTCAGAAATCTTCGATTTCTCTAATATGGATTCGAGCAATGATTTGATAGTGAATCCTAAATAATATGCGAGGGTCATGGGCACAAAATTTGTAGGCTTATGTCTTAGGGTTCTATGTATAAAGTTTCGTACGAATCCGAGGTGTGTTGAGGGTTAAAACAGTCAAAATACTGAGAGATGTACGAATATAAGGAAAAAACTTGCGAAAATTGCCATCAAAAAGGGGAATTTTTTTAGAAATGTTGACTTAAGTCTCCGTTTCGACTCCAATATATTCATTTACCCATGAGATCTCTTGGGGAAAAATATCGAACGAGTTGAACACGAGGGTCATACATTTCGGAGAAATTAGGGAAATCTCCAATTCACCAAAGGGGTACCCCTTTCAGAAATCTTTGATTTCTCTAATATGGATCCGTGGAATGTTTTGTTAGTGAATACTAAAGAATATGCGAGAGCCATGGGCACAAAAGTTCTTGCCCTATGTCTTAGGATTTGATGTATAAAGTTTCGTAGGAATCCGAGGTGTGTTGACGGTGAAACAGTCAAAATACTGAGAGATGTACGAATATAAGGAAAAAACTTGCGAAAATTGCCATCAAAAAGGGGAATTTTTTTAGAAATGTTGACTTAAGTCTCCGTTTCGACTCCAATATATTCATTTACCCATGAAATCTCTTGGGGAAAAATATCGAACGAGTTGAACACGAGGGTCATACATTTCAGAGAAATTAGGGAAATCTCCAATTCCCCAAAGGGGTACCCCTTTCAGAAATCTTCGATTTCTCTAATATGGATCCGTGGAATGTTTTGTTAGTGAATACTAAAGAATATGCGAGAGTCATGGGCACAAAAGTTCTTGCCCTATGTCTTAGGATTTGATGTATAAAGTTTCGTAGGAATCCGAGGTGTGTTGACGGTGAAACAGTCAAAATACTGAGAGATGTACGAATATAAGGAAAAAACTTGCGAAAATTGCCATCAAAAAGGGGAATTTTTTTAGAAATGTTGACTTAAGTCTCCGTTTCGACTCCAATATATTCATTTACCCATGAGATCTCTTGGGGAAAAATATCGAACGAGTTGAACACGAGGGTCATACATTTCAGAGAAATTAGGGAAATCTCCAATTCACCAAAGGGGTACCTCTTTCAGAAATCTTCGATTTCTCTAATATGGATCCGTGGAATGTTTTGTTAGTGAATACTAAAGAATATGCGAGAGTCATGGGCACAAAAGTTCTTGCCCTATGTCTTAGGATTTGATGTATAAAGTTTCGTAGGAATCCGAGGTGTGTTGACGGTGAAACAGTCAAAATACTGAGAGATGTACGAATATAAGGAAAAAACTTGCGAAAATTGCCATCAAAAAGGGGAATTTTTTTAGAAATGTTGACTTAAGTCTCCGTTTCGACCCCAATATATTCATTTACCCATGAGATCTCTTGGGGAAAAATATCAAACGAGTTGAACACGAGGGTAATACATTTCGGAGAAATTAGTGAAATCTCCAATTCACCAAAGGGGTACCCCTTTCAGAAATCTTCGATTTCTCTAATATGGATTCGAGCAATGATTTGATAGTGAATCCTAAATAATATGCGAGGGTCATGGGCACAAAATTTGTAGGCCTATGTCTTAGGGTTCTATGTATAAAGTTTCGTACGAATCCGAGGTGTGTTGAGGGTTAAAACAGTCAAAATACTGAGAGATGTACGAATATAAGGAAAAAACTTGCGAAAATTGCCATCAAAAAGGGGAATTTTTTTAGAAATGTTGACTTAAGTCTCCGTTTCGACTCCAATATATTCATTTACCCATGAGATCTCTTGGGGAAAAATATCGAACGAGTTGAACACGAGGGTCATACATTTCGGAGAAATTAGGGAAATCTCCAATTCACCAAAGGGGTACCCCTTTCAGAAATCTTTGATTTCTCTAATATGGATCCGTGGAATGTTTTGTTAGTGAATACTAAAGAATATGCGAGAGCCATGGGCACAAAAGTTCTTGCCCTATGTCTTAGGATTTGATGTATAAAGTTTCGTAGGAATCCGAGGTGTGTTGACGGTGAAACAGTCAAAATACTGAGAGATGTACGAATATAAGGAAAAAACTTGCGAAAATTGCCATCAAAAAGGGGAATTTTTTTAGAAATGTTGACTTAAGTCTCCGTTTCGACTCCAATATATTCATTTACCCATGAAATCTCTTGGGGAAAAATATCGAACGAGTTGAACACGAGGGTCATACATTTCAGAGAAATTAGGGAAATCTCCAATTCCCCAAAGGGGTACCCCTTTCAGAAATCTTCGATTTCTCTAATATGGATCCGTGGAATGTTTTGTTAGTGAATACTAAAGAATATGCGAGAGTCATGGGCACAAAAGTTCTTGCCCTATGTCTTAGGATTTGATGTATAAAGTTTCGTAGGAATCCGAGGTGTGTTGACGGTGAAACAGTCAAAATACTGAGAGATGTACGAATATAAGGAAAAAACTTGCGAAAATTGCCATCAAAAAGGGGAATTTTTTTAGAAATGTTGACTTAAGTCTCCGTTTCGACCCCAATATATTCATTTACCCATGAGATCTCTTGGGGAAAAATATCGAACGAGTTGAACACGAGGGTAATACATTTCGGAGAAATTAGGGAAATCTCCAATTCACCAAAGGGGTACCCCTTTCAGAAATCTTCGATTTCTCTAATATGGATCCGTGGAATGTTTTGTTAGTGAATACTAAAGAATATGCGAGAGCCATGGGCACAAAAGTTCTTGCCCTATGTCTTAGGATTTGATGTATAAAGTTTCGTAGGAATCCGAGGTGTGTTGACGGTGAAACAGTCAAAATACTGAGAGATGTACGAATATAAGGAAAAAACTTGCGAAAATTGCCATCAAAAAGGGGAATTTTTTTAGAAATGTTGACTTAAGTCTCCGTTTCGACTCCAATATATTCATTTACCCATCAGATCTCTTGGGGAAAAATATCGAACGAGTTGAACACGAGGGTCATACATTTCAGAGAAATTAGGGAAATCTCCAATTCACCAAAGGGGTACCCCTTTCAGAAATCTTCGATTTCTCTAATATGGATCCGTGGAATGTTTTGTTAGTGAATACTAAAGAATATGCGAGAGTCATGGGCACAAAAGTTCTTGCCCTATGTCTTAGGATTTGATGTATAAAGTTTCGTAGGAATCCGAGGTGTGTTGACGGTGAAACAGTCAAAATACTGAGAGATGTACGAATATAAGGAAAAAACTTGCGAAAATTGCCATCAAAAAGGGGAATTTTTTTAGAAATGTTGACTTAAGTCTCCGTTTCGACTCCAATATATTCATTTACCCATGAAATCTCTTGGGGAAAAATATCGAACGAGTTGAACACGAGGGTCATACATTTAAGAGAAATTAGGGAAATCTCCAATTCACCAAAGGGGTACCCCTTTCAGAAATCTTCGATTTCTCTAATATGGATCCGTGGAATGTTTTGTTAGTGAATACTAAAGAATATGCGAGAGTCATGGGCACAAAAGTTCTTGCCCTATGTCTTAGGATTTGATGTATAAAGTTTCGTAGGAATCCGAGGTGTGTTGACGGTGAAACAGTCAAAATACTGAGAGATGTACGAATATAAGGAAAAAACTTGCGAAAATTGCCATCAAAAAGGGGAATTTTTTTAGAAATGTTGACTTAAGTCTCCGTTTCGACCCCAATATATTCATTTACCCATGAGATCTCTTGGGGAAAAATATCGAACGAGTTGAACACGAGGGTAATACATTTCGGAGAAATTAGTGAAATCTCCAATTCACCAAAGGGGTACCCCTTTCAGAAATCTTCGATTTCTCTAATATGGATTCGAGCAATGATTTGATAGTGAATCCTAAATAATATGCGAGGGTCATGGGCACAAAATTTGTAGGCTTATGTCTTAGGGTTCTATGTATAAAGTTTCGTACGAATCCGAGGTGTGTTGAGGGTTAAAACAGTCAAAATACTGAGAGATGTACGAATATATGGAAAAAACTTGCGAAAATTGCCATCAAAAAGGGGAATTTTTTTAGAAATGTTGACTTAAGTCTCCGTTTCGACTCCAATATATTCATTTACCCATGAGATCTCTTGGGGAAAAATATCGAACGAGTTGAACACGAGGGTCATACATTTCGGAGAAATTAGGGAAATCTCCAATTCACCAAAGGGGTACCCCTTTCAGAAATCTTTGATTTCTCTAATATGGATCCGTGGAATGTTTTGTTAGTGAATACTAAAGAATATGCGAGAGCCATGGGCACAAAAGTTCTTGCCCTATGTCTTAGGATTTGATGTATAAAGTTTCGTAGGAATCCGAGGTGTGTTGACGGTGAAACAGTCAAAATACTGAGAGATGTACGAATATAAGGAAAAAACTTGCGAAAATTGCCATCAAAAAGGGGAATTTTTTTAGAAATGTTGACTTAAGTCTCCGTTTCGACTCCAATATATTCATTTACCCATGAAATCTCTTGGGGAAAAATATCGAACGAGTTGAACACGAGGGTCATACATTTCAGAGAAATTAGGGAAATCTCCAATTCCCCAAAGGGGTACCCCTTTCAGAAATCTTCGATTTCTCTAATATGGATCCGTGGAATGTTTTGTTAGTGAATACTAAAGAATATGCGAGAGTCATGGGCACAAAAGTTCTTGCCCTATGTCTTAGGATTTGATGTATAAAGTTTCGTAGGAATCCGAGGTGTGTTGACGGTGAAACAGTCAAAATACTGAGAGATGTACGAATATAAGGAAAAAACTTGCGAAAATTGCCATCAAAAAGGGGAATTTTTTTAGAAATGTTGACTTAAGTCTCCGTTTCGACCCCAATATATTCATTTACCCATGAGATCTCTTGGGGAAAAATATCGAACGAGTTGAACACGAGGGTAATACATTTCGGAGAAATTAGGGAAATCTCCAATTCACCAAAGGGGTACCCCTTTCAGAAATCTTCGATTTCTCTAATATGGATCCGTGGAATGTTTTGTTAGTGAATACTAAAGAATATGCGAGAGCCATGGGCACAAAAGTTCTTGCCCTATGTCTTAGGATTTGATGTATAAAGTTTCGTAGGAATCCGAGGTGTGTTGACGGTGAAACAGTCAAAATACTGAGAGATGTACGAATATAAGGAAAAAACTTGCGAAAATTGCCATCAAAAAGGGGAATTTTTTTAGAAATGTTGACTTAAGTCTCCGTTTCGACTCCAATATATTCATTTACCCATCAGATCTCTTGGGGAAAAATATCGAACGAGTTGAACACGAGGGTCATACATTTCAGAGAAATTAGGGAAATCTCCAATTCACCAAAGGGGTACCCCTTTCAGAAATCTTCGATTTCTCTAATATGGATCCGTGGAATGTTTTGTTAGTGAATACTAAAGAATATGCGAGAGTCATGGGCACAAAAGTTCTTGCCCTATGTCTTAGGATTTGATGTATAAAGTTTCGTAGGAATCCGAGGTGTGTTGACGGTGAAACAGTCAAAATACTGAGAGATGTACGAATATAAGGAAAAAACTTGCGAAAATTGCCATCAAAAAGGGGAATTTTTTTAGAAATGTTGACTTAAGTCTCCGTTTCGACTCCAATATATTCATTTACCCATGAAATCTCTTGGGGAAAAATATCGAACGAGTTGAACACGAGGGTCATACATTTCAGAGAAATTAGGGAAATCTCCAATTCACCAAAGGGGTACCCCTTTCAGAAATCTTCGATTTCTCTAATATGGATCCGTGGAATGTTTTGTTAGTGAATACTAAAGAATATGCGAGAGTCATGGGCACAAAAGTTCTTGCCCTATGTCTTAGGATTTGATGTATAAAGTTTCGTAGGAATCCGAGGTGTGTTGACGGTGAAACAGTCAAAATACTGAGAGATGTACGAATATAAGGAAAAAACTTGCGAAAATTGCCATCAAAAAGGGGAATTTTTTTAGAAATGTTGACTTAAGTCTCCGTTTCGACCCCAATATATTCATTTACCCATGAGATCTCTTGGGGAAAAATATCGAACGAGTTGAACACGAGGGTAATACATTTCGGAGAAATTAGTGAAATCTCCAATTCACCAAAGGGGTACCCCTTTCAGAAATCTTCGATTTCTCTAATATGGATTCGAGCAATGATTTGATAGTGAATCCTAAATAATATGCGAGGGTCATGGGCACAAAATTTGTAGGCTTATGTCTTAGGGTTCTATGTATAAAGTTTCGTACGAATCCGAGGTGTGTTGAGGGTTAAAACAGTCAAAATACTGAGAGATGTACGAATATAAGGAAAAAACTTGCGAAAATTGCCATCAAAAAGGGGAATTTTTTTAGAAATGTTGACTTAAGTCTCCGTTTCGACTCCAATATATTCATTTACCCATGAGATCTCTTGGGGAAAAATATCGAACGAGTTGAACACGAGGGTCATACATTTCGGAGAAATTAGGGAAATCTCCAATTCACCAAAGGGGTACCCCTTTCAGAAATCTTTGATTTCTCTAATATGGATCCGTGGAATGTTTTGTTAGTGAATACTAAAGAATATGCGAGAGCCATGGGCACAAAAGTTCTTGCCCTATGTCTTAGGATTTGATGTATAAAGTTTCGTAGGAATCCGAGGTGTGTTGACGGTGAAACAGTCAAAATACTGAGAGATGTACGAATATAAGGAAAAAACTTGCGAAAATTGCCATAAAAAAGGGGAATTTTTTTAGAAATGTTGACTTAAGTCTCCGTTTCGACTCCAATATATTCATTTACCCATGAAATCTCTTGGGGAAAAATATCGAACGAGTTGAACACGAGGGTCATACATTTCAGAGAAATTAGGGAAATCTCCAATTCCCCAAAGGGGTACCCCTTTCAGAAATCTTCGATTTCTCTAATATGGATCCGTGGAATGTTTTGTTAGTGAATACTAAAGAATATGCGAGAGTCATGGGCACAAAAGTTCTTGCCCTATGTCTTAGGATTTGATGTATAAAGTTTCGTAGGAATCCGAGGTGTGTTGACGGTGAAACAGTCAAAATACTGAGAGATGTACGAATATAAGGAAAAAACTTGCGAAAATTGCCATCAAAAAGGGGAATTTTTTTAGAAATGTTGACTTAAGTCTCCGTTTCGACCCCAATATATTCATTTACCCATGAGATCTTTGGGGAAAAATATCGAACGAGTTGAACACGAGGGTAATACATTTCGGAGAAATTAGTGAAATCTCCAATTCACCAAAGGGGTACCCCTTTCAGAAATCTTCGATTTCTCTAATATGGATTCGAGCAATGATTTGATAGTGAATCCTAAATAATATGCGAGGGTCATGGGCACAAAATTTGTAGGCCTATGTCTTAGGGTTCTATGTATAAAGTTTCGTACGAATCCGAGGTGTGTTGAGGGTTAAAACAGTCAAAATACTGAGAGATGTACGAATATAAGGAAAAAACTTGCGAAAATTGCCAGCAAAAAGGGGAATTTTTTTAGAAATGTTGACTTAAGTCTCCGTTTCGACTCCAATATATTCATTTACCCATGAGATCTCTTGGGGAAAAATATCGAACGAGTTGAACACGAGGGTCATACATTTCGGAGAAATTAGGGAAATCTCCAATTCACCAAAGGGGTACCCCTTTCAGAAATCTTTGATTTCTCTAATATGGATCCGTGGAATGTTTTGTTAGTGAATACTAAAGAATATGCGAGAGCCATGGGCACAAAAGTTCTTGCCCTATGTCTTAGGATTTGATGTATAAAGTTTCGTAGGAATCCGAGGTGTGTTGACGGTGAAACAGTCAAAATACTGAGAGATGTACGAATATAAGGAAAAAACTTGCGAAAATTGCCATAAAAAAGGGGAATTTTTTTAGAAATGTTGACTTAAGTCTCCGTTTCGACTCCAATATATTCATTTACCCATGAAATCTCTTGGGGAAAAATATCGAACGAGTTGAACACGAGGGTCATACATTTCAGAGAAATTAGGGAAATCTCCAATTCCCCAAAGGGGTACCCCTTTCAGAAATCTTCGATTTCTCTAATATGGATCCGTGGAATGTTTTGTTAGTGAATACTAAAGAATATGCGAGAGTCATGGGCACAAAAGTTCTTGCCCTATGTCTTAGGATTTGATGTATAAAGTTTCGTAGGAATCCGAGGTGTGTTGACGGTGAAACAGTCAAAATACTGAGAGATGTACGAATATAAGGAAAAAACTTGCGAAAATTGCCATCAAAAAGGGGAATTTTTTTAGAAATGTTGACTTAAGTCTCCGTTTCGACCCCAATATATTCATTTACCCATGAGATCTTTGGGGAAAAATATCGAACGAGTTGAACACGAGGGTAATACATTTCGGAGAAATTAGTGAAATCTCCAATTCACCAAAGGGGTACCCCTTTCAGAAATCTTCGATTTCTCTAATATGGATTCGAGCAATGATTTGATAGTGAATCCTAAATAATATGCGAGGGTCATGGGCACAAAATTTGTAGGCCTATGTCTTAGGGTTCTATGTATAAAGTTTCGTACGAATCCGAGGTGTGTTGAGGGTTAAAACAGTCAAAATACTGAGAGATGTACGAATATAAGGAAAAAACTTGCGAAAATTGCCATCAAAAAGGGGAATTTTTTTAGAAATGTTGACTTAAGTCTCCGTTTCGACTCCAATATATTCATTTACCCATGAGATCTCTTGGGGAAAAATATCGAACGAGTTGAACACGAGGGTCATACATTTCGGAGAAATTAGGGAAATCTCCAATTCACCAAAGGGGTACCCCTTTCAGAAATCTTCGATTTCTCTAATATGGATCCGTGGAATGTTTTGTTAGTGAATACTAAAGAATATGCGAGAGCCATGGGCACAAAAGTTCTTGCCCTATGTCTTAGGATTTGATGTATAAAGTTTCGTAGGAATCCGAGGTGTGTTGACGGTGAATCAGTCAAAATACTGAGAGATGTACGAATATAAGGAAAAAACTTGCGAAAATTGCCATCAAAAAGGGGAATTTTTTTAGAAATGTTGACTTAAGTCTCCGTTTCGACTCCAATATATTCATTTACCCATGAAATCTCTTGGGGAAAAATATCGAACGAGTTGAACACGAGGGTCATACATTTCAGAGAAATTAGGGAAATCTCCAATTCACCAAAGGGGTACCCCTTTCAGAAATCTTCGATTTCTCTAATATGGATCCGTGGAATGTTTTGTTAGTGAATACTAAAGAATATGCGAGAGTCATGGGCACAAAAGTTCTTGCCCTATGTCTTAGGATTTGATGTATAAAGTTTCGTAGGAATCCGAGGTGTGTTGACGGTGAAACAGTCAAAATACTGAGAGATGTACGAATATAAGGAAAAAACTTGCGAAAATTGCCATCAAAAAGGGGAATTTTTTTAGAAATGTTGACTTAAGTCTCCGTTTCGACCCCAATATATTCATTTACCCATGAGATCTCTTGGGGAAAAATATCGAACGAGTTGAACACGAGGGTAATACATTTCGGAGAAATTAGTGAAATCTCCAATTCACCAAAGGGGTACCCCTTTCAGAAATCTTCGATTTCTCTAATATGGATTCGAGCAATGATTTGATAGTGAATCCTAAATAATATGCGAGGGTCATGGGCACAAAATTTGTAGGCCTATGTCTTAGGGTTCTATGTATAAAGTTTCGTACGAATCCGAGGTGTGTTGAGGGTTAAAACAGTCAAAATACTGAGAGATGTACGAATATAAGGAAAAAACTTGCGAAAATTGCCATCAAAAAGGGGAATTTTTTTAGAAATGTTGACTTAAGTCTCCGTTTCGACTCCAATATATTCATTTACCCATGAGATCTCTTGGGAAAAAATATCGAACGAGTTGAACACGAGGGTCATACATTTCGGAGAAATTAGGGAAATCTCCAATTCACCAAAGGGGTACCCCTTTCAGAAATCTTCGATTTCTCTAATATGGATCCGTGGAATGTTTTGTTAGTGAATACTAAAGAATATGCGAGAGCCATGGGCACAAAAGTTCTTGCCCTATGTCTTAGGATTTGATGTATAAAGTTTCGTAGGAATCCGAGGTGTGTTGACGGTGAAACAGTCAAAATACTGAGAGATGTACGAATATAAGGAAAAAACTTGCGAAAATTGCCATCAAAAAGGGGAATTTTTTTAGAAATGTTGACTTAAGTCTCCGTTTCGACCCCAATATATTCATTTACCCATGAGATCTCTTGGGGAAAAATATCGAACGAGTTGAACACGAGGGTAATACATTTCGGAGAAATTAGTGAAATCTCCAATTCACCAAAGGGGTACCCCTTTCAGAAATCTTCGATTTCTCTAATATGGATTCGAGTAATGATTTGATAGTGAATCCTAAATAATATGCGAGGGTCATGGGCACAAAATTTGTAGGCCTATGTCTTAGGGTTCTATGTATAAAGTTTCGTACGAATCCGAGGTGTGTTGAGGGTTAAAACAGTCAAAATACTGAGAGATGTACGAATATAAGGAAAAAACTTGCGAAAATTGCCATAAAAAAGGGGAATTTTTTTAGAAATGTTGACTTAAGTCTCCGTTTCGACTCCAATATATTCATTTACCCATCAGATCTCTTGGGGAAAAATATCGAACGAGTTGAACACGAGGGTCATACATTTCAGAGAAATTAGGGAAATCTCCAATTCACCAAAGGGGTACCCCTTTCAGAAATCTTCGATTTCTCTAATATGGATCCGTGGAATGTTTTGTTAGTGAATACTAAAGAATATGCGAGAGTCATGGGCACAAAAGTTCTTGCCCTATGTCTTAGGATTTGATGTATAAAGTTTCGTAGGAATCCGAGGTGTGTTGACGGTGAAACAGTCAAAATACTGAGAGATGTACGAATATAAGGAAAAAACTTGCGAAAATTGCCATCAAAAAGGGGAATTTTTTTAGAAATGTTGACTTAAGTCTCCGTTTCGACCCCAATATATTCATTTACCCATGAGATCTTTGGGGAAAAATATCGAACGAGTTGAACACGAGGGTAATACATTTCGGAGAAATTAGTGAAATCTCCAATTCACCAAAGGGGTACCCCTTTCAGAAATCTTCGATTTCTCTAATATGGATTCGAGCAATGATTTGATAGTGAATCCTAAATAATATGCGAGGGTCATGGGCACAAAATTTGTAGGCCTATGTCTTAGGGTTCTATGTATAAAGTTTCGTACGAATCCGAGGTGTGTTGAGGGTTAAAACAGTCAAAATACTGAGAGATGTACGAATATAAGGAAAAAACTTGCGAAAATTGCCATCAAAAAGGGGAATTTTTTTAGAAATGTTGACTTAAGTCTCCGTTTCGACTCCAATATATTCATTTACCCATGAGATCTCTTGGGGAAAAATATCGAACGAGTTGAACACGAGGGTCATACATTTCGGAGAAATTAGGGAAATCTCCAATTCACCAAAGGGGTACCCCTTTCAGAAATCTTCGATTTCTCTAATATGGATCCGTGGAATGTTTTGTTAGTGAATACTAAAGAATATGCGAGAGTCATGGGCACAAAAGTTCTTGCCCTATGTCTTAGGATTTGATGTATAAAGTTTCGTAGGAATCCGAGGTGTGTTGACGGTGAATCAGTCAAAATACTGAGAGATGTACGAATATAAGGAAAAAACTTGCGAAAATTGCCATCAAAAAGGGGAATTTTTTTAGAAATGTTGACTTAAGTCTCCGTTTCGACTCCAATATATTCATTTACCCATGAAATCTCTTGGGGAAAAATATCGAACGAGTTGAACACGAGGGTCATACATTTCAGAGAAATTAGGGAAATCTCCAATTCACCAAAGGGGTACCCCTTTCAGAAATCTTCGATTTCTCTAATATGGATCCGTGGAA
This sequence comes from Humulus lupulus, assembly GCF_963169125.1. Lineage (NCBI taxonomy): Eukaryota > Viridiplantae > Streptophyta > Magnoliopsida > Rosales > Cannabaceae > Humulus > Humulus lupulus. The sequence goes on from NC_084795.1 coordinate 2,808,766, forward strand.
TGTTTTGTTAGTGAATACTAAAGAATATGCGAGAGTCATGGGCACAAAAGTTCTTGCCCTATGTCTTAGGATTTGATGTATAAAGTTTCGTAGGAATCCGAGGTGTGTTGACGGTGAAACAGTCAAAATACTGAGAGATGTACGAATATAAGGAAAAAACTTGCGAAAATTGCCATCAAAAAGGGGAATTTTTTTAGAAATGTTGACTTAAGTCTCCGTTTCGACCCCAATATATTCATTTACCCATGAGATCTCTTGGGGAAAAATATCGAACGAGTTGAACACGAGGGTAATACATTTCGGAGAAATTAGTGAAATCTCCAATTCACCAAAGGGGTACCCCTTTCAGAAATCTTCGATTTCTCTAATATGGATTCGAGCAATGATTTGATAGTGAATCCTAAATAATATGCGAGGGTCATGGGCACAAAATTTGTAGGCCTATGTCTTAGGGTTCTATGTATAAAGTTTCGTACGAATCCGAGGTGTGTTGAGGGTTAAAACAGTCAAAATACTGAGAGATGTACGAATATAAGGAAAAAACTTGCGAAAATTGCCATCAAAAAGGGGAATTTTTTTAGAAATGTTGACTTAAGTCTCCGTTTCGACTCCAATATATTCATTTACCCATGAGATCTCTTGGGGAAAAATATCGAACGAGTTGAACACGAGGGTCATACATTTCGGAGAAATTAGGGAAATCTCCAATTCACCAAAGGGGTACCCCTTTCAGAAATCTTCGATTTCTCTAATATGGATCCGTGGAATGTTTTGTTAGTGAATACTAAAGAATATGCGAGAGTCATGGGCACAAAAGTTCTTGCCCTATGTCTTAGGATTTGATGTATAAAGTTTCGTAGGAATCCGAGGTGTGTTGACGGTGAAACAGTCAAAATACTGAGAGATGTACGAATATAAGGAAAAAACTTGCGAAAATTGCCATCAAAAAGGGGAATTTTTTTAGAAATGTTGACTTAAGTCTCCATTTCGACCCCAATATATTCATTTACCCATGAGATCTCTTGGGGAAAAATATCGAACGAGTTGAACACGAGGGTAATACATTTCGGAGAAATTAGTGAAATCTCCAATTCACCAAAGGGGTACCCCTTTCAGAAATCTTCGATTTCTCTAATATGGATTCGAGCAATGATTTGATAGTGAATCCTAAATAATATGCGAGGGTCATGGGCACAAAATTTGTAGGCCTATGTCTTAGGGTTCTATGTATAAAGTTTCGTACGAATCCGAGGTGTGTTGAGGGTTAAAACAGTCAAAATACTGAGAGATGTACGAATATAAGGAAAAAACTTGCGAAAATTGCCATCAAAAAGGGGAATTTTTTTAGAAATGTTGACTTAAGTCTCCGTTTCGACTCCAATATATTCATTTACCCATGAGATCTCTTGGGAAAAAATATCGAACGAGTTGAACACGAGGGTCATACATTTCGGAGAAATTAGGGAAATCTCCAATTCACCAAAGGGGTACCCCTTTCAGAAATCTTCGATTTCTCTAATATGGATCCGTGGAATGTTTTGTTAGTGAATACTAAAGAATATGCGAGAGCCATGGGCACAAAAGTTCTTGCCCTATGTCTTAGGATTTGATGTATAAAGTTTCGTAGGAATCCGAGGTGTGTTGACGGTGAAACAGTCAAAATACTGAGAGATGTACGAATATAAGGAAAAAACTTGCGAAAATTGCCATCAAAAAGGGGAATTTTTTTAGAAATGTTGACTTAAGTCTCCGTTTCGACCCCAATATATTCATTTACCCATGAGATCTCTTGGGGAAAAATATCGAACGAGTTGAACACGAGGGTAATACATTTCGGAGAAATTAGTGAAATCTCCAATTCACCAAAGGGGTACCCCTTTCAGAAATCTTCGATTTCTCTAATATGGATTCGAGTAATGATTTGATAGTGAATCCTAAATAATATGCGAGGGTCATGGGCACAAAATTTGTAGGCCTATGTCTTAGGGTTCTATGTATAAAGTTTCGTACGAATCCGAGGTGTGTTGAGGGTTAAAACAGTCAAAATACTGAGAGATGTACGAATATAAGGAAAAAACTTGCGAAAATTGCCATAAAAAAGGGGAATTTTTTTAGAAATGTTGACTTAAGTCTCCGTTTCGACTCCAATATATTCATTTACCCATCAGATCTCTTGGGGAAAAATATCGAACGAGTTGAACACGAGGGTCATACATTTCAGAGAAATTAGGGAAATCTCCAATTCACCAAAGGGGTACCCCTTTCAGAAATCTTCGATTTCTCTAATATGGATCCGTGGAATGTTTTGTTAGTGAATACTAAAGAATATGCGAGAGTCATGGGCACAAAAGTTCTTGCCCTATGTCTTAGGATTTGATGTATAAAGTTTCGTAGGAATCCGAGGTGTGTTGACGGTGAAACAGTCAAAATACTGAGAGATGTACGAATATAAGGAAAAAACTTGCGAAAATTGCCATCAAAAAGGGGAATTTTTTTAGAAATGTTGACTTAAGTCTCCGTTTCGACCCCAATATATTCATTTACCCATGAGATCTTTGGGGAAAAATATCGAACGAGTTGAACACGAGGGTAATACATTTCGGAGAAATTAGTGAAATCTCCAATTCACCAAAGGGGTACCCCTTTCAGAAATCTTCGATTTCTCTAATATGGATTCGAGCAATGATTTGATAGTGAATCCTAAATAATATGCGAGGGTCATGGGCACAAAATTTGTAGGCCTATGTCTTAGGTTTCTATGTATAAAGTTTCGTACGAATCCGAGGTGTGTTGAGGGTTAAAACAGTCAAAATACTGAGAGATGTACGAATATAAGGAAAAAACTTGCGAAAATTGCCATCAAAAAGGGGAATTTTTTTAGAAATGTTGACTTAAGTCTCCGTTTCGACTCCAATATATTCATTTACCCATGAGATCTCTTGGGGAAAAATATCGAACGAGTTGAACACGAGGGTCATACATTTCGGAGAAATTAGGGAAATCTCCAATTCACCAAAGGGGTACCCCTTTCAGAAATCTTCGATTTCTCTAATATGGATCCGTGGAATGTTTTGTTAGTGAATACTAAAGAATATGCGAGAGTCATGGGCACAAAAGTTCTTGCCCTATGTCTTAGGATTTGATGTATAAAGTTTCGTAGGAATCCGAGGTGTGTTGACGGTGAATCAGTCAAAATACTGAGAGATGTACGAATATAAGGAAAAAACTTGCGAAAATTGCCATCAAAAAGGGGAATTTTTTTAGAAATGTTGACTTAAGTCTCCGTTTCGACTCCAATATATTCATTTACCCATGAAATCTCTTGGGGAAAAATATCGAACGAGTTGAACACGAGGGTCACACATTTCAGAGAAATTAGGGAAATCTCCAATTCACCAAAGGGGTACCCCTTTCAGAAATCTTCGATTTCTCTAATATGGATCCGTGGAATGTTTTGTTAGTGAATACTAAAGAATATGCGAGAGTCATGGGCACAAAAGTTCTTGCCCTATGTCTTAGGATTTGATGTATAAAGTTTCGTAGGAATCCGAGGTGTGTTGACGGTGAAACAGTCAAAATACTGAGAGATGTACGAATATAAGGAAAAAACTTGCGAAAATTGCCATCAAAAAGGGGAATTTTTTTAGAAATGTTGACTTAAGTCTCCGTTTCGACCCCAATATATTCATTTACCCATGAGATCTCTTGGGGAAAAATATCGAACGAGTTGAACACGAGGGTAATACATTTCGGAGAAATTAGTGAAATCTCCAATTCACCAAAGGGGTACCCCTTTCAGAAATCTTCGATTTCTCTAATATGGATTTGAGCAATGATTTGATAGTGAATCCTAAATAATATGCGAGGGTCATGGGCACAAAATTTGTAGGCCTATGTCTTAGGGTTCTATGTATAAAGTTTCGTACGAATCCGAGGTGTGTTGAGGGTTAAAACAGTCAAAATACTGAGAGATGTACGAATATAAGGAAAAAACTTGCGAAAATTGCCATCAAAAAGGGGAATTTTTTTAGAAATGTTGACTTAAGTCTCCGTTTCGACTCCAATATATTCATTTACCCATGAGATCTCTTGGGGAAAAATATCGAACGAGTTGAACACGAGGGTCATACATTTCGGAGAAATTAGGGAAATCTCCAATTCACCAAAGGGGTACCCCTTTCAGAAATCTTCGATTTCTCTAATATGGATCCGTGGAATGTTTTGTTAGTGAATACTAAAGAATATGCGAGAGTCATGGGCACAAAAATTCTTGCCCTATGTCTTAGGATTTGATGTATAAAGTTTCGTAGGAATCCGAGGTGTGTTGACGGTGAAACAGTCAAAATACTGAGAGATGTACGAATATAAGGAAAAAACTTGCGAAAATTGCCATCAAAAAGGGGAATTTTTTTAGAAATGTTGACTTAAGTCTCCGTTTCGACTCCAATATATTCATTTACCCATGAGATCTCTTGGGGAAAAATATCGAACGAGTTGAACACGAGGGTCATACATTTCAGAGAAATTAGGGAAATCTCCAATTCACCAAAGGGGTACCTCTTTCAGAAATCTTCGATTTCTCTAATATGGATCCGTGGAATGTTTTGTTAGTGAATACTAAAGAATATGCGAGAGTCATGGGCACAAAAGTTCTTGCCCTATGTCTTAGGATTTGATGTATAAAGTTTCGTAGGAATCCGAGGTGTGTTGACGGTGAAACAGTCAAAATACTGAGAGATGTACGAATATAAGGAAAAAACTTGCGAAAATTGCCATCAAAAAGGGGAATTTTTTTAGAAATGTTGACTTAAGTCTCCGTTTCGACCCCAATATATTCATTTACCCATGAGATCTCTTGGGGAAAAATATCGAACGAGTTGAACACGAGGGTAATACATTTCGGAGAAATTAGTGAAATCTCCAATTCACCAAAGGGGTACCCCTTTCAGAAATCTTCGATTTCTCTAATATGGATTCGAGCAATGATTTGATAGTGAATCCTAAATAATATGCGAGGGTCATAGGCACAAAATTTGTAGGCCTATGTCTTAGGGTTCTATGTATAAAGTTTCGTACGAATCCGAGGTGTGTTGAGGGTTAAAACAGTCAAAATACTGAGAGATGTACGAATATAAGGAAAAAACTTGCGAAAATTGCCATCAAAAAGGGGAATTTTTTTAGAAATGTTGACTTAAGTCTCCGTTTCGACTCCAATATATTCATTTACCCATGAGATCTCTTGGGGAAAAATATCGAACGAGTTGAACACGAGGGTCATACATTTCGGAGAAATTAGGGAAATCTCCAATTCACCAAAGGGGTACCCCTTTCAGAAATCTTCGATTTCTCTAATATGGATCCGTGGAATGTTTTGTTAGTGAATACTAAAGAATATGCGAGAGTCATGGGCACAAAAGTTCTTGCCCTATGTCTTAGGATTTGATGTATAAAGTTTCGTAGGAATCCGAGGTGTGTTGACGGTGAAACAGTCAAAATACTGAGAGATGTACGAATATAAGGAAAAAACTTGCGAAAATTGCCATCAAAAAGGGGAATTTTTTTAGAAATGTTGACTTAAGTCTCCGTTTCGACCCCAATATATTCATTTACCCATGAGATCTCTTGGGGAAAAATATCGAACGAGTTGAACACGAGGGTAATACATTTCGGAGAAATTAGGGAAATCTCCAATTCACCAAAGGGGTACCCCTTTCAGAAATCTTCGATTTCTCTAATATGGATCCGTGGAATGTTTTGTTAGTGAATACTAAAGAATATGCGAGAGCCATGGGCACAAAAGTTCTTGCCCTATGTCTTAGGATTTGATGTATAAAGTTTCGTAGGAATCCGAGGTGTGTTGACGGTGAAACAGTCAAAATACTGAGAGATGTACGAATATAAGGAAAAAACTTGCGAAAATTGCCATCAAAAAGGGGAATTTTTTTAGAAATGTTGACTTAAGTCTCCGTTTCGACTCCAATATATTCATTTACCCATGAGATCTCTTGGGGAAAAATATCGAACGAGTTGAACACGAGGGTCATACATTTCGGAGAAATTAGGGAAATCTCCAATTCACCAAAGGGGTACCCCTTTCAGAAATCTTCGATTTCTCTAATATGGATCCGTGGAATGTTTTGTTAGTGAATACTAAAGAATATGCGAGAGTCATGGGCACAAAAGTTCTTGCCCTATGTCTTAGGATTTGATGTATAAAGTTTCGTAGGAATCCGAGGTGTGTTGACGGTGAAACAGTCAAAATACTGAGAGATGTACGAATATAAGGAAAAAACTTGCGAAAATTGCCATCAAAAAGGGGAATTTTTTTAGAAATGTTGACTTAAGTCTCCGTTTCGACCCCAATATATTCATTTACCCATGAGATCTCTTGGGGAAAAATATCGAACGAGTTGAACACGAGGGTAATACATTTCGGAGAAATTAGGGAAATCTCCAATTCACCAAAGGGGTACCCCTTTCAGAAATCTTCGATTTCTCTAATATGGATCCGTGGAATGTTTTGTTAGTGAATACTAAAGAATATGCGAGAGCCATGGGCACAAAAGTTCTTGCCCTATGTCTTAGGATTTGATGTATAAAGTTTCGTAGGAATCCGAGGTGTGTTGACGGTGAAACAGTCAAAATACTGAGAGATGTACGAATATAAGGAAAAAACTTGCGAAAATTGCCATCAAAAAGGGGAATTTTTTTAGAAATGTTGACTTAAGTCTCCGTTTCGACTCCAATATATTCATTTACCCATGAGATCTCTTGGGGAAAAATATCGAACGAGTTGAACACGAGGGTCATACATTTCGGAGAAATTAGTGAAATCTCCAATTCACCAAAGGGGTACCCCTTTCAGAAATCTTCGATTTCTCTAATATGGATTCGAGCAATGATTTGATAGTGAATCCTAAATAATATGCGAGGGTCATGGGCACAAAATTTGTAGGCCTATGTCTTAGGGTTCTATGTATAAAGTTTCGTACGAATCCGAGGTGTGTTGAGGGTTAAAACAGTCAAAATACTGAGAGATGTACGAATATAAGGAAAAAACTTGCGAAAATTGCCATCAAAAAGGGGAATTTATTTAGAAATGTTGACTTAAGTCTCCGTTTCGACTCCAATATATTCATTTACCCATGAGATCTCTTGGGGAAAAATATCGAACGAGTTGAACACGAGGGTCATACATTTCAGAGAAATTAGGGAAATCTCCAATTCACCAAAGGGGTACCCCTTTCAGAAATCTTCGATTTCTCTAATATGGATCCGTGGAATGTTTTGTTAGTGAATACTAAAGAATATGCGAGAGCCATGGGCACAAAAGTTCTTGCCCTATGTCTTAGGATTTGATGTATAAAGTTTCGTAGGAATCCGAGGTGTGTTGACGGTGAAACAGTCAAAATACTGAGAGATGTACGAATATAAGGAAAAAACTTGCGAAAATTGCCATCAAAAAGGGGTATTTTTTTAGAAATGTTGACTTAAGTCTCCGTTTCGACCCCAATATATTCATTTACCCATGAGATCTCTTGGGGAAAAATATCGAACGAGTTGAACACGAGGGTAATACATTTCGGAGAAATTAGTGAAATCTCCAATTCACCAAAGGGGTACCCCTTTCAGAAATCTTCGATTTCTCTAATATGGATTCGAGTAATGATTTGATAGTGAATCCTAAATAATATGCGAGGGTCATGGGCACAAAATTTGTAGGCCTATGTCTTAGGGTTCTATGTATAAAGTTTCGTACGAATCCGAGGTGTGTTGAGGGTTAAAACAGTCAAAATACTGAGAGATGTACGAATATAAGGAAAAAACTTGCGAAAATTGCCATCAAAAAGGGGAATTTTTTTAGAAATGTTGACTTAAGTCTCCGTTTCGACTCCAATATATTCATTTACCCATCAGATCTCTTGGGGAAAAATATCGAACGAGTTGAACACGAGGGTCATACATTTCGGAGAAATTAGGGAAATCTCCAATTCACCAAAGGGGTACCCCTTTCAGAAATCTTCGATTTCTCTAATATGGATCCGTGGAATGTTTTGTTAGTGAATACTAAAGAATATGCGAGAGCCATGGGCACAAAAGTTCTTGCCCTATGTCTTAGGATTTGATGTATAAAGTTTCGTAGGAATCCGAGGTGTGTTGACGGTGAAACAGTCAAAATACTGAGAGATGTACGAATATAAGGAAAAAACTTGCGAAAATTGCCATCAAAAAGGGGAATTTTTTTAGAAATGTTGACTTAAGTCTCCGTTTCGACCCCAATATATTCATTTACCCATGAGATCTTTGGGGAAAAATATCGAACGAGTTGAACACGAGGGTAATACATTTCGGAGAAATTAGTGAAATCTCCAATTCACCAAAGGGGTACCCCTTTCAGAAATCTTCGATTTCTCTAATATGGATTCGAGCAATGATTTGATAGTGAATCCTAAATAATATGCGAGGGTCATGGGCACAAAATTTGTAGGCCTATGTCTTAGGGTTCTATGTATAAAGTTTCGTACGAATCCGAGGTGTGTTGAGGGTTAAAACAGTCAAAATACTGAGAGATGTACGAATATAAGGAAAAAACTTGCGAAAATTGCCATCAAAAAGGGGAATTTTTTTAGAAATGTTGACTTAAGTCTCCGTTTCGACTCCAATATATTCATTTACCCATGAGATCTCTTGGGGAAAAATATCGAACGAGTTGAACACGAGGGTCATACATTTCGGAGAAATTAGGGAAATCTCCAATTCACCAAAGGGGTACCCCTTTCAGAAATCTTCGATTTCTCTAATATGGATCCGTGGAATGTTTTGTTAGTGAATACTAAAGAATATGCGAGAGTCATGGGCACAAAAGTTCTTGCCCTATGTCTTAGGATTTGATGTATAAAGTTTCGTAGGAATCCGAGGTGTGTTGACGGTGAATCAGTCAAAATACTGAGAGATGTACGAATATAAGGAAAAAACTTGCGAAAATTGCCATCAAAAAGGGGAATTTTTTTAGAAATGTTGACTTAAGTCTCCGTTTCGACTCCAATATATTCATTTACCCATGAAATCTCTTGGGGAAAAATATCGAACGAGTTGAACACGAGGGTCATACATTTCAGAGAAATTAGGGAAATCTCCAATTCACCAAAGGGGTACCCCTTTCAGAAATCTTCGATTTCTCTAATATGGATCCGTGGAATGTTTTGTTAGTGAATACTAAAGAATATGCGAGAGTCATGGGCACAAAAGTTCTTGCCCTATGTCTTAGGATTTGATGTATAAAGTTTCGTAGGAATCCGAGGTGTGTTGACGGTGAAACAGTCAAAATACTGAGAGATGTACGAATATAAGGAAAAAACTTGCGAAAATTGCCATCAAAAAGGGGAATTTTTTTAGAAATGTTGACTTAAGTCTCCGTTTCGACCCCAATATATTCATTTACCCATGAGATCTCTTGGGGAAAAATATCGAACGAGTTGAACACGAGGGTAATACATTTCGGAGAAATTAGTGAAATCTCCAATTCACCAAAGGGGTACCCCTTTCAGAAATCTTCGATTTCTCTAATATGGATTTGAGCAATGATTTGATAGTGAATCCTAAATAATATGCGAGGGTCATGGGCACAAAATTTGTAGGCCTATGTCTTAGGGTTCTATGTATAAAGTTTCGTACGAATCCGAGGTGTGTTGAGGGTTAAAACAGTCAAAATACTGAGAGATGTACGAATATAAGGAAAAAACTTGCGAAAATTGCCATCAAAAAGGGGAATTTTTTTAGAAATGTTGACTTAAGTCTCCGTTTCGACTCCAATATATTCATTTACCCATGAGATCTCTTGGGGAAAAATATCGAACGAGTTGAACACGAGGGTCATACATTTCGGAGAAATTAGGGAAATCTCCAATTCACCAAAGGGGTACCCCTTTCAGAAATCTTCGATTTCTCTAATATGGATCCGTGGAATGTTTTGTTAGTGAATACTAAAGAATATGCGAGAGTCATGGGCACAAAAGTTCTTGCCCTATGTCTTAGGATTTGATGTATAAAGTTTCGTAGGAATCCGAGGTGTGTTGACGGTGAAACAGTCAAAATACTGAGAGATGTACGAATATAAGGAAAAAACTTGCGAAAATTGCCATCAAAAAGGGGAATTTTTTTAGAAATGTTGACTTAAGTCTCCGTTTCGACCCCAATATATTCATTTACCCATGAGATCTCTTGGGGAAAAATATCGAACGAGTTGAACACGAGGGTCATACATTTCGGAGAAATTAGGGAAATCTCCAATTCACCAAAGGGGTACCCCTTTCAGAAATCTTCGATTTCTCTAATATGGATCCGTGGAATGTTTTGTTAGTGAATACTAAAGAATATGCGAGAGTCATGGGCACAAAAGTTCTTGCCCTATGTCTTAGGATTTGATGTATAAAGTTTCGTAGGAATCCGAGGTGTGTTGACGGTGAAACAGTCAAAATACTGAGAGATGTACGAATATAAGGAAAAAACTTGCGAAAATTGCCATCAAAAAGGGGAATTTTTTTAGAAATGTTGACTTAAGTCTCCGTTTCGACTCCAATATATTCATTTACCCATGAGATCTCTTGGGGAAAAATATCGAACGAGTTGAACACGAGGGTCATACATTTCGGAGAAATTAGGGAAATCTCCAATTCACCAAAGGGGTACCTCTTTCAGAAATCTTCGATTTCTCTAATATGGATCCGTGGAATGTTTTGTTAGTGAATACTAAAGAATATGCGAGAGTCATGGGCACAAAAGTTCTTGCCCTATGTCTTAGGATTTGATGTATAAAGTTTCGTAGGAATCCGAGGTGTGTTGACGGTGAAACAGTCAAAATACTGAGAGATGTACGAATATAAGGAAAAAACTTGCGAAAATTGCCATCAAAAAGGGGAATTTTTTTAGAAATGTTGACTTAAGTCTCCGTTTCGACCCCAATATATTCATTTACCCATGAGATCTCTTGGGGAAAAATATCGAACGAGTTGAACACGAGGGTAATACATTTCGGAGAAATTAGTGAAATCTCCAATTCACCAAAGGGGTACCCCTTTCAGAAATCTTCGATTTCTCTAATATGGATTCGAGCAATGATTTGATAGTGAATCCTAAATAATATGCGAGGGTCATGGGCACAAAATTTGTAGGCCTATGTCTTAGGGTTCTATGTATAAAGTTTCGTACGAATCCGAGGTGTGTTGAGGGTTAAAACAGTCAAAATACTGAGAGATGTACGAATATAAGGAAAAAACTTGCGAAAATTGCCATCAAAAAGGGGAATTTTTTTAGAAATGTTGACTTAAGTCTCCGTTTCGACTCCAATATATTCATTTACCCATGAGATCTCTTGGGGAAAAATATCGAACGAGTTGAACACGAGGGTCATACATTTCGGAGAAATTAGGGAAATCTCCAATTCACCAAAGGGGTACCCCTTTCAGAAATCTTCGATTTCTCTAATATGGATCCGTGGAATGTTTTGTTAGTGAATACTAAAGAATATGCGAGAGTCATGGGCACAAAAGTTCTTGCCCTATGTCTTAGGATTTGATGTATAAAGTTTCGTAGGAATCCGAGGTGTGTTGACGGTGAAACAGTCAAAATACTGAGAGATGTACGAATATAAGGAAAAAACTTGCGAAAATTGCCATCAAAAAGGGGAATTTTTTTAGAAATGTTGACTTAAGTCTCCGTTTCGACTCCAATATATTCATTTACCCATCAGATCTCTTGGGGAAAAATATCGAACGAGTTGAACACGAGGGTCATACATTTCAGAGAAATTAGGGAAATCTCCAATTCACCAAAGGGGTACCCCTTTCAGAAATCTTCGATTTCTCTAATATGGATCCGTGGAATGTTTTGTTAGTGAATACTAAAGAATATGCGAGAGTCATGGGCACAAAAGTTCTTGCCCTATGTCTTAGGATTTGATGTATAAAGTTTCGTAGGAATCCGAGGTGTGTTGACGGTGAAACAGTCAAAATACTGAGAGATGTACGAATATAAGGAAAAAACTTGCGAAAATTGCCATCAAAAAGGGGAATTTTTTTAGAAATGTTGACTTAAGTCTCCGTTTCGACCCCAATATATTCATTTACCCATGAGATCTCTTGGGGAAAAATATCAAACGAGTTGAACACGAGGGTAATACATTTCGGAGAAATTAGTGAAATCTCCAATTCACCAAAGGGGTACCCCTTTCAGAAATCTTCGATTTCTCTAATATGGATTCGAGCAATGATTTGATAGTGAATCCTAAATAATATGCGAGGGTCATGGGCACAAAATTTGTAGGCCTATGTCTTAGGGTTCTATGTATAAAGTTTCGTAGGAATCCGAGGTGTGTTGAGGGTTAAAACAGTCAAAATACTGAGAGATGTACGAATATAAGGAAAAAACTTGCGAAAATTGCCATCAAAAAGGGGAATTTTTTTAGAAATGTTGACTTAAGTCTCCGTTTCGACTCCAATATATTCATTTACCCATGAGATCTCTTGGGGAAAAATATCGAACGAGTTGAACACGAGGGTCATACATTTCGGAGAAATTAGGGAAATCTCCAATTCACCAAAGGGGTACCCCTTTCAGAAATCTTCGATTTCTCTAATATGGATCCGTGGAATGTTTTGTTAGTGAATACTAAAGAATATGCGAGAGTCATGGGCACAAAAGTTCTTGCCCTATGTCTTAGGATTTGATTTATAAAGTTTCGTAGGAATCCGAGGTGTGTTGACGGTGAAACAGTCAAAATACTGAGAGATGTACGAATATAAGGAAAAAACTTGCGAAAATTGCCATCAAAAAGGGGAATTTTTTTAGAAATGTTGACTTAAGTCTCCGTTTCGACCCCAATATATTCATTTACCCATGAGATCTCTTGGGGAAAAATATCGAACGAGTTGAACACGAGGGTAATACATTTCGGAGAAATTAGTGAAATCTCCAATTCACCAAAGGGGTACCCCTTTCAGAAATCTTCGATTTCTCTAATATGGATTCGAGCAATGATTTGATAGTGAATCCTAAATAATATGCGAGGGTCATGGGCACAAAATTTGTAGGCCTATGTCTTAGGGTTCTATGTATAAAGTTTCGTACGAATCCGAGGTGTGTTGAGGGTTAAAACAGTCAAAATACTGAGAGATGTACGAATATAAGGAAAAAACTTGCGAAAATTGCCATCAAAAAGGGGAATTTTTTTAGAAATGTTGACTTAAGTCTCCGTTTCGACTCCAATATATTCATTTACCCATGAGATCTCTTGGGGAAAAATATCGAACGAGTTGAACACGAGGGTCATACATTTCGGAGAAATTAGGGAAATCTCCAATTCACCAAAGGGGTACCCCTTTCAGAAATCTTCGATTTCTCTAATATGGATCCGTGGAATGTTTTGTTAGTGAATACTAAAGAATATGCGAGAGTCATGGGCACAAAAGTTCTTGCCCTATGTCTTAGGATTTGATGTATAAAGTTTCGTAGGAATCCGAGGTGTGTTGACGGTGAAACAGTCAAAATACTGAGAGATGTACGAATATAAGGAAAAAACTTGCGAAAATTGCCATCAAAAAGGGGAATTTTTTTAGAAATGTTGACTTAAGTCTCCGTTTCGACCCCAATATATTCATTTACCCATGAGATCTCTTGGGGAAAAATATCGAACGAGTTGAACACGAGGGTAATACATTTCGGAGAAATTAGTGAAATCTCCAATTCACCAAAGGGGTACCCCTTTCAGAAATCTTCGATTTCTCTAATATGGATTCGAGCAATGATTTGATAGTGAATCCTAAATAATATGCGAGGGTCATGGGCACAAAATTTGTAGGCCTATGTCTTAGGGTTCTATGTATAAAGTTTCGTACGAATCCGAGGTGTGTTGAGGGTTAAAACAGTCAAAATACTGAGAGATGTACGAATATAAGGAAAAAACTTGCGAAAATTGCCATCAAAAAGGGGAATTTTTTTAGAAATGTTGACTTAAGTCTCCGTTTCGACTCCAATATATTCATTTACCCATGAGATCTCTTGGGGAAAAATATCGACCGAGTTGAACACGAGGGTCATACATTTCGGAGAAATTAGGGAAATCTCCAATTCACCAAAGGGGTACCCCTTTCAGAAATCTTCGATTTCTCTAATATGGATCCGTGGAATGTTTTGTTAGTGAATACTAAAGAATATGCGAGAGTCATGGGCACAAAAGTTCTTGCCCTATGTCTTAGGATTTGATGTATAAAGTTTCGTAGGAATCCGAGGTGTGTTGACGGTGAAACAGTCAAAATACTGAGAGATGTACGAATATAAGGAAAAAACTTGCGAAAATTGCCATCAAAAAGGGGAATTTTTTTAGAAATGTTGACTTAAGTCTCCGTTTCGACTCCAATATATTCATTTACCCATCAGATCTCTTGGGGAAAAATATCGAACGAGTTGAACACGAGGGTCATACATTTCAGAGAAATTAGGGAAATCTCCAATTCACCAAAGGGGTACCCCTTTCAGAAATCTTCGATTTCTCTAATATGGATCCGTGGAATGTTTTGTTAGTGAATACTAAAGAATATGCGAGAGTCATGGGCACAAAAGTTCTTGCCCTATGTCTTAGGATTTGATGTATAAAGTTTCGTAGGAATCCGAGGTGTGTTGACGGTGAAACAGTCAAAATACTGAGAGATGTACGAATATAAGGAAAAAACTTGCGAAAATTGCCATCAAAAAGGGGCATTTTTTTAGAAATGTTGACTTAAGTCTCCGTTTCGACCCCAATATATTCATTTACCCTTGAGATCTCTTGGGGAAAAATATCGAACGAGTTGAACACGAGGGTAATACATTTCGGAGAAATTAGTGAAATCTCCAATTCACCAAAGGGGTACCCCTTTCAGAAATCTTCGATTTCTCTAATATGGATTCGAGCAATGATTTGATAGTGAATCCTAAATAATATGCGAGGGTCATGGGCACAAAATTTGTAGGCCTATGTCTTAGGGTTCTATGTATAAAGTTTCGTACGAATCCGAGGTGTGTTGAGGGTTAAAACAGTCAAAATACTGAGAGATGTACGAATATAAGGAAAAAACTTGCGAAAATTGCCATCAAAAAGGGGAATTTTTTTAGAAATGTTGACTTAAGTCTCCGTTTCGACTCCAATATATTCATTTACCCATGAGATCTCTTGGGGAAAAATATCGAACGAGTTGAACACGAGGGTCATACATTTCGGAGAAATTAGGGAAATCTCCAATTCACCAAAGGGGTACCCCTTTCAGAAATCTTCGATTTCTCTAATATGGATCCGTGCAATGTTTTGATAGTGAATACTAAAGAATATGCGAGGGTCATGGGCACAAAAGTTCTAGGCCTATGTCTTAGGATTTGATGTATAAAGTTTCGTACGAATCCGAGGTGTGTTGAGGGTGAAATAGTCAAAATACTGAGAGATGTACGAATATAAGGAAAAAACTTGCGAAAATTGCCATCAAAAAGGGGAATTTTTTTAGAAATGTTGACTTAAGTCTCCGTTTCGACTCCAATATATTCATTTACCCATGAGATCTCTTGGGGAAAAATATCGAACGAGTTGAACACGAGGGTCATACATTTCGGAGAAATTAGGGAAATCTCCAATTCACCAAAGGGGTACCCCTTTCAGAAATCTTCGATTTCTCTAATATGGATCCGTGGAATGTTTTGTTAGTGAATACTAAAGAATATGCGAGAGTCATGGGCACAAAAGTTCTTGCCCTATGTCTTAGGATTTGATGTATAAAGTTTCGTATGAATCCGAGGTGTGTTGACGGTGAAACAGTCAAAATACTGAGAGATGTACGAATATAAGGAAAAAACTTGCGAAAATTGCCATCAATAAGGGGAATTTTTTTAGAAATGTTGACTTAAGTCTCCGTTTCGACTCCAATATATTCATTTACCCATGAGATCTCTTGGGGAAAAGTATCGAACGAGTTGAACACGAGGGTCATACATTTCGGAGAAATTAGGGAAATCTCCAATTCACCAAAGGGGTACCCCTTTCAGAAATCTTCGATTTCTCTAATATGGATCCGTGCAATGTTTTGATAGTGAATACTAAAGAATATGCGAGGGTCATGGGCACAAAAGTTCTTGCCCTATGTCTTAGGATTTGATGTATAAAGTTTCGTACGAATCCGAGGTGTGTTGAGGGTGAAACAGTCAAAATACTGAGAGATGTACGAATATAAGGAAAAAACTTGCGAAAATTGCCATCAAAAAGGGGAATTTTTTTAGAAATGTTGACTTAAGTCTCCGTTTCGACCCCAATATATTCATTTACCCATGAGATCTCTTGGGGAAAAATATCAAACGAGTTGAACACGAGGGTAATACATTTCGGAGAAATTAGTGAAATCTCCAATTCACCAAAGGGGTACCCCTTTCAGAAATCTTCGATTTCTCTAATATGGATTCGAGCAATGATTTGATAGTGAATCCTAAATAATATGCGAGGGTCATGGGCACAAAATTTGTAGGCCTATGTCTTAGGGTTCTATGTATAAAGTTTCGTACGAATCCGAGGTGTGTTGAGGGTTAAAACAGTCAAAATACTGAGAGATGTACGAATATAAGGAAAAAACTTGCGAAAATTGCCATCAAAAAGGGGAATTTTTTTAGAAATGTTGACTTAAGTCTCCGTTTCGACTCCAATATATTCATTTACCCATGAGATCTCTTGGGGAAAAATATCGAACGAGTTGAACACGAGGGTCATACATTTCGGAGAAATTAGGGAAATCTCCAATTCACCAAAGGGGTACCCCTTTCAGAAATCTTCGATTTCTCTAATATGGATCCGTGGAATGTTTTGTTAGTGAATACTAAAGAATATGCGAGAGTCATGGGCACAAAAGTTCTTGCCCTATGTCTTAGGATTTGATGTATAAAGTTTCGTAGGAATCCGAGGTGTGTTGACGGTGAAACAGTCAAAATACTGAGAGATGTACGAATATAAGGAAAAAACTTGCGAAAATTGCCATCAAAAAGGGGAATTTTTTTAGAAATGTTGACTTAAGTCTCCATTTCGACCCCAATATATTCATTTACCCATGAGATCTCTTGGGGAAAAATATCGAACGAGTTGAACACGAGGGTAATACATTTCGGAGAAATTAGTGAAATCTCCAATTCACCAAAGGGGTACCCCTTTCAGAAATCTTCGATTTCTCTAATATGGATTCGAGCAATGATTTGATAGTGAATCCTAAATAATATGCGAGGGTCATGGGCACAAAATTTGTAGGCCTATGTCTTAGGGTTCTATGTATAAAGTTTCGTACGAATCCGAGGTGTGTTGAGGGTTAAAACAGTCAAAATACTGAGAGATGTACGAATATAAGGAAAAAACTTGCGAAAATTGCCATCAAAAAGGGGAATTTTTTTAGAAATGTTGACTTAAGTCTCCGTTTCGACTCCAATATATTCATTTACCCATGAGATCTCTTGGGGAAAAATATCGACCGAGTTGAACACGAGGGTCATACATTTCGGAGAAATTAGGGAAATCTCCAATTCACCAAAGGGGTACCCCTTTCAGAAATCTTCGATTTCTCTAATATGGATCCGTGGAATGTTTTGTTAGTGAATACTAAAGAATATGCGAGAGTCATGGGCACAAAAGTTCTTGCCCTATGTCTTAGGATTTGATGTATAAAGTTTCGTAGGAATCCGAGGTGTGTTGACGGTGAAACAGTCAAAATACTGAGAGATGTACGAATATAAGGAAAAAACTTGCGAAAATTGCCATCAAAAAGGGGAATTTTTTTAGAAATGTTGACTTAAGTCTCCGTTTCGACTCCAATATATTCATTTACCCATCAGATCTCTTGGGGAAAAATATCGAACGAGTTGAACACGAGGGTCATACATTTCAGAGAAATTAGGGAAATCTCCAATTCACCAAAGGGGTACCCCTTTCAGAAATCTTCGATTTCTCTAATATGGATCCGTGGAATGTTTTGTTAGTGAATACTAAAGAATATGCGAGAGTCATGGGCACAAAAGTTCTTGCCCTATGTCTTAGGATTTGATGTATAAAGTTTCGTAGGAATCCGAGGTGTGTTGACGGTGAAACAGTCAAAATACTGAGAGATGTACGAATATAAGGAAAAAACTTGCGAAAATTGCCATCAAAAAGGGGCATTTTTTTAGAAATGTTGACTTAAGTCTCCGTTTCGACCCCAATATATTCATTTACCCTTGAGATCTCTTGGGGAAAAATATCGAACGAGTTGAACACGAGGGTAATACATTTCGGAGAAATTAGTGAAATCTCCAATTCACCAAAGGGGTACCCCTTTCAGAAATCTTCGATTTCTCTAATATGGATTCGAGCAATGATTTGATAGTGAATCCTAAATAATATGCGAGGGTCATGGGCACAAAATTTGTAGGCCTATGTCTTAGGGTTCTATGTATAAAGTTTCGTACGAATCCGAGGTGTGTTGAGGGTTAAAACAGTCAAAATACTGAGAGATGTACGAATATAAGGAAAAAACTTGCGAAAATTGCCATCAAAAAGGGGAATTTTTTTAGAAATGTTGACTTAAGTCTCCGTTTCGACTCCAATATATTCATTTACCCATGAGATCTCTTGGGGAAAAATATCGAACGAGTTGAACACGAGGGTCATACATTTCGGAGAAATTAGGGAAATCTCCAATTCACCAAAGGGGTACCCCTTTCAGAAATCTTCGATTTCTCTAATATGGATCCGTGCAATGTTTTGATAGTGAATACTAAAGAATATGCGAGGGTCATGGGCACAAAAGTTCTAGGCCTATGTCTTAGGATTTGATGTATAAAGTTTCGTACGAATCCGAGGTGTGTTGAGGGTGAAATAGTCAAAATACTGAGAGATGTACGAATATAAGGAAAAAACTTGCGAAAATTGCCATCAAAAAGGGGAATTTTTTTAGAAATGTTGACTTAAGTCTCCGTTTCGACTCCAATATATTCATTTACCCATGAGATCTCTTGGGGAAAAATATCGAACGAGTTGAACACGAGGGTCATACATTTCGGAGAAATTAGGGAAATCTCCAATTCACCAAAGGGGTACCCCTTTCAGAAATCTTCGATTTCTCTAATATGGATCCGTGGAATGTTTTGTTAGTGAATACTAAAGAATATGCGAGAGTCATGGGCACAAAAGTTCTTGCCCTATGTCTTAGGATTTGATGTATAAAGTTTCGTATGAATCCGAGGTGTGTTGACGGTGAAACAGTCAAAATACTGAGAGATGTACGAATATAAGGAAAAAACTTGCGAAAATTGCCATCAATAAGGGGAATTTTTTTAGAAATGTTGACTTAAGTCTCCGTTTCGACTCCAATATATTCATTTACCCATGAGATCTCTTGGGGAAAAGTATCGAACGAGTTGAACACGAGGGTCATACATTTCGGAGAAATTAGGGAAATCTCCAATTCACCAAAGGGGTACCCCTTTCAGAAATCTTCGATTTCTCTAATATGGATCCGTGCAATGTTTTGATAGTGAATACTAAAGAATATGCGAGGGTCATGGGCACAAAAGTTCTTGCCCTATGTCTTAGGATTTGATGTATAAAGTTTCGTACGAATCCGAGGTGTGTTGAGGGTGAAACAGTCAAAATACTGAGAGATGTACGAATATAAGGAAAAAACTTGCGAAAATTGCCATCAAAAAGGGGAATTTTTTTAGAAATGTTGACTTAAGTCTCCGTTTCGACCCCAATATATTCATTTACCCATGAGATCTCTTGGGGAAAAATATCAAACGAGTTGAACACGAGGGTAATACATTTCGGAGAAATTAGTGAAATCTCCAATTCACCAAAGGGGTACCCCTTTCAGAAATCTTCGATTTCTCTAATATGGATTCGAGCAATGATTTGATAGTGAATCCTAAATAATATGCGAGGGTCATGGGCACAAAATTTGTAGGCCTATGTCTTAGGGTTCTATGTATAAAGTTTCGTACGAATCCGAGGTGTGTTGAGGGTTAAAACAGTCAAAATACTGAGAGATGTACGAATATAAGGAAAAAACTTGCGAAAATTGCCATCAAAAAGGGGAATTTTTTTAGAAATGTTGACTTAAGTCTCCGTTTCGACTCCAATATATTCATTTACCCATGAGATCTCTTGGGGAAAAATATCGAACGAGTTGAACACGAGGGTCATACATTTCGGAGAAATTAGGGAAATCTCCAATTCACCAAAGGGGTACCCCTTTCAGAAATCTTCGATTTCTCTAATATGGATCCGTGGAATGTTTTGTTAGTGAATACTAAAGAATATGCGAGAGTCATGGGCACAAAAGTTCTTGCCCTATGTCTTAGGATTTGATGTATAAAGTTTCGTAGGAATCCGAGGTGTGTTGACGGTGAAACAGTCAAAATACTGAGAGATGTACGAATATAAGGAAAAAACTTGCGAAAATTGCCATCAAAAAGGGGAATTTTTTTAGAAATGTTGACTTAAGTCTCCATTTCGACCCCAATATATTCATTTACCCATGAGATCTCTTGGGGAAAAATATCGAACGAGTTGAACACGAGGGTAATACATTTCGGAGAAATTAGTGAAATCTCCAATTCACCAAAGGGGTACCCCTTTCAGAAATCTTCGATTTCTCTAATATGGATTCGAGCAATGATTTGATAGTGAATCCTAAATAATATGCGAGGGTCATGGGCACAAAATTTGTAGGCCTATGTCTTAGGGTTCTATGTATAAAGTTTCGTACGAATCCGAGGTGTGTTGAGGGTTAAAACAGTCAAAATACTGAGAGATGTACGAATATAAGGAAAAAACTTGCGAAAATTGCCATCAAAAAGGGGAATTTTTTTAGAAATGTTGACTTAAGTCTCCGTTTCGACTCCAATATATTCATTTACCCATGAGATCTCTTGGGGAAAAATATCGACCGAGTTGAACACGAGGGTCATACATTTCGGAGAAATTAGGGAAATCTCCAATTCACCAAAGGGGTACCCCTTTCAGAAATCTTCGATTTCTCTAATATGGATCCGTGGAATGTTTTGTTAGTGAATACTAAAGAATATGCGAGAGTCATGGGCACAAAAGTTCTTGCCCTATGTCTTAGGATTTGATGTATAAATTTTCGTAGGAATCCGAGGTGTGTTGACGGTGAAACAGTCAAAATACTGAGAGATGTACGAATATAAGGAAAAAACTTGCGAAAATTGCCATCAAAAAGGGGAATTTTTTTAGAAATGTTGACTTAAGTCTCCGTTTCGACTCCAATATATTCATTTACCCATCAGATCTCTTGGGGAAAAATATCGAACGAGTTGAACACGAGGGTCATACATTTCAGAGAAATTAGGGAAATCTCCAATTCACCAAAGGGGTACCCCTTTCAGAAATCTTCGATTTCTCTAATATGGATCCGTGGAATGTTTTGTTAGTGAATACTAAAGAATATGCGAGAGTCATGGGCACAAAAGTTCTTGCCCTATGTCTTAGGATTTGATGTATAAAGTTTCGTAGGAATCCGAGGTGTGTTGACGGTGAAACAGTCAAAATACTGAGAGATGTACGAATATAAGGAAAAAACTTGCGAAAATTGCCATCAAAAAGGGGCATTTTTTTAGAAATGTTGACTTAAGTCTCCGTCTCGACTCCAATCTATTCATTTACCCATGAGATCTCTTGGGGGAAAATATCGAACGAGTTGAACACGAGGGTCATACATTTCGGAGAAATTAGGGAAATCTCCAATTCACCAAAGGGGTACCCCTTTCAGAAATCTTTGATTTCTCTAATATGGATCCGTGCAATGTTTTGATAGTGAATACTAAAGAATATGCGAGGGTCATGGGCACAAAATTTCTTGCCCTATGTCTTAGGATTTGATGTATAAAGTTTCGTACGAATCCGAGGTGTGTTGAGGGTGAAACAGTCAAAATACTGAGAGATGTACGAATATAAAGAAAAAACTTGCGAAAATTGCCATCAGTAAGGGGAATTTTTTTAGAAATGTTGACTTAAGTCTCCGTTTCGACTCCAATATATTCTTTTACCCATGAGATCTCTTGGGGAAAAATATCGAACGAGTTGAACACGAGGGTCATACATTTCGGAGAAATTAGGGAAATTTCCAATTCACCAAAGGGGTACCCCTTTCAGAAATCTTCGATTTCTCTAATATGGATCCGTGCAATGTTTTGTTAGTGAATACTAAACAATATGCGAGAGTCATGGGCACAAAAGTTCTTGCCCTATGTCTTAGGATTTGATGTATAAAGTTTCGTATGAATCCGAGGTGTGTTGACGGAAAAACAGTCAAAATACTGAGAGATGTACGAATATAAGGAAAAAACTTGCGAAAATTGCCATCAAAAAGGGGAATTTTTTTAGAAATGTTGACTTAAGTCTCCGTTTCGACCCCAATATATTCATTTACCCATGAGATCTCTTGGGGAAAAATATCGAACGAGTTGAACACGAGGGTAATACATTTCGGAGAAATTAGTGAAATCTCCAATTCACCAAAGGGGTACCCCTTTCAGAAATCTTCGATTTCTCTAATACGGATTCGAGCAATGATTTGATAGTGAATCCTAAATAATATGCGAGGGTCATGGGCACAAAATTTGTAGGCCTATGTCTTAGGGTTCTATGTATAAAGTTTCGTACGAATCCGAGGTGTGTTGAGGGTTAAAACAGTCAAAATACTGAGAGATGTACGAATATAAGGAAAAAACTTGCGAAAATTGCCATCAAAAAGGGGAATGTTTTTAGAAATGTTGACTTAAGTCTCCGTTTCGACTCCAATATATTCATTTACCCATGAGATCTCTTGGGGAAAAATATCGAACGAGTTGAACACGAGGGTCATACATTTCGGAGAAATTAGGGAAATCTCCAATTCACCAAAGGGGTACCCCTTTCAGAAATCTTCGATTTCTCTAATATGGATCCGTGGAATGTTTTGTTAGTGAATACTAAAGAATATGCGAGAGTCATGGGCACAAAAGTTCTTGCCCTATGTCTTAGGATTTGATGTATAAAGTTTCGTAGGAATCCGAGGTGTGTTGACGGTGAAACAGTCAAAATACTGAGAGATGTACGAATATAAGGAAAAAACTTGCGAAAATTGCCATCAAAAAGGGGAATTTTTTTAGAAATGTTGACTTAAGTCTCCGTTTCGACCCCAATATATTCATTTACCCATGAGATCTCTTGGGGAAAAATATCGAACGAGTTGAACACGAGGGTCATACATTTCGGAGAAATTAGGGAAATCTCCAATTCACCAAAGGGGTACCCCTTTCAGAAATCTTCGATTTCTCTAATATGGATCCGTGGAATGTTTTGTTAGTGAATACTAAAGAATATGCGAGAGTCATGGGCACAAAAGTTCTTGCCCTATGTCTTAGGATTTGATGTATAAAGTTTCGTATGAATCCGAGGTGTGTTGACGGTGAAACAGTCAAAATACTGAGAGATGTACGAATATAAGGAAAAAACTTGCGAAAATTGCCATCAAAAAGGGGAATTTTTTTAGAAATGTTGACTTAGGTCTCCGTTTCGACCCCAATATATTCATTTACCCATGAGATCTCTTGGGGAAAAATATCGAACGAGTTGAACACGAGGGTAATACATTTCGGAGAAATTAGTGAAATCTCCAATTCACCAAAGGGGTACCCCTTTCAGAAATCTTCGATTTCTCTAATATGGATTCGAGCAATGATTTGATAGTGAATCCTAAATAATATGCGAGGGTCATGGGCACAAAATTTGTAGGCCTATGTCTTAGGGTTCTATGTATAAAGTTTCGTACGAATCCGAGGTGTGTTGAGGGTTAAAACAGTCAAAATACTGAGAGATGTACGAATATAAGGAAAAAACTTGCGAAAATTGCCATCAAAAAGGGGAATTTTTTTAGAAATGTTGACTTAAGTCTCCGTTTCGACTCCAATATATTCATTTACCCATGAGATCTCTTGGGGAAAAATATCGAACGAGTTGAACACGAGGGTCATACATTTCGGAGAAATTAGGGAAATCTCCAATTCACCAAAGGGGTACCCCTTTCAGAAATCTTCGATTTCTCTAATATGGATCCGTGCAATGTTTTGATAGTGAATACTAAAGAATATGCGAGGGTCATGGGCACAAAAGTTCTAGGCCTATGTCTTAGGATTTGATGTATAAAGTTTCGTACGAATCCGAGGTGTGTTGAGGGTGAAATAGTCAAAATACTGAGAGATGTACGAATATAAGGAAAAAACTTGCGAAAATTGCCATCAAAAAGGGGAATTTTTTTAGAAATGTTGACTTAAGTCTCCGTTTCGACTCCAATATATTCATTTACCCATGAGATCTCTTGGGGAAAAATATCGAACGAGTTGAACACGAGGGTCATACATTTCGGAGAAATTAGGGAAATCTCCAATTCACCAAAGGGGTACCCCTTTCAGAAATCTTCGATTTCTCTAATATGGATCCGTGCAATGTTTTGATAGTGAATACTAAAGAATATGCAAGGGTCATGGGCACAAAAGTTCTTGCCCTATGTCTTAGGATTTGATGTATAAAGTTTCGTACGAATCCGAGGTGTGTTGAGGGTGAAACAGTCAAAATACTGAGAGATGTACGAATATAAAGAAAAAACTTGCGAAAATTGCCATCAATAAGGGGAATTTTTTTAGAAATGTTGACTTAAGTCTCCGTTTCGACTCCAATATATTCATTTACCCATGAGATCTCTTGGGGAAAAATATCGAACGAGTTGAACACGAGGGTCATACATTTCGGAGAAATTAGGGAAATCTCCAATTTACCAAAGGGGTACCCCTTTCAGAAATCTTCGATTTCTCTAATATGGATCCGTCCAATGTTTTGTTAGTGAATACTAAAGAATATGCGAGAGTCATGGGCACAAAAGTTCTTGCCCTATGTCTTAGGGTTCTATGTATAAAGTTTCGTACGAATCCGAGGTTTGTTCAGGGTGAAACAGTCAAAATACTGAGAGATGTACGAATATAAGGAAAAAACTTTCAAAAATTGCCATCAAAAAGGGGAATTTTTTTAGAAATGTTGACTTAAGTCTCCGTTTCGACTCCAATATATTCATTTACCCATGAGATCTCTTGGGGAAAAATATCGAACGAGTTGAACACGAGGGTAATACATTTCGGAGAAATTAGTGAAATCTCCAATTCCCCAAAGGGGTACCCCTTTCAGAAATCTTCGATTTCTCTAATATGGATTCGAGCAATGTTTTGATAGTGAATCCTAAAGAATATGCGAGGGTCATGGGCACAAAATTTCTAGGCCTATGTCTTAGGGTTCTATGTATAAAGTTTCGTACGAATCCGAGGTGTGTTGAGGGTGAAACAGACAAAATACTGAGAGATGTACGAATATATGGAAAAAACTTTCGAAAATTGCCATCAAAAAGGGGAATTTTTTTAGAAATGTTGACTTAAGTCTCCGTTTCGACTCCAATATATTCATTTTGCCAAGAGATCTCTTGGGGAAAAATATCGAACGAGTTGAACACGAGGGTAATACATTTCGGAGAAATTATGGAAATCTCCAATTCACCAAAGGGGTACCCCTTTCAGAAATCTTCGATTTCTCTAATATGGATCCGTGCAATGTTTTTATAGTGAATACTAAAGAATATGCGAGGGTCATGGGCACAAAAGTTCTAGCCCTATGTCTTAGGATTTAATGAATAAAGTTTCGTACGAATCCGAGGTGTGTTGAGGGTGAAAACAGTCAAAATACTGAGAGATTTACGAATATAAGGAAAAAACTTGCGAAAATTGCCATCAAAAAGGGGAATTTTTTTAGAAATGTTGACTTAAGTCTCCGTTTCGACTCCAATATATTCATTTACCCATGAGATCTCTTGGGGAAAAATATCGAACGAGTTGAACACGAGGGTAATACATTTCGGAGAAATTAGTGAAATCTCCAATTCCCCAAAGGGGTACCCCTTTCAGAAATCTTCGATTTCTCTAATATGGATTCGAGCAATTTTTTGATAGTGAATACTAAAGAATATGCGAGGGTCATGGGCACAAAAGTTGTAGGCCTATTTCTTAGGGTTCTATGTATAAAGTTTCGTACGAATCCGAGGTTTGTTGAGGGTGAAACAGTCAAAATACTGAGAGATGTACGAATATAAGGAAAAAACTTTCAAAAATTGCCATCAAAAAGGGGAATTTTTTTAGAAATGTTGACTTAAGTCTCCGTTTCGACTCCAATATATTCATTTACCCATGAGATCTCTTGGGGAAAAATATCGAACGAGTTGAACACGAGGGTCATACATTTCGGAGAAATTAGGGAAATCTCCAATTCACCAAAGGGGTACCCCTTTCAGAAATCTTCGATTTCTCTAATATGGATCCGTGCAATGTTTTGATAGTGAATACTAAAGAATATGCGAGGGTCATGGGCACAAAAGTTCTTGCCCTATGTCTTAGGATTTGATGTATAAAGTTTCGTACGAATCCGAGGTGTGTTGAGGGTGAAATAGTCAAAATACTGAGAGATGTACGAATATAAGGAAAAAACTTGCGAAAATTGCCATCAAAAAGGGGAATTTTTTTAGAAATGTTGACTTAAGTCTCCGTTTCGACTCCAATATATTCATTTACCCATGAGATCTCTTGGGGAAAAATATCGAACGAGTTGAACACGAGGGTCATACATTTCGGAGAAATTAGGGAAATCTCCAATTCACCAAAGGGGTACCCCTTTCAGAAATCTTCGATTTCTCTAATATGGATCCGTGCAATGTTTTGATAGTGAATACTAAAGAATATGCGAGGGTCATGGGCACAAAAGTTCTTGCCCTATGTCTTAGGATTTGATGTATAAAGTTTCGTACGAATCCGAGGTGTGTTGAGGGTGAAACAGTCAAAATACTGAGAGATGTACGAATATAAAGAAAAAACTTGCGAAAATTGCCATCAATAAGGGGAATTTTTTTAGAAATGTTGACTTAAGTCTCCGTTTCGACTCCAATATATTCATTTACCCATGAGATCTCTTGGGGAAAAATATCGAACGAGTTGAACACGAGGGTCATACATTTCGGAGAAATTAGGGAAATCTCCAATTTACCAAAGGGGTACCCCTTTCAGAAATCTTCGATTTCTCTAATATGGATCCGTGCAATGTTTTGTTAGTGAATACTAAAGAATATGCGAGAGTCATGGGCACAAAAGTTCTTGCCCTATGTCTTAGGGTTCTATGTATAAAGTTTCGTACGAATCCGAGGTTTGTTCAGGGTGAAACAGTCAAAATACTGAGAGATGTACGAATATAAGGAAAAAACTTTCAAAAATTGCCATCAAAAAGGGGAATTTTTTTAGAAATGTTGACTTAAGTCTCCGTTTCGACTCCAATATATTCATTTACCCATGAGATCTCTTGGGAAAAAATATCGAACGAGTTGAACACGAGGGTAATACATTTCGGAGAAATTAGTGAAATCTCCAATTCCCCAAAGGGGTACCCCTTTCAGAAATCTTCGATTTCTCTAATATGGATTCGAGCAATGTTTTGATAGTGAATCCTAAAGAATATGCGAGGGTCATGGGCACAAAATTTGTAGGCCTATGTCTTAGGGTTCTATGTATAAAGTTTCGTACGAATCCGAGGTGTGTTGAGGGTGAAACAGACAAAATACTGAGAGATGTACGAATATATGGAAAAAACTTTCGAAAATTGCCATCAAAAAGGGGAATTTTTTTAGAAATGTTGACTTAAGTCTCCGTTTCGACTCCAATATATTCATTTTGCCAAGAGATCTCTTGGGGAAAAATATCGAACGAGTTGAACACGAGGGTAATACATTTCGGAGAAATTATGGAAATCTCCAATTCACCAAAGGGGTACCCCTTTCAGAAATCTTCGATTTCTCTAATATGGATCCGTGCAATGTTTTTATAGTGAATACTAAAGAATATGCGAGGGTCATGGGCACAAAAGTTCTAGCCCTATGTCTTAGGATTTAATGAATAAAGTTTCGTACGAATCCGAGGTGTGTTGAGGGTGAAAACAGTCAAAATACTGCGAGATTTACGAATATAAGGAAAAAACTTGCGAAAATTGCCATCAAAAAGGGGAATTTTTTTAGAAATGTTGACTTAAGTCTCCGTTTCGACTCCAATATATTCATTTACCCATGAGATCTCTTGGGGAAAAATATCGAACGAGTTGAACACGAGGGTAATACATTTCGGAGAAATTAGTGAAATCTCCAATTCCCCAAAGGGGTACCCCTTTCAGAAATCTTCGATTTCTCTAATATGGATTCGAGCAATTTTTTGATAGTGAATACTAAAGAATATGCGAGGGTCATGGGCACAAAAGTTGTAGGCCTATGTCTTAGGGTTCTATGTATAAAGTTTCGTACGAATCCGAGGTTTGTTGAGGGTGAAACAGTCAAAATACTGAGAGATGTACGAATATAAGGAAAAAACTTTCAAAAATTGCCATCAAAAAGGGGAATTTTTTTAGAAATGTTGACTTAAGTCTCCGTTTCGACTCCAATATATTCATTTACCCATGAGATCTCTTGGGGAAAAATATCGAACGAGTTGAACACGAGGGTCATACATTTCGGAGAAATTAGGGAAATCTCCAATTCACCAAAGGGGTACCCCTTTCAGAAATCTTCGATTTCTCTAATATGGATCCGTGCAATGTTTTGATAGTGAATACTAAAGAATATGCGAGGGTCATGGGCACAAAAGTTCTTGCCCTATGTCTTAGGATTTGATGTATAAAGTTTCGTACGAATCCGAGGTGTGTTGAGGGTGAAATAGTCAAAATACTGAGAGATGTACGAATATAAGGAAAAAACTTGCGAAAATTGCCATCAAAAAGGGGAATTTTTTTAGAAATGTTGACTTAAGTCTCCGTTTCGACTCCAATATATTCATTTACCCATGAGATCTCTTGGGGAAAAATATCGAACGAGTTGAACACGAGGGTCATACATTTCGGAGAAATTAGGGAAATCTCCAATTCACCAAAGGGGTACCCCTTTCAGAAATCTTCGATTTCTCTAATATGGATCCGTGCAATGTTTTGATAGTGAATACTAAAGAATATGCGAGGGTCATGGGCACAAAAGTTCTTGCCCTATGTCTTAGGATTTGATGTATAAAGTTTCGTACGAATCCGAGGTGTGTTGAGGGTGAAACAGTCAAAATACTGAGAGATGTACGAATATAAAGAAAAAACTTGCGAAAATTGCCATCAATAAGGGGAATTTTTTTAGAAATGTTGACTTAAGTCTCCGTTTCGACTCCAATATATTCATTTACCCATGAGATCTCTTGGGGAAAAATATCGAACGAGTTGAACACGAGGGTCATACATTTCGGAGAAATTAGGGAAATCTCCAATTTACCAAAGGGGTACCCCTTTCAGAAATCTTCGATTTCTCTAATATGGATCCGTGCAATGTTTTGTTAGTGAATACTAAAGAATATGCGAGAGTCATGGGCACAAAAGTTCTTGCCCTATGTCTTAGGGTTCTATGTATAAAGTTTCGTACGAATCCGAGGTTTGTTCAGGGTGAAACAGTCAAAATACTGAGAGATGTACGAATATAAGGAAAAAACTTTCAAAAATTGCCATCAAAAAGGTGAATTTTTTTAGAAATGTTGACTTAAGTCTCCGTTTCGACTCCAATATATTCATTTACCCATGAGATCTCTTGGGGAAAAATATCGAACGAGTTGAACACGAGGGTCATACATTTCGGAGAAATTAGGGAAATCTCCAATTCACCAAAGGGGTACCCCTATCAGAAATCTTCGATTTCTCTAATATGGATCCGTGCAATGTTTTGATAGTGAATACTAAAGAATATGCGAGGGTCATGGGCACAAAAGTTCTTTCCCTATGTCTTAGGATTTGATGTATAAAGTTTCGTACGAATCCGAGGTGTGTTTAGGGTGAAAACAGTCAAAATACTGAGAGATTTACGAATATAAGGAAAAAACTTGCGAAAATTGCCATCAAAAAGGGGAATTTTTTTAGAAATGTTGACTTAAGTCTCCGTTTCAACTCCAATATATTCATTTACCCATGAGATCTCTTGGGGAAAAATATCGAACGAGTTGAACACGAGGGTAATACATTTCGGAGAAATTAGTGAAATCTCCAATTCCCCAAAGGGGTACCCCTTTCAGAAATCTTCGATTTCTCTAATATGGATTCGAGCAATTTTTTGATAGTGAATACTAAATAATATGCGAGGGTCATGGGCACAAAAGTTCTAGGCCTATGTCTTAGGGTTCTATGTATAAAGTTTCGTACGAATCCGAGGTTTGTTCAGGGTGAAACAGTCAAAATACTGAGAGATGTACGAATATAAGGAAAAAACTTTCAAAAATTGCCATCAAAAAGGGGAATTTTTTTAGAAATGTTGACTTAAGTCTCCGTTTCGACTCCAATATATTCATTTACCCATGAGATCTCTTGGGGAAAAATATCGAACGAGTTGAACACGAGGGTAATACATTTCGGAGAAATTAGTGAAATCTCCAATTCCCCAAAGGGGTACCCCTTTCAGAAATCTTCGATTTCTCTAATATGGATTCGAGCAATGTTTTGATAGTGAATCCTAAAGAATATGCGAGGGTCATGGGCACAAAATTTGTAGGCCTATGTCTTAGGGTTCTATGTATAAAGTTTCGTACGAATCCGAGGTGTGTTGAGGGTGAAACAGACAAAATACTGAGAGATGTACGAATATATGGAAAAAACTTGCGAAAATTGCCATCAAAAAGGGGAATTTTTTTAGAAATGTTGACTTAAGTCTCCGTTTCGACTCCAATATATTCATTTACCCATGAGATCTCTTGGGGGAAAATATCGAACGAGTTGAACACGAGGGTCATACATTTCGGAGAAATTAGGGAAATCTCCAATTCACCAAAGGGGTACCCCTATCAGAAATCTTCGATTTCTCTAATATGGATCCGTGCAAAGTTTTGATAGTGAATACTAAAGAATATGCGAGGGTCATGGGCACAAAAGTTCTTTCCCTATGTCTTAGGATTTGATGTATAAAGTTTCGTACGAATCCGAGGTGTGTTGAGGGTGAAAACAGTCAAAATACTGAGAGATTTACGAATATAAGGAAAAAACTTGCGAAAATTGCCACCAAAAAGGGAATTTTTTTTTTAAATGTTGACTTAAGTCTCCGTTTCGACTCCAATATATTCATTTACCCATGAGATCATTTAGGGAAATATATCGAACGAGTTGAACACGAGGGTAATACATTTCGGAGAAATTAGTGAAATCTCCAATTCACCAAAGGGGTACCCCTTTCAGACATCTTCGATTTCTCTAATATGGATTCGAGCAATGATTTGATAGTGAATCCTAAATAATATGCGAGGGTCATGGGCACAAAATTTGTAGGCCTATGTCTTAGGGTTCTATGTATAAAGTTTCGTACGAATCCGAGGTGTGTTGAGGGTGAATACAGTCAAAATACTGAGAGATTTACGAATATAAGGAAAAAACTTGCGAAAATTGCCATCAAAAAGGGGAATTTTTTTAGAAATGTTGACTTAAGTCTCCGTTTCGACTCCAATATATTCATTTACCCATGAGATCTCTTGGGGAAAAATATCGAATGAGTTGAACACGAGGGTCATACATTTCGGAGAAATTAGGGAAATCTCCAATTCACCAAAGGGGTACCCCTTTCAGAAATCTTCGATTTCTCTAATATGGATCTGTGCAATGTTTTGATAGTGAATACTAAAGAATATGCGAGGGTCATGGGCACAAAAGTTCTTGCCCTATGTCTTAGGATTTGATGTATAAAGTTTCGTACGAATCCGAGGTGTGTTGAGGGTGAAAACAGTCAAAATACTGAGAGATTTACGAATATAAGGAAAAAACTTGCGAAAATTGCCACCAAAAAGGGGTATTTTTTTAGAAATGTTGACTTAAGTCTCCGTTTTGACTCCAATATATTCATTTACCCATGAGACCTCTTGGGGAAAAATATCGAACGAGTTGAACACGAGGGTAATAAATTTCAGAGATATTAGTGAAATCTCCAATTCACCAAAGGGGTACCCCTTTCAGAAATCTTCGATTTCTCTAATATGGATCTGTGCAATGTTTTGATAGTGAATACTAAAGAATATGCGAGGGTCATGGGCACAAAAGTTCTTGCCCTATGTCTTAGAATTTGATGTATAAAGTATCGTACGAATCCGAGGTGTGTTGAGGGTGAAAACAGTCAAAATACTGAGAGATTTACGAATATAAGGAAAAAACTTGCGAAAATTGCCATCAAAAAGGGGAATTTTTTTAGAAATGTTGACTTAAGTCTCCGTTTCGACTCCAATATATTCATTTACCCATGAGATCTCTTGGGGAAAAATATCGAATGAGTTGAACACGAGGGTCATACATTTCGGAGAAATTAGGGAAATCTCCAATTCACCAAAGGGGTACCCCTTTCAGAAATCTTCGATTTCTCTAATATGGATCTGTGCAATGTTTTGATAGTGAATACTAAAGAATATGCGAGGGTCATGGGCACAAAAGTTCTTGCCCTATGTCTTAGGATTTGATGTATAAAGTTTCGTACGAATCCGAGGTGTGTTGAGGGTGAAAACAGTCAAAATACTGAGAGATTTACGAATATAAGGAAAAAACTTGCGAAAATTGCCACCAAAAAGGGGAATTTTTTTTGAAATGTTGACTTAAGTCTCCGTTTCGACTCCAATATATTCATTTACCCATGAGATCTCTTGGGGAAAAATATCGAATGAGTTGAACACGAGGGTCATACATTTCGGAGAAATTAGGGAAATCTCCAATTCACCAAAGGGGTACCCCTTTCAGAAATCTTCGATTTCTCTAATATGGATCTGTGCAATGTTTTGATAGTGAATACTAAAGAATATGCGAGGGTCATGGGCACAAAAGTTCTTGCCCTATGTCTTAGGATTTGATGTATAAAGTTTCGTACGAATCCGAGGTGTGTTGAGGGTGAAAACAGTCAAAATACTGAGAGATTTACGAATATAAGGAAAAAACTTGCGAAAATTGCCACCAAAAAGGGGAATTTTTTTTGAAATGTTGACTTAAGTCTCCGTTTCGACTCCAATATATTCATTTACCCATGAGATCTCTTGGGGAAAAATATCGAACGAGTTGAACACGAGGGTAATACATTTCGGAGAAATTAGTGAAATCTCCAATTCCCCAAAGGGGTACCCCTTTCAGAAATCTTCGATTTCTCTAATATGGATTCGAGCAATTTTTTGATAGTGAATACTAAAGAATATGCGAGGGTCATGGGCACAAAAGTTCTAGGCCTATGTCTTAGGGTTCTATGTATAAAGTTTCGTACGAATCCGAGGTTTGGTGAGGGTGAAACAGTCAAAATACTGAGAGATGTACGAATATAAGGAAAAAACTTTCGAAAATTCCCATCAAAAAGGGGAATTTTTTTAGAAATGTTGACTTAAGTCTCCGTTACGACTCCAATATATTCATTTACCCATGAGATCTCTTGGGGAAAAATATCGAACGAGTTGAACACGAGGGTAATACATTTCGGAGAAATTAGTGAAATCTCCAATTCACCAAAGGGGTACCCCTTTCAGACATCTTCGATTTCTCTAATATGGAATCGAGCAATGATTTGATAGTGAATCCTAAAGAATATGCGAGGGTCATGGGCACAAAATTTGTAGGCCTATGTCTTAGGGTTCTATGTATAAAGTTTCGTACGAATCCGAGGTGTGTTGAGGGTGAAACACTCAAAATACTGAGAGATGTACGAATATAAGGAAAAAACTTTCGAAAATTGCCATCAAAAAGGGGAATTTTTTTAGAAATGTTGACTTAAGTCTCCGTTTTGACTGCAATATATTCATTTACCCATGAGATCTCTTGTGGAAAAATATCGAACGAGTTGAACACGAGGGTAATACATTTCGGAGAAATTATGGAAATCTCCAATTCACCAAAGGGGTACCCCTTTCAGAAATCTTCGATTTCTCTAATATGGATCCGTGCAATGTTTTGATAGTGAATACTAAAGAATATGCGAGGGTCATGGGCACAAAAGTTCTAGCCCTATGTCTTAGGATTTAATGTATAAAGTTTCGTACGAATCCGAGGTGTGTTGAGGGTGAAAACAGTCAAAATACTGAGAGATTTACGAATATAAGGAAAAAACTTGCGAAAATTGCCATCAAAAAGGGGAATTTTTTTAGAAATGTTGACTTAAGTCTCCGTTTCGACTCCAATATATTCATTTACCCATGAGATCTCTTGGGGAAAAATATCGAACGAGTTGAACACGAGGGTAATACATTTCGGAGAAATTAGTGAAATCTCCAATTCACAAAAGGGGTACCCCTTTCAGAAATCTTCGATTTCTCTAATATGGATTCGAGCAATGTTTTGATTGTGAATACTAAAGAATATGCGAGGGTCATGGGCACAAAAGTTCTAGGCCTATGTCTTAGGATTTGATGTATAAAGTTTCGTACGAATCCGAGGTGTGTTGAGGGTGAAACAGTCAAAATACTGAGAGATGTACGAATATAAGGAAAAAACTTGCGAAAATTGCCATCAAAAAGGGGAATTTTTTTAGAAATGTTGACTTAAGTCTCCGTTTCGACTCCAATATATTCATTTACCCATGAGATCTCTTGGGGAAAAATATCGAACGAGTTGAACACGAGGGTCATACATTTCGGAGAAATTATGGAAATCTCTAATTCACCAAAGGGGTACCCCTTTCAGAAATCTTCGATTTCTCTAATATGGATCCGTGCAATGTTTTGATAGTGAATACTAAAGAATATGCGAGGGTCATGGGCACAAAAGTTCTAGCCCTATGTCTTAGGATTTGATGTATAAAGTTTCGTACGAATCCGAGGTGTGTTGAGGGTGAAAACAGTCAAAATACTGAGAGATTTACGAATATAAGGAAAAAACTTGCGAAAATTGCCACCAAAAAGGGGAATTTTTTTTGAAATGTTGACTTAAGTCTCCGTTTCGACTCCAATATATTCATTTACCCATGAGATCTCTTGGGGAAAAATATCGAACGAGTTGAACACGAGGGTAATACATTTCGGAGAAATTAGTGAAATCTCCAATTCCCCAAAGGGGTACCCCTTTCAGAAATCTTCGATTTCTCTAATATGGATTCGAGCAATTTTTTGATAGTGAATACTAAAGAATATGCGAGGGTCATGGGCACAAAAGTTCTAGGCCTATGTCTTAGGGTTCTATGTATAAAGTTTCGTACGAATCCGAGGTTTGGTGAGGGTGAAACAGTCAAAATACTGAGAGATGTACGAATATAAGGAAAAAACTTTCGAAAATTCCCATCAAAAAGGGGAATTTTTTTAGAAATGTTGACTTAAGTCTCCGTTACGACTCCAATATATTCATTTACCCATGAGATCTCTTGGGGAAAAATATCGAACGAGTTGAACACGAGGGTAATACATTTCGGAGAAATTAGTGAAATCTCCAATTCACCAAAGGGGTACCCCTTTCAGACATCTTCGATTTCTCTAATATGGAATCGAGCAATGATTTGATAGTGAATCCTAAAGAATATGCGAGGGTCATGGGCACAAAATTTGTAGGCCTATGTCTTAGGGTTCTATGTATAAAGTTTCGTACGAATCCGAGGTGTGTTGAGGGTGAAACACTCAAAATACTGAGAGATGTACGAATATAAGGAAAAAACTTTCGAAAATTGCCATCAAAAAGGGGAATTTTTTTAGAAATGTTGACTTAAGTCTCCGTTTTGACTGCAATATATTCATTTACCCATGAGATCTCTTGGGGAAAAATATCGAACGAGTTGAACACGAGGGTAATACATTTCGGAGAAATTAGTGAAATCTCCAATTCCCCAAAGGGGTACCCCTTTCAGAAATCTTCGATTTCTCTAATATGGATTCGAGCAATTTTTTGATAGTGAATACTAAAGAATATGCGAGGGTCATGGGCACAAAAGTTCTAGGCCTATGTCTTAGGGTTCTATGTATAAAGTTTCGTACGAATCCGAGGTTTGGTGAGGGTGAAACAGTCAAAATACTGAGAGATGTACGAATATAAGGAAAAAACTTTCGAAAATTCCCATCAAAAAGGGGAATTTTTTTAGAAATGTTGACTTAAGTCTCCGTTACGACTCCAATATATTCATTTACCCATGAGATCTCTTGGGGAAAAATATCGAACGAGTTGAACACGAGGGTAATACATTTCGGAGAAATTAGTGAAATCTCCAATTCACCAAAGGGGTACCCCTTTCAGACATCTTCGATTTCTCTAATATGGAATCGAGCAATGATTTGATAGTGAATCCTAAAGAATATGCGAGGGTCATGGGCACAAAATTTGTAGGCCTATGTCTTAGGGTTCTATGTATAAAGTTTCGTACGAATCCGAGGTGTGTTGAGGGTGAAACACTCAAAATACTGAGAGATGTACGAATATAAGGAAAAAACTTTCGAAAATTGCCATCAAAAAGGGGAATTTTTTTAGAAATGTTGACTTAAGTCTCCGTTTTGACTGCAATATATTCATTTACCCATGAGATCTCTTGTGGAAAAATATCGAACGAGTTGAACACGAGGGTAATACATTTCGGAGAAATTATGGAAATCTCCAATTCACCAAAGGGGTACCCCTTTCAGAAATCTTCGATTTCTCTAATATGGATCCGTGCAATGTTTTGATAGTGAATACTAAAGAATATGCGAGGGTCATGGGCACAAAAGTTCTAGCCCTATGTCTTAGGATTTAATGTATAAAGTTTCGTACGAATCCGAGGTGTGTTGAGGGTGAAAACAGTCAAAATACTGAGAGATTTACGAATATAAGGAAAAAACTTGCGAAAATTGCCATCAAAAAGGGGAATTTTTTTAGAAATGTTGACTTAAGTCTCCGTTTCGACTCCAATATATTCATTTACCCATGAGATCTCTTGGGGAAAAATATCGAACGAGTTGAACACGAGGGTAATACATTTCGGAGAAATTAGTGAAATCTCCAATTCACAAAAGGGGTACCCCTTTCAGAAATCTTCGATTTCTCTAATATGGAATCGAGCAATGATTTGATAGTGAATCCTAAAGAATATGCGAGGGTCATGGGCACAAAATTTGTAGGCCTATGTCTTAGGGTTCTATGTATAAAGTTTCGTACGAATCCGAGGTGTGTTGAGGGTGAAACACTCAAAATACTGAGAGATGTACGAATATAAGGAAAAAACTTTCGAAAATTGCCATCAAAAAGGGGAATTTTTTTAGAAATGTTGACTTAAGTCTCCGTTTTGACTGCAATATATTCATTTACCCATGAGATCTCTTGGGGAAAAATATCGAACGAGTTGAACACGAGGGTAATACATTTCGGAGAAATTAGTGAAATCTCCAATTCACCAAAGGGGTACCCCTTTCAGACATCTTCGATTTCTCTAATATGGAATCGAGCAATGATTTGATAGTGAATCCTAAAGAATATGCGAGGGTCATGGGCACAAAAGTTCTAGGCCTATGTCTTAGGGTTCTATGTATAAAGTTTCGTACGAATCCGAGGTTTGGTGAGGGTGAAACAGTCAAAATACTGAGAGATGTACGAATATAAGGAAAAAACTTTCGAAAATTCCCATCAAAAAGGGGAATTTTTTTAGAAATGTTGACTTAAGTCTCCGTTACGACTCCAATATATTCATTTACCCATGAGATCTCTTGGGGAAAAATATCGAACGAGTTGAACACGAGGGTAATACATTTCGGAGAAATTAGTGAAATCTCCAATTCACAAAAGGGGTACCCCTTTCAGAAATCTTCGATTTCTCTAATATGGAATCGAGCAATGATTTGATAGTGAATCCTAAAGAATATGCGAGGGTCATGGGCACAAAATTTGTAGGCCTATGTCTTAGGGTTCTATGTATAAAGTTTCGTACGAATCCGAGGTGTGTTGAGGGTGAAACACTCAAAATACTGAGAGATGTACGAATATAAGGAAAAAACTTTCGAAAATTGCCATCAAAAAGGGGAATTTTTTTAGAAATGTTGACTTAAGTCTCCGTTTTGACTGCAATATATTCATTTACCCATGAGATCTCTTGGGGAAAAATATCGAACGAGTTGAACACGAGGGTAATACATTTCGGAGAAATTAGTGAAATCTCCAATTCACAAAAGGGGTACCCCTTTCAGAAATCTTCGATTTCTCTAATATGGAATCGAGCAATGATTTGATAGTGAATCCTAAAGAATATGCGAGGGTCATGGGCACAAAATTTGTAGGCCTATGTCTTAGGGTTCTATGTATAAAGTTTCGTACGAATCCGAGGTGTGTTGAGGGTGAAACACTCAAAATACTGAGAGATGTACGAATATAAGGAAAAAACTTTCGAAAATTGCCATCAAAAAGGGGAATTTTTTTAGAAATGTTGACTTAAGTCTCCGTTTCGACTGCAATATATTCATTTACCCATGAGATCTCTTGGGGAAAAATATCGAACGAGTTGAACACGAGGGTAATACATTTCGGAGAAATTAGTGAAATCTCCAATTCACAAAAGGGGTACCCCTTTCAGAAATCTTCGATTTCTCTAATATGGAATCGAGCAATGATTTGATAGTGAATACTAAAGAATATGCGAGGGTCATGGGCACAAAAGTTCTAGGCCTATGTCTTAGGGTTCTATGTATAAAGTTTCGTACGAATCCGAGGTTTGGTGAGGGTGAAACAGTCAAAATACTGAGAGATGTACGAATATAAGGAAAAAACTTTCGAAAATTCCCATCAAAAAGGGGAATTTTTTTAGAAATGTTGACTTAAGTCTCCGTTACGACTCCAATATATTCATTTACCCATGAGATCTCTTGGGGAAAAATATCGAACGAGTTGAACACGAGGGTAATACATTTCGGAGAAATTAGTGAAATCTCCAATTCACCAAAGGGGTACCCCTTTCAGACATCTTCGATTTCTCTAATATGGAATCGAGCAATGATTTGATAGTGAATCCTAAAGAATATGCGAGGGTCATGGGCACAAAATTTGTAGGCCTATGTCTTAGGGTTCTATGTATAAAGTTTCGTACGAATCCGAGGTGTGTTGAGGGTGAAACACTCAAAATACTGAGAGATGTACGAATATAAGGAAAAAACTTTCGAAAATTGCCATCAAAAAGGGGAATTTTTTTAGAAATGTTGACTTAAGTCTCCGTTTTGACTGCAATATATTCATTTACCCATGAGATCTCTTGTGGAAAAATATCGAACGAGTTGAACACGAGGGTAATACATTTCGGAGAAATTATGGAAATCTCCAATTCACCAAAGGGGTACCCCTTTCAGAAATCTTCGATTTCTCTAATATGGATCCGTGCAATGTTTTGATAGTGAATACTAAAGAATATGCGAGGGTCATGGGCACAAAAGTTCTAGCCCTATGTCTTAGGATTTAATGTATAAAGTTTCGTACGAATCCGAGGTGTGTTGAGGGTGAAAACAGTCAAAATACTGAGAGATTTACGAATATAAGGAAAAAACTTGCGAAAATTGCCATCAAAAAGGGGAATTTTTTTAGAAATGTTGACTTAAGTCTCCGTTTCGACTCCAATATATTCATTTACCCATGAGATCTCTTGGGGAAAAATATCGAACGAGTTGAACACGAGGGTAATACATTTCGGAGAAATTAGTGAAATCTCCAATTCACAAAAGGGGTACCCCTTTCAGAAATCTTCGATTTCTCTAATATGGATTCGAGCAATGTTTTGATTGTGAATACTAAAGAATATGCGAGGGTCATGGGCACAAAAGTTCTAGGCCTATGTCTTAGGATTTGATGTATAAAGTTTCGTACGAATCCGAGGTGTGTTGAGGGTGAAACAGTCAAAATACTGAGAGATGTACGAATATAAGGAAAAAACTTGCGAAAATTGCCATCAAAAAGGGGAATTTTTTTAGAAATGTTGACTTAAGTCTCCGTTTCGACTCCAATATATTCATTTACCCATGAGATCTCTTGGGGAAAAATATCGAACGAGTTGAACACGAGGGTCATACATTTCGGAGAAATTATGGAAATCTCTAATTCACCAAAGGGGTACCCCTTTCAGAAATCTTCGATTTCTCTAATATGGATCCGTGCAATGTTTTGATAGTGAATACTAAAGAATATGCGAGGGTCATGGGCACAAAAGTTCTAGCCCTATGTCTTAGGATTTGATGTATAAAGTTTCGTACGAATCCGAGGTGTGTTGAGGGTGAAAACAGTCAAAATACTGAGAGATTTACGAATATAAGGAAAAAACTTGCGAAAATTGCCATCAAAAAGGGGAATTTTTTTAGAAATGTTGACTTAAGTCTCCGTTTCGACTCCAATATATTCATTTACCCATGAGATCTCTTGGGGAAAAATATCGAACGAGTTGAACACGAGGGTAATACATTTCGGAGAAATTAGTGAAATCTCCAATTCACAAAAGGGGTACCCCTTTCAGAAATCTTCGATTTCTCTAATATGGATTCGAGCAATGTTTTGATTGTGAATACTAAAGAATATGCGAGGGTCATGGGCACAAAAGTTCTAGGTCTATGTCTTAGGATTTGATGTATAAAGTTTCGTACGAATCCGAGGTGTGTTGAGGGTGAAACAGTCAAAATACTGAGAGATGTACGAATATAAGGAAAAAACATGCGAAAATTGCCATCAAAAAGGGGAATTTTTTTAGAAATGTTGACTTAAGTCTCCGTTTCGACTCCAATATATTCATTTACCCATGAGATCTCTTGGGGAAAAATATCGAACGAGTTGAACACGAGGGTCATACATTTCGGAGAAATTATGGAAATCTCCAATTCACCAAAGGGGTACCCCTTTCAGAAATCTTCGATTTCTCTAATATGGATCCGTGCAATGTTTTGATAGTGAATACTAAAGAATATGCGAGGGTCATGGGCACAAAAGTTCTAGCCCTATGTCTTAGGATTTAATGTATAAAGTTTCGTACGAATCCGAGGTGTGTTGAGGGTGAAAACAGTCAAAATACTGAGAGATTTACGAATATAAGGAAAAAACTTGCGAAAATTGCCATCAAAAAGGGGAATTTTTTTAGAAATGTTGACTTAAGTCTCCGTTTCGACTCCAATATATTCATTTACCCATGAGATCTCTTGGGGAAAAATATCGAACGAGTTGAACACGAGGGTAATACATTTCGGAGAAATTAGTGAAATCTCCAATTCAGAAAAGGGGTACCCCTTTCAGAAATCTTCGATTTCTCTAATATGGATTCGAGCAATGTTTTGATTGTGAATACTAAAGAATATGCGAGGGTCATGGGCACAAAAGTTCTAGGCCTATGTCTTAGGATTTGATGTATAAAGTTTCGTACGAATCCGAGGTGTGTTGAGGGTGAAACAGTCAAAATACTGAGAGATGTACGAATATAAGGAAAAAACTTGCGAAAATTGCCATCAAAAAGGGGAATTTTTTTAGAAATGTTGACTTAAGTCTCCGTTTCGACTCCAATATATTCATTTACCCATGAGATCTCTTGGGGAAAAATATCGAACGAGTTGAACACGAGGGTCATACATTTCGGAGAAATTAGGGAAATCTCCAATTCACCAAAGGGGTACCCCTATCAGAAATCTTCGATTTCTCTAATATGGATCCGTGCAATGTTTTGATAGTGAATACTAAAGAATATGCGAGGGTCATGGGCACAAAAGTTCTTGCCCTATGTCTTAGGATTTGATGTATAAAGTTTCGTACGAATCCGAGGTGTGTTGAGGGTGAAAACAGTCAAAATACTGAGAGATTTACGAATATAAGGAAAAAACTTGCGAAAATTGCCACCAAAAAGGGGAATTTTTTTTTAAATGTTGACTTAAGTCTCCGTTTCGACTCCAATATATTCATTTACCCATGAGATCATTTAGGGAAATATATCGAACGAGTTGAACACGAGGGTAATACATTTCGGAGAACTTAGTGAAATCTCCAATTCACCAAAGGGGTACCCCTTTCAGACATCTTCGATTTCTCTAATATGGATTCGAGCAATGATTTGATAGTGAATCCTAAATAATATGCGAGGGTCATGGGCACAAAATTTGTAGGCCTATGTCTTAGGGTTCTATGTATAAAGTTTCGTATGAATCCGAGGTGTGTTGAGGGTGAATACAGTCAAAATACTGAGAGATTTACGAATATAAGGAAAAAACTTGCGAAAAGTGCCATCAAAAAGGGGTATTTTTTTAGAAATGTTGACTTAAGTCTCCGTTTCGACTCCAATATATTCATTTACCCATGAGACCTCTTGGGGAAAAATATCGAACGAGTTGAACACGAGGGTAATACATTTCGGAGAAATTAGTGAAATCTCCAATTCCCCAAAGGGGTACCCCTTTCGGAAATCTTCGATTTCTCTAATATGGATTCGAGCAATTTTTTGATAGTGAATACTAAATAATATGCGAGGGTCATGGGCACAAAAGTTGTAGGCCTATGTCTTAGGGTTCTATGTATAAAGTTTCGTACGAATCCGAGGTTTGTTAAGGGTGAAACAGTCAAAATACTGAGAGATGTACGAATATAAGGAAAAAACTTTCAAAAATTGCCATCAAAAAGGGGTATTTTTTTAGAAATGTTGACTTAAGTCTCCGTTTCGACTCCAATATATTCATTTACCCATGAGATCTCTTGGGGAAAAATATCGAACGAGTTGAACACGAGGGTAATACATTTCGGAGAAATTAGTGAAATCTCCAATTCCCCAAAGGGTACCCCTTTCAGAAATCTTCGATTTCTCTAATATGGATTCGAGCAATGTTTTGATAGTGAATCCTAAAGAATATGCGAGGGTCATGGGCACAAAATTTGTAGGCCTATGTCTTA
Organism: Humulus lupulus; assembly: GCF_963169125.1. Lineage (NCBI taxonomy): Eukaryota > Viridiplantae > Streptophyta > Magnoliopsida > Rosales > Cannabaceae > Humulus > Humulus lupulus. The sequence continues at coordinate 2,851,766 of NC_084795.1, forward strand.
GGGTTCTATGTATAAAGTTTCGTACGAATCCGAGGTGTGTTGAGGGTGAAACACTCAAAATACTGAGAGATGTACGAATATAAGGAAAAAACTTTCGAAAATTGCCATCAAAAAGGGGAATTTTTTTAGAAATGTTGACTTAAGTCTCCGTTTCGACTCCAATATATTCATTTACCCATGAGATCTCTTGGGGAAAAATATCGAACGAGTTGAACACGAGGGTAATACATTTCGGAGAAATTATGGAAATCTCCAATTCACCAAAGGGGTACCCCTTTCAGAAATCTTCGATTTCTCTAATATGGATCCGTGCAATGTTTTGATAGTGAATACTAAAGAATATGCGAGGGTCATGGGCACAAAAGTTCTTGCCCTATGTCTTAGGATTTGATGTATAAAGTTTCGTACGAATCCGAGGTGTGTTGAGGGTGAAACAGTCAAAATACTGAGAGATGTACGAATATAAGGAAAAAACTTGCGAAAATTGCCATCAAAAAGGGGAATTTTTTTAGAAATGTTGACTTAAGTCTCCGTTTCGACTCCAATATATTCATTTACCCATGAGATCTCTTGGGGAAAAATATCGAACGAGTTGAACACGAGGGTAATACATTTCAGAGAAATTAGTAAAATCTCCAATTCACCAAAGGGGTACCCCTTTCAGAAATCTTCAATTTCTCTAATATGGATCCGTGCAATGTTTTGATAGTGAATACTAAAGAATATGCGAGGGTCATGGGCACAAAAGTTCTTGCCCTATGTCTTAGGATTTGATGTATAAAGTTTCGTACGAATCTGAGGTGTGTTGAGGGTGAAAACAGTCAAAATACTGAGAGATGTACGAATATAAGGAAAAAACTTTCGAAAATTGCCATCAAAAAGGGGAATTTTTTTAGAAATGTTGACTTAAGTCTCCGTTTCGACTCCAATATATTCATTTACCCATGAGATCTCTTGGGGGAAAATATCGAACGAGTTGAACACGAGGGTAGTATATTTCGGAAAAATTATGGAAATCTCCAATTCACCAAAGGGGTACCCCTTTCAGAAATCTTCGATTTCTCTAATATGGATCCGTGCAATGTTTTGATAGTGAATACTAAAGAATATGCGAGGGTCATGGGCACAAAAGTTCTTGCCCTATGTCTTAGGATTTGATGTATAAAGTTTCGTACGAATCCGAGGTGTGTTGAGGGTGAAACAGTCAAAATACTGAGAGATGTACGAATATAAGGAAAAAACTTGCGAAAATTGCCATCAAAAAGGGGAATTTTTTTAGAAATGTTGACTTAAGTCTCCGTTTCGACTCCAATATATTCATTTACCCATGAGATCTCTTGGGGAAAAATATCGAACGAGTTGAACACGAGGGTAATACATTTCGGAGAAATTAGTGAAATCTCCAATTCACCAAAGGGGTACCCCTTTCAGAAATCTTCGATTTCTCTAATATGGATTCGAGCAATGATTTGATAGTGAATCCTAAAGAATATGCGAGGGTCATGGGCACAAAATTTGTAGGCCTATGTCTTAGGGTTCTATGTATAAAGTTTCGTACGAATCCGAGGTGTGTTGAGGGTGAAACACTCAAAATACTGAGAGATGTAAGAATATAAGGAAAAAACTTTCGAAAATTGCCATCAAAAAGCGGAATTTTTTTAGAAATGTTGACTTAAGTCTCCGTTTTGACTGCAATATATTCATTTACCCATGAGATCTCTTGTGGAAAAATATCGAACGAGTTGAACACGAGGGTAATACATTTCGGAGAAATTATGGAAATCTCCAATTCACCAAAGGGGTACCCCTTTCAGAAATCTTCGATTTCTCTAATATGGATTCGAGCAATGATTTGATAGTGAATCCTAAAGAATATGCGAGGGTCATGGGCACAAAATTTGTAGGCCTATGTCTTAGGGTTCTATGTATAAAGTTTCGTACGAATCCGAGGTGTGTTGAGGGTGAAACACTCAAAATACTGAGAGATGTACGAATATAAGGAAAAAACTTTCGAAAATTGCCATCAAAAAGGGGAATTTTTTTAGAAATGTTGACTTAAGTCTCCGTTTTGACTGCAATATATTCATTTACCCATGAGATCTCTTGTGGAAAAATATCGAATGAGTTTAACACGAGGGTAATACATTTCGGAGAAATTATGGAAATCTCCAATTCACCAAAGGGGTACCCCTTTCAGAAATCTTCGATTTCTCTAATATGGATCCGTGCAATGTTTTGATAGTGAATACTAAATAATATGCGAGGGTCATGGGCACAAAAGTTGTAGGCCTATGTCTTAGGGTTCTATGTATAAAGTTTCGTACGAATCCGAGGTTTGTTGAGGGTGAAACAGTCAAAATACTGAGAGATGTACGAATATAAGGAAAAAACTTTCAAAAATTGCCATCAAAAAGGGGAATTTTTTTAGAAATGTTGACTTAAGTCTCCGTTTCGACTCCAATATATTCATTTACCCATGAGATCTCTTGGGGAAAAATATCGAACGAGTTGAACACGAGGGTAATACATTTCGGAGAAATTAGTGAAATCTCCAATTCACCAAAGGGGTACCCCTTTCAGAAATCTTCGATTTCTCTAATATGGATTCGAGCAATGATTTGATAGTGAATCCTAAAGAATATGCGAGGGTCATGGGCACAAAATTTGTAGGCCTATGTCTTAGGGTTCTATGTATAAAGTTTCGTACGAATCCGAGGTGTGTTGAGGGTGAAACACTCAAAATACTGAGAGATGTACGAATATAAGGAAAAAACTTTCGAAAATTGCCATCAAAAAGGGGAATTTTTTTAGAAATGTTGACTTAAGTCTCCGTTTTGACTGCAATATATTCATTTACCCATGAGATCTCTTGTGGAAAAATATCGAACGAGTTGAACACGAGGGTAATACATTTCGGAGAAATTATGGAAATCTCCAATTCACCAAAGGGGTACCCCTTTAAGAAATCTTCGATTTCTCTAATATGGATCCGTGCAATGTTTTGATAGTGAATACTAAAGAATGTGCGAGGGTCATGGGCACAAAAGTTCTAGCCCTATGTCTTAGGATTTAATGTATAAAGTTTCGTACGAATCCGAGGTGTGTTGAGGGTGAAAACAGTCAAAATACTGAGAGATTTACGAATATAAGGAAAAAACTTGCGAAAATTGCCATCAAAAAGGGGAATTTTTTTAGAAATTTTGACTTAAGTCTCCGTTTCGACTCCAATATATTCATTTACCCATGAGATCTCTTGGGGAAAAATATCGAACGAGTTGAACACGAGGGTAATACATTTCGGAGAAATTAGTGAAATCTCCAATTCACAAAAGGGGTACCCCTTTCAGAAATCTTCGATTTCTCTAATATGGATTCGAGCAATGATTTGATAGTGAATCCTAAATAATATGCGAGGGTCATGGGCACAAAATTTGTAGGCCTATGTCTTAGGGTTCTATGTATAAAGTTTCGTACGAATCCGAGGTGTGTTGAGGGTGAAAACAGTCAAAATACTGAGAGATGTACGAATATAAGGAAAAAACTTGCGAAAATTGCCATCAAAAAGGGGAATTTTTTTAGAAATGTTGACTTAAGTCTCCGTTTTGACTCCAATATATTCATTTACCCATGAGATCTCTTGTGGAAAAATATCGAACGAGTTGAACACGAGGGTAATACATTTCGGAGAAATTATGGAAATCTCCAATTCACCAAAGGGGTACCCCTTTCAGAAATCTTCGATTTCTCTAATATGGATCCGTGCAATGTTTTGATAGTGAATACTAAAGAATATGCGAGGGTCATGGGCACAAAAGTTCTAGCCCTATGTCTTAGGATTTAATGTATAAAGTTTCGTACGAATCCGAGGTGTGTTGAGGGTGAAAACAGTCAAAATACTGAGAGATTCACGAATATAAGGAAAAAACTTGCGAAAATTGCCATCAAAAATGGGAATTTTTTTAGAAATGTTGACTTAAGTCTCCGTTTCGACTCCAATATATTCATTTACCCATGAGATCTCTTGGGGAAAAATATCGAACGAGTTGAACCCGAGGGTAATACATTTCGGAGAAATTAGTGAAATCTCCAATTCACAAAAGGGGTACCCCTTTCAGAAATCTTCGATTTCTCTAATATGGATTCGAGCAATGTTTTGATTGTGAATACTAAAGAATATGCGAGGGTCATGGGCACAAAAGTTCTAGGCCTATGTCTTAGGATTTGATGTATAAAGTTTCGTACGAATCCGAGGTGTGTTGAGGGTGAAACAGTCAAAATACTGAGAGATGTACGAATATAAGGAAAAAACTTGCGAAAATTGCCATCAAAAAGGGGAATTTTTTTAGAAATGTTGACTTAAGTCTCCGTTTCGACTCCAATATATTCATTTACCCATGAGATCTCTTGGGGAAAAATATCGAACGAGTTGAACACGAGGGTCATACATTTCGGAGAAATTATGGAAATCTCGAATTCACCAAAGGGGTACCCCTTTCAGAAATCTTCGATTTCTCTAATATGGATCCGTGCAATGTTTTGATAGTGAATACTAAAGAATATGCGAGGGTCATGGGCACAAAAGTTCTAGCCCTATGTCTTAGGATTTGATGTATAAAGTTTCGTACGAATCCGAGGTGTGTTGAGGGTGAAAACAGTCAAAATACTGAGAGATTTACGAATATAAGGAAAAAACTTGCGAAAATTGCCATCAAAAAGGGGAATTTTTTTAGAAATTTTGACTTAAGTCTCCGTTTCGACTCCAATATATTCATTTACCCATGAGGTCTCTTGGGGAAAAATATCGAACGAGTTGAACACGAGGGTAATACATTTCGGAGAAATTAGTGAAATCTCCAATTCACAAAAGGGGTACCCCTTTCAGAAATCTTCGATTTCTCTAATATGGATTCGAGCAATGATTTGATAGTGAATCCTAAATAATATGCGAGGGTCATGGGCACAAAATTTGTAGGCCTATGTCATAGGGTTCTATGTATAAAGTTTCGTACGAATCCGAGGTGTGTTGAGGGTGAAAACAGTCAAAATACTGAGAGATGTACGAATATAAGGAAAAAACTTGCGAAAATTGCCATCAAAAAGGGGAATTTTTTTAGAAATGTTGACTTAAGTCTCCGTTTTGACTCCAATATATTCATTTACCCATGAGATCTCTTGTGGAAAAATATCGAACGAGTTGAACACGAGGGTAATACATTTCGGAGAAATTATGGAAATCTCCAATTCACCAAAGGGGTACCCCTTTCAGAAATCTTCGATTTCTCTAATATGGATCCGTGCAATGTTTTGATAGTGAATACTAAAGAATATGCGAGGGTCATGGGCACAAAAGTTCTAGCCCTATGTCTTAGGATTTAATGTATAAAGTTTCGTACGAATCCGAGGTGTGTTGAGGGTGAAAACAGTCAAAATACTGAGAGATTCACGAATATAAGGAAAAAACTTGCGAAAATTGCCATCAAAAATGGGAATTTTTTTAGAAATGTTGACTTAAGTCTCCGTTTCGACTCCAATATATTCATTTACCCATGAGATCTCTTGGGGAAAAATATCGAACGAGTTGAACCCGAGGGTAATACATTTCGGAGAAATTAGTGAAATCTCCAATTCACAAAAGGGGTACCCCTTTCAGAAATCTTCGATTTCTCTAATATGGATTCGAGCAATGTTTTGATTGTGAATACTAAAGAATATGCGAGGGTCATGGGCACAAAAGTTCTAGGCCTATGTCTTAGGATTTGATGTATAAAGTTTCGTACGAATCCGAGGTGTGTTGAGGGTGAAACAGTCAAAATACTGAGAGATGTACGAATATAAGGAAAAAACTTTCGAAAATTGCCATCAAAAAGGGGAATTTTTTTAGAAATGTTGACTTAAGTCTCCGTTTTGACTGCAATATATTCATTTACCCATGAGATCTCTTGTGGAAAAATATCGAACGAGTTTAACACGAGGGTAATACATTTCGGAGAAATTATGGAAATCTCCAATTCACCAAAGGGGTACCCCTTTCAGAAATCTTCGATTTCTCTAATATGGATCCGTGCAATGTTTTGATAGTGAATACTAAATAATATGCGAGGGTCATGGGCACAAAAGTTGTAGGCCTATGTCTTAGGGTTCTATGTATAAAGTTTCGTACGAATCCGAGGTTTGTTGAGGGTGAAACAGTCAAAATACTGAGAGATGTACGAATATAAGGAAAAAACTTTCGAAAATTCCCATCAAAAAGGGGAATTTTTTTAGAAATGTTGACTTAAGTCTCCGTTACGACTCCAATATATTCATTTACCCATGAGATCTCTTGGGGAAAAATATCGAACGAGTTGAACACGAGGGTAATACATTTCGGAGAAATTAGTGAAATCTCCAATTCACCAAAGGGGTACCCCTTTCAGAAATCTTCGATTTCTCTAATATGGATTCGAGCAATGATTTGATAGTGAATCCTAAAGAATATGCGAGGGTCATGGGCACAAAATTTGTAGGCCTATGTCTCATGGTTCTATGTATAAAGTTTCGTACGAATCCGAGGTGTGTTGAGGGTGAAACACTCAAAATACTGAGAGATGTACGAATATAAGGAAAAAACTTTCGAAAATTGCCATCAAAAAGGGGAATTTTTTTAGAAATGTTGACTTAAGTCTCCGTTTTGACTGCAATATATTCATTTACCCATGAGATCTCTTGTGGAAAAATATCGAACGAGTTGAACACGAGGGTAATACATTTCGGAGAAATTATGGAAATCTCCAATTCACCAAAGGGGTACCCCTTTAAGAAATCTTCGATTTCTCTAATATGGATCCGTGCAATGTTTTGATAGTGAATACTAAAGAATGTGCGAGGGTCATGGGCACAAAAGTTCTAGCCCTATGTCTTAGGATTTAATGTATAAAGTTTCGTACGAATCCGAGGTGTGTTGAGGGTGAAAACAGTCAAAATACTGAGAGATTTACGAATATAAGGAAAAAACTTGCGAAAATTGCCATCAAAAAGGGGAATTTTTTTAGAAATTTTGACTTAAGTCTCCGTTTCGACTCCAATATATTCATTTACCCATGAGATCTCTTGGGGAAAAATATCGAACGAGTTGAACACGAGGGTAATACATTTCGGAGAAATTAGTGAAATCTCCAATTCACAAAAGGGGTACCCCTTTCAGAAATCTTCGATTTCTCTAATATGGATTCGAGCAATGATTTGATAGTGAATCCTAAATAATATGCGAGGGTCATGGGCACAAAATTTGTAGGCCTATGTCTTAGGGTTCTATGTATAAAGTTTCGTACGAATCCGAGGTGTGTTGAGGGTGAAAACAGTCAAAATACTGAGAGATGTACGAATATAAGGAAAAAACTTGCGAAAATTGCCATCAAAAAGGGGAATTTTTTTAGAAATGTTGACTTAAGTCTCCGTTTTGACTCCAATATATTCATTTACCCATGAGATCTCTTGTGGAAAAATATCGAACGAGTTGAACACGAGGGTAATACATTTCGGAGAAATTATGGAAATCTCCAATTCACCAAAGGGGTACCCCTTTCAGAAATCTTCGATTTCTCTAATATGGATCCGTGCAATGTTTTGATAGTGAATACTGAAGAATATGCGAGGGTCATGGGCACAAAAGTTCTAGCCCTATGTCTTAGGATTTAATGTATAAAGTTTCGTACGAATCCGAGGTGTGTTGAGGGTGAAAACAGTCAAAATACTGAGAGATTCACGAATATAAGGAAAAAACTTGCGAAAATTGCCATCAAAAATGGGAATTTTTTTAGAAATGTTGACTTAAGTCTCCGTTTCGACTCCAATATATTCATTTACCCATGAGATCTCTTGGGGAAAAATATCGAACGAGTTGAACCTGAGGGTAATACATTTCGGAGAAATTAGTGAAATCTCCAATTCACAAAAGGGGTACCCCTTTCAGAAATCTTCGATTTCTCTAATATGGATTCGAGCAATGTTTTGATTGTGAATACTAAAGAATATGCGAGGGTCATGGGCACAAAAGTTCTAGGCCTATGTCTTAGGATTTAATGTATAAAGTTTCGTACGAATCCGAGGTGTGTTGAGGGTGAAACAGTCAAAATACTGAGAGATGTACGAATATAAGGAAAAAACTTGCGAAAATTGCCATCAAAAAGGGGAATTTTTTTAGAAATGTTGACTTAAGTCTCCGTTTCGACTCCAATATATTCATTTACCCATGAGATCTCTTGGGGAAAAATATCGAACGAGTTGAACACGAGGGTCATACATTTCGGAGAAATTAGGGAAATCTCCAATTCACCAAAGGGGTACCCCTATCAGAAATCTTCGATTTCTCTAATAGGGATCCGTGCAATGTTTTGATAGTGAATACTAAAGAATATGCGAGGGTCATGGGCACAAAAGTTCTTTCTCTATGTCTTAGGATTTGATGTATAAAGTTTCGTACGAATCCGAGGTGTGTTGAGGGTGAAAACAGTCAAAATACTGAGAGATTTACGAATATAAGGAAAAAACTTGCGAAAATTGCCACCAAAAAGGGGAATTTTTTTTTAAATGTTGACTTAAGTCTCCGTTTCGACTCCAATATATTCATTTACCCATGAGATCATTTAGGGAAATATATCGAACGAGTTGAACACGAGGGTAATACATTTCGGAGAAATTAGTGAAATCTCCAATTCACCAAAGGGGTACCCCTTTCAGACATCTTCGATTTCTCTAATATGGATTCGAGCAATGATTTGATAGTGAATCCTAAATAATATGCGAGGGTCATGGGCACAAAATTTGTAGGCCTATGTCTTAGGGTTCTATGTATAAAGTTTCGTACGAATCCGAGGTGTGTTGAGGGTGAATACAGTCAAAATACTGAGAGATTTACGAATATAAGGAAAAAAGTTGCGAAAATTGCCAAAAAAAAGGGGAATTTTTTTTGAAATGTTGACTTAAGGCTCCGTTTCGACTCCAATAGATTCATTTACCCACGAGATCTCTTGGAGAAAAATATCGAACGATTTGAAGACGAGGGTAATACATTTCGGAGAAATTAGTGAAATCTCAAATTCACCAAAGGGGTACCCCTTTCAGAAATCTTCGATTTCTCTAATATGGATTCGAGCAATGTTTTGATAGTGAATACTAAAGAATATGCGAGGGTCATGGGCAGAAAAGTTGTAGGCCTATGTCTTAGGGTTCTATGTATAAAACTTGGTGCAAATATGAGGTGTGTAGAGGGTGATACAGTCAAAATACTGAGAGATGTACGAATATAAGGAAAAAAGTTGCGAAAATTGCCAAAAAAAAGGGGAATTTTTTTTGAAATGTTGACTTAAGGCTCCGTTTCGACTCCAATAGATTCATTTACCCACGAGATCTCTTGGAGAAAAATATCGAACGATTTGAAGACGAGGGTAATACATTTCGGAGAAATTAGTGAAATCTCAAATTCACCAAAGGGGTACCCCTTTCAGAAATCTTCGATTTCTCTAATATGGATTCGAGCAATGTTTTGATAGTGAATACTAAAGAATATGCGAGGGTCATGGGCAGAAAAGTTGTAGGCCTATGTCTTAGGGTTCTATGTATAAAACTATGTGCAAATATGAGGTGTGTAGAGGGTGATACTGTCAAAATACTGAGAGATGTACGAATATAAGGAAAAAAGTTGCGAAAATTGCCAAAGAAAAGGGGAATTTTTTTTGAAATGTTGACTTAAGGCTCCGTTTCGACTCCAATAGATTCATTTACCCACGAGATCTCTTGTGGAAAAATATCGAACGAGTTGAACACGAGGGTAATACATTTCGGAGAAATTATGGAAATCTCCAATTCACCAAAGGGGTACCCCTTTCAGAAATCTTCGATTTCTCTAATATGGATCCGTGCAATGTTTTGATAGTGAATACTAAATAATATGCGAGGGTCATGGGCACAAAAGTTGTAGGCCTATGTCTTAGGGTTCTATGTATAAAGTTTCGTACGAATCCGAGGTGTGTTGAGGGTGAATACAGTCAAAATACTGAGAGATTTACGAATATAAGGAAAAAACTTGCGAAAAGTGCCATCAAAAAGGGGAATTTTTTTAGAAATGTTGACTTAAGTCTCCGTTTCGACTCCAATAGATTCATTTACCCACGAGATCTCTTGGAGAAAAATATCGAACGAGTTGAACACGAGGGTAATACATTTCGGAGAAATTAGTGAAATCTCCAATTCACCAAAGGGGTACCCCTTTCAGAAATCTTCGATTTCTCTAATATGGATTCGAGCAATGATTTGATAGTGAATCCTAAAGAATATGCGAGGGTCATGGGCACAAAATTTGTAGGCCTATGTCTTAGGGTTCTATGTATAAAGTTTCGTAAGAATCCGAGGTGTGTTGAGGGTGAAACACTCAAAATACTGAGAGATGTACGAATATAAGGAAAAAACTTTCGAAAATTGCCATCAAAAAGGGGAATTTTTTTAGAAATGTTGACTTAAGTCTCCGTTTTGACTGCAATATATTCATTTACCCATGAGATCTCTTGTGGAAAAATATCGAACGAGTTGAACACGAGGGTAATACATTTCGGAGAAATTATGGAAATCTCCAATTCACCAAAGGGGTACCCCTTTCAGAAATCTTCGATTTCTCTAAAATGGATCCGTGCAATGTTTTGATAGTGAATACTAAAGAATGTGCGAGGGTCATGGGCACAAAAGTTCTAGCCCTATGTCTTAGGATTTAATGTATAAAGTTTCGTACGAATCCGAGGTGTGTTGAGGGTGAAAACAGTCAAAATACTGAGAGATTTACGAATATAAGGAAAAAACTTGCGAAAATTGCCATCAAAAAGGGGAATTTTTTTAGAAATTTTGACTTAAGTCTCCGTTTCGACTCCAATATATTCATTTACCCATGAGATCTCTTGGGGAAAAATATCGAACGAGTTGAACACGAGGGTAATACATTTCGGAGAAATTAGTGAAATCTCCAATTCACAAAAGGGGTACCCCTTTCAGAAATCTTCGATTTCTCTAATATGGATTCGAGCAATGATTTGATAGTGAATCCTAAATAATATGCGAGGGTCATGGGCACAAAATTTGTAGGCCTATGTCTTAGGGTTCTATGTATAAATTTTCGTACGAATCCGAGGTGTGTTGAGGGTGAAAACAGTCAAAATACTGAGAGATGTACGAATATAAGGAAAAAACTTGCGAAAATTGCCATCAAAAAGGGGAATTTTTTTAGAAATGTTGACTTAAGTCTCCGTTTTGACTCCAATATATTCATTTACCCATGAGATCTCTTGTGGAAAAATATCGAACGAGTTGAACACGAGGGTAATACATTTCGGAGAAATTATGGAAATCTCCAATTCACCAAAGGGGTACCCCTTTCAGAAATCTTCGATTTCTCTAATATGGATCCGTGCAATGTTTTGATAGTGAATACTAAAGAATATGCGAGGGTCATGGGCACAAAAGTTCTAGCCCTATGTCTTAGGATTTAATGTATAAAGTTTCGTACGAATCCGAGGTGTGTTGAGGGTGAAAACAGTCAAAATACTGAGAGATTCACGAATATAAGGAAAAAACTTGCGAAAATTCCCATCAAAAAGGGGAATTTTTTTAGAAATTTTGACTTAAGTCTCCGTTTCGACTCCAATATATTCATTTACCCATGAGATCTCTTGGGGAAAAATATCGAACGAGTTGAACACGAGGGTAATACATTTCGGAGAAATTAGTGAAATCTCCAATTCACAAAAGGGGTACCCCTTTCAGAAATCTTCGATTTCTCTAATATGGATTCGAGCAATGATTTGATAGTGAATCCTAAATAATATGCGAGGGTCATGGGCACAAAATTTGTAGGCCTATGTCTTAGGGTTCTATGTATAAAGTTTCGTACGAATCCGAGGTGTGTTGAGGGTGAAAACAGTCAAAATACTGAGAGATGTACGAATATAAGGAAAAAACTTGCGAAAATTGCCATCAAAAAGGGGAATTTTTTTAGAAATGTTGACTTAAGTCTCCGTTTTGACTCCAATATATTCATTTACCCATGAGATCTCTTGTGGAAAAATATCGAACGAGTTGAACACGAGGGTAATACATTTCGGAGAAATTATGGAAATCTCCAATTCACCAAAGGGGTACCCCTTTCAGAAATCTTCGATTTCTCTAATATGGATCCGTGCAATGTTTTGATAGTGAATACTAAAGAATATGCGAGGGTCATGGGCACAAAAGTTCTAGCCCTATGTCTTAGGATTTAATGTATAAAGTTTCGTACGAATCCGAGGTGTGTTGAGGGTGAAAACAGTCAAAATACTGAGAGATTCACGAATATAAGGAAAAAACTTGCGAAAATTGCCATCAAAAAGGGGAATTTTTTTAGAAATGTTGACTTAAGTCTCCGTTTCGACTCCAATATATTCATTTACCCATGAGATCATTTAGGGAAATATATCGAACGAGTTGAACACGAGGGTAATACATTTCGGAGAAATTAGTGAAATCTCCAATTCACCAAAGGGGTACCCCTTTCAGACATCTTCGATTTCTCTAATATGGATTCGAGCAATGATTTGATAGTGAATCCTAAATAATATGCGAGGGTCATGGGCACAAAATTTGTAGGCCTATGTCTTAGGGTTCTATGTATAAAGTTTCGTACGAATCCGAGGTGTGTTGAGGGTGAAAACAGTCAAAATACTGAGAGATGTACGAATATAAGGAAAAAACTTGCGAAAATTGCCATCAAAAAGGGGAATTTTTTTAGAAATGTTGACTTAAGTCTCCGTTTTGACTCCAATATATTCATTTACCCATGAGATCTCTTGTGGAAAAATATCGAACGAGTTGAACACGAGGGTAATACATTTCGGAGAAATTATGGAAATCTCCAATTCACCAAAGGGGTACCCCTTTCAGAAATCTTCGATTTCTCTAATATGGATCCGTGCAATGTTTTGATAGTGAATACTAAAGAATATGCGAGGGTCATGGGCACAAAAGTTCTAGCCCTATGTCTTAGGATTTAATGTATAAAGTTTCGTACGAATCCGAGGTGTGTTGAGGGTGAAAACAGTCAAAATACTGAGAGATTTACGAATATAAGGAAAAAACTTGCGAAAATTGCCATCAAAAAGGGGAATTTTTTTAGAAATGTTGACTTAAGTCTCCGTTTCGACTCCAATATATTCATTTACCCATGAGATCTCTTGGGGAAAAATATCGAACGAGTTGAACACGAGGGTAATACATTTCGGAGAAATTAGTGAAATCTCCAATTCACAAAAGGGGTACCCCTTTCAGAAATCTTCGATTTCTCTAATATGGATTCGAGCAATGTTTTGATTGTGAATACTAAAGAATATGCGAGGGTCATGGGCACAAAAGTTCTAGGCCTATGTCTTAGGATTTGATGTATAAAGTTTCGTACGAATCCGAGGTGTGTTGAGGGTGAAACAGTCAAAATACTGAGAGATGTACGAATATAAGGAAAAAACTTGCGAAAATTGCCATCAAAAAGGGGAATTTTTTTAGAAATGTTGACTTAAGTCTCCGTTTCGACTCCAATATATTCATTTACCCATGAGATCTCTTGGGGAAAAATATCGAACGAGTTGAACACGAGGGTCATACATTTCGGAGAAATTAGGGAAATCTCCAATTCACCAAAGGGGTACCCCTATCAGAAATCTTCGATTTCTCTAATATGGATCCGTGCAATGTTTTGATAGTGAATACTAAAGAATATGCGAGGGTCATGGGCACAAAAGTTCTTGCCCTATGTCTTAGGATTTGATGTATAAAGTTTCGTACGAATCCGAGGTGTGTTGAGGGTGAAAACTGTCAAAATACTGAGAGATTTACGAATATAAGGAAAAAACTTGCGAAAATTGCCACCAAAAAGGGGAATTTTTTTTTAAATGTTGACTTAAGTCTCCGTTTCGACTCCAATATATTCATTTACCCATGAGATCATTTAGGGAAATATATCGAACGAGTTGAACACGAGGGTAATACATTTCGGAGAAATTAGTGAAATCTCCAATTCACCAAAGGGGTACCCCTTTCAGACATCTTCGATTTCTCTAATATGGATTCGAGCAATGATTTGATAGTGAATCCTAAATAATATGCGAGGGTCATGGGCACAAAATTTGTAGGCCTATGTCTTAGGGTTCTATGTATAAAGTTTCGTACGAATCCGAGGTGTGTTGAGGGTGAATACAGTCAAAATACTGAGAGATTTACGAATATAAGGAAAAAACTTGCGAAAAGTGCCATCAAAAAGGGGTATTTTTTTAGAAATGTTGACTTAAGTCTCCGTTTCGACTCCAATATATTCATTTACCCATGAGACCTCTTGGGGAAAAATATCGAACGAGTTGAACACGAGGGTAATACATTTCGGAGAAATTAGTGAAATCTCCAATTCCCCAAAGGGGTACCCCTTTCGGAAATCTTCGATTTCTCTAATATGGATTCGAGCAATGTTTTGATAGTGAATCCTAAAGAATATGCGAGGGTCATGGGCACAAAATTTGTAGGCCTATGTCTTAGGGTTCTATGTATAAAGTTTCGTACGAATCCGAGGTGTGTTGAGGGTGAAACACTCAAAATACTGAGAGATGTACGAATATAAGGAAAAAACTTTCGAAAATTGCCATCAAAAAGGGGAATTTTTTTAGAAATGTTGACTTAAGTCTCCGTTTCGACTCCAATATATTCATTTACCCATGAGATCTCTTGGGGAAAAATATCGAACGAGTTGAACACGAGGGTAATACATTTCGGAGAAAGTAGTGAAATCTCCAATTCCCCAAAGGGTACCCCTTTCAGAAATCTTCGATTTCTCTAATATGGATTCGAGCAATGTTTTGATAGTGAATCCTAAAGAATATGCGAGGGTCATGGGCACAAAATTTGTAGGCCTATGTCTTAGGGTTCTATGTATAAAGTTTCGTACGAATCCGAGGTGTGTTGAGGGTGAAACACTCAAAATACTGAGAGATGTACGAATATAAGGAAAAAACTTTCGAAAATTGCCATCAAAAAGGGGAATTTTTTTAGAAATGTTGACTTAAGTCTCAGTTTCGACTCCAATATATTCATTTACCCATGAGATCTCTTGGGGAAAAATATCGAACGAGTTGAACACGAGGGTAATACATTTCGGAGAAATTATGGAAATCTCCAATTCACCAAAGGGGTACCCCTTTCAGAAATCTTCGATTTCTCTAATATGGATCCGTGCAATGTTTTGATAGTGAATACTAAAGAATATGCGAGGGTCATGGGCACAAAAGTTCTTGCCCTATGTCTTAGGATTTGATGTATAAAGTTTCGTACGAATCCGAGGTGTGTTGAGGGTGAAACAGTCAAAATACTGAGAGATGTACGAATATAAGGAAAAAACTTGCGAAAATTGCCATCAAAAAGGGGAATTTTTTTAGAAATGTTGACTTAAGTCTCCGTTTCGACTCCAATATATTCATTTACCCATGAGATCTCTTGGGGAAAAATATCGAACGAGTTGAACACGAGGGTAATACATTTCGGAGAAATTAGTGAAATCTCCAATTCACCAAAGGGGGTACCCCTTTCAGAAATCTTCAATTTCTCTAATATGGATCCGTGCAATGTTTTGATAGTGAATACTAAATAATATGCGAGGGTCATGGGCACAAAAGTTCTTGCCCTATGTCTTAGGATTTGATGTATAAAGTTTCGTACGAATCTGAGGTGTGTTGAGGGTGAAAACAGTCAAAATACTGAGAGATGTACGAATATAAGGAAAAAACTTTCGAAAATTGCCATCAAAAAGGGGAATTTTTTTAGAAATGTTGACTTAAGTCTCCGTTTCGACTCCAATATATTCATTTACCCATGAGATCTCTTGGGGAAAAATATCGAACGAGTTGAACACGAGGGTAATACATTTCGGAGAAATTATGGAAATCTCCAATTCACCAAAGGGGTACCCCTTTCAGAAATCTTCGATTTCTCTAATATGGATCCGTGCAATGTTTTGATAGTGAATACTAAAGAATATGCGAGGGTCATGGGCACAAAATTTCTTGCCCTATGTCTTAGGATTTGATGTATAAAGTTTCGTACGAATCCGAGGTGTGTTGAGGGTGAAACAGTCAAAATACTGAGAGATGTACGAATATAAGGAAAAAACTTGCGAAAATTGCCATCAAAAAGGGGAATTTTTTTAGAAATGTTGACTTAAGTCTCCGTTTCGACTCCAATATATTCATTTACCCATGAGATCTCTTGGGGAAAAATATCGAACGAGTTGAACACGAGGGTAATACATTTCGGAGAAATTAGTGAAATCTCCAATTCACCAAAGGGGTACCCCTTTCAGAAATCTTCAATTTCTCTAATATGGATCCGTGCAATGTTTTGATAGTGAATACTAAAGAATATGCGAGGGTCATGGGCACAAAAGTTCTTGCCCTATGTCTTAGGATTTGATGTATAAAGTTTCGTACGAATCTGAGGTGTGTTGAGGGTGAAAACAGTCAAAATACTGAGAGATGTACGAATATAAGGAAAAAACTTTCGAAAATTGCCATCAAAAAGGGGAATTTTTTTAGAAATGTTGACTTAAGTCTCCGTTTCGACTCCAATATATTCATTTACCCATGAGATCTCTTGGGGAAAAATATCGAACGAGTTGAACACGAGGGTAATACATTTCGGAGAAATTAGTGAAATCTCCAATTCACCAAAGGGGTACCCCTATCAGAAATCTTCGATTTCTCTAATATGGATCCGTGCAATGTTTTGATAGTGAATCCTAAATAATATACGAGGGTCATGGGCACAAAAGATCTAGGCCTATGTCTTAGGATTTGATGTATAAAGTTTCGTACGAATCCGAGGTGTGTTGAGGGTGAAAACAGTCAAAATACTGAGAGATGTACGAATATAAGGAAAAAACTTTCAAAAATTGCCATCAAAAAGGGGAATTTTTTTAGAAATGTTGACTTAAGTCTCCGTTTCGACTCCAATATATTCATTTACCCATGAGATCTCTTGGGGAAAAATATCGAACGAGTTGAACACGAGGGTAATACATTTCGGAGAAATTAGTGAAATCTCCAATTCCCCAAAGGGGTACCCCTTTCCGAAATCTTCGATTTCTCTAATATGGATTCGAGCAATGTTTTGATAGTGAATCCTAAAGAATATGCGAGGGTCATGGGCACAAAATTTGTAGGCCTATGTCTTAGGGTTCTATGTATAAAGTTTCGTACGAATCCGAGGTGTGTTGAGGGTGAAACAGACAAAATACTGAGAGATGTACGAATATAAGGAAAAAACTTTCGAAAATTGCCATCAAAAAGGGGAATTTTTTTAGAAATGTTGACTTAAGTCTCCGTTTCGACTCCAATATATTCATTTTTCCATGAGATCTCTTGGGGAAAAATATCGAACGAGTTGAACACGAGGGTAATACATTTCAGAGAAATTATGGAAATCTCCAATTCACCAAAGGGGTACCCCTTTCAGAAATCTTCGATTTCTCTAATATGGATCCGTGCAATGTTTTTATTGTGAATACTAAAGAATATGCGAGGGTCATGGGCACAAAAGTTCTAGCCCTATGTCTTAGGATTTAATGAATAAAGTTTCGTACGAATCCGAGGTGTGTTGAGGGTGAAAACTGTCAAAATACTGAGAGATTTACGAATATAAGGAAAAAACTTGCGAAAATTGCCATCAAAAAGGGGAATTTTTTTAGAAATGTTGACTTAAGTCTCCGTTTCGACTCCAATATATTCATTTACCCATGAGATCTCTTGGGGAAAAATATCGAACGAGTTGAACACGAGGGTCATACATTTCGGAGAAATTAGGGAAATCTCCAATTCACCAAAGGGGTACCCCTATCAGAAATCTTCGATTTCTCTAATATGGATCCGTGCAATGTTTTGATAGTGAATACTAAAGAATATGCGAGGGTCATGGGCACAAAAGTTCTTGCCCTATGTCTTAGGATTTGATGTATAAAGTTTCGTACGAATCCGAGGTGTGTTGAGGGTGAAAACTGTCAAAATACTGAGAGATTTACGAATATAAGGAAAAAACTTGCGAAAATTGCCACCAAAAAGGGGAATTTTTTTTTAAATGTTGACTTAAGTCTCCGTTTCGACTCCAATATATTCATTTACCCATGAGATCATTTAGGGAAATATATCGAACGAGTTGAACACGAGGGTAATACATTTCGGAGAAATTAGTGAAATCTCCAATTCACCAAAGGGGTACCCCTTTCAGACATCTTCGATTTCTCTAATATGGATTCGAGCAATGATTTGATAGTGAATCCTAAATAATATGCGAGGGTCATGGGCACAAAATTTGTAGGCCTATGTCTTAGGGTTCTATGTATAAAGTTTCGTACGAATCCGAGGTGTGTTGAGGGTGAATACAGTCAAAATACTGAGAGATTTACGAATATAAGGAAAAAACTTGCGAAAAGTGCCATCAAAAAGGGGTATTTTTTTAGAAATGTTGACTTAAGTCTCCGTTTCGACTCCAATATATTCATTTACCCATGAGACCTCTTGGGGAAAAATATCGAACGAGTTGAACACGAGGGTAATACATTTCGGAGAAATTAGTGAAATCTCCAATTCCCCAAAGGGGTACCCCTTTCGGAAATCTTCGATTTCTCTAATATGGATTCGAGCAATGTTTTGATAGTGAATCCTAAAGAATATGCGAGGGTCATGGGCACAAAATTTGTAGGCCTATGTCTTAGGGTTCTATGTATAAAGTTTCGTACGAATCCGAGGTGTGTTGAGGGTGAAACACTCAAAATACTGAGAGATGTACGAATATAAGGAAAAAACTTTCGAAAATTGCCATCAAAAAGGGGAATTTTTTTAGAAATGTTGACTTAAGTCTCCGTTTCGACTCCAATATATTCATTTACCCATGAGATCTCTTGGGGAAAAATATCGAACGAGTTGAACACGAGGGTAATACATTTCGGAGAAAGTAGTGAAATCTCCAATTCCCCAAAGGGTACCCCTTTCAGAAATCTTCGATTTCTCTAATATGGATTCGAGCAATGTTTTGATAGTGAATCCTAAAGAATATGCGAGGGTCATGGGCACAAAATTTGTAGTCCTATGTCTTAGGGTTCTATGTATAAAGTTTCGTACGAATCCGAGGTGTGTTGAGGGTGAAACACTCAAAATACTGAGAGATGTACGAATATAAGGAAAAAACTTTCGAAAATTGCCATCAAAAAGGGGAATTTTTTTAGAAATGTTGACTTAAGTCTCAGTTTCGACTCCAATATATTCATTTACCCATGAGATCTCTTGGGGAAAAATATCGAACGAGTTGAACACGAGGGTAATACATTTCGGAGAAATTATGGAAATCTCCAATTCACCAAAGGGGTACCCCTTTCAGAAATCTTCGATTTCTCTAATATGGATCCGTGCAATGTTTTGATAGTGAATACTAAAGAATATGCGAGGGTCATGGGCACAAAAGTTCTTGCCCTATGTCTTAGGATTTGATGTATAAAGTTTCGTACGAATCCGAGGTGTGTTGAGGGTGAAACAGTCAAAATACTGAGAGATGTACGAATATAAGGAAAAAACTTGCGAAAATTGCCATCAAAAAGGGGAATTTTTTTAGAAATGTTGACTTAAGTCTCCGTTTCGACTCCAATATATTCATTTACCCATGAGATCTCTTGGGGAAAAATATCGAACGAGTTGAACACGAGGGTAATACATTTCGGAGAAATTAGTGAAATCTCCAATTCACCAAAGGGGGTACCCCTTTCAGAAATCTTCAATTTCTCTAATATGGATCCGTGCAATGTTTTGATAGTGAATACTAAATAATATGCGAGGGTCATGGGCACAAAAGTTCTTGCCCTATGTCTTAGGATTTGATGTATAAAGTTTCGTACGAATCTGAGGTGTGTTGAGGGTGAAAACAGTCAAAATACTGAGAGATGTACGAATATAAGGAAAAAACTTTCGAAAATTGCCATCAAAAAGGGGAATTTTTTTAGAAATGTTGACTTAAGTCTCCGTTTCGACTCCAATATATTCATTTACCCATGAGATCTCTTGGGGAAAAATATCGAACGATTTGAACACGAGGGTAATACATTTCGGAGAAATTATGGAAATCTCCAATTCACCAAAGGGGTACCCCTTTCAGAAATCTTCGATTTCTCTAATATGGATCCGTGCAATGTTTTGATAGTGAATACTAAAGAATATGCGAGGGTCATGGGCACAAAATTTCTTGCCCTATGTCTTAGGATTTGATGTATAAAGTTTCGTACGAATCCGAGGTGTGTTGAGGGTGAAACAGTCAAAATACTGAGAGATGTACGAATATAAGGAAAAAACTTGCGAAAATTGCCATCAAAAAGGGGAATTTTTTTAGAAATGTTGACTTAAGTCTCCGTTTCGACTCCAATATATTCATTTACCCATGAGATCTCTTGGGGAAAAATATCGAACGAGTTGAACACGAGGGTAATACATTTCGGAGAAATTAGTGAAATCTCCAATTCACCAAAGGGGTACCCCTTTCAGAAATCTTCAATTTCTCTAATATGGATCCGTGCAATGTTTTGATAGTGAATACTAAAGAATATGCGAGGGTCATGGGCACAAAAGTTCTTGCCCTATGTCTTAGGATTTGATGTATAAAGTTTCGTACGAATCTGAGGTGTGTTGAGGGTGAAAACAGTCAAAATACTGAGAGATGTACGAATATAAGGAAAAAACTTTCGAAAATTGCCATCAAAAAGGGGAATTTTTTTAGAAATGTTGACTTAAGTCTCCGTTTCGACTCCAATATATTCATTTACCCATGAGATCTCTTGGGGAAAAATATCGAACGAGTTGAACACGAGGGTAATACATTTCGGAGAAATTAGTGAAATCTCCAATTCACCAAAGGGGTACCCCTATCAGAAATCTTCGATTTCTCTAATATGGATCCGTGCAATGTTTTGATAGTGAATCCTAAATAATATACGAGGGTCATGGGCACAAAAGATCTAGGCCTATGTCTTAGGATTTGATGTATAAAGTTTCGTACGAATCCGAGGTGTGTTGAGGGTGAAAACAGTCAAAATACTGAGAGATGTACGAATATACGGAAAAAACTTTCAAAAATTGCCATCAAAAAGGGGAATTTTTTTAGAAATGTTGACTTAAGTCTCCGTTTCGACTCCAATATATTCATTTACCCATGAGATCTCTTGGGGAAAAATATCGAACGAGTTGAACACGAGGGTAATACATTTCGGAGAAATTAGTGAAATCTCCAATTCCCCAAAGGGGTACCCCTTTCCGAAATCTTCGATTTCTCTAATATGGATTCGAGCAATGTTTTGATAGTGAATCCTAAAGAATATGCGAGGGTCATGGGCACAAAATTTGTAGGCCTATGTCTTAGGGTTCTATGTATAAAGTTTCGTACGAATCCGAGGTGTGTTGAGGGTGAAACAGACAAAATACTGAGAGATGTACGAATATAAGGAAAAAACTTTCGAAAATTGCCATCAAAAAGGGGAATTTTTTTAGAAATGTTGACTTAAGTCTCCGTTTCGACTCCAATATATTCATTTTTCCATGAGATCTCTTGGGGAAAAATATCGAACGAGTTGAACACGAGGGTAATACATTTCAGAGAAATTATGGAAATCTCCAATTCACCAAAGGGGTACCCCTTTCAGAAATCTTCGATTTCTCTAATATGGATCCGTGCAATGTTTTTATTGTGAATACTAAAGAATATGCGAGGGTCATGGGCACAAAAGTTCTAGCCCTATGTCTTAGGATTTAATGAATAAAGTTTCGTACGAATCCGAGGTGTGTTGAGGGTGAAAACTGTCAAAATACTGAGAGATTTACGAATATAAGGAAAAAACTTGCGAAAATTGCCATCAAAAAGGGGAATTTTTTTAGAAATGTTGACTTAAGTCTCCGTTTCGACTCCAATATATTCATTTACCCATGAGATCTCTTGGGGAAAAATATCGAACGAGTTGAACACGAGGGTCATACATTTCGGAGAAATTAGGGAAATCTCCAATTCACCAAAGGGGTACCCCTTTCAGAAATCTTCGATTTCTCTAATATGGATCTGTGCAATGTTTTGATAGTGAATACTAAAGAATATGCGAGGGTCATGGGCACAAAAGTTCTTGCCCTATGTCTTAGGATTTGATGTATAAAGTTTCGTACGAATCCGAGGTGTGTTGAGGGTGAAAACAGTCAAAATACTGAGAGATTTACGAATATAAGGAAAAAACTTGCGAAAATTGCCACCAAAAAGGGGAATTTTTTTTGAAATGTTGACTTAAGTCTCCGTTTCGACTCCAATATATTCATTTACCCATGAGATCATTTAGGGAAATATATCGAACGAGTTGAACACGAGGGTAATACATTTCGGAGAAATTAGTGAAATCTCCAATTCACCAAAGGGGTACCCCTTTCAGACATCTTCGATTTCTCTAATATGGATTCGAGCAATGATTTGATAGTGAATCCTAAATAATATGCGAGGGTCATGGGCACAAAATTTGTAGGCCTATGTCTTAGAGTTCTATGTATAAAGTTTCGTATGAATCCGAGGTGTGTTGAGGGTGAATACAGTCAAAATACTGAGAGATTTACGAATATAAGGAAAAAACTTGCGAAAATTGCCATCAAGAAGGGGTATTTTTTTAGAAATGTTGACTTAAGTCTCCGTTTCGACTCCAATATATTCATTTACCCATGAGATCTCTTGGGGAAAAATATCGAACGAGTTGAACACGAGGGTAATACATTTCGGAGAAATTAGTGAAATCTCCAATTCCCCAAAGGGGTACCCCTTTCAGAAATCTTCGATTTCTCTAATATGGATTCGAGCAATTTTTTGATAGTGAATAATAAATAATATGCGAGGGTCATGGGCACAAAAGTTCTAGGCCTATGTCTTAGGGTCCTATGTATAAAGTTTCGTACGAATCCGAGGTTTGTTAAGGGTGAAACAGTCAAAATACTGAGAGATGTACGAATATAAGGAAAAAACTTTCAAAAATTGCCATCAAAAAGGGGAATTTTTTTAGAAATGTTGACTTAAGTCTCCGTTTCGACTCCAATATATTCATTTACCCATGAGATCTCTTGGGGAAAAATATCGAACGAGTTGAACACGAGGGTAATACATTTCGGAGAAATTAGTGAAATCTCCAATTCCCCAAAGGGGTACCCCTTTCCGAAATCTTCGATTTCTCTAATATGGATTCGAGCAATGTTTTGATAGTGAATCCTAAAGAATATGCGAGGGTCATGGGCACAAAATTTGTAGGCCTATGTCTTAGGGTTCTATGTATAAAGTTTCGTACGAATCCGAGGTGTGTTGAGGGTGAAACAGACAAAATACTGAGAGATGTACGAATATAAGGAAAAAACTTTCGAAAATTGCCATCAAAAAGGGGAATTTTTTTAGAAATGTTGACTTAAGTCTCCGTTTCGACTCCAATATATTCATTTTTCCATGAGATCTCTTGGGGAAAAATATCGAACGAGTTGAACACGAGGGTAATACATTTCAGAGAAATTATGGAAATCTCCAATTCACCAAAGGGGTACCCCTTTCAGAAATCTTCGATTTCTCTAATATGGATCCGTGCAATGTTTTTATTGTGAATACTAAAGAATATGCGAGGGTCATGGGCACAAAAGTTCTAGCCCTATGTCTTAGGATTTAATGAATAAAGTTTCGTACGAATCCGAGGTGTGTTGAGGGTGAAAACTGTCAAAATACTGAGAGATTTACGAATATAAGGAAAAAACTTGCGAAAATTGCCATCAAAAAGGGGAATTTTTTTAGAAATGTTGACTTAAGTCTCCGTTTCGACTCCAATATATTCATTTACCCATGAGATCTCTTGGGGAAAAATATCGAACGAGTTGAACACGAGGGTCATACATTTCGGAGAAATTAGGGAAATCTCCAATTCACCAAAGGGGTACCCCTTTCAGAAATCTTCGATTTCTCTAATATGGATCTGTGCAATGTTTTGATAGTGAATACTAAAGAATATGCGAGGGTCATGGGCACAAAAGTTCTTGCCCTATGTCTTAGGATTTGATGTATAAAGTTTCGTACGAATCCGAGGTGTGTTGAGGGTGAAAACAGTCAAAATACTGAGAGATTTACGAATATAAGGAAAAAACTTGCGAAAATTGCCACCAAAAAGGGGAATTTTTTTTGAAATGTTGACTTAAGTCTCCGTTTCGACTCCAATATATTCATTTACCCATGAGATCATTTAGGGAAATATATCGAACGAGTTGAACACGAGGGTAATACATTTCGGAGAAATTAGTGAAATCTCCAATTCACCAAAGGGGTACCCCTTTCAGACATCTTCGATTTCTCTAATATGGATTCGAGCAATGATTTGATAGTGAATCCTAAATAATATGCGAGGGTCATGGGCACAAAATTTGTAGGCCTATGTCTTAGAGTTCTATGTATAAAGTTTCGTATGAATCCGAGGTGTGTTGAGGGTGAATACAGTCAAAATACTGAGAGATTTACGAATATAAGGAAAAAACTTGCGAAAATTGCCATCAAGAAGGGGTATTTTTTTAGAAATGTTGACTTAAGTCTCCGTTTCGACTCCAATATATTCATTTACCCATGAGATCTCTTGGGGAAAAATATCGAACGAGTTGAACACGAGGGTAATACATTTCGGAGAAATTAGTGAAATCTCCAATTCCCCAAAGGGGTACCCCTTTCAGAAATCTTCGATTTCTCTAATATGGATTCGAGCAATTTTTTGATAGTGAATAATAAATAATATGCGAGGGTCATGGGCACAAAAGTTCTAGGCCTATGTCTTAGGGTCCTATGTATAAAGTTTCGTACGAATCCGAGGTTTGTTAAGGGTGAAACAGTCAAAATACTGAGAGATGTACGAATATAAGGAAAAAACTTTCAAAAATTGCCATCAAAAAGGGGAATTTTTTTAGAAATGTTGACTTAAGTCTCCGTTTCGACTCCAATATATTCATTTACCCATGAGATCTCTTGGGGAAAAATATCGAACGAGTTGAACACGAGGGTAATACATTTCGGAGAAATTAGTGAAATCTCCAATTCCCCAAAGGGGTACCCCTTTCCGAAATCTTCGATTTCTCTAATATGGATTCGAGCAATGTTTTGATAGTGAATCCTAAAGAATATGCGAGGGTCATGGGCACAAAATTTGTAGGCCTATGTCTTAGGGTTCTATGTATAAAGTTTCGTACGAATCCGAGGTGTGTTGAGGGTGAAACAGACAAAATACTGAGAGATGTACGAATATAAGGAAAAAACTTTCGAAAATTGCCATCAAAAAGGGGAATTTTTTTAGAAATGTTGACTTAAGTCTCCGTTTCGACTCCAATATATTCATTTTTCCATGAGATCTCTTGGGGAAAAATATCGAACGAGTTGAACACGAGGGTAATACATTTCAGAGAAATTATGGAAATCTCCAATTCACCAAAGGGGTACCCCTTTCAGAAATCTTCGATTTCTCTAATATGGATCCGTGCAATGTTTTTATTGTGAATACTAAAGAATATGCGAGGGTCATGGGCACAAAAGTTCTAGCCCTATGTCTTAGGATTTAATGAATAAAGTTTCGTACGAATCCGAGGTGTGTTGAGGGTGAAAACTGTCAAAATACTGAGAGATTTACGAATATAAGGAAAAAACTTGCGAAAATTGCCATCAAAAAGGGGAATTTTTTTAGAAATGTTGACTTAAGTCTCCGTTTCGACTCCAATATATTCATTTACCCATGAGATCTCTTGGGGAAAAATATCGAACGAGTTGAACACGAGGGTCATACATTTCGGAGAAATTAGGGAAATCTCCAATTCACCAAAGGGGTACCCCTTTCAGAAATCTTCGATTTCTCTAATATGGATCTGTGCAATGTTTTGATAGTGAATACTAAAGAATATGCGAGGGTCATGGGCACAAAAGTTCTTGCCCTATGTCTTAGGATTTGATGTATAAAGTTTCGTACGAATCCGAGGTGTGTTGAGGGTGAAAACAGTCAAAATACTGAGAGATTTACGAATATAAGGAAAAAACTTGCGAAAATTGCCACCAAAAAGGGGAATTTTTTTTGAAATGTTGACTTAAGTCTCCGTTTCGACTCCAATATATTCATTTACCCATGAGATCATTTAGGGAAATATATCGAACGAGTTGAACACGAGGGTAATACATTTCGGAGAAATTAGTGAAATCTCCAATTCACCAAAGGGGTACCCCTTTCAGACATCTTCGATTTCTCTAATATGGATTCGAGCAATGATTTGATAGTGAATCCTAAATAATATGCGAGGGTCATGGGCACAAAATTTGTAGGCCTATGTCTTAGAGTTCTATGTATAAAGTTTCGTATGAATCCGAGGTGTGTTGAGGGTGAATACAGTCAAAATACTGAGAGATTTACGAATATAAGGAAAAAACTTGCGAAAATTGCCATCAAGAAGGGGTATTTTTTTAGAAATGTTGACTTAAGTCTCCGTTTCGACTCCAATATATTCATTTACCCATGAGATCTCTTGGGGAAAAATATCGAACGAGTTGAACACGAGGGTAATACATTTCGGAGAAATTAGTGAAATCTCCAATTCCCCAAAGGGGTACCCCTTTCAGAAATCTTCGATTTCTCTAATATGGATTCGAGCAATTTTTTGATAGTGAATAATAAATAATATGCGAGGGTCATGGGCACAAAAGTTCTAGGCCTATGTCTTAGGGTCCTATGTATAAAGTTTCGTACGAATCCGAGGTTTGTTAAGGGTGAAACAGTCAAAATACTGAGAGATGTACGAATATAAGGAAAAAACTTTCAAAAATTGCCATCAAAAAGGGGAATTTTTTTAGAAATGTTGACTTAAGTCTCCGTTTCGACTCCAATATATTCATTTACCCATGAGATCTCTTGGGGAAAAATATCGAACGAGTTGAACACGAGGGTAATACATTTCGGAGAAATTAGTGAAATCTCCAATTCCTCAAAGGGGTACCCCTTTCAGAAATCTTCGATTTCTCTAATATCGATTCGAGCAATGTTTTGATAGTGAATCCTAAAGAATATGCGAGGGTCATGGGCACAAAATTTGTAGGCCTATGTCTTAGGGTTCTATGTATAAAGTTTCGTACAAATCCGAGGTGTGTTGAGGGTGAAACAGTCAAAATACTGAGAGATGTACGAATATATGGAAAAAACTTTCGAAAATTGCCATCAAAAAGGGGAATTTTTTTAGAAATGTTGACTTAAGTCTCCGTTTCGACTCCAATATATTCATTTTGCCAAGAGATCTCTTGGGGAAAAATATCGAACGAGTTGAACACGAGGGTAATACATTTCGGAGAAATTATGGAAATCTCCAATTCACCAAAGGGGTACCCCTTTCAGAAATCTTCGATTTCTCTAATATGGATCCGTGCAATGTTTTTATAGTGAATACTAAAGAATATGCGAGGGTCATGGGCACAAAAGTTCTAGCCCTATGTCTTAGGATTTAATGAATAAAGTTTCGTACGAATCCGAGGTGTGTTGAGGGTGAAAACAGTCAAAATACTGAGAGATTTACGAATATAAGGAAAAAACTTGCGAAAATTGCCATCAAAAAGGGGAATTTTTTTAGAAATGTTGACTTAAGTCTCCGTTTCGACTCCAATATATTCATTTACCCATGAGATCTCTTGGGGAAAAATATCGAACGAGTTGAACACGAGGGTAATACATTTCGGAGAAATTAGTGAAATCTCCAATTCCCCAAAGGGGTACCCCTTTCAGAAATCTTCGATTTCTCTAATATGGATTCGAGCAATTTTTTGATAGTGAATACTAAAGAATATGCGAGGGTCATGCGCACAAAAGTTGTAGGCCTATGTCTTAGGGTTCTATGTATAAAGTTTCGTACGAATCCGAGGTTTGTTGAGGGTGAAACAGTCAAAATACTGAGAGATGTACGAATATAAGGAAAAAACTTTCGAAAATTGCCATCAAAAAGGGGAATTTTTTTAGTAATGTTGACTTAAGTCTCCGTTTCGACTCCAATATATTCATTTACCCATGAGATCTCTTGGGGAAAAATATCGAACGAGTTGAACACGAGGGTAATACATTTCGGAGAAATTAGTGAAATCTCCAATTCACCAAAGGGGTACCCCTTTCAGAAATCTTCGATTTCTCTAATATGGATTCGAGCAATGATTTGATAGTGAATCCTAAAGAATATGCGAGGGTCATGGGCAAAAAATTTGTAGGCCTATGTCTCAGGGTTCTATGTATAAAGTTTCGTACGAAGCCGAGGTGTGTTGAGGGTGAAACACTCAAAATACTGAGAGATGTACGAATATAAGGAAAAAACTTTCGAAAATTGCCATCAAAAAGGGGAATTTTTTTAGAAATGTTGACTTAAGTCTCCGTTTTGACTGCAATATATTCATTTACCCATGAGATCTCTTGTGGAAAAATATCGAACGAGTTGAACACGAGGGTAATACATTTCGGAGAAATTATGGAAATCTCCAATTCACCAAAGGGGTACCCCTTTCAGAAATCTTCGATTTCTCTAATATGGATCCGTGCAATGTTTTGATAGTGAATACTAAAGAATATGCGAGGGTCATGGGCACAAAAGTTCTAGCCCTATGTCTTAGGATTTAATGTATAAAGTTTCGTACGAATCCGAGGTGTGTTGAGGGTGAAAACAGTCAAAATACTGAGAGATTCACGAATATAAGGAAAAAACTTGCGAAAATTCCCATCAAAAAGGGGAATTTTTTTAGAAATTTTGACTTAAGTCTCCGTTTCGACTCCAATATATTCATTTACCCATGAGATCTCTTGGGGAAAAATATCGAACGAGTTGAACACGAGGGTAATACATTTCGGAGAAATTAGTGAAATCTCCAATTCACAAAAGGGGTACCCCTTTCAGAAATCTTCGATTTCTCTAATATGGATTCGAGCAATGATTTGATAGTGAATCCTAAATAATATGCGAGGGTCATGGGCACAAAATTTGTAGGCCTATGTCTTAGGGTTCTATGTATAAAGTTTCGTACGAATCCGAGGTGTGTTGAGGGTGAAAACAGTCAAAATACTGAGAGATGTACGAATATAAGGAAAAAACTTGCGAAAATTGCCATCAAAAAGGGGAATTTTTTTAGAAATGTTGACTTAAGTCTCCGTTTTGACTCCAATATATTCATTTACCCATGAGATCTCTTGTGGAAAAATATCGAACGAGTTGAACACGAGGGTAATACATTTCGGAGAAATTATGGAAATCTCCAATTCACCAAAGGGGTACCCCTTTCAGAAATCTTCGATTTCTCTAATATGGATCCGTGCAATGTTTTGATAGTGAATACTAAAGAATATGCGAGGGTCATGGGCACAAAAGTTCTAGCCCTATGTCTTAGGATTTAATGTATAAAGTTTCGTACGAATCCGAGGTGTGTTGAGGGTGAAAACAGTCAAAATACTGAGAGATTCACGAATATAAGGAAAAAACTTGCGAAAATTGCCATCAAAAAGGGGAATTTTTTTAGAAATGTTGACTTAAGTCTCCGTTTCGACTCCAATATATTCATTTACCCATGAGATCATTTAGGGAAATATATCGAACGAGTTGAACACGAGGGTAATACATTTCGGAGAAATTAGTGAAATCTCCAATTCACCAAAGGGGTACCCCTTTCAGACATCTTCGATTTCTCTAATATGGATTCGAGCAATGATTTGATAGTGAATCCTAAATAATATGCGAGGGTCATGGGCACAAAATTTGTAGGCCTATGTCTTAGGGTTCTATGTATAAAGTTTCGTACGAATCCGAGGTGTGTTGAGGGTGAAAACAGTCAAAATACTGAGAGATGTACGAATATAAGGAAAAAACTTGCGAAAATTGCCATCAAAAAGGGGAATTTTTTTAGAAATGTTGACTTAAGTCTCCGTTTTGACTCCAATATATTCATTTACCCATGAGATCTCTTGTGGAAAAATATCGAACGAGTTGAACACGAGGGTAATACATTTCGGAGAAATTATGGAAATCTCCAATTCACCAAAGGGGTACCCCTTTCAGAAATCTTCGATTTCTCTAATATGGATCCGTGCAATGTTTTGATAGTGAATACTAAAGAATATGCGAGGGTCATGGGCACAAAAGTTCTAGCCCTATGTCTTAGGATTTAATGTATAAAGTTTCGTACGAATCCGAGGTGTGTTGAGGGTGAAAACAGTCAAAATACTGAGAGATTCACGAATATAAGGAAAAAACTTGCGAAAATTGCCATCAAAAAGGGGAATTTTTTTAGAAATGTTGACTTAAGTCTCCGTTTCGACTCCAATATATTCATTTACCCATGAGATCTCTTGGGGAAAAATATCGAACGAGTTGAACACGAGGGTAATACATTTCGGAGAAATTAGTGAAATCTCCAATTCACAAAAGGGGTACCCCTTTCAGAAATCTTCGATTTCTCTAATATGGATTCGAGCAATGTTTTGATTGTGAATACTAAAGAATATGCGAGGGTCATGGGCACAAAAGTTCTAGGCCTATGTCTTAGGATTTGATGTATAAAGTTTCGTACGAATCCGAGGTGTGTTGAGGGTGAAACAGTCAAAATACTGAGAGATGTACGAATATAAGGAAAAAACTTGCGAAAATTGCCATCAAAAAGGGGAATTTTTTTAGAAATGTTGACTTAAGTCTCCGTTTCGACTCCAATATATTCATTTACCCATGAGATCTCTTGGGGAAAAATATCGAACGAGTTGAACACGAGGGTCATACATTTCGGAGAAATTAGGGAAATCTCCAATTCACCAAAGGGGTACCCCTATCAGAAATCTTCGATTTCTCTAATATGGATCCGTGCAATGTTTTGATAGTGAATACTAAAGAATATGCGAGGGTCATGGGCACAAAAGTTCTTGCCCTATGTCTTAGGATTTGATGTATAAAGTTTCGTACGAATCCGAGGTGTGTTGAGGGTGAAAACTGTCAAAATACTGAGAGATTTACGAATATAAGGAAAAAACTTGCGAAAATTGCCACCAAAAAGGGGAATTTTTTTTTAAATGTTGACTTAAGTCTCCGTTTCGACTCCAATATATTCATTTACCCATGAGATCATTTAGGGAAATATATCGAACGAGTTGAACACGAGGGTAATACATTTCGGAGAAATTAGTGAAATCTCCAATTCACCAAAGGGGTACCCCTTTCAGACATCTTCGATTTCTCTAATATGGATTCGAGCAATGATTTGATAGTGAATCCTAAATAATATGCGAGGGTCATGGGCACAAAATTTGTAGGCCTATGTCTTAGGGTTCTATGTATAAAGTTTCGTACGAATCCGAGGTGTGTTGAGGGTGAATACAGTCAAAATACTGAGAGATTTACGAATATAAGGAAAAAACTTGCGAAAAGTGCCATCAAAAAGGGGTATTTTTTTAGAAATGTTGACTTAAGTCTCCGTTTCGACTCCAATATATTCATTTACCCATGAGATCTCTTGGGGAAAAATATCGAACGAGTTGAACACGAGGGTAATACATTTCGGAGAAAGTAGTGAAATCTCCAATTCCCCAAAGGGTACCCCTTTCAGAAATCTTCGATTTCTCTAATATGGATTCGAGCAATGTTTTGATAGTGAATCCTAAAGAATATGCGAGGGTCATGGGCACAAAATTTGTAGGCCTATGTCTTAGGGTTCTATGTATAAAGGTTCGTACGAATCCGAGGTGTGTTGAGGGTGAAACACTCAAAATACTGAGAGATGTACGAATATAAGGAAAAAACTTTCGAAAATTGCCATCAAAAAGGGGAATTTTTTTAGAAATGTTGACTTAAGTCTCAGTTTCGACTCCAATATATTCATTTACCCATGAGATCTCTTGGGGAAAAATATCGAACGAGTTGAACACGAGGGTAATACATTTCGGAGAAATTATGGAAATCTCCAATTCACCAAAGGGGTACCCCTTTCAGAAATCTTCGATTTCTCTAATATGGATCCGTGCAATGTTTTGATAGTGAATACTAAAGAATATGCGAGGGTCATGGGCACAAAAGTTCTTGCCCTATGTCTTAGGATTTGATGTATAAAGTTTCGTACGAATCCGAGGTGTGTTGAGGGTGAAACAGTCAAAATACTGAGAGATGTACGAATATAAGGAAAAAACTTGCGAAAATTGCCATCAAAAAGGGGAATTTTTTTAGAAATGTTGACTTAAGTCTCCGTTTCGACTCCAATATATTCATTTACCCATGAGATCTCTTGGGGAAAAATATCGAACGAGTTGAACACGAGGGTAATACATTTCGGAGAAATTAGTGAAATCTCCAATTCACCAAAGGGGGTACCCCTTTCAGAAATCTTCAATTTCTCTAATATGGATCCGTGCAATGTTTTGATAGTGAATACTAAATAATATGCGAGGGTCATGGGCACAAAAGTTCTTGCCCTATGTCTTAGGATTTGATGTATAAAGTTTCGTACGAATCTGAGGTGTGTTGAGGGTGAAAACAGTCAAAATACTGAGAGATGTACGAATATAAGGAAAAAACTTTCGAAAATTGCCATCAAAAAGGGGAATTTTTTTAGAAATGTTGACTTAAGTCTCCGTTTCGACTCCAATATATTCATTTACCCATGAGATCTCTTGGGGAAAAATATCGAACGAGTTGAACACGAGGGTAATACATTTCGGAGAAATTATGGAAATCTCCAATTCACCAAAGGGGTACCCCTTTCAGAAATCTTCGATTTCTCTAATATGGATCCGTGCAATGTTTTGATAGTGAATACTAAAGAATATGCGAGGGTCATGGGCACAAAATTTCTTGCCCTATGTCTTAGGATTTGATGTATAAAGTTTCGTACGAATCCGAGGTGTGTTGAGGGTGAAACAGTCAAAATACTGAGAGATGTACGAATATAAGGAAAAAACTTGCGAAAATTGCCATCAAAAAGGGGAATTTTTTTAGAAATGTTGACTTAAGTCTCCGTTTCGACTCCAATATATTCATTTACCCATGAGATCTCTTGGGGAAAAATATCGAACGAGTTGAACACGAGGGTAATACATTTCGGAGAAATTAGTGAAATCTCCAATTCACCAAAGGGGTACCCCTTTCAGAAATCTTCAATTTCTCTAATATGGATCCGTGCAATGTTTTGATAGTGAATACTAAAGAATATGCGAGGGTCATGGGCACAAAAGTTCTTGCCCTATGTCTTAGGATTTGATGTATAAAGTTTCGTACGAATCTGAGGTGTGTTGAGGGTGAAAACAGTCAAAATACTGAGAGATGTACGAATATAAGGAAAAAACTTTCGAAAATTGCCATCAAAAAGGGGAATTTTTTTAGAAATGTTGACTTAAGTCTCCGTTTCGACTCCAATATATTCATTTACCCATGAGATCTCTTGGGGAAAAATATCGAACGAGTTGAACACGAGGGTAATACATTTCGGAGAAATTAGTGAAATCTCCAATTCACCAAAGGGGTACCCCTATCAGAAATCTTCGATTTCTCTAATATGGATCCGTGCAATGTTTTGATAGTGAATCCTAAATAATATACGAGGGTCATGGGCACAAAAGATCTAGGCCTATGTCTTAGGATTTGATGTATAAAGTTTCGTACGAATCCGAGGTGTGTTGAGGGTGAAAACAGTCAAAATACTGAGAGATGTACGAATATAAGGAAAAAACTTTCAAAAATTGCCATCAAAAAGGGGAATTTTTTTAGAAATGTTGACTTAAGTCTCCGTTTCAACTCCAATATATTCATTTACCCATGAGATCTCTTGGGGAAAAATATCGAACGAGTTGAACACGAGGGTAATACATTTCGGAGAAATTAGTGAAATCTCCAATTCCCCAAAGGGGTACCCCTTTCCGAAATCTTCGATTTCTCTAATATGGATTCGAGCAATGTTTTGATAGTGAATCCTAAAGAATATGCGAGGGTCATGGGCACAAAATTTGTAGGCCTATGTCTTAGGGTTCTATGTATAAAGTTTCGTACGAATCCGAGGTGTGTTGAGGGTGAAACAGACAAAATACTGAGAGATGTACGAATATAAGGAAAAAACTTTCGAAAATTGCCATCAAAAAGGGGAATTTTTTTAGAAATGTTGACTTAAGTCTCCGTTTCGACTCCAATATATTCATTTTTCCATGAGATCTCTTGGGGAAAAATATCGAACGAGTTGAACACGAGGGTAATACATTTCAGAGAAATTATGGAAATCTCCAATTCACCAAAGGGGTACCCCTTTCAGAAATCTTCGATTTCTCTAATATGGATCCGTGCAATGTTTTTATTGTGAATACTAAAGAATATGCGAGGGTCATGGGCACAAAAGTTCTAGCCCTATGTCTTAGGATTTAATGAATAAAGTTTCGTACGAATCCGAGGTGTGTTGAGGGTGAAAACTGTCAAAATACTGAGAGATTTACGAATATAAGGAAAAAACTTGCGAAAATTGCCATCAAAAAGGGGAATTTTTTTAGAAATGTTGACTTAAGTCTCCGTTTCGACTCCAATATATTCATTTACCCATGAGATCTCTTGGGGAAAAATATCGAACGAGTTGAACACGAGGGTCATACATTTCGGAGAAATTAGGGAAATCTCCAATTCACCAAAGGGGTACCCCTTTCAGAAATCTTCGATTTCTCTAATATGGATCTGTGCAATGTTTTGATAGTGAATACTAAAGAATATGCGAGGGTCATGGGCACAAAAGTTCTTGCCCTATGTCTTAGGATTTGATGTATAAAGTTTCGTACGAATCCGAGGTGTGTTGAGGGTGAAAACAGTCAAAATACTGAGAGATTTACGAATATAAGGAAAAAACTTGCGAAAATTGCCACCAAAAAGGGGAATTTTTTTTGAAATGTTGACTTAAGTCTCCGTTTCGACTCCAATATATTCATTTACCCATGAGATCATTTAGGGAAATATATCGAACGAGTTGAACACGAGGGTAATACATTTCGGAGAAATTAGTGAAATCTCCAATTAACCAAAGGGGTACCCCTTTCAGACATCTTCGATTTCTCTAATATGGATTCGAGCAATGATTTGATAGTGAATCCTAAATAATATGCGAGGGTCATGGGCACAAAATTTGTAGGCCTATGTCTTAGAGTTCTATGTATAAAGTTTCGTATGAATCCGAGGTGTGTTGAGGGTGAATACAGTCAAAATACTGAGAGATTTACGAATATAAGGAAAAAACTTGCGAAAATTGCCATCAAGAAGGGGTATTTTTTTAGAAATGTTGACTTAAGTCTCCGTTTCGACTCCAATATATTCATTTACCCATGAGATCTCTTGGGGAAAAATATCGAACGAGTTGAACACGAGGGTAATACATTTCGGAGAAATTAGTGAAATCTCCAATTCCCCAAAGGGGTACCCCTTTCAGAAATCTTCGATTTCTCTAATATGGATTCGAGCAATTTTTTGATAGTGAATAATAAATAATATGCGAGGGTCATGGGCACAAAAGTTCTAGGCCTATGTCTTAGGGTCCTATGTATAAAGTTTCGTACGAATCCGAGGTTTGTTAAGGGTGAAACAGTCAAAATACTGAGAGATGTACGAATATAAGGAAAAAACTTTCAAAAATTGCCATCAAAAAGGGGAATTTTTTTAGAAATGTTGACTTAAGTCTCCGTTTCGACTCCAATATATTCATTTACCCATGAGATCTCTTGGGGAAAAATATCGAACGAGTTGAACACGAGGGTAATACATTTCGGAGAAATTAGTGAAATCTCCAATTCCTCAAAGGGGTACCCCTTTCAGAAATCTTCGATTTCTCTAATATCGATTCGAGCAATGTTTTGATAGTGAATCCTAAAGAATATGCGAGGGTCATGGGCACAAAATTTGTAGGCCTATGTCTTAGGGTTCTATGTATAAAGTTTCGTACAAATCCGAGGTGTGTTGAGGGTGAAACAGTCAAAATACTGAGAGATGTACGAATATATGGAAAAAACTTTCGAAAATTGCCATCAAAAAGGGGAATTTTTTTAGAAATGTTGACTTAAGTCTCCGTTTCGACTCCAATATATTCATTTTGCCAAGAGATCTCTTGGGGAAAAATATCGAACGAGTTGAACACGAGGGTAATACATTTCGGAGAAATTATGGAAATCTCCAATTCACCAAAGGGGTACCCCTTTCAGAAATCTTCGATTTCTCTAATATGGATCCGTGCAATGTTTTTATAGTGAATACTAAAGAATATGCGAGGGTCATGGGCACAAAAGTTCTAGCCCTATGTCTTAGGATTTAATGAATAAAGTTTCGTACGAATCCGAGGTGTGTTGAGGGTGAAAACAGTCAAAATACTGAGAGATTTACGAATATAAGGAAAAAACTTGCGAAAATTGCCATCAAAAAGGGGAATTTTTTTAGAAATGTTGACTTAAGTCTCCGTTTCGACTCCAATATATTCATTTACCCATGAGATCTCTTGGGGAAAAATATCGAACGAGTTGAACACGAGGGTAATACATTTCGGAGAAATTAGTGAAATCTCCAATTCCCCAAAGGGGTACCCCTTTCAGAAATCTTCGATTTCTCTAATATGGATTCGAGCAATTTTTTGATAGTGAATACTAAAGAATATGCGAGGGTCATGCGCACAAAAGTTGTAGGCCTATGTCTTAGGGTTCTATGTATAAAGTTTCGTACGAATCCGAGGTTTGTTGAGGGCGAAACAGTCAAAATACTGAGAGATGTACGAATATAAGGAAAAAACTTTCGAAAATTGCCATCAAAAAGGGGAATTTTTTTAGTAATGTTGACTTAAGTCTCCGTTTCGACTCCAATATATTCATTTACCCATGAGATCTCTTGGGGAAAAATATCGAACGAGTTGAACACGAGGGTAATACATTTCGGAGAAATTAGTGAAATCTCCAATTCACCAAAGGGGTACCCCTTTCAGAAATCTTCGATTTCTCTAATATGGATTCGAGCAATGATTTGATAGTGAATCCTAAAGAATATGCGAGGGTCATGGGCAAAAAATTTGTAGGCCTATGTCTCAGGGTTCTATGTATAAAGTTTCGTACGAAGCCGAGGTGTGTTGAGGGTGAAACACTCAAAATACTGAGAGATGTACGAATATAAGGAAAAAACTTTCGAAAATTGCCATCAAAAAGGGGAATTTTTTTAGAAATGTTGACTTAAGTCTCCGTTTTGACTGCAATATATTCATTTACCCATGAGATCTCTTGTGGAAAAATATCGAACGAGTTGAACACGAGGGTAATACATTTCGGAGAAATTATGGAAATCTCCAATTCACCAAAGGGGTACCCCTTTCAGAAATCTTCGATTTCTCTAATATGGATCCGTGCAATGTTTTGATAGTGAATACTAAAGAATGTGCGAGGGTCATGGGCACAAAAGTTCTAGCCCTATGTCTTAGGATTTAATGTATAAAGTTTCGTACGAATCCGAGGTGTGTTGAGGGTGAAAACAGTCAAAATACTGAGAGATTTACGAATATAAGGAAAAAACTTGCGAAAATTGCCATCAAAAATTGGGAATTTTTTTAGAAATGTTGACTTAAGTCTCCGTTTCGACTCCAATATATTCATTTACCCATGAGATCTCTTGGGGAAAAATATCGAACGAGTTGAACACGAGGGTCATACATTTCGGAGAAATTAGGGAAATCTCCAATTCACCAAAGGGGTACCCCTTTCAGAAATCTTCGATTTCTCTAATATGGATCTGTGCAATGTTTTGATAGTGAATACTAAAGAATATGCGAGGGTCATGGGCACAAAAGTTCTTGCCCTATGTCTTAGGATTTGATGTATAAAGTTTCGTACGAATCCGAGGTGTGTTGAGGGTGAAAACAGTCATAATACTGAGAGATTTACGAATATAAGGAAAAAACTTGCGAAAATTGCCACCAAAAAGGGGAATTTTTTTTGAAATGTTGACTTAAGTCTCCGTTTCGACTCCAATATATTCATTTACCCATGAGATCTCTTGTGGAAAAATATCGAACGAGTTGAACACGAGGGTAATACATTTCGGAGAAATTATGGAAATCTCCAATTCACCAAAGGGGTACCCCTTTCAGAAATCTTCGATTTCTCTAATATGGATCCGTGCAATGTTTTGATAGTGAATACTAAAGAATATGCGAGGGTCATGGGCACAAAAGTTCTAGCCCTATGTCTTAGGATTTAATGTATAAAGTTTCGTACGAATCCGAGGTATGTTGAGGGTGAAAACAGTCAAAATACTGAGAGATTTACGAATATAAGGAAAAAACTTGCGAAAATTGCCATCAAAAAGGGGAATTTTTTTAGAAATGTTGACTTAAGTCTCCGTTTCGACTCCAATATATTCATTTACCCATGAGATCTCTTGGGGAAAAATATCGAACGAGTTGAACACGAGGGTAATACATTTCGGAGAAATTAGTGAAATCTCCAATTCACAAAAGGGGTACCCCTTTCAGAAATCTTCGATTTCTGTAATATGGATTCGAGCAATGTTTTGATTGTGAATACTAAAGAATATGCGAGGGTCATGGGCACAAAAGTTCTAGGCCTATGTCTTAGGATTTGATGTATAAAGTTTCGTACGAATCCGAGGTGTGTTGAGGGTGAAACAGTCAAAATACTGAGAGATGTACGAATATAAGGAAAAAACTTGCGAAAATTGCCATCAAAAAGGGGAATTTTTTTAGAAATGTTGACTTAAGTCTCCGTTTCGACTCCAATATATTCATTTACCCATGAGATCTCTTGGGGAAAAATATCGAACGAGTTGAACACGAGGGTCATACATTTCGGAGAAATTAGGGAAATCTCCAATTCACCAAAGGGGTACCCCTATCAGAAATCTTCGATTACTCTAATATGGATCCGTGCAATGTTTTGATAGTGAATACTAAAGAATATGCGAGGGTCATGGGCACAAAAGTTCTTGCCCTATGTCTTAGGATTTGATGTATAAAGTTTCGTACGAATCCGAGGTGTGTTGAGGGTGAAAACAGTCAAAATACTGAGAGATTTACGAATATAAGGAAAAAACTTCCGAAAATTGCCTCCAAAAAGGGGAATTTTTTTTTAAATGTTGACTTAAGTCTCCGTTTCGACTCCAATATATTCATTTACCCATGAGATCATTTAGGGAAATATATCGAACGAGTTGAACACGAGGGTAATACATTTCGGAGAAATTAGTAAAATCTCCAATTCACCAAAGGGGTACCCCTTTCAGACATCTTCGATTTCTCTAATATGGATTCGAGCAATAATTTGATAGTGAATCCTAAATAATATGCGAGGGTCATGGGCACAAAATTTGTAGGCCTATGTCTTAGGGTTCTATGTATAAAGTTTCGTACGAATCCGAGGTGTGTTGAGGGTGAATACAGTCAAAATACTGAGAGATTTACGAATATAAGGAAAATACTTGCGAAAATTACCATCAAAAAGGGGTATTTTTTTAGAAATGTTGACTTAAGTCTCCGTTTCGACTCCAATATATTCATTTACCCATGAGACCTCTTGGGGAAAAATATCGAACGAGTTGAACACGAGGGTAATACATTTCGGAGAAATTAGTGAAATCTCCAATTCCCCAAAGGGGTACCCCTTTCAGAAATCTTCGATTTCTCTAATATGGATTCGAGCAATTTTTTGATAGTGAATACTAAATAATATGCGAGGGTCATGGGCACAAAAGTTGTAGGCCTATGTCTTAGGGTTCTATGTATAAAGTTTCGTACGAATCCGAGGTTTGTTAAGGGTGAAACAGTCAAAATACTGAGAGATGTACGAATATAAGGAAAAAACTTTCAAAAATTGCCATCAAAAAGGGGAATTTTTTTAGAAATGTTGACTTAAGTCTCCGTTTCGACTCCAATATATTCATTTACCCATGAGATCTCTTGGGGAAAAATATCGAACGAGTTGAACACGAGGGTAATACATTTCGGAGAAATTAGTGAAATCTCCAATTCCCCAAAGGGGTACCCCTTTCAGAAATCTTCGATTTCTCTAATATGGATTCGAGCAATGTTTTGATAGTGAATCCTAAAGAATATGCGAGGGTCATGGGCACAAAATTTGTAGGCCTATGTCTTAGGGTTCTATGTATAAAGTTTTGTACGAATCCGAGGTGTGTTGAGGGTGAAACACTCAAAATACTGAGAGATGTACGAATATAAGGAAAAAACTTTCGAAAATTGCCATCAAAAAGGGGAATTTTTTTAGAAATGTTGACTTAAGTCTCCGTTTCGACTCCAATATATTCATTTACCCATGAGATCTCTTGGGGAAAAATATCGAACGAGTTGAACACGAGGGTAATACATTTCGGAGAAATTATGGAAATCTCCAATTCACCAAAGGGGTACCCCTTTCAGAAATCTTCGATTTCTCTAATATGGATCCGTGCAATGTTTTGATAGTGAATTCTAAAGAATATGCGAGGGTCATGGGCACAAAAGTTCTAGCCCTATGTCTTAGGATTTAATGAATAAAGTTTCGTACGAATCCGAGGTGTGTTGAGGGTGAAAACAGTCAAAATACTGAGAGATTTACGAATATAAGGAAAAAACTTGCGAAAATTGCCATCAAAAAGGGGAATTTTTTTAGAAATGTTGACTTAAGTCTCCGTTTCGACTCCAATATATTCATTTACCCATGAGATCTCTTGGGGAAAAATATCGAACGAGTTGAACACGAGGGTAATACATTTCGGAGAAATTAGTGAAATCTCCAATTCACCAAAGGGGTACCCCTTTCAGAAATCTTCAATTTCTCTAATATGGATCCGTGCAATGTTTTGATAGTGAATACTAAAGAATATGCGAGGGTCATGGGCACAAAAGTTCTTGCCCTATGTCTTAGGATTTGATGTATAAAGTTTCGTACGAATCTGAGGTGTGTTGAGGGTGAAAACAGTCAAAATACTGAGAGATGTACGAATATAAGGAAAAAACTTTCGAAAATTGCCATCAATAAGGGGAATTTTTTTAGAAATGTTGACTTAAGTCTCCGTTTCGACTCCAATATATTCATTTACCCATGAGATCTCTTGGGGAAAAATATCGAACGAGTTGAACACGAGGGTCATACATTTCGGAGAAATTAGGGAAATCTCCAATTCACCAAAGGGGTACCCCTATCAGAAATCTTCGATTACTCTAATATGGATCCGTGCAATGTTTTGATAGTGAATACTAAAGAATATGCGAGGGTCATGGGCACAAAAGTTCTTGCCCTATGTCTTAGGATTTGATGTATAAAGTTTCGTACGAATCCGAGGTGTGTTGAGGGTGAAAACAGTCAAAATACTGAGAGATTTACGAATATAAGGAAAAAACTTCCGAAAATTGCCTCCAAAAAGGGGAATTTTTTTTTAAATGTTGACTTAAGTCTCCGTTTCGACTCCAATATATTCATTTACCCATGAGATCATTTAGGGAAATATATCGAACGAGTTGAACACGAGGGTAATACATTTCGGAGAAATTAGTAAAATCTCCAATTCACCAAAGGGGTACCCCTTTCAGACATCTTCGATTTCTCTAATATGGATTCGAGCAATAATTTGATAGTGAATCCTAAATAATATGCGAGGGTCATGGGCACAAAATTTGTAGGCCTATGTCTTAGGGTTCTATGTATAAAGTTTCGTACGAATCCGAGGTGTGTTGAGGGTGAATACAGTCAAAATACTGAGAGATTTACGAATATAAGGAAAATACTTGCGAAAATTACCATCAAAAAGGGGTATTTTTTTAGAAATGTTGACTTAAGTCTCCGTTTCGACTCCAATATATTCATTTACCCATGAGACCTCTTGGGGAAAAATATCGAACGAGTTGAACACGAGGGTAATACATTTCGGAGAAATTAGTGAAATCTCCAATTCCCCAAAGGGGTACCCCTTTCAGAAATCTTCGATTTCTCTAATATGGATTCGAGCAATTTTTTGATAGTGAATACTAAATAATATGCGAGGGTCATGGGCACAAAAGTTGTAGGCCTATGTCTTAGGGTTCTATGTATAAAGTTTCGTACGAATCCGAGGTTTGTTAAGGGTGAAACAGTCAAAATACTGAGAGATGTACGAATATAAGGAAAAAACTTTCAAAAATTGCCATCAAAAAGGGGAATTTTTTTAGAAATGTTGACTTAAGTCTCCGTTTCGACTCCAATATATTCATTTACCCATGAGATCTCTTGGGGAAAAATATCGAACGAGTTGAACACGAGGGTAATACATTTCGGAGAAATTAGTGAAATCTCCAATTCCCCAAAGGGGTACCCCTTTCAGAAATCTTCGATTTCTCTAATATGGATTCGAGCAATGTTTTGATAGTGAATCCTAAAGAATATGCGAGGGTCATGGGCACAAAATTTGTAGGCCTATGTCTTAGGGTTCTATGTATAAAGTTTTGTACGAATCCGAGGTGTGTTGAGGGTGAAACACTCAAAATACTGAGAGATGTACGAATATAAGGAAAAAACTTTCGAAAATTGCCATCAAAAAGGGGAATTTTTTTAGAAATGTTGACTTAAGTCTCCGTTTCGACTCCAATATATTCATTTACCCATGAGATCTCTTGGGGAAAAATATCGAACGAGTTGAACACGAGGGTAATACATTTCGGAGAAATTATGGAAATCTCCAATTCACCAAAGGGGTACCCCTTTCAGAAATCTTCGATTTCTCTAATATGGATCCGTGCAATGTTTTGATAGTGAATTCTAAAGAATATGCGAGGGTCATGGGCACAAAAGTTCTAGCCCTATGTCTTAGGATTTAATGAATAAAGTTTCGTACGAATCCGAGGTGTGTTGAGGGTGAAAACAGTCAAAATACTGAGAGATTTACGAATATAAGGAAAAAACTTGCGAAAATTGCCATCAAAAAGGGGAATTTTTTTAGAAATGTTGACTTAAGTCTCCGTTTCGACTCCAATATATTCATTTACCCATGAGATCTCTTGGGGAAAAATATCGAACGAGTTGAACACGAGGGTAATACATTTCGGAGAAATTAGTGAAATCTCCAATTCCCCAAAGGGGTACCCCTTTCAGAAATCTTCGATTTCTCTAATATGGATTCGAGCAATTTTTTGATAGTGAATCCTAAAGAATATGCGAGGGTCATGGGCACAAAAGTTGTAGGCCTATGTCTTAGGGTTCTATGTATAAAGTTTCGTACAAATCCGAGGTTTGTTGAGGGTGAAACAGTCAAAATACTGAGAGATGTACGAATATAAGGAAAAAACTTTCGAAAATTGCCATCAATAAGGGGAATTTTTTTAGAAATGTTGACTTAAGTCTCCGTTTCGACTCCAATATATTCATTAACCCATGAGATCTCTTGGGGAAAAATATCGAACGAGTTGAACACGAGGGTAATACATTTCGGAGAAATTAGTGAAATCTCCAATTCACAAAAGGGGTACCCCTTTCAGAAATCTTCGATTTCTCTAATATGGATTCGAGCAATGATTTGATAGTGAATCCTAAATAATATGCGAGGGTCATGGGCACAAAATTTCTAGCCCTATGTCTTAGGGTTCTATGTATAAAGTTTCGTACGAATCCGAGGTGTGTTGAGGGTGAAAACAGTCAAAATACTGAGAGATTTACGAATATAAGGAAAAAACTTGCGAAAATTGCCATCAAAAAGGGGAATTTTTTTAGAAATGTTGACTTAAGTCTCCGTTTCGACTCCAATATATTCATTTACCCATGAGATCTCTTGTGGAAAAATATCGAACGAGTTGAACACGAGGGTAATACATTTCGGAGAAATTAGTGAAATCTCCAATTCCCCAAAGGGGTACCCCTTTCAGAAATCTTCGATTTCTCTAATATGGATTCGAGCAATGTTTTGATAGTGAATCCTAAAGAATATGCGAGGGTCATGGGCACAAAATTTGTAGGCCTATGTCTTAGGGTTCTATGTATAAAGTTTCGTACGAATCCGAGGTGTGTTGAGGGTGAAACAGTCAAAATACTGAGAGATGTACGAATATAAGGAAAAAACTTTCGAAAATTGCCATCAAAAAGGGGAATTTTTTTAGAAATGTTGACTTAAGTCTCCGTTTCGACTCCAATATATTCATTTACCCATGAGATCTCTTGGGGAAAAATATCGAACGAGTTGAACACGAGGGTAATACATTTCGGAGAAATTAGTGAAATCTCCAATTCACCAAAGGGGTACCCCTTTCAGAAATCTTCGATTTCTCTAATATGGATCCGTGCAATGTTTTGATAGTGAATACTAAATAATATGCGAGGGTCATGGGCACAAAAGTTCTAGGCCTATGTCTTAGGATTTAATGAATAAAGTTTCGTACGAATCCGAGGTGTGTTGAGGGTGAAAACAGTCAAAATACTGAGAGATGTACGAATATAAGGAAAAAACTTGCGAAAATTGCCATCAAAAAGGGGAATTTTTTTAGAAATGTTGACTTAAGTCTCCGTTTCGACTC
The DNA here is from genome assembly GCF_963169125.1 of Humulus lupulus. Taxonomy (NCBI): domain Eukaryota; kingdom Viridiplantae; phylum Streptophyta; class Magnoliopsida; order Rosales; family Cannabaceae; genus Humulus; species Humulus lupulus. The sequence continues at coordinate 2,896,421 of NC_084795.1, forward strand.
CAATATATTCATTTACCCATGAGATCTCTTGTGGAAAAATATCGAACGAGTTGAACACGAGGGTAATACATTTCGGAGAAATTAGTGAAATCTCCAATTCCCCAAAGGGGTACCCCTTTCAGAAATCTTCGATTTCTCTAATATGGATTCGAGCAATGTTTTGATAGTGAATCCTAAAGAATATGCGAGGGTCATGGGCACAAAATTTGTAGGCCTATGTCTTAGGGTTCTATGTATAAAGTTTCGTACGAATCCGAGGTGTGTTGAGGGTGAAACACTCAAAATACTGAGAGATGTACGAATATAAGGAAAAAACTTTCGAAAATTGCCATCAAAAAGGGGAATTTTTTTAGAAATGTTGACTTAAGTCTCCGTTTCGACTCCAATATATTCATTTACCCATGAGATCTCTTGGGGAAAAATATCGAACGAGTTGAACACGAGGGTAATACATTTCGGAGAAATTATGGAAATCTCCAATTCACCAAAGGGGTACCCCTATCAGAAATCTTCGATTTCTCTAATATGGATCCGTGCAATGTTTTGATAGTGAATACTAAAGAATATGCGAGGGTCATGGGCACAAAAGTTCTAGGCCTATGTCTTAGGATTTAATGAATAAAGTTTCGTACGAATCCGAGGTGTTTGAGGGTGAAAACAGTCAAAATACTGAGAGATTTACGAATATAAGGAAAAAACTTGCGAAAATTGCCATCAAAAAGGGGTATTTTTTTAGAAATGTTGCCTTAAGTCTCCGTTTCGACTCCAATATATTCATTTACCCATGATATCTCTTGGGGAAAAATATCGAACGAGTTGCACACGAGGGTAATACATTTCGGAGAAATTAGTGAAATCTCCAATTCCCCAAAGGGGTACCTCTTTCAGAAATCTTCGATTTCTGTAATATGGATTCGAGCAATTTTTTGATAGTGAATACTAAATAATATGCGAGGGTCATGGGCACAAAAGTTGTAGGCCTATGTCTTAGGGTTCTATGTATAAAGTTTCGTACGAATCCGAGGTTTGTTGAGGGTAAAACAGTCAAAATACTGAGAGATGTACGAATATAAGGGAAAAACTTTCAAAAATTGCCATCAAAAAGGGGAATTTTTTTAGAAATGTTGACTTAAGTCTCCGTTTCGACTCCAATATATTCATTTACCCATGAGATCTCTTGGGGAAAAATATCGAACGAGTTGAACACGAGGGTAATACATTTCGGAGAAATTAGTGAAATCTCCAATTCCCCAAAGGGGTACCCCTTTCAGAAATCTTCGATTTCTCTAATATGGATTCGAGCAATGTTTTGATAGTGAATCCTAAAGAATATGCGAGGGTCATGGGCACAAAATTTGTAGGCCTATGTCTTAGGGTTCTATGTATAAAGTTTCGTACGAATCCGAGGTGTGTTGAGGGTGAAACACTCAAAATACTGAGAGATGTACGAATATAAGGAAAAAACTTTCGAAAATTGCCATCAAAAAGGGGAATTTTTTTAGAAATGTTGACTTAAGTCTCCGTTTCGACTCCAATATATTCATTTACCCATGAGATCTCTTGGGGAAAAATATCGAACGAGTTGAACACGAGGGTAATACATTTCGGAGAAATTATGGAAATCTCCAATTCACCAAAGGGGTACCCCTATCAGAAATCTTCGATTTCTCTAATATGGATCCGTGCAATGTTTTGATAGTGAATACTAAAGAATATGCGAGGGTCATGGGCACAAAAGTTCTAGCCCTATGTCTTAGGATTTAATGAATAAAGTTTCGTACGAATCCGAGGTGTGTTGAGGGTGAATACAGTCAAAATACTGAGAGATTTACGAATATAAGGAAAAAACTTGCGAAAATTGCCATCAAAAAGGGGTATTTTTTTAGAAATGTTGACTTAAGTCTCCGTTTTGACTCCAATATATTCATTTACCCATGAGATCTCTTGGGGAAAAATATCGAACGAGTTGAACACGAGGGTAATACATTTCGTAGAAATTAGTGAAATCTCCAATTCCCCAAAGGGGTACCCCTTTCAGAAATCTTCGATTTCTCTAATATGGATTCGAGCAATGTTTTGATAGTGAATCCTAAAGAATATGCGAGGGTCATGGGCACAAAATTTGTAGGCCTATGTCTTAGGGTTCTATGTATAAAGTTTCGTACGAATCCGAGGTGTGTTGAGGGTGAAACACTCAAAATACTGAGAGATGTACGAATATAAGGAAAAAACTTTCGAAAATTGCCATCAAAAAGGGGAATTTTTTTAGAAATGTTGACTTAAGTCTCCGTTTCGACTCCAATATATTCATTTACCCATGAGATCTCTTGGGGAAAAATATCGAACGAGTTGAACACGAGGGTAATACATTTCGGAGAAATTATGGAAATCTCCAATTCACCAAAGGGGTACCCCTATCAGAAATCTTCGATTTCTCTAATATGGATCCGTGCAATGTTTTGATAGTGAATACTAAAGAATATGCGAGGGTCAAGGGCACAAAAGTTCTAGCCCTATGTCTTAGGATTTAATGAATAAAGTTTCGTACGAATCCGAGGTGTGTTGAGGGTGAAAACAGTCAAAATACTGAGAGATTTACGAATATAAGGAAAAAACTTGCGAAAATTGCCATCAAAAAGGGGTATTTTTTTAGAAATGTTGCCTTAAGTCTCCGTTTCGACTCCAATATATTCATTTACCCATGATATCTCTTGGGGAAAAATATCGAACGAGTTGCACACGAGGGTAATACATTTCGGAGAAATTAGTGAAATCTCCAATTCCCCAAAGGGGTACCCCTTTCAGAAATCTTCGATTTCTGTAATATGGATTCGAGCAATTTTTTGATAGTGAATACTAAATAATATGCGAGGGTCATGGGCACAAAAGTTGTAGGCCTATGTCTTAGGGTTCTATGTATAAAGTTTCGTACGAATCCGAGGTTTGTTGAGGGTGAAACAGTCAAAATACTGAGAGATGTACGAATATAAGGGAAAAACTTTCAAAAATTGCCATCAAAAAGGGGAATTTTTTTAGAAATGTTGACTTAAGTCTCCGTTTCGACTCCAATATATTCATTTACCCATGAGATCTCTTGGGGAAAAATATCGAACGAGTTGAACACGAGGGTAATACATTTCGGAGAAATTAGTGAAATCTCCAATTCCCCAAAGGGGTACCCCTTTCAGAAATCTTCGATTTCTCTAATATGGATTCGAGCAATGTTTTGATAGTGAATCCTAAAGAATATGCGAGGGTCATGGGCACAAAATTTGTAGGCCTATGTCTTAGGGTTCTATGTATAAAGTTTCGTACGAATCCGAGGTGTGTTGAGGGTGAAACATTCAAAATACTGAGAGATGTACGAATATAAGGAAAAAACTTTCGAAAATTGCCATCAAAAAGGGGAATTTTTTTAGAAATGTTGACTTAAGTCTCCGTTTTGACTGCAATATATTCATTTACCCATGAGATCTCTTGTGGAAAAATATCGAACGAGTTGAACACGAGGGTAATACATTTCGGAGAAATTATGGAAATCTCCAATTCACCAAAGGGGTACCCCTTTCAGAAATCTTCGATTTCTCTAATATGGATCCGTGCAATGTTTTGATAGTGAATACTAAAGAATGTGCGAGGGTCATGGGCACAAAAGTTCTAGCCCTATGTCTTAGGATATAATGTATAAAGTTTCGTACGAATCCGAGGTTTGTTAAGGGTGAAACAGTCAAAATACTGAGAGATGTACGAATATAAGGAAAAAACTTTCAAAAATTGCCATCAAAAAGGGGAATTTTTTTAGAAATGTTGACTTAAGTCTCCGTTTCGACTCCAATATATTCATTTACCCATGAGATCTCTTGGGGAAAAATATCGAACGAGTTGAACACGAGGGTAATACATTTCGGAGAAATTAGTGAAATCTCCAATTCCCCAAAGGGGTACCCCTTTCAGAAATCTTCGATTTCTCTAATATGGATTCGAGCAATGTTTTGATAGTGAATCCTAAAGAATATGCGAGGGTCATGGGCACAAAATTTGTAGGCCTATGTCTTAGGGTTCAATGTATAAAGTTTTGTACGAATCAGAGGTGTGTTGAGGGTGAAACAGACAAAATACTGAGAGATGTACGAATATAAGGAAAAAACTTTCGAAAATTGCCATCAAAAAGGGGAATTTTTTTAGAAATGTTGACTTAAGTCTCCGTTTTGACTGCAATATATTCATTTACCCATGAGATCTCTTGTGGAAAAATATCGAACGAGTTGAACACGAGGGTAATACATTTCGGAGAAATTATGGAAATATCCAATTCACCAAAGGGGTACCCCTTTCAGAAATCTTCGATTTTTCTAATATGGATCCGTGCAATGTTTTGATAGTGAATACTAAAGAATGTGCGAGGGTCATGGGCACAAAAGTTCTAGCCCTATGTCTTAGGATATAATGTATAAAGTTTCGTACGAATCCGAGGTGTGTTGAGGGTGAATACAGTCAAAATACTGAGAGATTTACGAATATAAGGAAAAAACTTGCGAAAATTGCCATCAAAAAGTTGTATTTTTTTAGAAATGTTGACTTAAGTCTCCGTTTTGACTCCAATATATTCATTTACCCATGAGATCTCTTGGGGAAAAATATCGAACGAGTTGAACACGAGGGTAATACATTTCGGAGAAATTAGTGAAATCTCCAATTCCACAAAGGGGTACCCCTTTCAGAAATCTTCGATTTCTCTAATATGGATTCGAGCAATTTTTTTATAGTGAATACTAAATAATATGCGAGGGTCATGGGCACAAAAGTTGTAGGCCTATGTCTTAGGGTTCTATGTATAAAGTTTCGTATGAATCCGAGGTTTGTTAAGGGTGAAACAGTCAAAATACTGAGAGATGTACGAATATAAGGAAAAAACTTTCAAAAATTGCCATCAAAAAGGGGAATTTTTTTAGAAATGTTGACTTAAGTCTCCGTTTCGACTCCAATATATTCATTTACCCATGAGATCTCTTGGGGAAAAATATCGAACGAGTTGAACACGAGGGTAATACATTTCGGAGAAATTAGTGAAATCTCCAATTCCCCAAAGGGGTACCCCTTTCAGAAATCTTCGATTTCTCTAATATGGATTCGAGCAATGTTTTGATAGTGAATCCTAAAGAATATGCGAGGGTCATGGGCACAAAATTTGTAGGCCTATGTCTTAGGGTTCTATGTATAAAGTTTCGTACGAATCCGAGGTGTGTTGAGGGTGAAACAGTCAAAATACTGAGAGATGTACGAATATAAGGAAAAAACTTTCGAAAATTGCCATCAAAAAGGGGAATTTTTTTAGAAATGTTGACTTAAGTCTCCGTTTCGACTCCAATATATTCATTTACCCATGAGATCTCTTGGGGAAACATATCGAACGAGTTGAACACGAGGGTAATACATTTCGGAGAAATTAGTGAAATCTCCAATTCCCCAAAGGGGTACCCCTTTCAGAAATCTTCGATTTCTCTAATATGGATTCGAGCAATGTTTTGATAGTGAATCCTAAAGAATATGCGAGGGTCATGGGCACAAAATTTGTAGGCCTATGTCTTAGGGTTCAATGTATAAAGTTTCGTACGAATCAGAGGTGTGTTGAGGGAGAAACAGACAAAATACTGAGAGATGTACGAATATAAGGAAAAAACTTTCGAAAATTGCCATCAAAAAGGGGAATTTTTTTAGAAATGTTGACTTAAGTCTCCGTTTCGACTCCAATATATTCATTTACCCATGAGATCTCTTGGGGAAAAATATCGAACGAGTTGAACACGAGGGTAATACATTTCGGAGAAATTAGTGAAATCTCCAATTCCCCAAAGGGGTACCCCTTTCAGAAATCTTCGATTTCTCTAATATGGATTCGAGCAATGTTTTGATAGTGAATCCTAAAGAATATCCGAGGGTCATGGGCACAAAATTTGTAGGCCTATGTCCTAGGGTTCAATGTATAAAGTTTCGTACGAATCAGAGGTGTGTTGAGGGTGAAACAGACAAAATACTGAGAGATGTACGAATATAAGGAAAAAACTTTCGAAAATTGCCATCAAAAAGGGGAATTTTTTTAGAAATGTTGACTTAAGTCTCCGTTTCGACTCCAATATATTCATTTTGCCATGAGATCTCTTGGGGAAAAATATCGAACGAGTTGAACACGAGGGTAATACATTTCGGAGAAATTAGTGAAATCTCCAATTCACAAAAGGGGTACCCCTTTCAGAAATCTTCGATTTCTCTAATATGGATCCGTGCAATGTTTTTATAGTGAATACTAAAGAATATGCGAGGGTCATGGGCACAAAAGTTGTAGCCCTATGTCTTAGGATATAATGAATAAAGTTTCGTACGAATCCGAGGTGTGTTGAGGGTGAAAACAGTCAAAATACTGAGAGATTTACGAATATAAGGAAAAAACTTGCGAAAATTGCCATCAAAAAGGGGAATTTTTTTAGAAATGTTGACTTAAGTCTCCGTTTCGACTCCAATATATTCATTTACCCATGAGATCTCTTGGGGAAAAATATCGAACGAGTTGAACACGAGGGTAATACATTTCGGAGAAATTAGTGAAATCTCCAATTCCCCAAAGGGGTACCCCTTTCAGAAATCTTCGATTTCTCTAATATGGATTCGAGCAATGTTTTGATAGTGAATCCTAAATAATATGCGAGGGTCATGGGCACAAAATTTGTAGGCCTATGTCTTAGGGTTCTATGTATAAAGTTTCGTACGAATCCGAGGTGTGTTGAGGGTGAAACACTCAAAATACTGAGAGATGTACGAATATAAGGAAAAAACTTTCGAAAATTGCCATCAAAAAGGGGAATTTTTTTAGAAATGTTGACTTAAGTCTCCGTTTTGACTGCAATATATTCATTTACCCATGAGATCTCTTGTGGAAAAATATCGAACGAGTTGAACACGAGGGTAATACATTTCGGAGAAATTATGGAAATCTCCAATTCACCAAAGGGGTACCCCTTTCAGAAATCTTCGATTTCTCTAATATGGATCCGTGCAATGTTTTGATAGTGAATACTAAAGAATGTGCGAGGGTCATGGGCACAAAAGTTCTAGCCCTATGTCTTAGGATATAATGTATAAAGTTTCGTACGAATCCGAGGTGTGTTGAGGGTGAATACAGTCAAAATACTGAGAGATTTACGAATATAAGGAAAAAACTTGCGAAAATTGCCATCAAAAAGGGGTATTTTTTTAGAAATGTTGACTTAAGTCTCCGTTTTGACTCCAATATATTCATTTACCCATGAGATCTCTTGGGGAAAAATATCGAACGAGTTGAACACGAGGGTAATACATTTCGTAGAAATTAGTGAAATCTCCAATTCCCCAAAGGGGTACCCCTTTCAGAAATCTTCGATTTCTCTAATATGGATTCGAGCAATTTTTTTATAGTGAATACTAAATAATATGCGAGGGTCATGGGCACAAAAGTTGTAGGTCTATGTCTTAGGGTTCTATGTATAAAGTTTCGTACGAATCCGAGGTTTTTTAAGGGTGAAACAGTCAAAATACTGAGAGATGTACGAATATAAGGAAAAAACTTTCAAAAATTGCCATCAAAAAGGGGAATTTTTTTAGAAATGTTGACTTAAGTCTCCGTTTCGACTCCAATATATTCATTTACCCATGAGATCTCTTGGGGAAAAATATCGAACGAGTTGAACACGAGGGTAATACATTTCGGAGAAATTAGTGAAATCTCCAATTCCCCAAAGGGGTACCCCTTTCAGAAATCTTCGATTTCTCTAATATGGATTCGAGCAATGTTTTGATAGTGAATCCTAAAGAATATGCGAGGGTCATGGGCACAAAATTTGTAGGCCTATGTCTTAGGGTTCAATGTATAAAGTTTTGTACGAATCAGAGGTGTGTTGAGGGTGAAACAGACAAAATACTGAGAGATGTACGAATATAAGGAAAAAACTTTCGAAAATTGCCATCAAAAAGGGGAATTTTTTTAGAAATGTTGACTTAAGTCTCCGTTTTGACTGCAATATATTCATTTACCCATGAGATCTCTTGTGGAAAAATATCGAACGAGTTGAACACGAGGGTAATACATTTCGGAGAAATTATGGAAATATCCAATTCACCAAAGGGGTACCCCTTTCAGAAATCTTCGATTTTTCTAATATGGATCCGTGCAATGTTTTGATAGTGAATACTAAAGAATGTGCGAGGGTCATGGGCACAAAAGTTCTAGCCCTATGTCTTAGGATATAATGTATAAAGTTTCGTACGAATCCGAGGTGTGTTGAGGGTGAATACAGTCAAAATACTGAGAGATTTACGAATATAAGGAAAAAACTTGCGAAAATTGCCATCAAAAAGTTGTATTTTTTTAGAAATGTTGACTTAAGTCTCCGTTTTGACTCCAATATATTCATTTACCCATGAGATCTCTTGGGGAAAAATATCGAACGAGTTGAACACGAGGGTAATACATTTCGGAGAAATTAGTGAAATCTCCAATTCCACAAAGGGGTACCCCTTTCAGAAATCTTCGATTTCTCTAATATGGATTCGAGCAATTTTTTTATAGTGAATACTAAATAATATGCGAGGGTCATGGGCACAAAAGTTGTAGGCCTATGTCTTAGGGTTCTATGTATAAAGTTTCGTATGAATCCGAGGTTTGTTAAGGGTGAAACAGTCAAAATACTGAGAGATGTACGAATATAAGGAAAAAACTTTCAAAAATTGCCATCAAAAAGGGGAATTTTTTTAGAAATGTTGACTTAAGTCTCCGTTTCGACTCCAATATATTCATTTACCCATGAGATCTCTTGGGGAAAAATATCGAACGAGTTGAACACGAGGGTAATACATTTCGGAGAAATTAGTGAAATCTCCAATTCCCCAAAGGGGTACCCCTTTCAGAAATCTTCGATTTCTCTAATATGGATTCGAGCAATGTTTTGATAGTGAATCCTAAAGAATATGCGAGGGTCATGGGCACAAAATTTGTAGGCCTATGTCTTAGGGTTCTATGTATAAAGTTTCGTACGAATCCGAGGTGTGTTGAGGGTGAAACAGTCAAAATACTGAGAGATGTACGAATATAAGGAAAAAACTTTCGAAAATTGCCATCAAAAAGGGGAATTTTTTTAGAAATGTTGACTTAAGTCTCCGTTTCGACTCCAATATATTCATTTACCCATGAGATCTCTTGGGGAAAAATATCGAACGAGTTGAACACGAGGGTAATACATTTCGGAGAAATTAGTGAAATCTCCAATTCCCCAAAGGGGTACCCCTTTCAGAAATCTTCGATTTCTCTAATATGGATTCGAGCAATGTTTTGATAGTGAATCCTAAAGAATATGCGAGGGTCATGGGCACAAAATTTGTAGGCCTATGTCTTAGGGTTCAATGTATAAAGTTTCGTACGAATCAGAGGTGTGTTGAGGGAGAAACAGACAAAATACTGAGAGATGTACGAATATAAGGAAAAAACTTTCGAAAATTGCCATCAAAAAGGGGAATTTTTTTAGAAATGTTGACTTAAGTCTCCGTTTCGATTCCAATATATTCATTTACCCATGAGATCTCTTGGGGAAAAATATCGAACGAGTTGAACACGAGGGTAATACATTTCGGAGAAATTAGTGAAATCTCCAATTCCCCAAAGGGGTACCCCTTTCAGAAATCTTCGATTTCTCTAATATGGATTCGAGCAATGTTTTGATAGTGAATCCTAAAGAATATGCGAGGGTCATGGGCACAAAATTTGTAGGCCTATGTCCTAGGGTTCAATGTATAAAGTTTCGTACGAATCAGAGGTGTGTTGAGGGTGAAACAGACAAAATACTGAGAGATGTACGAATATAAGGAAAAAACTTTCGAAAATTGCCATCAAAAAGGGGAATTTTTTTAGAAATGTTGACTTAAGTCTCCGTTTCGACTCCAATATATTCATTTTGCCATGAGATCTCTTGGGGAAAAATATCGAACGAGTTGAACACGAGGGTAATACATTTCGGAGAAATTAGTGAAATCTCCAATTCACAAAAGGGGTACCCCTTTCAGAAATCTTCGATTTCTCTAATATGGATCCGTGCAATGTTTTTATAGTGAATACTAAAGAATATGCGAGGGTCATGGGCACAAAAGTTGTAGCCCTATGTCTTAGGATATAATGAATAAAGTTTCGTACGAATCCGAGGTGTGTTGAGGGTGAAAACAGTCAAAATACTGAGAGATTTACGAATATAAGGAAAAAACTTGCGAAAATTGCCATGAAAAAGGGGAATTTTTTTAGAAATGTTGACTTAAGTCTCCGTTTCGACTCCAATATATTCATTTACCCATGAGATCTCTTGGGGAAAAATATCGAACGAGTTGAACACGAGGGTAATACATTTCGGAGAAATTAGTGAAATCTCCAATTCCCCAAAGGGGTACCCCTTTCAGAAATCTTCGATTTCTCTAATATGGATTCGAGCAATTTTTTGATAGTGAATACTAAAGAATATGCGAGGGTCATGGGCACAAAAGTTGTAGGCCTATGTCTTAGGGTTCTATGTATAAAGTTTCGTACGAATCCGAGGTTTTTTGAGGGTGAAACAGTCAATATACTGAGAGATGTACGAATATAAGGAAAAAACTTTCGAAAATTGCCATCAAAAAGGGGAATTTTTTTAGAAATGTTGACTTAAGTCTCCGTTTCGACTCCAATATATTCATTTACCCATGAGATCTCTTGGGGAAAAATATCGAACGAGTTGAACACGAGGGTAATACATTTCGGAGAAATTAGTGAAATCTCCAATTCCCCAAAGGGGTACCCCTTTCAGAAATCTTCGATTTCTCTAATATGGATTCGAGCAATGTTTTGATAGTGAATCCTAAAGAATATGCGAGGATCATGGGCACAAAATTTGTAGGCCTATGTCTTAGGGTTCTATGTATAAAGTTTCGTACGAATCCGAGGTGTGTTGAGGGTGAAACAGTCAAAATACTGAGAGATGTACGAATATAAGGAAAATACTTTCGAAAATTGCCATCAAAAAGGGGAATTTTTTTAGAAATGTTGACTTAAGTCTCCGTTTCGACTCCAATATATTCATTTACCCATGAGATCTCTTGGGGAAAAATATCGAACGAGTTGAACACGAGGGTAATACATTTCGGAGAAATTATGGAAATCTCCAATTCACCAAAGGGGTACCCCTTTCAGAAATCTTCGATTTCTCTAATATGGATCCGTGCAATGTTTTGATAGTGAATACTAATGAATATGCGAGGGTCATGGGCACAAAATTTGTAGGCCTATGTCTTAGGGTTCTATGTATAAAGTTTCGTACGAATCCGAGGTGTGTTGAAGGTGAAACAGTCAAAATACTGAGAGATGTACGAATATAAGGAAAAAACTTTCGAAAATTGCCATCAAAAAGGGGAATTTTTTTTGAAATGTTGACTTAAGTCTCCGTTTCGACTCCAATATATTCATTTACCCATGAGATCTCTTGGGGAAAAATATCTAACGAGTTGAACACGAGGGTAATACATTTCGGAGAAATTATGGAAATCTCCAATTCACCAAAGGGGTACCCCTTTCAGAAATCTTCGATTTCTCTAATATGGATCCGTGCAATGTTTTGATAGTGAATACTAAAGAATGTGCGAGGGTCATGGGCACAAAAGTTCTAGCCCTATGTCTTAGGATTTAATGTATAAAGTTTCGTACGAATCCGAGGTGTGTTGAGGGTGAAAACAGTCAAAATACTGAGAGATTTACGAATATAAGGAAAAAACTTGCGAAAATTGCCATCAAAAAGGGGAATTTTTTTAGAAATGTTGACTTAAGTCTGCGTTTCGACTCCAATATATTAATTTACCCATGAGATCTCTTGGGGAAAAATATCGAACGAGTTGAACACGAGGGTAATACATTTCGGAGAAATTAGTGAAATCTCCAATTCCCCAAAGGGGTACCCCTTTCAGAAATCTTCGATTTCTCTAATATGGATTCGAGCAATTTTTTGATAGTGAATACTAAAGAATATGCGAGGGTAATGGGCACAAAAGTTGTAGGCCTATGTCTTAGGGTTCTATGTATAAAGTTTCGTACGAATCCGAGGTTTGTTGACGGTGAAACAGTCAAAATACTGAGAGATGTACGAATATAAGGAAAAAACTTTCGAAAATTGCCATCAAAAAGGGGAATTTTTTTAGAAATGTTGACTTAAGTCTCCGTTTCGACTCCAATATATTCATTTACCCATGAGATCTCTTGGGGAAAAATATCGAACGAGTTGAACACGAGGGTAATACATTTCGGAGAAATTAGTGAAATCTCCAATTCCCCAAAGGGGTACCCCTTTCAGAAATCTTCGATTTCTCTAATATGGATTCGAGCAATTTTTTGATAGTGAATACTAAAGAATATGCGAGGGTCATGGGCACAAAAGTTGTAGGCCTATGTCTTAGGGATCTATGTATAAAGTTTCGTACGAATCCGAGGTTTGTTGAGGGTGAAACAGTCAAAATACTGAGAGATGTACGAATATAAGGAAAAAACTTTCGAAAATTGCCATCAAAAAGGGGAATTTTTTTAGAAATGTTGACTTAAGTCTCCGTTTCGACTCCAATATATTCATTTACCCATGAGATCTCTTGGGGAAAAATATCTAACGAGTTGAACACGAGGGTAATACATTTCGGAGAAATTATGGAAATCTCCAATTCACCAAAGGGGTACCCCTTTCAGAAATCTTCGATTTCTCTAATATGGATCCGTGCAATGTTTTGATAGTGAATACTAAAGAATGTGCGAGGGTCATGGGCACAAAAGTTCTAGCCCTATGTCTTAGGATTTAATGTATAAAGTTTCGTACGAATCCGAGGTGTGTTGAGGGTGAAAACAGTCAAAATACTGAGAGATTTACGAATATAAGGAAAAAACTTGCGAAAATTGCCATCAAAAAGGGGAATTTTTTTAGAAATGTTGACTTAAGTCTGCGTTTCGACTCCAATATATTAATTTACCCATGAGATCTCTTGGGGAAAAATATCGAACGAGTTGAACACGAGGGTAATACATTTCGGAGAAATTAGTGAAATCTCCAATTCCCCAAAGGGGTACCCCTTTCAGAAATCTTCGATTTCTCTAATATGGATTCGAGCAATTTTTTGATAGTGAATATTAAAGAATATGCGAGGGTAATGGGCACAAAAGTTGTAGGCCTATGTCTTAGGGTTCTATGTATAAAGTTTCGTACGAATCCGAGGTTTGTTGACGGTGAAACAGTCAAAATACTGAGAGATGTACGAATATAAGGAAAAAACTTTCGAAAATTGCCATCAAAAAGGGGAATTTTTTTAGAAATGTTGACTTAAGTCTCCGTTTCGACTCCAATATATTCATTTACCCATGAGATCTCTTGGGGAAAAATATCGAACGAGTTGAACACGAGGGTAATACATTTCGGAGAAATTAGTGAAATCTCCAATTCCCCAAAGGGGTACCCCTTTCAGAAATCTTCGATTTCTCTAATATGGATTCGAGCAATTTTTTGATAGTGAATACTAAAGAATATGCGAGGGTCATGGGCAAAAAAGTTGTAGGCCTATGTCTTAGGGTTCTATGTATAAAGTTTCGTACGAATCCGAGGTTGTTGAGGGTGAAACAGTCAAAATACTGAGAGATGTACGAATATAAGGAAAAAACTTTCGAAAATTGCCATCAAAAAGGGGAATTTTTTTAGAAATGTTGACTTAAGTCTCCGTTTCGACTCCAATATATTCATTTACCCATGAGATCTCTTGGGGAAAAATATCTAACGAGTTGAACACGAGGGTAATACATTTCGGAGAAATTATGGAAATCTCCAATTCACCAAAGGGGTACCCCTTTCAGAAATCTTCGATTTCTCTAATATGGATCCGTGCAATGTTTTGATAGTGAATACTAAAGAATGTGCGAGGGTCATGGGCACAAAAGTTCTAGCCCTATGTCTTAGGATTTAATGTATAAAGTTTCGTACGAATCCGAGGTGTGTTGAGGGTGAAAACAGTCAAAATACTTAGAGATTTACGAATATAAGGAAAAAACTTGCGAAAATTGCCATCAAAAAGGGGAATTTTTTTAGAAATGTTGACTTAAGTCTCCGTTTCGACTCCAATATATTCATTTACCCATGAGATCTCTTGGGGAAAAATATCGAACGAGTTGAACACGAGGGTAATACATTTCGGAGAAATTAGTGAAATCTCCAATTCCCCAAAGGGGTACCCCTTTCAGAAATCTTCGATTTCTCTAATATGGATTCGAGCAATTTTTTGATAGTGAATACTAAAGAATATGCGAGGGTCATGGGCACAAAAGTTGTAGGCCTATGTCTTAGGGTTCTATGTATAAAGTTTCGTACGAATCCGAGGTTTGTTGAGGGTGAAACAGTCAAAATACTGAGAGATGTACGAATATAAGGAAAAAACTTTCGAAAATTGCCATCAAAAAGGGGAATTTTTTTAGAAATGTTGACTTAAGTCTCCGTTTCGACTCCAATATATTCATTTACCCATGAGATCTATTGGGGAAAAATATCGAACGAATTGAACACGAGGGTAATACATTTCGGAGAAATTAGTGAAATCTCCAATTCCCCAAAGGGGTACCCCTTTCAGAAATCTTCGATTTCTCTAATATGGATTCGAGCAATGTTTTGATAGTGAATCCTAAAGAATATGCGAGGATCATGGGCACAAAATTTGTAGGCCTATGTCTTAGGGTTCTATGTATAAAGTTTCGTACGAATCCGAGGTGTGTTGAGGGTGAAACAGTCAAAATACTGAGAGATGTACGAATATAAGGAAAAAACTTTCGAAAATTGCCATCAAAAAGGGGAATTTTTTTAGAAATGTTGACTTAAGTCTCCGTTTCGACTCCAATATATTCATTTACCCATGAGATCTCGTGGGGAAAAATATCGAACGAGTTGAACACGAGGGTAATACATTTCGGAGAAATTATGGAAATCTCCAATTCACCAAAGGGGTACCCCTTTCAGAAATCTTCGATTTCTCTAATATGGATCCGTGCAATGTTTTGATAGTGAATACTAATGAATATGCGAGGGTCATGGGCACAAAATTTGTAGGCCTATGTCTTAGGGTTCTATGTATAAAGTTTCGTACGAATCCGAGGTGTGTTGAAGGTGAAACAGTCAAAATACTGAGAGATGTACGAATATAAGGAAAAAACTTTCGAAAATTGCCATCAAAAAGGGGAATTTTTTTTGAAATGTTGACTTAAGTCTCCGTTTCGACTCCAATATATTCATTTACCCATGAGATCTCTTGGGGAAAAATATCTAACGAGTTGAACACGAGGGTAATACATTTCGGAGAAATTATGGAAATCTCCAATTCACCAAAGGGGTACCCCTTTCAGAAATCTTCGATTTCTCTAATATGGATCCGTGCAATGTTTTGATAGTGAATACTAAAGAATGTGCGAGGGTCATGGGCACAAAAGTTCTAGCCCTATGTCTTAGGATTTAATGTATAAAGTTTCGTACGAATCCGAGGTGTGTTGAGGGTGAAAACAGTCAAAATACTTAGAGATTTACGAATATAAGGAAAAAACTTGCGAAAATTGCCATCAAAAAGGGGAATTTTTTTAGAAATGTTGACTTAAGTCTCCGTTTCGACTCCAATATATTCATTTACCCATGAGATCTCTTGGGGAAAAATATCGAACGAGTTGAACACGAGGGAAATACATTTCGGAGAAATTAGTGAAATCTCCAATTCCCCAAAGGGGTACCCCTTTCAGAAATCTTCGATTTCTCTAATATGGATTCGAGCAATTTTTTGATAGTGAATACTAAAGAATATGCGAGGGTCATGGGCACAAAAGTTGTAGGCCTATGTCGTAGGGTTCTATGTATAAAGTTTCGTACGAATCCGAGGTTTGTTGAGGGTGAAACAGTCAAAATACTGAGAGATGTACGAATATAAGGAAAAAACTTTCGAAAATTGCCATCAAAAAGGGGAATTTTTTTAGAAATGTTGACTTAAGTCTCCGTTTCGACTCCAATATATTCATTTACCCATGAGATCTCTTGGGGAAAAATATCGAACGAGTTGAACACGAGGGTAATACATTTCGGAGAAATTAGTGAAATCTCCAATTCCCCAAAGGGGTACCCCTTTCAGAAATCTTCGATTTCTCTAATATGGATTCGAGCAATGTTTTGATAGTGAATCCTAAAGAATATGCGAGGGTCATGGGCACAAAATTTGTAGGCCTATGTCTTAGGGTTCTATGTATAAAGTTTCGTACGAATCCGAGGTGTGTTGAGGGTGAAACAGTCAAAATACTGAGAGATGTACGAATATAAGGAAAAAACTTTCGAAAATTGCCATCAAAAAGGGGAATTTTTTTAGAAATGTTGACTTAAGTCTCCGTTTTGACTCCAATATATTCATTTACCCATGAGATCTCTTGGGGAAAAATATCGAACGAGTTGAACACGAGGGTAATACATTTCGGAGAAATTATGGAAATCTCCAATTAACCAAAGGGGTACCCCTTTCAGAAATCTTCGATTTCTCTAATATGGATCCGTGCAATGTTTTGATAGTGAATACTAAAGAATATGCGAGGGTCATGGGCACAAAAGTTCTAGCCCTATGTCTTAGGATTTAATGTATAAAGTTTCGTACGAATCCGAGGTGTGTTGAGGGTGAAAACAGTCAAAATACTGAGAGATTTACGAATATAAGGAAAAAACTTGCGAAAATTGCCATCAAAAAGGGGAATTTTTTTAGAAATGTTGACTTAAGTCTCCGTTTCGACTCCAATATATTCATTAACCCATGAGATCTCTTGGGGAAAAATATCGAACGAGTTGAACACGAGGGTAATACATTTCGGAGAAATTATGGAAATCTCCAATTCACCAAAGGGGTACCCCTTTCAGAAATCTTCGATTTCTCTAATATGGATTCGTGCAATGTTTTGATAGTGAATACTAATGAATATGCGATGGTCATGGGCACAAAATTTGTAGGCCTATGTCTTAGGGTTCTATGTATAAAGTTTCGTACGAATCCGAGGTGTGTTGAAGGTGAAACAGTCAAAATACTGAGAGATGTACGAATATAAGGAAAAAACTTTCGAAAATTGCCATCAAAAAGGGGAATTTTTTTTGAAATGTTGACTTAAGTCTCCGTTTCGACTCCAATATATTCATTTACCCATGAGATCTCTTGGGGAAAAATATCTAACGAGTTGAACACGAGGGTAATACATTTCGGAGAAATTAGTGAAATCGACAATTCACCAAAGGGGTACCCCTTTCAGAAATCTTCGATTTCTCTAATATGGATTCGAGCAATTTTTTGATAGTGAATACTAAAGAATATGCGAGGGTCATCGACACAAAAGTTGTGGCCCTATGTCTTAGGGTTTAATGTATAAAGTTTCATACAAATCCGAGGTGTGTTGAGGGTGAAACAGTCAAAATACTGAGAGATGTACGAATATAAGGAAAAAACTTTCGAAAATTGCCATCAAAAAGGGGAATTTTTTTAGAAATGTTGACTTAAGTCTCCGTTTCGACTCCAATATATTCATTTACCCATGAGATCTCTTGGGGAAAAATATCGAACGAGTTGAACACGAGGGTAATACATTTCGGAGAAATTAGTGAAATCTCCAATTCCCCAAAGGGGTACCCCTTTCAGAAATCTTCGATTTCTCTAATATGGATTCGAGCAATGTTTTGATAGTGAATCCTAAAGAATATGCGAGGGTCATGGGCACAAAATTTGTAGGCCTATGTCTTAGGGTTCAATGTATAAAGTTTCGTACGAATCAGAGGTGTGTTGAGGGTGAAACAGACAAAATACTGAGAGATGTACGAATATAAGGAAAATACTTTCGAAAATTGCCATCAAAAAGGGGAATTTTTTTAGAAATGTTGACTTAAGTCTCCGTTTCGACTCCAATATATTCATTTACCCATGAGATCTCTTGGGGAAAAATATCGAACGAGTTGAACACGAGGGTAATACATTTCGGAGAAATTATGGAAATCTCCAATTCACCAAAGGGGTACCCCTTTCAGAAATCTTCGATTTCTCTAATATGGATCCGTGCAATGTTTTTATAGTGAATACTAAAGAATATGCGAGGGTCATGGGCACAAAAGTTGTAGCCCTATGTCTTAGGATTTAATGAATAAAGTTTCGTACGAATCCGAGGTGTGTTGAGGGTGAAAACAGTCAAAATACTGAGAGATTTACGAATATAAGGAAAAAACTTTCGAAAATTGCCATCAAAAAGGGGAATTTTTTTAGAAATGTTGACTTAAGTCTCCGTTTCGACTCCAATATATTCATTTACCCATGAGATCTCTTGGGGAAAAATATCGAACGAGTTGAACACGAGGGTAATACATTTCGGAGAAATTAGTGAAATCTCCAATTCCCCAAAGGGGTACCCCTTTCAGAAATCTTCGATTTCTCTAATATGAATTCGAGAAATTTTTTGATAGTGAATACTAAAGAATATGCGAGGGTCATGGGCACAAAAGTTGTAGTCCTATGTCTTAGGGTTCTATGTATAAAGTTTCGTACGAATCCGAGGTTTGTTGAGGGTGAAACAGTCAAAATACTGAGAGATGTATGAATATAAGGAAAAAACTTTCGAAAATTGCCATCAAAAAGGGGAATTTTTTTAGAAATGTTGACTTAAGTCTCCGTTTCGACTCCAATATATTCATTTACCCATGAGATATCTTGGGGAAAAATATCGAACGAGTTGAACACGAGGGTAATACATTTCGGAGAAATTAGTGAAATCTCCAATTCCCCAAAGGGGTACCCCTTTCAGAAATCTTCGATTTCTCTAATATGGATTCGAGCAATGTTTTGATAGTGAATCCTAAAGAATATGCGAGGGTCATGGGCACAAAATTTGTAGGCCTATGTCTTAGGGTTCTATGTATAAAGTTTCGTACGAATCCGAGGTGTGTTGAGGGTGAAACAGTCAAAATACTGAGAGATGTACGAATATAAGGAAAAAACTTTCGAAAATTGCCATCAAAAAGGGGAATTTTTTTAGAAATGTTGACTTAAGTCTCCGTTTCGACTCCAATATATTCATTTACCCATGAGATCTCTTGGGGAAAAATATCGAACGAGTTGAACACGAGGGTAATACATTTCGGAGAAATTAGTGAAATCTCCAATTCCCCAAAGGGGTACCCCTTTCAGAAATCTTCGATTTCTCTAATATGGATTCGAGCAATTTTTTGATAGTGAATACTAAAGAATATGCGAGGCTCATGGGCACAAAAGTTGTAGGCCTATGTCTTAGGGTTCTATGTATAAAGTTTCGTACAAATCCGAGGTTTGTTGAGGGTGAAACAGTCAAAATACTGAGAGATGTACGAATATAAGGAAAAAACTTTCGAAAATTGCCATCAAAAAGGGGAATTTTTTTAGAAATGTTGACTTAAGTCTCCGTTTCGACTCCAATATATTCATTTACCCATGAGATCTCTTGGGGAAAAATATCGAACGAGTTGAACACGAGGGTAATACATTTCGGAGAAATTAGTGAAATCTCCAATTCCCCAAAGGGGTACCCCTTTCAGAAATCTTCGATTTCTCTAATATGGATTCGAGCAATGTTTTTATAGTGAATCCTAAAGAATATACGAGGGTCATGGGCACAAAATTTGTAGGCCTATGTCTTAGGGTTCTATGTATAAAGTTTCGTACGAATCCGAGGTGTGTTGAGGGTGAAACAGTCAAAATACTGAGAGATGTACGAATATAAGGAAAAAACTTTCGAAAATTGCCATCAAAAAGGGGAATTTTTTTAGAAATGTTGACTTAAGTCTCCGTTTCGACTCCAATATATTCATTTACCCATGAGATCTCTTGGGGAAAAATATCGAACGAGTTGAACACGAGGGTAATACATTTCGGAGAAATTATGGAAATCTCCAATTCACCAAAGGGGTACCCCTTTCAGAAATCTTCGATTTCTCTAATATGGATCCGTGCAATGTTTTGATAGTGAATACTAATGAATATGCGAGGGTCATGGGCACAAAATTTGTAGGCCTATGTCTTAGAGTTCTATGTATAAAGTTTCGTACGAATCCGAGGTGTGTTGAAGGTGAAACAGTCAAAATACTGAGAGATGTACGAATATAAGGAAAAAACTTTTGAAAATTGCCATCAAAAGGGGGAATTTTTTTTGAAATGTTGACTTAAGTCTCCGTTTCGACTCCAATATATTCATTTACCCATGAGATCTCTTGGGGAAAAATATCTAACGAGTTGAACACGAGGGTAATACATTTCGGAGAAATTAGTGAAATCGACAATTCACCAAAGGGGTACCCCTTTCAGAAATCTTCGATTTCTCTAATATGGATTCGAGCAATTTTTTGATAGTGAATACTAAAGAATATGCGAGGGTCATCGACACAAAAGTTGTGGCCCTATGTCTTAGGGTTTAATGTATAAAGTTTCATACAAATCCGAGGTGTGTTGAGGGTGAAAAAGTCAAAATACTGAGAGATGTACGAATATAAGGAAAAAAATTTCGAAAATTGCCATCAAAAAGGGGAATTTTTTTTGAAATGTTGACTTAAGTCTCCGTTTCGACTCCAATATATTCATTTACCCATGAGATCTCTTGGGGAAAAATATCGAACGAGTTGAACACGAGGGTAATACATTTCGGAGAAATTAGTGAAATCTCCAATTCCCCAAAGGGGTACCCCTTTCAGAAATCTTCGATTTCTCTAATATGGATCCGTGCAATGTTTTGATAGTGAATACTAAAGAATATGCGAGGGTCATGGGCACAAAAGTTCTAGCCCTATGTCTTAGGATTTAATGTATAAAGTTTCGTACGAATCCGAGGTGTGTTGAGGGTGAAAACAGTCAAAATACTGAGAGATTTACGAATATAAGGAAAAAACTTGCGAAAATTGCCATCAAAAAGGGGAATTTTTTTAGAAATGTTGACTTAAGTCTCCGTTTCGACTCCAATATATTCATTTACCCATGAGATCTCTTGGGGAAAAATATCGAACGAGTTGAACACGAGGGTAATACATTTCGGAGAAATTATGGAAATCTCCAATTCACCAAAGGGGTACCCCTTTCAGAAATCTTCGATTTCTCTAATATGGATCCGTGCAATGTTTTGATAGTGAATACTAATGAATATGCGAGGGTCATGGGCACAAAATTTGTAGGCCTATGTCTTAGAGTTCTATGTATAAAGTTTCGTACGAATCCGAGGTGTGTTGAAGGTGAAACAGTCAAAATACTGAGAGATGTACGAATATAAGGAAAAAACTTTCGAAAATTGCCATAAAAAAGGGGAATTTTTTTTGAAATGTTGACTTAAGTCTCCGTTTCGACTCCAATATATTCATTTACCCATGAGATCTCTTGGGGAAAAATATCTAACGAGTTGAACACGAGGGTAATACATTTCGGAGAAATTAGTGAAATCGACAATTCACCAAAGGGGTACCCCTTTCAGAAATCTTCGATTTCTCTAATATGGATTCGAGCAATTTTTTGATAGTGAATACTAAAGAATATGCGAGGGTCATCGACACAAAAGTTGTGGCCCTATGTCTTAGGGTTTAATGTATAAAGTTTCATACAAATCCGAGGTGTGTTGAGGGTGAAACAGTCAAAATACTGAGAGATGTACGAATATAAGGAAAAAAATTTCGAAAATTGCCATCAAAAAGGGGAATTTTTTTTGAAATGTTGACTTAAGTCTCCGTTTCGACTCGAATATATTCATTTACCCATGAGATCTCTTGGGGAAAAATATCGAACGAGTTGAACACGAGGGTAATACATTTCGGAGAAATTATGGAAATCTCCAATTCACCAAAGGGGTACCCCTTTCAGAAATCTTCGATTTCTCTAATATGGATCCGTGCAATGTTTTGATAGTGAATACTAATGAATATGCGAGGGTCATGGGCACAAAATTTGTAGGCCTATGTCTTAGGGTTCTATGTATAAAGTTTCGTACGAATCCGAGGTGTGTTGAGGGTGAAACAGACAAAATACTGAGAGATGTACGAATATAAGGAAAAAACTTTCGAAAATTGCCATCAAAAAGGGGAATTTTTTTAGAAATGTTGACTTAAGTCTCCGTTTCGACTCCAATATATTCATTTACCCATGAGATCTCTTGGGGAAAAATATCGAACGAGTTGAACACGAGGGTAATACATTTCGGAGAAATTATGGAAATCTCCAATTCACGAAAGGGGTACCCCTTTCAGAAATCTTCGATTTCTCTAATATGGATCCGTGCAATGTTTTTATAGTGAATACTAAAGAATATGCGAGGGTCATGGGCACAAAAGTTGTAGGCCTATGTCTTAGGATTTAATGAATAAAGTTTCGTACGAATCCGAGGTGTGTTGAGGGTGAAAACAGTCAAAATACTGAGAGATTTACGAATATAAGGAAAAAACTTGCGAAAATTGCCATCAAAAAGGGGAATTTTTTTAGAAATGTTGACTTAAGTCTCCGTTTCGACTCCAATATATTCATTTACCCATGAGATCTCTTGGGGAAAAATATCGAACGAGTTGAACACGAGGGTAATACATTTCGGAGAAATTAGTGAAATCTCCAATTCCCCAAAGGGGTACCCCTTTCAGAAATCTTCGATTTCTCTAATATGGATTCGAGCAATTTTTTGATAGTGAATACTAAAGAATATGCGAGGGTCATGGGCACAAAAGTTGTAGGCCTATGTCTTAGGGTTCTATGTATAAAGTTTCGTATGAATCCGAGGTTTGTTGAGGGTGAAACAGTCAAAATACTGAGAGATGTATGAATATAAGGAAAAAACTTTCGAAAATTGCCATCAAAAAGGGGAATTTTTTTAGAAATGTTGACTTAAGTCTCCGTTTCGACTCCAATATATTCATTTACCCATGAGATCTCTTGGGGAAAAATATCGAACGAGTTGAACACGAGGGTAATACATTTCGGAGAAATTAGTGAAATCTCCAATTCCCCAAAGGGGTACCCCTTTCAGAAATCTTCGATTTCTCTAATATGGATCCGTGCAATGTTTTGATAGTGAATACTAATGAATATGCGAGGGTCATGGGCACAAAATTTGTAGGCCTATGTCTTAGGGTTCTATGTATAAAGTTTCGTACGAATCCGAGGTGTGTTGAGGGTGAAACAGACAAAATACTGAGAGATGTACGAATATAAGGAAAAAACTTTCGAAAATTGCCATCAAAAAGGGGAATTTTTTTAGAAATGTTGACTTAAGTCTCCGTTTCGACTCCAATATATTCATTTACCCATGAGATCTCTTGGGGAAAAATATCGAACGAGTTGAACACGAGGGTAATACATTTCGGAGAAATTATGGAAATCTCCAATTCACCAAAGGGGTACCCCTTTCAGAAATCTTCGATTTCTCTAATATGGATCCGTGCAATGTTTTTATAGTGAATACTAAAGAATATGCGAGGGTCATGGGCACAAAAGTTGTAGCCCTATGTCTTAGGATTTAATGAATAAAGTTTCGTACGAATCCGAGGTGTGTTGAGGGTGAAAACAGTCAAAATACTGAGAGATTTACGAATATAAGGAAAAAACTTGCGAAAATTGCCATCAAAAAGGGGAATTTTTTTAGAAATGTTGACTTAAGTCTCCGTTTCGACTCCAATATATTCATTTACCCATGAGATCTCTTGGGGAAAAATATCGAACGAGTTGAACACGAGGGTAATACATTTCGGAGAAATTAGTGAAATCTCCAATTCCCCAAAGGGGTACCCCTTTCAGAAATCTTCGATTTCTCTAATATGGATTCGAGCAATTTTTTGATAGTGAATACTAAAGAATATGCGAGGGTCATGGGCACAAAAGTTGTAGGCCTATGTCTTAGGGTTCAATGTATAAAGTTTCGTACGAATCCGAGGTTTGTTGAGGGTGAAACAGTCAAAATACTGAGAGATGTATGAATATAAGGAAAAAACTTTCGAAAATTGCCATCAAAAAGGGGAATTTTTTTAGAAATGTTGACTTAAGTCTCCGTTTCGACTCCAATATATTCATTTACCCATGAGATCTCTTGGGGAAAAATATCGAACGAGTTGAACACGAGGGTAATACATTTCGGAGAAATTAGTGAAATCTCCAATTCCCCAAAGGGGTACCCCTTTCAGAAATCTTCGATTTCTCTAATATGGATTCGAGCAATGTTTTGATAGTGAATCCTAAAGAATATGCGAGGGTCATGGGCACAAAATTTGTAGGCCTATGTCTTAGGGTTCTATGTATAAAGTTTCGTACGAATCCGAGGTGTGTTGAGGGTGAAACAGTCAAAATACTGAGAGATGTACGAATATAAGGAAAAAACTTTCGAAAATTGCCATCAAAAAGGGGAATTTTTTTAGAAATGTTGACTTAAGTCTCCGTTTCGACTCCAATATATTCATTTACCCATGAGATCTCTTGGGGAAAAATATCGAACGAGTTGAACACGAGGGTAATACATTTCGGAGAAATTATGGAAATCTCCAATTCACCAAAGGGGTACCCCTTTCAGAAATCTTCGATTTCTCTAATATGGATCCGTGCAATGTTTTGATAGTGAATACTACAGAATATGCGAGGGTCATGGGCACAAAAGTTCTAGCCCTATGTCTTAGGATTTAATGTATAAAGTTTCGTACGAATCCGAGGTGTGTTGAGGTTGAAAACAGTCAAAATACTATGAGATTTACGAATATAAGGAAAAAACTTGCGAAAATTGCCATCAAAAAGGGGAATTTTTTTAGAAATGTTGACTTAAGTCTCCGTTTCGACTCCAATATATTCATTTACCCATGAGATCTCTTGGGGAAAAATATCGAACGAGTTGAACACGAGGGTAATACATTTCGGAGAAATTAGTGAAATCTCCAATTCCCCAAAGGGGTACCCCTTTCAGAAATCTTCGATTTCTCTAATATGGATTCGAGCAATTTTTTGATAGTGAATACTAAAGAATATGCGAGGGTCATGGGCACAAAAGTTGTAGGCCTATGTCTTAGGGTTCTATGTATAAAGTTTCGTACGAATCCGAGGTTTGTTGAGGGTGAAACAGTCAAAATACTGAGAGATGTATGAATATAAGGAAAAAACTTTCGAAAATTGCCATCAAAAAGGGGAATTTTTTTAGAAATGTTGACTTAAGTCTCCGTTTCGACTCCAATATATTCATTTACCCATGAGATCTCTTGGGGAAAAATATCGAACGAGTTGAACACGAGGGTAATACATTTCGGAGAAATTAGTGAAATCTCCAATTCCCCAAAGGGGTACCCCTTTCAGAAATCTTCGATTTCTCTAATATGGATTCGAGCAATGTTTTGATAGTGAATCCTAAAGAATATGCGAGGGTCATGGGCACAAAATTTGTAGGCCTATGTCTTAGGGTTCTATGTATAAAGTTTCGTACGAATCCGAGGTGTGTTGAGGGTGAAACAGTCAAAATACTGAGAGATGTACGAATATAAGGAAAAAACTTTCGAAAATTGCCATCAAAAAGGGGAATTTTTTTAGAAATGTTGACTTAAGTCTCCGTTTCGACTCCAATATATTCATTTACCCATGAGATCTCTTGGGGAAAAATATCGAACGAGTTGAACACGAGGGTAATACATTTCGGAGAAATTATGGAAATCTCCAATTCACCAAAGGGGTACCCCTTTCAGAAATCTTCGATTTCTCTAATATGGATCCGTGCAATGTTTTGATAGTGAATACTACAGAATATGCGAGGGTCATGGGCACAAAAGTTCTAGCCCTATGTCTTAGGATTTAATGTATAAAGTTTCGTACGAATCCGAGGTGTGTTGAGGTTGAAAACAGTCAAAATACTATGAGATTTACGAATATAAGGAAAAAACTTGCGAAAATTGCCATCAAAAAGGGGAATTTTTTTAGAAATGTTGACTTAAGTCTCCGTTTCGACTCCAATATATTCATTTACCCATGAGATCTCTTGGGGAAAAATATCGAACGAGTTGAACACGAGGGTAATACATTTCGGAGAAATTATGGAAATCTCCAATTCACCAAAGGGGTACCCCTTTCAGAAATCTTCGATTTCTCTAATATGGATCCGTGCAATGTTTTGATAGTGAATACTAAAGAATATGCGAGGGTCATGGGCACAAAAGTTCTAGCCCTATGTCTTAGGATTTAATGTATAAAGTTTCGTACGAATCCGAGGTGTGTTGAGGGTGAAAACAGTCAAAATACTGAGAGATTTACGAATATAAGGAAAAAACTTGCGAAAATTGCCATCAAAAAGGGGAATTTTTTTAGAAATGTTGACTTAAGTCTCCGTTTCGACTCCAATATATTCATTTACCCATGAGATCTCTTGGGGAAAAATATCGAACGAGTTGAACACGAGGGTAATACATTTCGGAGAAATTATGGAAATCTCCAATTCACCAAAGGGGTACCCCTTTCAGAAATCTTCGATTTCTCTAATATGGATCCGTGCAATGTTTTGATAGTGAATACTAATGAATATGCGAGGGTCATGGGCACAAAATTTGTAGGCCTATGTCTTAGAGTTCTATGTATAAAGTTTCGTACGAATCCGAGGTGTGTTGAAGGTGAAACAGTCAAAATACTGAGAGATGTACGAATATAAGGAAAAAACTTTTGAAAATTGCCATCAAAAAGGGGAATTTTTTTTGAAATGTTGACTTAAGTCTCCGTTTCGACTCCAATATATTCATTTACCCATGAGATCTCTTGGGGAAAAATATCTAACGAGTTGAACACGAGGGTAATACATTTCGGAGAAATTAGTGAAATCGACAATTCACCAAAGGGGTACCCCTTTCAGAAATCTTCGATTTCTCTAATATGGATTCGAGCAATTTTTTGATAGTGAATACTAAAGAATATGCGAGGGTCATCGACACAAAAGTTGTGGCCCTATGTCTTAGGGTTTAATGTATAAAGTTTCATACAAATCCGAGGTGTGTTGAGGGTGAAACAGTCAAAATACTGAGAGATGTACGAATATAAGGAAAAAAATTTCGAAAATTGCCATCAAAAAGGGGAATTTTTTTTGAAATGTTGACTTAAGTCTCCGTTTCGACTCCAATATATTCATTTACCCATGAGATCTCTTGGGGAAAAATATCGAACGAGTTGAACACGAGGGTAATACATTTCGGAGAAATTAGTGAAATCTCCAATTCCCCAAAGGGGTACCCCTTTCAGAAATCTTCGATTTCTCTAATATGGATCCGTGCAATGTTTTGATAGTGAATACTAAAGAATATGCGAGGGTCATGGGCACAAAAGTTCTAGCCCTATGTCTTAGGATTTAATGTATAAAGTTTCGTACGAATCCGAGGTGTGTTGAGGGTGAAAACAGTCAAAATACTGAGAGATTTACGAATATAAGGAAAAAACTTGCGAAAATTGCCATCAAAAAGGGGAATTTTTTTAGAAATGTTGACTTAAGTCTCCGTTTCGACTCCAATATATTCATTTACCCATGAGATCTCTTGGGGAAAAATATCGAACGAGTTGAACACGAGGGTAATACATTTCGGAGAAATTAGTGAAATCTCCAATTCCCCAAAGGGGTACCCCTTTCAGAAATCTTCGATTTCTCTAATATGGATTCGAGCAATGTTTTGATAGTGAATCCTAAAGAATATGCGAGGGTCATGGGCACAAAATTTGTAGGCCTATGTCTTAGGGTTCTATGTATAAAGTTTCGTACGAATCCGAGGTGTGTTGAGGGTGAAACAGTCAAAATACTGAGAGATGTACGAATATAAGGAAAAAACTTTCGAAAATTGCCATCAAAAAGGGGAATTTTTTTAGAAATGTTGACTTAAGTCTCCGTTTCGACTCCAATATATTCATTTACCCATGAGATCTCTTGGGGAAAAATATCGAACGAGTTGAACACGAGGGTAATACATTTCGGAGAAATTATGGAAATCTCCAATTCACCAAAGGGGTACCCCTTTCAGAAATCTTCGATTTCTCTAATATGGATCCGTGCAATGTTTTGATAGTGAATACTACAGAATATGCGAGGGTCATGGGCACAAAAGTTCTAGCCCTATGTCTTAGGATTTAATGTATAAAGTTTCGTACGAATCCGAGGTGTGTTGAGGGTGAAAACAGTCAAAATACTATGAGATTTACGAATATAAGGAAAAAACTTGCGAAAATTGCCATCAAAAAGGGGAATTTTTTTAGAAATGTTGACTTAAGTCTCCGTTTCGACTCCAATATATTCATTTACCCATGAGATCTCTTGGGGAAAAATATCGAACGAGTTGAACACGAGGGTAATACATTTCGGAGAAATTATGGAAATCTCCAATTCACCAAAGGGGTACCCCTTTCAGAAATCTTCGATTTCTCTAATATGGATCCGTGCAATGTTTTGATAGTGAATACTAAAGAATATGCGAGGGTCATGGGCACAAAAGTTCTAGCCCTATGTCTTAGGATTTAATGTATAAAGTTTCGTACGAATCCGAGGTGTGTTGAGGGTGAAAACAGTCAAAATACTGAGAGATTTACGAATATAAGGAAAAAACTTGCGAAAATTGCCATCAAAAAGGGGAATTTTTTTAGAAATGTTGACTTAAGTCTCCGTTTCGACTCCAATATATTCATTTACCCATGAGATCTCTTGGGGAAAAATATCGAACGAGTTGAACACGAGGGTAATACATTTCGGAGAAATTATGGAAATCTCCAATTCACCAAAGGGGTACCCCTTTCAGAAATCTTCGATTTCTCTAATATGGATCCGTGCAATGTTTTGATAGTGAATACTAATGAATATGCGAGGGTCATGGGCACAAAATTTGTAGGCCTATGTCTTAGAGTTCTATGTATAAAGTTTCGTACGAATCCGAGGTGTGTTGAAGGTGAAACAGTCAAAATACTGAGAGATGTACGAATATAAGGAAAAAACTTTTGAAAATTGCCATCAAAAAGGGGAATTTTTTTTGAAATGTTGACTTAAGTCTCCGTTTCGACTCCAATATATTCATTTACCCATGAGATCTCTTGGGGAAAAATATCTAACGAGTTGAACACGAGGGTAATACATTTCGGAGAAATTAGTGAAATCGACAATTCACCAAAGGGGTACCCCTTTCAGAAATCTTCGATTTCTCTAATATGGATTCGAGCAATTTTTTGATAGTGAATACTAAAGAATATGCGAGGGTCATCGACACAAAAGTTGTGGCCCTATGTCTTAGGGTTTAATGTATAAAGTTTCATACAAATCCGAGGTGTGTTGAGGGTGAAACAGTCAAAATACTGAGAGATGTACGAATATAAGGAAAAAAATTTCGAAAATTGCCATCAAAAAGGGGAATTTTTTTTGAAATGTTGACTTAAGTCTCCGTTTCGACTCCAATATATTCATTTACCCATGAGATCTCTTGGGGAAAAATATCGAACGAGTTGAACACGAGGGAAATACATTTCGGAGAAATTAGTGAAATCTCCAATTCCCCAAAGGGGTACCCCTTTCAGAAATCTTCGATTTCTCTAATATGGATCCGTGCAATGTTTTGATAGTGAATACTAAAGAATATGCGAGGGTCATGGGCACAAAAGTTCTAGCCCTATGTCTTAGGATTTAATGTATAAAGTTTCGTACGAATCCGAGGTGTGTTGAGGGTGAAAACAGTCAAAATACTGAGAGATTTACGAATATAAGGAAAAAACTTGCGAAAATTGCCATCAAAAAGGGGAATTTTTTTAGAAATGTTGACTTAAGTCTCCGTTTCGACTCCAATATATTCATTTACCCATTAGATCTCTTGGGGAAAAATATCGAACGAGTTGAACACGAGGGTAATACATTTCGGAGAAATTATGGAAATCTCCAATTCACCAAAGGGGTACCCCTTTCAGAAATCTTCGATTTCTCTAATATGGATCCGTGCAATGTTTTGATAGTGAATACTAATGAATATGCGAGGGTCATGGGCACAAAATTTGTAGGCCTATGTCTTAGAGTTCTATGTATAAAGTTTCGTACGAATCCGAGGTGTGTTGAAGGTGAAACAGTCAAAATACTGAGAGATGTACGAATATAAGGAAAAAACTTTCGAAAATTGCCATCAAAAAGGGGAATTTTTTTTGAAATGTTGACTTAAGTCTCCGTTTCGACTCCAATATATTCATTTACCCATGAGATCTCTTGGGGAAAAATATCTAACGAGTTGAACACGAGGGTAATACATTTCGGAGAAATTAGTGAAATCGACAATTCACCAAAGGGGTACCCCTTTCAGAAATCTTCGATTTCTCTAATATGGATTCGAGCAATTTTTTGATAGTGAATACTAAAGAATATGCGAGGGTCATCGACACAAAAGTTGTGGCCCTATGTCTTAGGGTTTAATGTATAAAGTTTCATACAAATCCGGGGTGTGTTGAGGGTGAAACAGTCAAAATACTGAGAGATATACGAATATAAGGAAAAAAATTTCGAAAATTGCCATCAAAAAGGGGAATTTTTTTTGAAATGTTGACTTAAGTCTCCGTTTCGACTCCAATATATTCATTTACCCATGAGATCTCTTGGGGAAAAATATCGAAGGAGTTGAACACGAGGGTAATACATTTCGGAGAAATTAGTGAAATCTCCAATTCCCCAAAGGGGTACCCCTTTCAGAAATCTTCGATTTCTCTAATATGGATTCGAGCAATGTTTTGATAGTGAATCCTAAAGAATATGCGAGGGTCATGGGCACAAAATTTGTAGGCCTATGTCTTAGGGTTCTATGTATAAAGTTTCGTACGAATCCGAGGTGTGTTGAGGGTGAAACAGACAAAATACTGAGAGATGTACGAATATAAGGAAAAAACTTTCGAAAATTGCCATCAAAAAGGGGAATTTTTTTAGAAATGTTGACTTAAGTCTCCGTTTCGACTCCAATATATTCATTTACCCATGAGATCTCTTGGGGAAAAATATCGAACGAGTTGAACACGAGGGTAATACATTTCGGAGAAATTATGGAAATCTCCAATTCACCAAAGGGGTACCCCTTTCAGAAATCTTCGATTTCTCTAATATGGATCCGTGCAATGTTTTGATAGTGAATACTAATGAATATGCGAGGGTCATGGGCACAAAATTTGTAGGCCTATGTCTTAGAGTTCTATGTATAAAGTTTCGTACGAATCCGAGGTGTGTTGAAGGTGAAACAGTCAAAATACTGAGAGATGTACGAATATAAGGAAAAAACTTTTGAAAATTGCCATCAAAAAGGGGAATTTTTTTTGAAATGTTGACTTAAGTCTCCGTTTCGACTCCAATATATTCATTTACCCATGAGATCTCTTGGGGAAAAATATCTAACGAGTTGAACACGAGGGTAATACATTTCGGAGA
The DNA here is from genome assembly GCF_963169125.1 of Humulus lupulus. NCBI lineage: Eukaryota > Viridiplantae > Streptophyta > Magnoliopsida > Rosales > Cannabaceae > Humulus > Humulus lupulus. The sequence continues at coordinate 2,927,928 of NC_084795.1, forward strand.
AATTAGTGAAATCGACAATTCACCAAAGGGGTACCCCTTTCAGAAATCTTCGATTTCTCTAATATGGATTCGAGCAATTTTTTGATAGTGAATACTAAAGAATATGCGAGGGTCATCGACACAAAAGTTGTGGCCCTATGTCTTAGGGTTTAATGTATAAAGTTTCATACAAATCCGAGGTGTGTTGAGGGTGAAACAGTCAAAATACTGAGAGATGTACGAATATAAGGAAAAAAATTTCGAAAATTGCCATCAAAAAGGGGAATTTTTTTTGAAATGTTGACTTAAGTCTCCGTTTCGACTCCAATATATTCATTTACCCATGAGATCTCTTGGGGAAAAATATCGAACGAGTTGAACACGAGGGTAATACATTTCGGAGAAATTAGTGAAATCTCCAATTCCCCAAAGGGGTACCCCTTTCAGAAATCTTCGATTTCTCTAATATGGATCCGTGCAATGTTTTGATAGTGAATACTAAAGAATATGCGAGGGTCATGGGCACAAAAGTTCTAGCCCTATGTCTTAGGATTTAATGTATAAAGTTTCGTACGAATCCGAGGTGTGTTGAGGGTGAAAACAGTCAAAATACTGAGAGATTTACGAATATAAGGAAAAAACTTGCGAAAATTGCCATCAAAAAGGGGAATTTTTTTAGAAATGTTGACTTAAGTCTCCGTTTCGACTCCAATATATTCATTTACCCATTAGATCTCTTGGGGAAAAATATCGAACGAGTTGAACACGAGGGTAATACATTTCGGAGAAATTATGGAAATCTCCAATTCACCAAAGGGGTACCCCTTTCAGAAATCTTCGATTTCTCTAATATGGATCCGTGCAATGTTTTGATAGTGAATACTAATGAATATGCGAGGGTCATGGGCACAAAATTTGTAGGCCTATGTCTTAGAGTTCTATGTATAAAGTTTCGTACGAATCCGAGGTGTGTTGAAGGTGAAACAGTCAAAATACTGAGAGATGTACGAATATAAGGAAAAATCTTTCGAAAATTGCCATCAAAAAGGGGAATTTTTTTTGAAATGTTGACTTAAGTCTCCGTTTCGACTCCAATATATTCATTTACCCATGAGATCTCTTGGGGAAAAATATCTAACGAGTTGAACACGAGGGTAATACATTTCGGAGAAATTAGTGAAATCGACAATTCACCAAAGGGGTACCCCTTTCAGAAATCTTCGATTTCTCTAATATGGATTCGAGCAATTTTTTGATAGTGAATACTAAAGAATATGCGAGGGTCAGCGACACAAAAGTTGTGGCCCTATGTCTTAGGGTTTAATGTATAAAGTTTCATACAAATCCGGGGTGTGTTGAGGGTGAAACAGTCAAAATACTGAGAGATATACGAATATAAGGAAAAAAATTTCGAAAATTGCCATCAAAAAGGGGAATTTTTTTTGAAATGTTGACTTAAGTCTCCGTTTCGACTCCAATATATTCATTTACCCATGAGATCTCTTGGGGAAAAATATCGAACGAGTTGAACACGAGGGTAATACATTTCGGAGAAATTAGTGAAATCTCCAATTCCCCAAAGGGGTACCCCTTTCAGAAATCTTCGATTTCTCTAATATGGATTCGAGCAATGTTTTGATAGTGAATCCTAAAGAATATGCGAGGGTCATGGGCACAAAATTTGTAGGCCTATGTCTTAGGGTTCTATGTATAAAGTTTCGTACGAATCCGAGGTGTGTTGAGGGTGAAACAGACAAAATACTGAGAGATGTACGAATATAAGGAAAAAACTTTCGAAAATTGCCATCAAAAAGGGGAATTTTTTTAGAAATGTTGACTTAAGTCTCCGTTTCGACTCCAATATATTCATTTACCCATGAGATCTCTTGGGGAAAAATATCGAACGAGTTGAACACGAGGGTAATACATTTCGGAGAAATTATGGAAATCTCCAATTCACCAAAGGGGTACCCCTTTCAGAAATCTTCGATTTCTCTAATATGGATCCGTGCAATGTTTTTATAGTGAATACTAAAGAATATGCGAGGGTCATGGGCACAAAAGTTCTAGCCCTATGTCTTAGGATTTAATGAATAAAGTTTCGTACGAATCCGAGGTGTGTTGAGGGTGAAAACAGTCAAAATACTGAGAGTTTTACGAATATAAGGAAAAAACTTGCGAAAATTGCCATCAAAAAGGGGAATTTTTTTAGAAATGTTGACTTAAGTCTCCGTTTCGACTCCAATATATTCATTTACCCATGAGATCTCTTGGGGAAAAATATCGAACGAGTTGAACACGAGGGTAATACATTTCGGAGAAATTAGTGAAATCTCCAATTCCCCAAAGGGGTACCCCTTTCAGAAATCTTCGATTTCTCTAATATGGATTCGAGCAATTTTTTGATAGTGAATACTAAAGAATATGCGAGGGTCATGGGCACAAAAGTTGTAGGCCTATGTCTTAGGGTTCTATGTATAAAGTTTCGTACGAATCCGAGGTTTGTTCAGGGTGAAACAGTCAAAATACTGAGAGATGTACGAATATAAGGAAAAAACTTTCGAAAATTGCCATCAAAAAGGGGAATTTTTTTAGAAATGTTGACTTAAGACTCCGTTTCGACTCCAATATATTCATTTACCCATGAGATCTCTTGGGGAAAAATATCGAACGAGTTGAACACTAGGGTAATACATTTCGGAGAAATTATGGAAATCTCCAATTCACCAAAGGGGTACCCCTTTCAGAAATCTTCGATTTCTCTAATATGGATCCGTGCAATGTTTTGATAGTGAATACTACAGAATATGCGAGGGTCATGGGCACAAAAGTTCTAGCCCTATGTCTTAGGATTTAATGTATAAAGTTTCGTACGAATCGGAGGTGTGTTGAGGGTGAAAACAGTCAAAATACTGAGAGATTTACGAATATAAGGAAAAAACTTGCGAAAATTGCCATCAAAAAGGGGAATTTTTTTTGAAATGTTGACTTAAATCTCCGTTTCGACTCCAATATATTCATTTACCCATGAGATCTCTTGGGGAAAAATATCGAACGAGTTGAACACGAGGGTAATACATTTCGGAGAAATTATGGAAATCTCCAATTCACCAAAGGGGTACCCCTTTCAGAAATCTTCGATCTCTCTAATATGGATCCGTGCAATGTTTTGATAGTGAATACTACAGAATATGCGAGGGTCATGGGCACAAAAGTTCTAGCCCTATGTCTTAGGATTTAATGTATAAAGTTTCGTACGAATCCGAGGTGTGTTGAGGGTGAAAACAGTCAAAATACTATGAGATTTACGAATATAAGGAAAAAACTTGCGAAAATTGCCATCAAAAAGGGGAATTTTTTTTGAAATGTTGACTTAAGTCTCTGTTTCGACTCCAATATATTCATTTACCCATGAGATCTCTTGGGGAAAAATATCTAACGAGTTGAACACGAGGGTAATACATTTCGGAGAAATTAGTGAAATCTACAATTCACCAAAGGGGTACCCCTTTCAGAAATCTTCGATTTCTCTAATATGGATTCGAGAAATTTTTTGATAGTGAATACTAAAGAATATGCGAGGGTCATCGACACAAAAGTTGTGGCCCTATGTCTTAGGGTTTAATGTATAAAGCTTCATACAAATCCGAGGTGTGTTGAGGGTGAAACAGTCAAAATACTGAGAGATGTACGAATATAAGGAAAAAACTTTCGAAAATTGCCATCAAAAAGGGGAATTTTTTTTGAAATGTTGACTTAAGTCTCCGTTTCGACTCCAATATATTCATTTACCCATGAGATCTCTTGGGGAAAAATATCGAACGAGTTGAACACGAGGGTAATACATTTCGGAGAAATTAGTGAAATCTCCAATTCCCCAAAGGGGTACCCCTTTCAGAAATCTTCGATTTCTCTAATATGGATTCGAGCAATTTTTTGATAGTGAATACTAAAGAATATGCGAGGGTCATGGGCACAAAAGTTGTAGGACTATGTCTTAGGGTTCTATGTATAAAGTTTCGTACGAATCCGAGGTGTGTTGAGGGTGAAACAGTCAAAATACTGAGAGATGTACGAATATAAGGAAAAAACTTTCGAAAATTGCCATCAAAAAGGGGAATTTTTTTTGAAATGTTGACTTAAGTCTCCGTTTCGACTCCAATATATTCATTTACCCATGAGATCTCTTGGGGAAAAATATCGAACGAGTTGAACACGAGGGTAATACATTTCGGAGAAATTAGTGAAATCTCCAATTCCCCAAAGGGGTACCCCTTTCAGAAATCTTCGATTTCTCTAATATGGATTCGAGCAATGTTTTGATAGTGAATCCTAAAGAATATGCGAGGGTCATGGGCACAAAATTTGTAGGCCTATGTCTTAGGGTTCTATGTATAAATTTTCGTACGAATCCGAGGTGTGTTGAGGGTGAAACAGACAAAATACTGAGAGATGTACGAATATAAGGAAAAAACTTTCGAAAATTGCCATCAAAAAGGGGAATTTTTTTAGAAATGTTGACTTAAGTCTCCGTTTCGACGCCAATATATTCATTTTGCCATGAGATCTCTTGGGGAAAAATATCGAACGAGTTGAACACGAGGGTAATACATTTCGGAGAAATTATGGAAATCTCCAATTCACCAAAGGGGTACCCCTTTCAGAAATCTTCGATTTCTCTAATATGGATCCGTGCAATGTTTTTATAGTGAATACTAAAGAATATGCGAGGGTCATGGGCACAAAAGTTCTAGCCCTATGTCTTAGGATTTAATGAATAAAGTTTCGTATGAATCCGAGGTGTGTTGAGGGTGAAAACAGTCAAAATACTGAGAGATTTACGAATATAAGGAAAAAACTTGCGAAAATTGCCATCAAAAAGGGGAATTTTTTTAGAAATGTTGACTTAAGTCTCCGTTTCGACTCCAATATATTCATTTACCCATGAGATCTCTTGGGGAAAAATATCGAAGAGTTGAACACGAGGGTAATACATTTCGGAGAAATTAGTGAAATCTCCAATTCCCCAAAGGGGTACCCCTTTCAGAAATCTTCGATTTCTCTAATATGGATTCGAGCAATTTTTTGATAGTGAATACTAAAGAATATACGAGGGTCATGGGCACAAAAGTTGTAGGCCTATGTCTTAGGGTTCTATGTACAAAGTTTCGTACGAATCCGAGGTTTGTTGAGGGTGAAATAGTCAAAATACTGAGAGATGTACGAATATAAGGAAAAAACTTTCAAAAATTGCCATCAAAAAGGGGAATTTTTTTAGAAATGTTGACTTAAGTCTCCGTTTCGACTCCAATATATTCATTTACCCATGAGATCTCTTGGGGAAAATATCGAACGAGTTGAACACGAGGGTCATACATTTCGGAGAAATTAGGTAAATCTCCAATTCACCAAAGGGGTACCCCTTTCAGAAATCTTCGATTTCTCTAATATGGATCCGTGCAATGTTTTGATAGTGAATACTAAAGAATATGCGAGGGTCATGGGCACAAAAGTTCTTGCCCTATGTCTTAGGATTTGATGTATAAATTTTCGTACGAATCCGAGGTGTGTTGAGGGTGAAAACAGTCAAAATACTGAGAGATTTACGAATATAAGGAAAAAACTTGCGAAAATTGCCACCAAAAAGGGGAATTTTTTTTTAAATGTTGACTTAAGTCTCCGTTTCGACTCCAATATATTCATTTACCCATGAGATCATTTAGGGAAATATATCGAACGAGTTGAACACGAGGGTAATACATTTCGGAGAAATTATGGAAATCTCCAATTCACCAAAGGGGTACCCCTTTCAGAAATCTTCGATTTCTCTAATATGGATCCGTGCAATGTTTTGATAGTGAATACTAAAGAATATGCGAGGGTCATGGGCACAAAAGTTCTAGCCCTATGTCTTAGGATTTAATGTATAAAGTTTCGTACGAATCCGAGGTGTGTTGAGGGTGTAAACAGTCAAAATACTGAGAGATTTACGAATATAAGGAAAAAACTTGCGAAAATTGCCATCAAAAAGGGGAATTTTTTTAGAAATGTTGACTTAAGTCTCCGTTTCGACTCCAATATATTCATTTACCCATGATATCTCTTGGGGAAAAATATCGAACGAGTTGAACACGAGGGTAATACATTTCGGAGAAATTATGGAAATCTCCAATTCACCAAAGGGGTACCCCTTTCAGAAATCTTCGATTTCTCTAATATGGATTCGAGCAATTTTTTGATAGTGAATACTAAAGAATATGCGAGGGTAATCGACACAAAAGTTGTGGCCCTATGTCTTAGGGTTTAATGTATAAAGTTTCATACAAATCCGAGGTGTGTTGAGGGTGAAACAGTCAAAATACTGAGAGATTTACGAATATAAGGAAAAAACTTGCGAAAATTGCCATCAAAAAGGGGAATTTTTTTAGAAATGTTGACTTAAGTCTCCGTTTCGACTCCAATATATTCATTTACCCATGATATCTCTTGGGGAAAAATATCGAACGAGTTGAACACGAGGGTAATACATTTCGGAGAAATTATGGAAATCTCCAATTCACCAAAGGGGTACCCCTTTCAGAAATCTTCGATTTCTCTAATATGGATTCGAGCAATTTTTTGATAGTGAATACTAAAGAATATGCGAGGGTCATGGGCACAAAAGTTGTAGGCCTATGTCTTAGGGTTCTATGTATAAAGTTTCGTACGAATCCGAGGTGTGTTGAGGGTGAAACAGTCAAAATACTGAGAGATGTACGAATATAAGGAAAAAACTTTCGAAAATTGCCATCAAAAAGGGGAATTTTTTTTGAAATGTTGACTTAAGTCTCCGTTTCGACTCCAATATATTCATTTACCCATGAGATCTCTTGGGGAAAAATATCGAACGAGTTGAACACGAGGGTAATACATTTCGGAGAAATTAGTGAAATCTCCAATTCCCCAAAGGGGTACCCCTTTCAGAAATCTTCGATTTCTCTAATATGGATTCGAGCAATGTTTTGATAGTGAATCCTAAAGAATATGCGAGGGTCATGGGCACAAAATTTGTAGGCCTATGTCTTAGGGTTCTATGTATAAATTTTCGTACGAATCCGAGGTGTGTTGAGGGTGAAACAGACAAAATACTGAGAGATGTACGAATATAAGGAAAAAACTTTCGAAAATTGCCAACAAAAAGGGGAATTTTTTTAGAAATGTTGACTTAAGTCTCCGTTTCGACGCCAATATATTCATTTTGCCATGAGATCTCTTGGGGAAAAATATCGAACGAGTTGAACACGAGGGTAATACATTTCGGAGAAATTATGGAAATCTCCAATTCACCAAAGGGGTACCCCTTTCAGAAATCTTCGATTTCTCTAATATGGATCCGTGCAATGTTTTTATAGTGAATACTAAAGAATATGCGAGGGTCATGGGCACAAAAGTTCTAGCCCTATGTCTTAGGATTTAATGAATAAAGTTTCGTATGAATCCGAGGTGTGTTGAGGGTGAAAACAGTCAAAATACTGAGAGATTTACGAATATAAGGAAAAAACTTGCGAAAATTGCCATCAAAAAGGGGAATTTTTTTAGAAATGTTGACTTAAGTCTCCGTTTCGACTCCAATATATTCATTTACCCATGAGATCTCTTGGGGAAAAATATCGAAGAGTTGAACACGAGGGTAATACATTTCGGAGAAATTAGTGAAATCTCCAATTCCCCAAAGGGGTACCCCTTTCAGAAATCTTCGATTTCTCTAATATGGATTCGAGCAATTTTTTGATAGTGAATACTAAAGAATATACGAGGGTCATGGGCACAAAAGTTGTAGGCCTATATCTTAGGGTTCTATGTACAAAGTTTCGTACGAATCCGAGGTTTGTTGAGGGTGAAATAGTCAAAATACTGAGAGATGTACGAATATAAGGAAAAAACTTTCAAAAATTGCCATCAAAAAGGGGAATTTTTTTAGAAATGTTGACTTAAGTCTCCGTTTCGACTCCAATATATTCATTTACCCATGAGATCTCTTGGGGAAAATATCGAACGAGTTGAACACGAGGGTCATACATTTCGGAGAAATTAGGTAAATCTCCAATTCACCAAAGGGGTACCCCTTTCAGAAATCTTCGATTTCTCTAATATGGATCCGTGCAATGTTTTGATAGTGAATACTAAAGAATATGCGAGGGTCATGGGCACAAAAGTTCTTGCCCTATGTCTTAGGATTTGATGTATAAATTTTCGTACGAATCCGAGGTGTGTTGAGGGTGAAAACAGTCAAAATACTGAGAGATTTACGAATATAAGGAAAAAACTTGCGAAAATTGCCACCAAAAAGGGGAATTTTTTTTTAAATGTTGACTTAAGTCTCCGTTTCGACTCCAATATATTCATTTACCCATGAGATCATTTAGGGAAATATATCGAACGAGTTGAACACGAGGGTAATACATTTCGGAGAAATTATGGAAATCTCCAATTCACCAAAGGGGTACCCCTTTCAGAAATCTTCGATTTCTCTAATATGGATCCGTGCAATGTTTTGATAGTGAATACTAAAGAATATGCGAGGGTCATGGGCACAAAAGTTCTAGCCCTATGTCTTAGGATTTAATGTATAAAGTTTCGTACGAATCCGAGGTGTGTTGAGGGTGTAAACAGTCAAAATACTGAGAGATTTACGAATATAAGGAAAAAACTTGCGAAAATTGCCATCAAAAAGGGGAATTTTTTTAGAAATGTTGACTTAAGTCTCCGTTTCGACTCCAATATATTCATTTACCCATGATATCTCTTGGGGAAAAATATCGAACGAGTTGAACACGAGGGTAATACATTTCGGAGAAATTATGGAAATCTCCAATTCACCAAAGGGGTACCCCTTTCAGAAATCTTCGATTTCTCTAATATGGATTCGAGCAATTTTTTGATAGTGAATACTAAAGAATATGCGAGGGTAATCGACACAAAAGTTGTGGCCCTATGTCTTAGGGTTTAATGTATAAAGTTTCATACAAATCCGAGGTGTGTTGAGGGTGAAACAGTCAAAATACTGAGAGATGTACGAATATAAGGAAAAAACTTTCGAAAATTGCCATCAAAAAGGGGAATTTTTTTTGAAATGTTGACTTAAGTCTCCGTTTCGACTCCAATATATTCATTTACCCATGAGATCTCTTGGGGAAAAATATCGAACGAGTTGAACACGAGGGTAATACATTTCGGAGAAATTAGTGAAATCTCCAATTCACCAAAGGGGTACCCCTTTCAGAAATCTTCGATTTCTCTAATATGGATCCGTGCAATTTTTTGATAGTGAATACTAAAGAATATGCGAGGGTCATCGACACAAAAGTTGTGGCCCTATGTCTTAGGGTTTAATGTATAAAGTTTCATACAAATCCGAGGTGTGTTGAGGGTGAAACAGTCAAAATACTGAGAGATGTACGAATATAAGGAAAAAACTTTCGAAAATTGCCATCAAAAAGGGGAATTTTTTTTGAAATGTTGACTTAAGTCTCCGTTTCGACTACAATATATTCATTTACCCATGAGATCTCTTGGGGAAAAATATCTAACGAGTTGAACACGAGGGTAATACATTTCGGAGAAATTAGTGAAATCTACAATTCACCAAAGGGGTACCCCTTTCAGAAATCTTCGATTTCTCTAATATGGATTCGAGCAATTTTTTGATAGTGAATACTAAAGAATATGCGAGGGTCATCGACACAAAATTTGTGGCCCTATGTCTTAGGGTTTAATGTATAAAGTTTCATACAAATCCGAGGTGTGTTGAGGGTGAAACAGTCAAAATACTGAGAGATGTACGAATATAAGGAAAAAAATTTCGAAAATTGCCATCAAAAAGGGGAATTTTTTTTGAAATGTTGACTTAAGTCTCCGTTTCGACTCCAATATATTCATTTACCCATGAGATCATTTAGGGAAATATATCGAACGAGTTGAACACGAGGGTAATACATTTCGGAGAAATTAGTGAAATCTCCAATTCACCAAAGGGGTACCCCTTTCAGACATCTTCGATTTCTCTAATATGGATTCGAGCAATGATTTGATAGTGAATCCTAAAGAATATGCGAGGGTCATGGGCACAAAAGTTCTAGCCCTATGTCTTAGGATTTAATGTATAAAGTTTCGTACGAATCCGTGGTGTGTTGTGGGTGAAAACAGTCAAAATACTGAGAGATTTACGAATATAAGGAAAAAACTTGCGAAAATTTCCATCAAAAAGGGGAATTTTTTGAGAAATGTTGACTTAAGTCTCCGTTTCGACTCCAATATATTCATTTACCCAGGATATCTCTTGGGGAAAAATATCGAACGAGTTGAACACGAGGGTAATACATTTCGGAGAAATTATGGAAATCTCCAATTCACCAAAGGGGCACCCCTTTCAGAAATCTTCGATTTCTCTAATATGGATTCGAGCAATTTTTTGATAGTGAATACTAAAGAATATGCGAGGGTAATCGACACAAAAGTTGTGGCCCTATGTCTTAGGGTTTAATGTATAAAGTTTCATACAAATCCGAGGTGTGTTGAGGGTGAAACAGTCAAAATACTGAGAGATGTACGAATATAAGGAAAAAACTTTCGAAAATTGCCATCAAAAAGGGGAATTTTTTTTGAAATGTTGACTTAAGTCTCCGTTTCGACTCCAATATATTCATTTACCCATGAGATCTCTTGGGGAAAAATATCGAACGAGTTGAACACGAGGGTAATACATTTCGGAGAAATTATGGAAATCTCCAATTCACCAAAGGGGTACCCCTTTCAGAAATCTTCGATTTCTCTAATATGGATCCGTGCAATTTTTTGATAGTGAATACTAAAGAATATGCGAGGGTCATCGACACAAAAGTTGTGGCCCTATGTCTTAGGGTTTAATGTATAAAGTTTCATACAAATCCGAGGTGTGTTGAGGGTGAAACAGTCAAAATACTGAGAGATGTACGAATATAAGGAAAAAAATTTCGAAAATTGCCATCAAAAAGGGGAATTTTTTTTGAAATGTTGACTTAAGTCTCCGTTTCGACTCCAATATATTCATTTACCCATGAGATCTCTTGGGGAAAAATATCGAACGAGTTGAACACGAGGGTAATACATTTCGGAGAAATTAGTGAAATCTCCAATTCCCCAAAGGGGTACCCCTTTCAGAAATCTTCGATTTCTCTAATATGGATTCGAGCAATGTTTTGATAGTGAATCCTAAAGAATATGCGAGGGTCATGGGCACAAAATTTGTAGGCCTATGTCTTAGGGTTCTATGTATAAAGTTTCGTACGAATCCGAGGTGTGTTGAGGGTGAAACAGACAAAATACTGAGAGATGTACGAATATAAGGAAAAAACTTTCGAAAATTGCCATCAAAAAGGGGAATTTTTTTAGAAATGTTGACTTAAGTCTCCGTTTCGACTCCAATATATTCATTTACCCATGAGATCTCTTGGGGAAAAATATCGAACGAGTTGAACACGAGGGTAATACATTTCGGAGAAATTATGGGAATCTCCAATTCACCAAAGGGGTACCCCTTTCAGAAATCTTCGATTTCTCTAATATGGATCCGTGCAATATTTTGATAGTGAATACTAATGAATATGCGAGGGTCATGGGCACAAAATTTGTAGGCCTATGTCTTAGGGTTCTATGTATAAAGTTTCGTACGAATCCGAGGTGTGTTGAAGGTGAAACAGTCCAAATACTGAGAGATGTACGAATTTAAGGAAAAAACTTTCGAAAATTGCCATCAAAAAGGGGAATTTTTTTTGAAATGTTGACTTAAGTCTCCGTTTCGACTACAATATATTCATTTACCCATGAGATCTCTTGGGGAAAAATATCTAACGAGTTGAACACGAGGGTAATACATTTCGGAGAAATTAGTGAAATCTACAATTCACCAAAGGGGTACCCCTTTCAGAAATCTTCGATTTCTCTAATATGGATTCGAGCAATTTTTTGATAGTGAATACTAAAGAATATGCGAGGGTCATCGACACAAAAGTTGTGGCCCTATGTCTTAGGGTTTAATGTATAAAGTTTCATACAAATCCGAGGTGTGTTGAGGGTGAAACAGTCAAAATACTGAGAGATGTACGAATATAAGGAAAAAAATTTCGAAAATTGCCATCAAAAAGGGGAATTTTTTTTGAAATGTTGACTTAAGTCTCCGTTTCGACTCCAATATATTCATTTACCCATGAGATCATTTAGGGAAATATATCGAACGAGTTGAACACGAGGGTAATACATTTCGGAGAAATTAGTGAAATCTCCAATTCACCAAAGGGGTACCCCTTTCAGACATCTTCGATTTCTCTAATATGGATTCGAGCAATGATTTGATAGTGAATCCTAAAGAATATGCGAGGGTCATGGGCACAAAAGTTCTAGCCCTATGTCTTAGGATTTAATGTATAAAGTTTCGTACGAATCCGTGGTGTGTTGTGGGTGAAAACAGTCAAAATACTGAGAGATTTACGAATATAAGGAAAAAACTTGCGAAAATTTCCATCAAAAAGGGGAATTTTTTGAGAAATGTTGACTTAAGTCTCCGTTTCGACTCCAATATATTCATTTACCCATGATATCTCTTGGGGAAAAATATCGAACGAGTTGAACACGAGGGTAATACATTTCGGAGAAATTATGGAAATCTCCAATTCACCAAAGGGGTACCCCTTTCAGAAATCTTCGATTTCTCAAATATGGATTCGAGCAATTTTTTGATAGTGAATACTAAAGAATATGCGAGGGTAATCGACACAAAAGTTGTGGCCCTATGTCTTAGGGTTTAATGTATAAAGTTTCATACAAATCCGAGGTGTGTTGAGGGTGAAACAGTCAAAATACTGAGAGATGTACGAATATAAGGAAAAAACTTTCGAAAATTGCCATCAAAAAGGGGAATTTTTTTTGAAATGTTGACTTAAGTCTCCGTTTCGACTCCAATATATTCATTTACCCATGAGATCTCTTGGGGAAAAATATCGAACGAGTTGAACACGAGGGTAATACATTTCGGAGAAATTATGGAAATCTCCAATTCACCAAAGGGGTACCCCTTTCAGAAATCTTCGATTTCTCTAATATGGATCCGTGCAATTTTTTGATAGTGAATACTAAAGAATATGCGAGGGTCATCGACACAAAAGTTGTGGCCCTATGTCTTAGGGTTTAATGTATAAAGTTTCATACAAATCCGAGGTGTGTTGAGGGTGAAACAGTCAAAATACTGAGAGATGTACGAATATAAGGAAAAAAATTTCGAAAATTGCCATCAAAAAGGGGAATTTTTTTTGAAATGTTGACTTAAGTCTCCGTTTCGACTCCAATATATTCATTTACCCATGAGATCTCTTGGGGAAAAATATCGAACGAGTTGAACACGAGGGTAATACATTTCGGAGAAATTAGTGAAATCTCCAATTCCCCAAAGGGGTACCCCTTTCAGAAATCTTCGATTTCTCTAATATGGATTCGAGCAATGTTTTGATAGTGAATCCTAAAGAATATGCGAGGGTCATGGGCACAAAATTTGTAGGCCTATGTCTTAGGGTTCTATGTATAAAGTTTCGTACGAATCCGAGGTGTGTTGAGGGTGAAACAGACAAAATACTGAGAGATGTACGAATATAAGGAAAAAACTTTCGAAAATTGCCATCAAAAAGGGGAATTTTTTTAGAAATGTTGACTTAAGTCTCCGTTTCGACTCCAATATATTCATTTACCCATGAGATCTCTTGGGGAAAAATATCGAACGAGTTGAACACGAGGGTAATACATTTCGGAGAAATTATGGGAATCTCCAATTCACCAAAGGGGTACCCCTTTCAGAAATCTTCGATTTCTCTAATATGGATCCGTGCAATATTTTGATAGTGAATACTAATGAATATGCGAGGGTCATGGGCACAAAATTTGTAGGCCTATGTCTTAGGGTTCTATGTATAAAGTTTCGTACGAATCCGAGGTGTGTTGAAGGTGAAACAGTCCAAATACTGAGAGATGTACGAATTTAAGGAAAAAACTTTCGAAAATTGCCATCAAAAAGGGGAATTTTTTTTGAAATGTTGACTTAAGTCTCCGTTTCGACTACAATATATTCATTTACCCATGAGATCTCTTGGGGAAAAATATCTAACGAGTTGAACACGAGGGTAATACATTTCGGAGAAATTAGTGAAATCTACAATTCACCAAAGGGGTACCCCTTTCAGAAATCTTCGATTTCTCTAATATGGATTCGAGCAATTTTTTGATAGTGAATACTAAAGAATATGCGAGGGTCATCGACACAAAAGTTGTGGCCCTATGTCTTAGGGTTTAATGTATAAAGTTTCATACAAATCCGAGGTGTGTTGAGGGTGAAACAGTCAAAATACTGAGAGATGTACGAATATAAGGAAAAAAATTTCGAAAATTGCCATCAAAAAGGGGAATTTTTTTTGAAATGTTGACTTAAGTCTCCGTTTCGACTCCAATATATTCATTTACCCATGAGATCATTTAGGGAAATATATCGAACGAGTTGAACACGAGGGTAATACATTTCGGAGAAATTAGTGAAATCTCCAATTCACCAAAGGGGTACCCCTTTCAGACATCTTCGATTTCTCTAATATGGATTCGAGCAATGATTTGATAGTGAATCCTAAAGAATATGCGAGGGTCATGGGCACAAAAGTTCTAGCCCTATGTCTTAGGATTTAATGTATAAAGTTTCGTACGAATCCGTGGTGTGTTGTGGGTGAAAACAGTCAAAATACTGAGAGATTTACGAATATAAGGAAAAAACTTGCGAAAATTTCCATCAAAAAGGGGAATTTTTTGAGAAATGTTGACTTAAGTCTCCGTTTCGACTCCAATATATTCATTTACCCATGATATCTCTTGGGGAAAAATATCGAACGAGTTGAACACGAGGGTAATACATTTCGGAGAAATTATGGAAATCTCCAATTCACCAAAGGGGTACCCCTTTCAGAAATCTTCGATTTCTCAAATATGGATTCGAGCAATTTTTTGATAGTGAATACTAAAGAATATGCGAGGGTAATCGACACAAAAGTTGTGGCCCTATGTCTTAGGGTTTAATGTATAAAGTTTCATACAAATCCGAGGTGTGTTGAGGGTGAAACAGTCAAAATACTGAGAGATGTACGAATATAAGGAAAAAACTTTCGAAAATTGCCATCAAAAAGGGGAATTTTTTTTGAAATGTTGACTTAAGTCTCCGTTTCGACTCCAATATATTCATTTACCCATGAGATCTCTTGGGGAAAAATATCGAACGAGTTGAACACGAGGGTAATACATTTCGGAGAAATTATGGAAATCTCCAATTCACCAAAGGGGTACCCCTTTCAGAAATCTTCGATTTCTCTAATATGGATCCGTGCAATTTTTTGATAGTGAATACTAAAGAATATGCGAGGGTCATCGACACAAAAGTTGTGGCCCTATGTCTTAGGGTTTAATGTATAAAGTTTCATACAAATCCGAGGTGTGTTGAGGGTGAAACAGTCAAAATACTGAGAGATGTACGAATATAAGGAAAAAAATTTCGAAAATTGCCATCAAAAAGGGGAATTTTTTTTGAAATGTTGACTTAAGTCTCCGTTTCGACTCCAATATATTCATTTACCCATGAGATCTCTTGGCGAAAAATATCGAACGAGTTGAACACGAGGGTAATACATTTCGGAGAAATTAGTGAAATCTCCAATTCCCCAAAGGGGTACCCCTTTCAGAAATCTTCGATTTCTCTAATATGGATTCGAGCAATGTTTTGATAGTGAATCCTAAAGAATATGCGAGGGTCATGGGCACAAAATTTGTAGGCCTATGTCTTAGGGTTCTATGTATAAAGTTTCGTACGAATCCGAGGTGTGTTGAGGGTGAAACAGACAAAATACTGAGAGATGTACGAATATAAGGAAAAAACTTTCGAAAATTGCCATCAAAAAGGGGAATTTTTTTAGAAATGTTGACTTAAGTCTCCGTTTCGACTCCAATATATTCATTTACCCATGAGATCTCTTGGGGAAAAATATCGAACGAGTTGAACACGAGGGTAATACATTTCGGAGAAATTATGGAAATCTCCAATTCACCAAAGGGGTACCCCTTTCAGAAATCTTCGATTTCTCTAATATGGATCCGTGCAATGTTTTGATAGTGAATACTAATGAATATGCGAGGGTCATGGGCACAAAATTTGTAGGCCTATGTCTTAGGGTTCTATGTATAAAGTTTCGTACGAATCCGAGGTGTGTTGAAGGTGAAACAGTCCAAATACTGAGAGATGTACGAATATAAGGAAAAAACTTTCGAAAATTGCCATCAAAAAGGGGAATTTTTTTTGAAATGTTGACTTAAGTCTCCGTTTCGACTACAATATATTCATTTACCCATGAGATCTCTTGGGGAAAAATATCGAACGAGTTGAACACGAGGGTAATACATTTCGGAGAAATTATGGAAATCTCCAATTCACCAAAGGGGTACCCCTTTCAGAAATCTTCGATTTCTCTAATATGGATCCGTGCAATGTTTTGATAGTGAATACTAATGAATATGCGAGGGTCATGGGCACAAAATTTGTAGGCCTATGTCTTAGGGTTCTATGTATAAAGTTTCGCACGAATCCGAGGTGTGTTGAAGGTGAAACAGTCCAAATACTGAGAGATGTACGAATATAAGGAAAAAACTTTCGAAAATTGCCATCAAAAAGGGGAATTTTTTTTGAAATGTTGACTTAAGTCTCCGTTTTGACTCCAATATATTCATTTACCCATGAGATCTCTTGGGGAAAAATATCGAACGAGTTGAACACGAGGGTAATACATTTCGGAGAAATTATGGAAATCTCCAATTCACCAAAGGGGTACCCCTTTCAGAAATCTTCGATTTCTCTAATATGGATCCGTGCAATGTTTTGATAGTGAATACTACAGAATATGCGAGGGTCATGGGCACAAAAGTTCTAGACCTATGTCTTAGGATTTAATGTATAAAGTTTCGTACGAATCTGAGATGTGTTGAGGGTTAAAACAGTCAAAATACTTAGAGATTTACGAATATAAGGAAAAAACTTGCGAAAATTGCCATCAAAAAGGGGAATTTTTTTAGAAATGTTGACTTAAGTCTCTGTTTCGACTCCAATATATTCATTTACCCATGATATCTCTTGGGGAAAAATATCGAACGAGTTGAACACGAGGGTAATACATTTCGGAGAAATTATGGAAATCTCCAATTCACCAAAGGGGTACCCCTTTCAGAAATCTTCGATTTCTCTAATATGGATTCGAGCAATTTTTTGATAGTGAATACTAAAGAATATGCGAGGGTAATCGACACAAAAGTTGTGGCCCTATGTCTTAGGGTTTAATGTATAAAGTTTCATACAAATCCGAGGTGTGTTGAGGGTGAAACAGTCAAAATACTGAGAGATGTACGAATATAAGGAAAAAACTTTCGAAAATTGCCATCAAAAAGGGGAATTTTTTTAGAAATGTTGACTTAAGTCTCCGTTTCGACTCCAATATATTCATTTACCCATGAGATCTCTTGGGGAAAAATATCGAACGAGTTGAACACGAGGGTAATACATTTCGGAGAAATTATGGAAATCTCCAATTCACCAAAGGGGTACCCCTTTCAGAAATCTTCGATTTCTCTAATATGGATTCGAGCAATTTTTTGATAGTGAATACTAAAGAATATGCGAGGGTAATCGACACAAAAGTTGTGGCCCTATGTCTTAGGGTTTAATGTATAAAGTTTCATACAAATCCGAGGTGTGTTGAGGGTGAAACAGTCAAAATACTGAGAGATGTACGAATATAAGGAAAAAACTTTCGAAAATTGCCATCAAAAAGGGGAATTTTTTTAGAAATGTTGACTTAAATCTCCGTTTCGACTCCAATATATTCATTTACCCATGAGATCTCTTGGGGAAAAATATCGAACGAGTTGAACACGAGGGTAATACATTTCGGAGAAATTAGTGAAATCTCCAATTCCCCAAAGGGGTACCCCTTTCAGAAATCTTCGATTTCTCTAATATGGATTCGAGCAATGTTTTGATAGTGAGTCCTAAAGAATATGCGAGGGTCATGGGCACAAAATTTGTAGGCCTATGTCTTAGGGTTCTATGTATATAGTTTCGTACGAATCAGAGGTGTGTTGAGGGTGAAACAGTCAAAATACTGAGAGATGTACGAATATAAGGAAAAAACTTTCGAAAATTGCCATCAAAAAGGGGAATTTTTTTAGAAATGTTGACTTAAGTCTCCGTTTCGACTCCAATATATTCATTTACCCATGAGATCTCTTGGGGAAAAATATCAAACGAGTTGAACACGAGGGTAATACATTTCGGAGAAATTAGTGAAATCTCCAATTCCCCAAAGGGGTACCCCTTTCAGAAATCTTCGATTTCTCTAATATGGATTCGAGCAATGTTTTGATAGTGAGTCCTAAAGAATATGCGAGGGTCATGGGCACAAAAGTTCTAGGCCTATGTCTTAGGGTTCTATGTATATAGTTTCGTACGAATCAGAGGTGTGTTGAGGGTGAAACAGACAAAATACTGAGAGATGTACGAATATAAGGAAAAAACTTTCGAAAATTGCCATCAAAAAGGGGAATTTTTTTAGAAATGTTGACTTAAGTCTCCGTTTCGACTCCAATATATTCATTTTGCCATGAGATCTCTTGGGGAAAAATATCGAACGAGTTGAACACGAGGGTAATACATTTCGGAGACATTATGGAAATCTCCAATTCACCAAAGGGGTACCCCTTTCAGAAATCTTCGATTTCTCTAATATGGATCCGTGCAATGTTTTGATAGTGAATACTACAGAATATGCGAGGGTCATGGGCACAAAAGTTCTAGCCCTATGTCTGAGGATTTAATGTATAAAGTTTCGTACGAATCCGAGGTGTGTTGAGGGTGAAAACAGTCAAAATACTGAGAGATTTACGAATATAAGGAAAAAACTTTCGAAAATTGCCATCAAAAAGGGGAATTTTTTTAGAAATGTTGACTTAAGTCTCCGTTTCGACTCCAATATATTCATTTACCCATGAGATCTCTTGGGGAAAAATATCAAACGAGTTGAACACGAGGGTAATACATTTCGGAGAAATTAGTGAAATCTCCAATTCCCCAAAGGGGTACCCCTTTCAGAAATCTTCGATTTCTCTAATATGGATTCGAGCAATGTTTTGATAGTGAATCCTAAAGAATATGCGAGGGTCATGGGCACAAAATTTGTAGGCCTATGTCTTAGGGTTCTATGTATAAAGTTTCGTATGAATCCGAGGTGTGTTGAGGGTGAAACAGACAAAATACTGAGAGATGTACGAATATAAGGAAAAAACTTTCGAAAATTGCCATCAAAAAGGGGAATTTTTTTAGAAATGTTGACTTAAGTCTCCGTTTCGACTCCAATATATTCATTTACCCATGAGATCTCTTGGGGAAAAATATCGAACGAGTTGAACACGAGGGTAATACATTTCGGAGAAATTAGTGAAATCTCCAATTCCCCAAAGGGGTACCCCTTTCAGAAATCTTCGATTTCTCTAATATGGATTCGAGCAATGTTTTGATAGTGAATCCTAAAGAATATGCGAGGGTCATGGGCACAAAATTTGTAGGCCTATGTCTTAGGGTTCTATGTATAAAGTTTCGTATGAATCCGAGGTGTGTTGAGGGTGAAACAGACAAAATACTGAGAGATGTACGAATATAAGGAAAAAACTTTCGAAAATTGCCATCAAAAAGGGGAATTTTTTTAGAAATGTTGACTTAAGTCTCCGTTTCGACTCCAATATATTCATTTACCCATGAGATCTCTTGGGGAAAAATATCGAACGAGTTGAACACGAGGGTAATACATTTCGGAGAAATTAGTGAAATCTCCAATTCCCCAAAGGGGTACCCCTTTCAGAAATCTTCGATTTCTCTAATATGGATTCGAGCAATGTTTTGATAGTGAGTCCTAAAGAATATGCGAGGGTCATGGGCACAAAATTTGTAGGCCTATGTCTTAGGGTTCTATGTATATAGTTTCGTACGAATCAGAGGTGTGTTGAGGGTGAAACAGACAAAATACTGAGAGATGTACGAATATAAGGAAAAAACTTTCGAAAATTGCCATCAAAAAGGGGAATTTTTTTAGAAATGTTGACTTAAGTCTCCGTTTCGACTCCAATATATTCATTTTGCCATGAGATCTCTTGGGGAAAAATATCGAACGAGTTGAACACGAGGGTAATACATTTCGGAGAAATTATGGAAATCTCCAATTCACCAAATGGGTACCCCTTTCAGAAATCTTCGATTTCTCTAATATGGATCCGTGCAATGTTTTTATAGTGAATACTAAAGAATATGCGAGGGTCATGGGCACAAAAGTTGTAGGCCTATGTCTTAGGATTTAATGAATAAAGTTTCGTACGAATCCGAGGTTTGTTGAGGGTGAAACAGTCAAAATACTGAGAGATTTACGAATATAAGGAAAAAACTTGCGAAAATTGCCATCAAAAAGGGGAATTTTTTTAGAAATGTTGACTTAAGTCTCCGTTTCGACTCCAATATATTCATTTACCCATGAGATCTCTTGGGGAAAAATATCGAACGAGTTGAACACGAGGGTAATACATTTCGGAGAAATTAGTGAAATCTCCAATTCCCCAAAGGGGTACCCCTTTCAGAAATCTTCGATTTCTCTAATATGGATTCGAGCAATGATTTGATAGTGAATCCTAAAGAATATGCGAGGGTCATGGGCACAAAATTTGTAGGCCTATGTCTTAGGGTTCTATGCATAAAGTTTCGTACGAATCCGAGGTTTGTTGAGGGTGAAACACTCAAAATACTGAGAGATGTACGAATATAAGGAAAAAACTTTCGAAAATTGCCATCAGAAAGGGGAATTTTTTTAGAAATGTTGACTTAAGTCTCCGTTTCGACTCCAATATATTCATTTACCCATGAGATCTCTTGGGGAAAAATATCGAACGAGTTGAACACGAGGGTAATACATTTCGGAGAAATTATGGAAATCTCCAATTCACCAAAGGGGTACCCCTTTCAGAAATCTTCGATTTCTCTAATATGGATCCGTGCAATGTTTTGATAGTGAATACTACAGAATATGCGAGGGTCATGGGCACAAAAGTTCTAGACCTATGTCTTAGGATTTAATGTATAAAGTTTCGTACGAATCTGAGATGTGTTGAGGGTGAAAACAGTCAAAATACTTAGAGATTTACGAATATAAGGAAAAAACTTTCGAAAATTGCCATCAAAAAGGGGAATTTTTTTAGAAATGTTGACTTAAGTCTCCGTTTCGACTCCAATATATTCATTTACCCATGAGATCTCTTGGGGAAAAATATCGAACGAGTTGAACACGAGGGTAATACATTTCGGAGAAATTATGGAAATCTCCAATTCACCAAAGGGGTACCCCTTTCAGAAATCTTCGATTTCTCTAATATGGATCCGTGCAATGTTTTGATAGTGAATACTACAGAATATGCGAGGGTCATGGGCACAAAAGTTCTAGCCCTATGTCTTAGGATTTAATGTATAAATTTTCGTACGAATCCGAGGTGTGTTGAGGGTGAAAACAGTCAAAATACTGAGAGATTTACGAATATAAGGAAAAAACTTGCGAAAATTGCCATCAAAAAGGGGAATTTTTTTAGAAATGTTGACTTAAGTCTCCGTTTCGACTCCAATATATTCATTTACCCATGAGATCTCTTGGGGAAAAATATCGAACGAGTTGAACACGAGGGTAATACATTTCGGAGAAATTATGGAAATCTCCAATTCACCAAAGGGGTACCCCTTTCAGAAATCTTCGATTTCTCTAATATGGATCCGTGCAATGTTTTGATAGTGAATACTACAGAATATGCGAGGGTCATGGGCACAAAAGTTCTAGCCCTATGTCTTAGGATTTAATGTATAAATTTTCGTACGAATCCGAGGTGTGTTGAGGGTGAAAACAGTCAAAATACTGAGAGATTTACGAATATAAGGAAAAAACTTGCGAAAATTGCCATCAAAAAGGGGAATTTTTTTAGAAATGTTGACTTAAGTCTCCGTTTCGACTCCAATATATTCATTTACCCATGAGATCTCTTGGGGAAAAATATCGAACGAGTTGAACACGAGGGTAATACATTTCGGAGAAATTATGGAAATCTCCAATTCACCAAAGGGGTACCCCTTTCAGAAATCTTCGATTTCTCTAATATGGATCCGTGCAATGTTTTGATAGTGAATACTAAAGAATATGCGAGGGTCATGGGCACAAAATTTGTAGGCCTTTGTCTTAGGGTTCTATGTATAAAGTTTCGTACGAATCTGAGGTGTGTTGAGGGTGAAAACAGTCATAATACTGAGAGATGTACGAATATAAGGAAAAAACTTGCGAAAATTGCCATCAAAAAGGGGAATTTTTTTAGAAATGTTGACTTAAGTCTCCGTTTCGACTCCAATATATTCATTTACCCATGAGATCTCTTGTGGAAAAATATCGAACGAGTTGAACACGAGGGTAATACATTTCGGAGAAATTATGGAAATCTCCAATTCAACAAAGGGGTACCCCTTTCAGAAATCTTCGATTTCTCTAATATGGATCCGTGCAATGTTTTGATAGTGAATACTAAAGAATATGCGAGGGTCATGGGCACAAAAGTTCTAGCCCTACGTCTTAGGATTTAATGTATAAAGTTTCGTACGAATCCGAGGTGTGTTGAGGGTGAAAACAGTCAAAATACTGAGAGATTTACGAATATAAGGAAAAAACTTGCGAAAATTGCCATCAAAAAGGGGAATTTTTTTAGAAATGTTGACTTAAGTCTCCGTTTCGACTCCAATATATTCATTTACCCATGAGATCTCTTGGGGAAAAATATCGAACGAGTTGAACACGAGGGTAATACATTTCGGAGAAATTATGGAAATCTCCAATTCCCCAAAGGGGTACCCCTTTCAGAAATCTTCGATTTCTCTAATATGGATCCGTGCAATGTTTTGATAGTGAATACTAAAGAATATGCGAGGGTCATGGGCACAAAAGTTCTAGCCCTATGTCCTAGGTTTTAATGTATAAATTTTCGTACGAATCCGAGGTGTGTTGAGGGTGAAAACAGTCAAAATACTGAGAGATTTACGAATATAAGGAAAAAACTTGCGAAAATTGCCATCAAAAAGGGGAATTTTTTTAGAAATGTTGACTTAAGTCTCCGTTTCGACTCCAATATATTCATTTACCCATGAGATCTCTTGGGGAAAAATATCGAACGAGTTGAACACGAGGGTAATACATTTCGGAGAAATTATGGAAATCTCCAATTCACCAAAGGGGTACCCCTTTCAGAAATCTTCGATTTCTCTAATATGGATCCGTGCAATGTTTTGATAGTGAATACTACAGAATATGCGAGGGTCATGGGCACAAAAGTTCTAGCCCTATGTCCTAGGTTTTAATGTATAAATTTTCGTACGAATCCGAGGTGTGTTGAGGGTGAAAACAGTCAAAATACTGAGAGATTTACGAATATAAGGAAAAAACTTTCGAAAATTGCCATCAAAAAGGGGAATTTTTTTAGAAATGTTGACTTAAGTCTCCGTTTCGACTCCAATATATTCATTTACCCATGAGATCTCTTGGGGAAAAATATCGAATGAGTTGAACACGAGGGTAATACATTTCGGAGAAATTAGTGAAATCTCCAATTCCCCAAAGGGGTACCCCTTTCAGAAATCTTCGATTTCTCTAATATGGATTCGAGCAATTTTTTGATAGTGAATACTAAAGAATATGCGAGGGTCATGGGCACAAAAGTTGTAGGCCTATGTCTTAGGGTTCTATGTATAAAGTTTCGTACGAATCCGAGGTTTGTTGAGGGTGAAACAGTCAAAATACTGAGAGATGTACGAATATAAGGAAAAAACTTTCGAAAATTGCCATCAAAAAGGGGAATTTTTTTAGAAATGTTGACTTAAGTCTCCGTTTCGACTCCAATATATTCATTTACCCATGAGATCTCTTGGGGAAAAATATCGAACGAGTTGAACACGAGGGTAATACATTTCGGAGAAATTAGTGAAATCTCCAATTCCCCAAAGGGGTACCCCTTTCCGAAATCTTCGATTTCTCTAATATGGATTCGAGCAATGATTTGATAGTGAATCCTAAAGAATATGCGAGGGTCATGGGCACAAAATTTGTAGGCCTATGTCTTAGGGTTCTATGCATAAAGTTTCGTACGAATCCGAGGTGTGTTGAGGGTGAAACACTCAAAATACTGAGAGATGTACGAATATAAGGAAAAAACTTTCGAAAATTGCCATCAGAAAGGGGAATTTTTTTAGAAATGTTGACTTAAGTCTCCGTTTCGACTCCAATATATTCATTTACCCATGAGATCTCTTGGGGAAAAATATCGAACGAGTTGAACACGAGGGTAATACATTTCGGAGAAATTATGGAAATCTCCAATTCACCAAAGGGGTACCCCTTTCAGAAATCTTCGATTTCTCTAATATGGATCCGTGCAATGTTTTGATAGTGAATACTACAGAATATGCGAGGGTCATGGGCACAAAAGTTCTAGACCTATGTCTTAGGATTTAATGTATAAAGTTTCGTACGAATCTGAGATGTGTTGAGGGTGAAAACAGTCAAAATACTTAGAGATTTACGAATATAAGGAAAAAACTTTCGAAAATTGCCATCAAAAAGGGGAATTTTTTTAGAAATGTTGACTTAAGTCTCCGTTTCGACTCCAATATATTCATTTACCCATGAGATCTCTTGGGGAAAAATATCGAACGAGTTGAACACGAGGGTAATACATTTCGGAGAAATTATGGAAATCTCCAATTCACCAAAGGGGTACCCCTTTCAGAAATCTTCGATTTCTCTAATATGGATCCGTGCAATGTTTTGATAGTGAATACTACAGAATATGCGAGGGTCATGGGCACAAAAGTTCTAGCCCTATGTCTTAGGATTTAATGTATAAATTTTCGTACGAATCCGAGGTGTGTTGAGGGTGAAAACAGTCAAAATACTGAGAGATTTACGAATATAAGGAAAAAACTTGCGAAAATTGCCATCAAAAAGGGGAATTTTTTTAGAAATGTTGACTTAAGTCTCCGTTTCGACTCCAATATATTCATTTACCCATGAGATCTCTTGGGGAAAAATATCGAACGAGTTGAACACGAGGGTAATACATTTCGGAGAAATTATGGAAATCTCCAATTCACCAAAGGGGTACCCCTTTCAGAAATCTTCGATTTCTCTAATATGGATCCGTGCAATGTTTTGATAGTGAATACTAAAGAATATGCGAGGGTCATGGGCACAAAATTTGTAGGCCTTTGTCTTAGGGTTCTATGTATAAAGTTTCGTACGAATCTGAGGTGTGTTGAGGGTGAAAACAGTCATAATACTGAGAGATGTACGAATATAAGGAAAAAACTTGCGAAAATTGCCATCAAAAAGGGGAATTTTTTTAGAAATGTTGACTTAAGTCTCCGTTTCGACTCCAATATATTCATTTACCCATGAGATCTCTTGTGGAAAAATATCGAACGAGTTGAACACGAGGGTAATACATTTCGGAGAAATTATGGAAATCTCCAATTCAACAAAGGGGTACCCCTTTCAGAAATCTTCGATTTCTCTAATATGGATCCGTGCAATGTTTTGATAGTGAATACTAAAGAATATGCGAGGGTCATGGGCACAAAAGTTCTAGCCCTACGTCTTAGGATTTAATGTATAAAGTTTCGTACGAATCCGAGGTGTGTTGAGGGTGAAAACAGTCAAAATACTGAGAGATTTACGAATATAAGGAAAAAACTTGCGAAAATTGCCATCAAAAAGGGGAATTTTTTTAGAAATGTTGACTTAAGTCTCCGTTTCGACTCCAATATATTCATTTACCCATGAGATCTCTTGGGGAAAAATATCGAACGAGTTGAACACGAGGGTCATACATTTCGGAGAAATTAGGGAAATCTCCAATTCACCAAAGGGGTACCCCTTTCAGAAATCTTCGATTTCTCTAATATGGATCCGTGCAATGTTTTGATAGTGAATACTAAAGAATATGCGAGGGTCATGGGCACAAAATTTCTTGCCCTATGTCTTAGGATTTGATGTATAAATTTTCGTACGAATCCGAGGTGTGTTGAGGGTGAAAACAGTCAAAATACTGAGAGATTTACGAATATAAGGAAAAAACTTGCGAAAATTGCCATCAAAAAGGGGAATTTTTTTAGAAATGTTGACTTAAGTCTCCGTTTCGACTCCAATATATTCATTTACCCATGAGATCTCTTGGGGAAAAATATCGAACGAGTTGAACACGAGGGTAATACATTTCGGAGAAATTATGGAAATCTCCAATTCACCAAAGGGGTACCCCTTTCAGAAATCTTCGATTTCTCTAATATGGATCCGTGCAATGTTTTGATAGTGAATACTACAGAATATGCGAGGGTCATGGGCACAAAAGTTCTAGCCCTATGTCCTAGGTTTTAATGTATAAATTTTCGTACGAATCCGAGGTGTGTTGAGGGTGAAAACAGTCAAAATACTGAGAGATTTACGAATATAAGGAAAAAACTTGCGAAAATTGCCATCAAAAAGGGGAATTTTTTTAGAAATGTTGACTTAAGTCTCCGTTTCGACTCCAATATATTCATTTACCCATGAGATCTCTTGGGGAAAAATATCGAACGAGTTGAACACGAGGGTAATACATTTCGGAGAAATTATGGAAATCTCCAATTCACCAAAGGGGTACCCCTTTCAGAAATCTTCGATTTCTCTAATATGGATCCGTGCAATGTTTTGATAGTGAATACTACAGAATATGCGAGGGTCATGGGCACAAAAGTTCTAGCCCTATGTCCTAGGTTTTAATGTATAAATTTTCGTACGAATCCGAGGTGTGTTGAGGGTGAAAACAGTCAAAATACTGAGAGATTTACGAATATAAGGAAAAAACTTGCGAAAATTGCCATCAAAAAGGGGAATTTTTTTAGAAATGTTGACTTAAGTCTCCGTTTCGACTCCAATATATTCATTTACCCATGAGATCTCTTGGGGAAAAATATCGAACGAGTTGAACACGAGGGTAATACATTTCGGAGACATTATGGAAATCTCCAATTCACCAAAGGGGTACCCCTTTCAGAAATCTTCGATTTCTCTAATATGGATCCGTGCAATGTTTTGATAGTGAATACTAAAGAATATGCGAGGGTCATGGGCACAAAATTTCTAGCCCTATGTCTTAGGATTTAATGTATAAAGTTTCGTACGAATCCGAGGTGCGTTGAGGGTGAAAACAGTCAAAATACTGAGAGATTTACGAATATAAGGAAAAAACTTGCGAAAATTGCCATCAAAAAGGGGAATTTTTTTAGAAATGTTGACTTAAGTCACCGTTTCGACTCCAATATATTCATTTACCCATGAGATCTCTTGGGGAAAAATATCGAACGAGTTGAACACGAGGGTAATACATTTCGGAGACATTATGGAAATCTCCAATTCACCAAAGGGGTACCCCTTTCAGAAATCTTCGATTTCTCTAATATGGATCCGTGCAATGTTTTGATAGTGAATACTAAAGAATATGCGAGGGTCATGGGCACAAAAGTTCTAGCCCTATGTCTTAGGATTTAATGTATAAAGTTTCGTACGAATCCGAGGTGTGTTGAGGGTGAAAACAGTCAAAATACTGAGAGATTTACGAATATAAGGAAAAAACTTGCGAAAATTGCCATCAAAAAGGGGAATTTTTTTAGAAATGTTGACTTAAGTCTCCGTTTCGACTCCAATATATTCATTTACCCATGAGATCTCTTGGGGAAAAATATCGAACGAGTTGAACACGAGGGTAATACATTTCGGAGAAATTATGGAAATCTCCAATTCACCAAAGGGGTACCCCTTTCAGAAATCTTCGATTTCTCTAATATGGATCCGTGCAATGTTTTGATAGTGAATACTAAAGAATATGCGAGGGTCATGGGCACAAAATTTGTAGGCCTATGTCTTAGGGTTCTATGTATAAAGTTTCGTACGAATCTGAGGTGTGTTGAGGGTGAAAACAGTCATAATACTGAGAGATTTACGAATATAAGGAAAAAACTTGCGAAAATTGCCATCAAAAAGGGGAATTTTTTTAGAAATGTTGACTTAAGTCTCCGTTTCGACTCCAATATATTCATTTACCCATGAGATCTCTTGGGGAAAAATATCGAACGAGTTGAACACGAGGGTCATACATTTCGGAGAAATTAGGGAAATCTCCAATTCACCAAAGGGGTACCCCTTTCAGAAATCTTCGATTTCTCTAATATGGATCCGTGCAATGTTTTGATAGTGAATACTATAGAATATGCGAGGGTCATGGGCACAAAAGTTCTAGCCCTATGTCTTAGGATTTGATGTATAAATTTTCGTACGAATCCGAGGTGTGTTGAGGGTGAAAACAGTCAAAATACTGAGAGATTTACGAATATAAGGAAAAAACTTGCGAAAATTTCCATCAAAAAGGGGAATTTTTTTAGAAATGTTGACTTAAGTCTCCGTTTCGACTCCAATATATTCATTTACCCATGAGATCTCTTGGGGAAAAATATCGAACGAGTTGAACACGAGGGTCATACATTTCGGAGAAATTAGGGAAATCTCCAATTCACCAAAGGGGTACCCCTTTCAGAAATCTTCGATTTCTCTAATATGGATCCGTGCAATGTTTTGATAGTGAATACTATAGAATATGCGAGGGTCATGGGCACAAAATTTCTTGCCCTATGTCTTAGGATTTGATGTATAAATTTTCGTACGAATCCGAGGTGTGTTGAGGGTGAAAACAGTCAAAATACTGAGAGATTTACGAATATAAGGAAAAAACTTGCGAAAATTGCCACCAAAAAGGGGAATTTTTTTTGAAATGTTGACTTAAGTCTCCGTTTCGACTCCAATATATTCATTTACCCATGAGATCATTTAGGGAAATATATCGAACGAGTTGAACACGAGGGTAATACATTTCGGAGAAATTAGTGAAATCTCCAATTCACCAAAGGGGTACCCCTTTCAGACATCTTCGATTTCTCTAATATGGATTCGAGCAATGATTTGATAGTGAATCCTAAATAATATGCGAGGGTCATGGGCACAAAATTTGTAGGCCTATGTCTTAGGGTTCTATGTATAAAGTTTCGTACGAATCCGAGGTGTGTTGAGGGTGAATACAGTCAAAATACTGAGAGATTTACGAATATAAGGAAAAAACTTGCGAAAATTGCCATCAAAAAGGGGTATTTTTTTAGAAATGTTGACTTAAGTCTCCGTTTCGACTCCAATATATTCATTTACCCATGAGATCTCGTGGGGAAAAATATCGAACGAGTTGAACACGAGGGTAATACATTTCGGAGAAATTAGTGATATCTCCAATTCCCCAAAGGGGTACCCCTTTCCGAAATCTTTGATATCTCTAATATGGATTCGAGCAATGTTTTGATAGTGAATCCTAAAGAATATGCGAGGGTCATGGGCACAAAATTTGTAGGCCTATGTCTTAGGGTTCTATGTATAAAGTTTCGTACGAATCCGAGGTGTGTTTAGGGTGAAACAGTCAAAATACTGAGAGATGTACGAATATAAGGAAAAAACTTTCGAAAATTGCCATCAAAAAGGGGAATTTTTTTAGAAATGTTGACTTAAGTCTCCGTTTCGACTCCAATATATTCATTTACCCATGAGATCTCTTGGGGAAAAATATCGAACGAGTTGAACACGAGGGTAATACATTTCGGAGAAATTATGGAAATCTCCCATTCACCAAAGGGGTACCCCTTTCAGAAATCTTCGATTTCTCTAATATGGATCCGTGCAATGTTTTGATAGTGAATACTAAAGAATATGCGAGGGTCATGGGCACAAAAGTTCTTGCCCTATGTCTTAGGATTTAATGAATAAAGTTTCGTACGAATCCGAGGTGTGTTGAGGGTGAAAACAGTCAAAATACTGAGAGATTTACGAATATAAGGAAAAAACTTGCGAAAATTTCCATCAAAAAGGGGAATTTTTTTAGCAATGTTGACTTAAGTCTCCGTTTCGACTCCAATATATTCATTTACCCATGAGATCTCTTGGGGAAAAATATCGAACGAGTTGAACACGAGGGTAATACATTTCGGAGAAATTAGTGAAATCTCCAATTCCCCAAAGGGGTACCCCTTTCAGAAATCTTCGATTTCTCTAATATGGATTCGAGCAATTTTTTGATCGTGAATACTAAAGAATATGCGAGGGTCATGGGCACAAAAGTTGTAGGCCTATGTCTTAGGGTTCTATGTATAAAGTTTTGTACGAATCCGAGGTTTTTTGAGGGTGAAACAGTCAAAATACTGAGAGATGTACGAATATAAGGAAAAAATTTTCGAAAATTGCCATCAAAAAGGGGAATTTTTTTAGAAATGTTGACTTAAGTCTCCGTTTCGACTCCAATATATTCATTTACCCATGAGATCCCTTGGGGAAAAATATCGAACGAGTTGAACACGAGGGTAATACATTTCGGAGAAATTATGGAAATCTCCAATTCAACAAAGGGGTACCCCTTTCAGAAATCTTCGATTTCTCTAATATGGATCCGTCCAATGTTTTGATAGTGAATACTAAAGAATATGCGAGGGTCATGGGCACAAAAGTTCTAGCCCTATGTCTTAGGATTTAATGTATAAAGTTTCGTACGAATCCGAGGTGTGTTGAGGGTGAAAACAGTCAAAATACTGAGAGATTTACGAATATAAGGAAAAAACTTTCGAAAATTGCCATCAAAAAGGGGAATTTTTTTAGAAATGTTGACTTAAGTCTCCGTTTCGACTACAATATATTCATTTACCCATGAGATATCTTGGGGAAAAATATCGAACGAGTTGAACACGAGGGTAATACATTTCGGAGAAATTAGTGAAATCTCCAATTCCCCAAAGGGGTACCCCTTTCAGAAATCTTCGATTTCTCTAATATGGATTCGAGCAATGTTTTGATAGTGAATCCTAAAGAATATGCGAGGGTCATGGGCAAAAAATTTGTAGGCCTATGTCTTAGGGTTTTATGTATAAAGTTTCGTACGAATCCGAGGTGTGTTGAGGGTGAAACAGTCAAAATACTGAGAGATGTACGAATATAAGGAAAAAACTTTCGAAAATTGCCATCAAAAAGGGGAATTTTTTTAGAAATGTTGACTTAAGTCTCCGTTTCGACTCCAATATATTCATTTACCCATGAGATCATTTAGGGAAATATATCGAACGAGTTGAACACGAGGGTAATACATTTCGGAGAAATTAGTGAAATCTCCAATTCACCAAAGGGGTACCCCTTTCAGACATCTTCGATTTCTCTAATATGGATTCGAGCAATGATTTGATAGTGAATCCTAAATAATATACGAGGGTCATGGGCACAAAATTTGTAGGCCTATGTCTTAGGGTTCTATGTATAAAGTTTCGTACGAATCCGAGGTGTGTTGAGGGTGAATACAGTCAAAATACTGAGAGATTTACGAATATAAGGAAAAAACTTGCGAAAATTGCCATCAAAAAGGGGTATTTTTTTAGAAATGTTGACTTAAGTCTCCGTTTCGACTCCAATATATTCATTTACCCATGAGATCTCGTGGGGAAAAATATCGAACGAGTTGAACACGAGGGTAATACATTTCGGAGAAATTAGTGATATCTCCAATTCCCCAAAGGGGTACCCCTTTCCGAAATCTTTGATATCTCTAATATGGATTCGAGCAATGTTTTGATAGTGAATCCTAAAGAATATGCGAGGGTCATGGGCACAAAATTTGTAGGCCTATGTCTTAGGGTTCTATGTATAAAGTTTCGTACGAATCCGAGGTGTGTTGAGGGTGAAACAGTCAAAATACTGAGAGATGTACGAATATAAGGAAAAAACTTTCGAAAATTGCCATCAAAAAGGGGAATTTTTTTAGAAATGTTGACTTAAGTCTCCGTTTCGACTCCAATATATTCATTTACCCATGAGATCTCTTGGGGAAAAATATCGAACGAGTTGAACACGAGGGTAATACATTTCGGAGAAATTATGGAAATCTCCAATTCACCAAAGGGGTACCCCTTTCAGAAATCTTCGATTTCTCTAATATGGATCCGTGCAATGTTTTGATAGTGAATACTAAAGAATATGCGAGGGTCATGGGCACAAAAGTTCTAGCCCTATGTCTTAGGATTTAATGAATAAAGTTTCGTATGAATCCGAGGTGTGTTGAGGGTGAAAACTGTCAAAATACTGAGAGATTTACGAATATAAGGAAAAAACTTGCGAAAATTTCCATCAAAAAGGGGAATTTTTTTAGAAATGTTGACTTAAGTCTCCGTTTCGACTCCAATATATTCATTTACCCATGAGATCTCTTGGGGAAAAATATCGAACGAGTTGAACACGAGGGTAATACATTTCGGAGAAATTAGTGAAATCTCCAATTCCCCAAAGGGGTACCCCTTTCAGAAATCTTCGATTTCTCTAATATGGATTCGAGCAATTTTTTGATCGTGAATACTAAAGAATATGCGAGGGTCATGGGCACAAAAGTTGTAGGCCTATGTCTTAGGGTTCTATGTATAAAGTTTTGTACGAATCCGAGGTTTTTTGAGGGTGAAACAGTCAAAATACTGAGAGATGTACGAATATAAGGAAAAAACTTTCGAAAATTGCCATCAAAAAGGGGAATTTTTTTAGAAATGTTGACTTAAGTCTCCGTTTCGACTCCAATATATTCATTTACCCATGAGATCTCTTGGGGAAAAATATCGAACGAGTTGAACACGAGGGTAATACATTTCGGAGAAATTATGGAAATCTCCAATTCACCAAAGGGGTACCCCTTTCAGAAATCTTCGATTTCTCTAATATGGATCCGTGCAATGTTTTGATAGTGAATACTAAAGAATATGCGAGGGTCATGGGCACAAAAGTTCTAGCCCTATGTCTTAGGATTTAATGAATAAAGTTTCGTACGAATCCGAGGTGTGTTGAGGGTGAAAACAGTCAAAATACTGAGAGATTTACGAATATAAGGAAAAAACTTGCGAAAATTTCCATCAAAAAGGGGAATTTTTTTAGAAATGTTGACTTAAGTCTCCGTTTCGACTCCAATATATTCATTTACCCATGAGATCTCTTGGGGAAAAATATCGAACGAGTTGAACACGAGGGTAATACATTTCGGAGAAATTAGTGAAATCTCCAATTCCCCAAAGGGGTACCCCTTTCAGAAATCTTCGATTTCTCTAATATGGATTCGAGCAATTTTTTGATCGTGAATACTAAAGAATATGCGAGGGTCATGGGCACAAAAGTTGTAGGCCTATGTCTTAGGGTTCTATGTATAAAGTTTTGTACGAATCCGAGGTTTTTTGAGGGTGAAACAGTCAAAATACTGAGAGATGTACGAATATAAGGAAAAAACTTTCGAAAATTGCCATCAAAAAGGGGAATTTTTTTAGAAATGTTGACTTAAGTCTCCGTTTCGACTCCAATATATTCATTTACCCATGAGATCTCTTGGGGAAAAATATCGAACGAGTTGAACACGAGGGTAATACATTTCGGAGAAATTATGGAAATCTCCAATTCACCAAAGGGGTACCCCTTTCAGAAATCTTCGATTTCTCTAATATGGATCCGTGCAATGTTTTGATAGTGAATACTAAAGAATATGCGAGGGTCATGGGCACAAAAGTTCTAGCCCTATGTCTTAGGATTTAATGAATAAAGTTTCGTACGAATCCGAGGTGTGTTGAGGGTGAAAACAGTCAAAATACTGAGAGATTTACGAATATAAGGAAAAAACTTGCGAAAATTTCCATCAAAAAGGGGAATTTTTTTAGAAATGTTGACTTAAGTCTCCGTTTCGACTCCAATATATTCATTTACCCATGAGATCTCTTGGGGAAAAATATCGAACGAGTTGAACACGAGGGTAATACATTTCGGAGAAATTAGTGAAATCTCCAATTCCCCAAAGGGGTACCCCTTTCAGAAATCTTCGATTTCTCTAATATGGATTCGAGCAATTTTTTGATCGTGAATACTAAAGAATATGCGAGGGTCATGGGCACAAAAGTTGTAGGCCTATGTCTTAGGGTTCTATGTATAAAGTTTTGTACGAATCCGAGGTTTTTTGAGGGTGAAACAGTCAAAATACTGAGAGATGTACGAATATAAGGAAAAAACTTTCGAAAATTGCCATCAAAAAGGGGAATTTTTTTAGAAATGTTGACTTAAGTCTCCGTTTCGACTCCAATATATTCATTTACCCATGAGATCCCTTGGGGAAAAATATCGAACGAGTTGAACACGAGGGTAATACATTTCGGAGAAATTATGGAAATCTCCAATTCAACAAAGGGGTACCCCTTTCAGAAATCTTCGATTTCTCTAATATGGATCCGTCCAATGTTTTGATAGTGAATACTAAAGAATATGCGAGGGTCATGGGCACAAAAGTTCTAGCCCTATGTCTTAGGATTTAATGTATAAAGTTTCGTACGAATCCGAGGTGTGTTGAGGGTGAAAACAGTCAAAATACTGAGAGATTTACGAATATAAGGAAAAAACTTTCGAAAATTGCCATCAAAAAGGGGAATTTTTTTAGAAATGTTGACTTAAGTCTCCGTTTCGACTACAATATATTCATTTACCCATGAGATATCTTGGGGAAAAATATCGAACGAGTTGAACACGAGGGTAATACATTTCGGAGAAATTAGTGAAATCTCCAATTCCCCAAAGGGGTACCCCTTTCAGAAATCTTCGATTTCTCTAATATGGATTCGAGCAATGTTTTGATAGTGAATCCTAAAGAATATGCGAGGGTCATGGGCACAAAATTTGTAGGCCTATGTCTTAGGGTTCTATGTATAAAGTTTCGTACGAATCCGAGGTGTGTTGAGGGTGAAACAGTCAAAATACTGAGAGATGTACGAATATAAGGAAAAAACTTTCGAAAATTGCCATCAAAAAGGGGAATTTTTTTAGAAATGTTGACTTAAGTCTCCGTTTCGACTCCAATATATTCATTTACCCATGAGATCTCTTGGGGAAAAATATCGAACGAGTTGAACACGAGGGTAATACATTTCGGAGAAATTATGGAAATCTCCAATTCACCAAAGGGGTACCCCTTTCAGAAATCTTCGATTTCTCTAATATGGATCCGTGCAATGTTTTGATAGTGAATACTACAGAATATGCGAGGGTCATGGGCACAAAAGTTCTAGACCTATGTCTTAGGATTTAATGTATAAAGTTTCGTACGAATCTGAGATGTGTTGAGGGTGAAAACAGTCAAAATACTTAGAGATTTACGAATATAAGGAAAAAACTTTCGAAAATTGCCATCAAAAAGGGGAATTTTTTTAGAAATGTTGACTTAAGTCTCCGTTTCGACTCCAATATATTCATTTACCCATGAGATCTCTTGGGGAAAAATATCGAACGAGTTGAACACGAGGGTAATACATTTCGGAGAAATTATGGAAATCTCCAATTCACCAAAGGGGTACCCCTTTCAGAAATCTTCGATTTCTCTAATATGGATCCGTGCAATGTTTTGATAGTGAATACTACAGAATATGCGAGGGTCATGGGCACAAAAGTTCTAGCCCTATGTCTTAGGATTTAATGTATAAATTTTCGTACGAATCCGAGGTGTGTTGAGGGTGAAAACAGTCAAAATACTGAGAGATTTACGAATATAAGGAAAAAACTTGCGAAAATTGCCATCAAAAAGGGGAATTTTTTTAGAAATGTTGACTTAAGTCTCCGTTTCGACTCCAATATATTCATTTACCCATGAGATCTCTTGGGGAAAAATATCGAACGAGTTGAACACGAGGGTAATACATTTCGGAGAAATTATGGAAATCTCCAATTCACCAAAGGGGTACCCCTTTCAGAAATCTTCGATTTCTCTAATATGGATCCGTGCAATGTTTTGATAGTGAATACTAAAGAATATGCGAGGGTCATGGGCACAAAATTTGTAGGCCTTTGTCTTAGGGTTCTATGTATAAAGTTTCGTACGAATCTGAGGTGTGTTGAGGGTGAAAACAGTCATAATACTGAGAGATGTACGAATATAAGGAAAAAACTTGCGAAAATTGCCATCAAAAAGGGGAATTTTTTTAGAAATGTTGACTTAAGTCTCCGTTTCGACTCCAATATATTCATTTACCCATGAGATCTCTTGTGGAAAAATATCGAACGAGTTGAACACGAGGGTAATACATTTCGGAGAAATTATGGAAATCTCCAATTCAACAAAGGGGTACCCCTTTCAGAAATCTTCGATTTCTCTAATATGGATCCGTGCAATGTTTTGATAGTGAATACTAAAGAATATGCGAGGGTCATGGGCACAAAAGTTCTAGCCCTACGTCTTAGGATTTAATGTATAAAGTTTCGTACGAATCCGAGGTGTGTTGAGGGTGAAAACAGTCAAAATACTGAGAGATTTACGAATATAAGGAAAAAACTTGCGAAAATTGCCATCAAAAAGGGGAATTTTTTTAGAAATGTTGACTTAAGTCTCCGTTTCGACTCCAATATATTCATTTACCCATGAGATCTCTTGGGGAAAAATATCGAACGAGTTGAACACGAGGGTCATACATTTCGGAGAAATTAGGGAAATCTCCAATTCACCAAAGGGGTACCCCTTTCAGAAATCTTCGATTTCTCTAATATGGATCCGTGCAATGTTTTGATAGTGAATACTAAAGAATATGCGAGGGTCATGGGCACAAAATTTCTTGCCCTATGTCTTAGGATTTGATGTATAAATTTTCGTACGAATCCGAGGTGTGTTGAGGGTGAAAACAGTCAAAATACTGAGAGATTTACGAATATAAGGAAAAAACTTGCGAAAATTGCCATCAAAAAGGGGAATTTTTTTAGAAATGTTGACTTAAGTCTCCGTTTCGACTCCAATATATTCATTTACCCATGAGATCTCTTGGGGAAAAATATCGAACGAGTTGAACACGAGGGTAATACATTTCGGAGAAATTATGGAAATCTCCAATTCACCAAAGGGGTACCCCTTTCAGAAATCTTCGATTTCTCTAATATGGATCCGTGCAATGTTTTGATAGTGAATACTACAGAATATGCGAGGGTCATGGGCACAAAAGTTCTAGCCCTATGTCCTAGGTTTTAATGTATAAATTTTCGTACGAATCCGAGGTGTGTTGAGGGTGAAAACAGTCAAAATACTGAGAGATTTACGAATATAAGGAAAAAACTTGCGAAAATTGCCATCAAAAAGGGGAATTTTTTTAGAAATGTTGACTTAAGTCTCCGTTTCGACTCCAATATATTCATTTACCCATGAGATCTCTTGGGGAAAAATATCGAACGAGTTGAACACGAGGGTAATACATTTCGGAGAAATTATGGAAATCTCCAATTCACCAAAGGGGTACCCCTTTCAGAAATCTTCGATTTCTCTAATATGGATCCGTGCAATGTTTTGATAGTGA
Source organism: Humulus lupulus (assembly GCF_963169125.1). Classification (NCBI taxonomy): domain Eukaryota; kingdom Viridiplantae; phylum Streptophyta; class Magnoliopsida; order Rosales; family Cannabaceae; genus Humulus; species Humulus lupulus. Next base: position 2,965,597 of record NC_084795.1, read on the forward strand.
ATACTACAGAATATGCGAGGGTCATGGGCACAAAAGTTCTAGCCCTATGTCCTAGGTTTTAATGTATAAATTTTCGTACGAATCCGAGGTGTGTTGAGGGTGAAAACAGTCAAAATACTGAGAGATTTACGAATATAAGGAAAAAACTTGCGAAAATTGCCATCAAAAAGGGGAATTTTTTTAGAAATGTTGACTTAAGTCTCCGTTTCGACTCCAATATATTCATTTACCCATGAGATCTCTTGGGGAAAAATATCGAACGAGTTGAACACGAGGGTAATACATTTCGGAGACATTATGGAAATCTCCAATTCACCAAAGGGGTACCCCTTTCAGAAATCTTCGATTTCTCTAATATGGATCCGTGCAATGTTTTGATAGTGAATACTAAAGAATATGCGAGGGTCATGGGCACAAAATTTCTAGCCCTATGTCTTAGGATTTAATGTATAAAGTTTCGTACGAATCCGAGGTGCGTTGAGGGTGAAAACAGTCAAAATACTGAGAGATTTACGAATATAAGGAAAAAACTTGCGAAAATTGCCATCAAAAAGGGGAATTTTTTTAGAAATGTTGACTTAAGTCACCGTTTCGACTCCAATATATTCATTTACCCATGAGATCTCTTGGGGAAAAATATCGAACGAGTTGAACACGAGGGTAATACATTTCGGAGACATTATGGAAATCTCCAATTCACCAAAGGGGTACCCCTTTCAGAAATCTTCGATTTCTCTAATATGGATCCGTGCAATGTTTTGATAGTGAATACTAAAGAATATGCGAGGGTCATGGGCACAAAAGTTCTAGCCCTATGTCTTAGGATTTAATGTATAAAGTTTCGTACGAATCTGAGGTGTGTTGAGGGTGAAAACAGTCAAAATACTGAGAGATTTACGAATATAAGGAAAAAACTTGCGAAAATTGCCATCAAAAAGGGGAATTTTTTTAGAAATGTTGACTTAAGTCTCCGTTTCGACTCCAATATATTCATTTACCCATGAGATCTCTTGGGGAAAAATATCGAACGAGTTGAACACGAGGGTAATACATTTCGGAGAAATTATGGAAATCTCCAATTCACCAAAGGGGTACCCCTTTCAGAAATCTTCGATTTCTCTAATATGGATCCGTGCAATGTTTTGATAGTGAATACTATAGAATATGCGAGGGTCATGGGCACAAAATTTCTTGCCCTATGTCTTAGGATTTGATGTATAAATTTTCGTACGAATCCGAGGTGTGTTGAGGGTGAAAACAGTCAAAATACTGAGAGATTTACGAATATAAGGAAAAAACTTGCGAAAATTGCCACCAAAAAGGGGAATTTTTTTTGAAATGTTGACTTAAGTCTCCGTTTCGACTCCAATATATTCATTTACCCATGAGATCATTTAGGGAAATATATCGAACGAGTTGAACACGAGGGTAATACATTTCGGAGAAATTAGTGAAATCTCCAATTCACCAAAGGGGTACCCCTTTCAGACATCTTCGATTTCTCTAATATGGATTCGAGCAATGATTTGATAGTGAATCCTAAATAATATGCGAGGGTCATGGGCACAAAATTTGTAGGCCTATGTCTTAGGGTTCTATGTATAAAGTTTCGTACGAATCCGAGGTGTGTTGAGGGTGAATACAGTCAAAATACTGAGAGATTTACGAATATAAGGAAAAAACTTGCGAAAATTGCCATCAAAAAGGGGTATTTTTTTAGAAATGTTGACTTAAGTCTCCGTTTCGACTCCAATATATTCATTTACCCATGAGATCTCGTGGGGAAAAATATCGAACGAGTTGAACACGAGGGTAATACATTACGGAGAAATTAGTGATATCTCCAATTCCCCAAAGGGGTACCCCTTTCCGAAATCTTTGATATCTCTAATATGGATTCGAGCAATGTTTTGATAGTGAATCCTAAAGAATATGCGAGGGTCATGGGCACAAAATTTGTAGGCCTATGTCTTAGGGTTCTATGTATAAAGTTTCGTACGAATCCGAGGTGTGTTTAGGGTGAAACAGTCAAAATACTGAGAGATGTACGAATATAAGGAAAAAACTTTCGAAAATTGCCATCAAAAAGGGGAATTTTTTTAGAAATGTTGACTTAAGTCTCCGTTTCGACTCCAATATATTCATTTACCCATGAGATCTCTTGGGGAAAAATATCGAACGAGTTGAACACGAGGGTAATACATTTCGGAGAAATTATGGAAATCTCCCATTCACCAAAGGGGTACCCCTTTCAGAAATCTTCGATTTCTCTAATATGGATCCGTGCAATGTTTTGATAGTGAATACTAAAGAATATGCGAGGGTCATGGGCACAAAAGTTCTTGCCCTATGTCTTAGGATTTAATGAATAAAGTTTCGTACGAATCCGAGGTGTGTTGAGGGTGAAAACAGTCAAAATACTGAGAGATTTACGAATATAAGGAAAAAACTTGCGAAAATTTCCATCAAAAAGGGGAATTTTTTTAGCAATGTTGACTTAAGTCTCCGTTTCGACTCCAATATATTCATTTACCCATGAGATCTCTTGGGGAAAAATATCGAACGAGTTGAACACGAGGGTAATACATTTCGGAGAAATTAGTGAAATCTCCAATTCCCCAAAGGGGTACCCCTTTCAGAAATCTTCGATTTCTCTAATATGGATTCGAGCAATTTTTTGATCGTGAATACTAAAGAATATGCGAGGGTCATGGGCACAAAAGTTGTAGGCCTATGTCTTAGGGTTCTATGTATAAAGTTTTGTACGAATCCGAGGTTTTTTGAGGGTGAAACAGTCAAAATACTGAGAGATGTACGAATATAAGGAAAAATTTTTCGAAAATTGCCATCAAAAAGGGGAATTTTTTTAGAAATGTTGACTTAAGTCTCCGTTTCGACTCCAATATATTCATTTACCCATGAGATCCCTTGGGGAAAAATATCGAACGAGTTGAACACGAGGGTAATACATTTCGGAGAAATTATGGAAATCTCCAATTCAACAAAGGGGTACCCCTTTCAGAAATCTTCGATTTCTCTAATATGGATCCGTCCAATGTTTTGATAGTGAATACTAAAGAATATGCGAGGGTCATGGGCACAAAAGTTCTAGCCCTATGTCTTAGGATTTAATGTATAAAGTTTCGTACGAATCCGAGGTGTGTTGAGGGTGAAAACAGTCAAAATACTGAGAGATTTACGAATATAAGGAAAAAACTTTCGAAAATTGCCATCAAAAAGGGGAATTTTTTTAGAAATGTTGACTTAAGTCTCCGTTTCGACTACAATATATTCATTTACCCATGAGATATCTTGGGGAAAAATATCGAACGAGTTGAACACGAGGGTAATACATTTCGGAGAAATTAGTGAAATCTCCAATTCCCCAAAGGGGTACCCCTTTCAGAAATCTTCGATTTCTCTAATATGGATTCGAGCAATGTTTTGATAGTGAATCCTAAAGAATATGCGAGGGTCATGGGCAAAAAATTTGTAGGCCTATGTCTTAGGGTTTTATGTATAAAGTTTCGTACGAATCCGAGGTGTGTTGAGGGTGAAACAGTCAAAATACTGAGAGATGTACGAATATAAGGAAAAAACTTTCGAAAATTGCCATCAAAAAGGGGAATTTTTTTAGAAATGTTGACTTAAGTCTCCGTTTCGACTCCAATATATTCATTTACCCATGAGATCATTTAGGGAAATATATCGAACGAGTTGAACACGAGGGTAATACATTTCGGAGAAATTAGTGAAATCTCCAATTCACCAAAGGGGTACCCCTTTCAGACATCTTCGATTTCTCTAATATGGATTCGAGCAATGATTTGATAGTGAATCCTAAATAATATACGAGGGTCATGGGCACAAAATTTGTAGGCCTATGTCTTAGGGTTCTATGTATAAAGTTTCGTACGAATCCGAGGTGTGTTGAGGGTGAATACAGTCAAAATACTGAGAGATTTACGAATATAAGGAAAAAACTTGCGAAAATTGCCATCAAAAAGGGGTATTTTTTTAGAAATGTTGACTTAAGTCTCCGTTTCGACTCCAATATATTCATTTACCCATGAGATCTCGTGGGGAAAAATATCGAACGAGTTGAACACGAGGGTAATACATTTCGGAGAAATTAGTGATATCTCCAATTCCCCAAAGGGGTACCCCTTTCCGAAATCTTTGATATCTCTAATATGGATTCGAGCAATGTTTTGATAGTGAATCCTAAAGAATATGCGAGGGTCATGGGCACAAAATTTGTAGGCCTATGTCTTAGGGTTCTATGTATAAAGTTTCGTACGAATCCGAGGTGTGTTGAGGGTGAAACAGTCAAAATACTGAGAGATGTACGAATATAAGGAAAAAACTTTCGAAAATTGCCATCAAAAAGGGGAATTTTTTTAGAAATGTTGACTTAAGTCTCCGTTTCGACTCCAATATATTCATTTACCCATGAGATCTCTTGGGGAAAAATATCGAACGAGTTGAACACGAGGGTAATACATTTCGGAGAAATTATGGAAATCTCCAATTCACCAAAGGGGTACCCCTTTCAGAAATCTTCGATTTCTCTAATATGGATCCGTGCAATGTTTTGATAGTGAATACTAAAGAATATGCGAGGGTCATGGGCACAAAAGTTCTAGCCCTATGTCTTAGGATTTAATGAATAAAGTTTCGTACGAATCCGAGGTGTGTTGAGGGTGAAAACAGTCAAAATACTGAGAGATTTACGAATATAAGGAAAAAACTTGCGAAAATTTCCATCAAAAAGGGGAATTTTTTTAGAAATGTTGACTTAAGTCTCCGTTTCGACTCCAATATATTCATTTACCCATGAGATCTCTTGGGGAAAAATATCGAACGAGTTGAACACGAGGGTAATACATTTCGGAGAAATTAGTGAAATCTCCAATTCCCCAAAGGGGTACCCCTTTCAGAAATCTTCGATTTCTCTAATATGGATTCGAGCAATTTTTTGATCGTGAATACTAAAGAATATGCGAGGGTCATGGGCACAAAAGTTGTAGGCCTATGTCTTAGGGTTCTATGTATAAAGTTTTGTACGAATCCGAGGTTTTTTGAGGGTGAAACAGTCAAAATACTGAGAGATGTACGAATATAAGGAAAAAACTTTCGAAAATTGCCATCAAAAAGGGGAATTTTTTTAGAAATGTTGACTTAAGTCTCCGTTTCGACTCCAATATATTCATTTACCCATGAGATCTCTTGGGGAAAAATATCGAACGAGTTGAACACGAGGGTAATACATTTCGGAGAAATTATGGAAATCTCCAATTCACCAAAGGGGTACCCCTTTCAGAAATCTTCGATTTCTCTAATATGGATCCGTGCAATGTTTTGATAGTGAATACTAAAGAATATGCGAGGGTCATGGGCACAAAAGTTCTAGCCCTATGTCTTAGGATTTAATGAATAAAGTTTCGTACGAATCCGAGGTGTGTTGAGGGTGAAAACAGTCAAAATACTGAGAGATTTACGAATATAAGGAAAAAACTTGCGAAAATTTCCATCAAAAAGGGGAATTTTTTTAGAAATGTTGACTTAAGTCTCCGTTTCGACTCCAATATATTCATTTACCCATGAGATCTCTTGGGGAAAAATATCGAACGAGTTGAACACGAGGGTAATACATTTCGGAGAAATTAGTGAAATCTCCAATTCCCCAAAGGGGTACCCCTTTCAGAAATCTTCGATTTCTCTAATATGGATTCGAGCAATTTTTTGATCGTGAATACTAAAGAATATGCGAGGGTCATGGGCACAAAAGTTGTAGGCCTATGTCTTAGGGTTCTATGTATAAAGTTTTGTACGAATCCGAGGTTTTTTGAGGGTGAAACAGTCAAAATACTGAGAGATGTACGAATATAAGGAAAAAACTTTCGAAAATTGCCATCAAAAAGGGGAATTTTTTTAGAAATGTTGACTTAAGTCTCCGTTTCGACTCCAATATATTCATTTACCCATGAGATCTCTTGGGGAAAAATATCGAACGAGTTGAACACGAGGGTAATACATTTCGGAGAAATTATGGAAATCTCCAATTCAACAAAGGGGTACCCCTTTCAGAAATCTTCGATTTCTCTAATATGGATCCGTCCAATGTTTTGATAGTGAATACTAAAGAATATGCGAGGGTCATGGGCACAAAAGTTCTAGCCCTATGTCTTAGGATTTAATGTATAAAGTTTCGTACGAATCCGAGGTGTGTTGAGGGTGAAAACAGTCAAAATACTGAGAGATTTACGAATATAAGGAAAAAACTTTCGAAAATTGCCATCAAAAAGGGGAATTTTTTTAGAAATGTTGACTTAAGTCTCCGTTTCGACTACAATATATTCATTTACCCATGAGATATCTTGGGGAAAAATATCGAACGAGTTGAACACGAGGGTAATACATTTCGGAGAAATTAGTGAAATCTCCAATTCCCCAAAGGGGTACCCCTTTCAGAAATCTTCGATTTCTCTAATATGGATTCGAGCAATGTTTTGATAGTGAATCCTAAAGAATATGCGAGGGTCATGGGCACAAAATTTGTAGGCCTATGTCTTAGGGTTCTATGTATAAAGTTTCGTACGAATCCGAGGTGTGTTGAGGGTGAAACAGTCAAAATACTGAGAGATGTACGAATATAAGGAAAAAACTTTCGAAAATTGCCATCAAAAAGGGGAATTTTTTTAGAAATGTTGACTTAAGTCTCCGTTTCGACTCCAATATATTCATTTACCCATGAGATCTCTTGGGGAAAAATATCGAACGAGTTGAACACGAGGGTAATACATTTCGGAGAAATTATGGAAATCTCCAATTCACCAAAGGGGTACCCCTTTCAGAAATCTTCGATTTCTCTAATATGGATCCGTGCAATGTTTTGATAGTGAATACTACAGAATATGCGAGGGTCATGGGCACAAAAGTTCTAGCCCTATGTCTTAGGATTTAATGTATAAAGTTTCGTACGAATCCTAGGTGTGTTGAGGGTGAAAACAGTCAAAATACTGAGAGATTTACGAATATAAGGAAAAAACTTGCGAAAATTGCCATCAAAAAGGGGAATTTTTTTAGAAATGTTGACTTAAGTCTCCGTTTCGACTCCAATATATTCATTTACCCATGAGATCTCTTGGGGAAAAATATCGAACGAGTTGAACACGAGGGTAATACATTTCGGAGAAATTATGGAAATCTCCAATTCACCAAAGGGGTACCCCTTTCAGAAATCTTCGATTTCTCTAATATGGATCCGTGCAATGTTTTGATAGTGAATACTAAAGAATATGCGAGGGTCATGGGCACAAAAGTTCTAGCCCTATGTCTTAGGATTTAATGTATAAAGTTTCGTACGAATCCGAGGTGTGTTGAGGGTGAAAACAGTCAAAATACTGAGAGATTTACGAATATAAGGAAAAAACTTGCGAAAATTGCCATCAAAAAGGGGAATTTTTTTAGAAATGTTGACTTAAGTCTCCGTTTCGACTCCAATATATTCATTTACCCATGAGATCTCTTGGGGAAAAATATCGAACGAGTTGAACACGAGGGTAATACATTTCGGAGAAATTATGGAAATCTCCAATTCACCAAAGGGGTACCCCTCTCAGAAATCTTCGATTTCTCTAATATGGATCCGTGCAATGTTTTGATAGTGATTACTAAAGAATATGCGAGGGTCATGGGCACCAAATTTGTAGGCCTATGTCTTAGGGTTCTATGTATAAAGTTTCGTACGAATCCGAGGTGTGTTGAGGGTGAAACAGTCAAAATACTGAGAGATGTACGAATATAAGGAAAAAACTTGCGAAAATTGCCATCAAAAAGGGGAATTTTTTTAGAAATGTTGACTTAAGTCTCCGTTTCGACTCCAATATATTCATTTACCCATGAGATCTCTTGGGGAAAAATATCGAACGAGTTGAACACGAGGGTCATACATTTCGGAGAAATTAGGGAAATCTCCAATTCACCAAAGGGGTACCCCTTTCAGAAATCTTCGATTTCTCTAATATGGATCCGTGCAATGTTTTGATAGTGAATACTATAGAATATGCGAGGGTCATGGGCACAAAATTTCTTGCCCTATGTCTTAGGATTTGATGTATAAATTTTCGTACGAATCCGAGGTGTGTTGAGGGTGAAAACAGTCAAAATACTGAGAGATTTACGAATATAAGGAAAAAACTTGCGAAAATTGCCACCAAAAAGGGGAATTTTTTTTGAAATGTTGACTTAAGTCTCCGTTTCGACTCCAATATATTCATTTACCCATGAGATCATTTAGGGAAATATATCGAACGAGTTGAACACGAGGGTAATACATTTCGGAGAAATTAGTGAAATCTCCAATTCACCAAAGGGGTACCCCTTTCAGACATCTTCGATTTCTCTAATATGGATTCGAGCAATGATTTGATAGTGAATCCTAAATAATATGCGAGGGTCATGGGCACAAAATTTGTAGGCCTATGTCTTAGGGTTCTATGTATAAAGTTTCGTACGAATCCGAGGTGTGTTGAGGGTGAATACAGTCAAAATACTGAGAGATTTACGAATATAAGGAAAAAACTTGCGAAAATTGCCATCAAAAAGGGGTATTTTTTTAGAAATGTTGACTTAAGTCTCCGTTTCGACTCCAATATATTCATTTACCCATGAGATCTCGTGGGGAAAAATATCGAACGAGTTGAACACGAGGGTAATACATTTCGGAGAAATTAGTGATATCTCCAATTCCCCAAAGGGGTACCCCTTTCCGAAATCTTTGATATCTCTAATATGGATTCGAGCAATGTTTTGATAGTGAATCCTAAAGAATATGCGAGGGTCATGGGCACAAAATTTGTAGGCCTATGTCTTAGGGTTCTATGTATAAAGTTTCGTACGAATCCGAGGTGTGTTGAGGGTGAAACAGTCAAAATACTGAGAGATGTACGAATATAAGGAAAAAACTTTCGAAAATTGCCATCAAAAAGGGGAATTTTTTTAGAAATGTTGACTTAAGTCTCCGTTTCGACTCCAATATATTCATTTACCCATGAGATCTCTTGGGGAAAAATATCGAACGAGTTGAACACGAGGGTAATACATTTCGGAGAAATTATGGAAATCTCCAATTCACCAAAGGGGTACCCCTTTCAGAAATCTTCGATTTCTCTAATATGGATCCGTGCAATGTTTTGATAGTGAATACTAAAGAATATGCGAGGGTCATGGGCACAAAAGTTCTAGCCCTATGTCTTAGGATTTAATGAATAAAGTTTCGTACGAATCCGAGGTGTGTTGAGGGTGAAAACAGTCAAAATACTGAGAGATTTACGAATATAAGGAAAAAACTTTCGAAAATTGCCATCAAAAAGGGGAATTTTTTTAGAAATGTTGACTTAAGTCTCCGTTTCGACTCCAATATATTCATTTACCCATGAGATCTCTTGGGGAAAAATATCGAACGAGTTGAACACGAGGGTAATACATTTCGGAGAAATTAGTGAAATCTCCAATTCCCCAAAGGGGTACCCCTTTCAGAAATCTTCGATTTCTCTAATATGGATTCGAGCAATTTTTTGATCGTGAATACTAAAGAATATGCGAGGGTCATGGGCACAAAAGTTGTAGGCCTATGTCTTAGGGTTCTATGTATAAAGTTTTGTACGAATCCGAGGTTTTTTGAGGGTGAAACAGTCAAAATACTGAGAGATGTACGAATATAAGGAAAAAACTTTCGAAAATTGCCATCAAAAAGGGGAATTTTTTTAGAAATGTTGACTTAAGTCTCCGTTTCGACTCCAATATATTCATTTACCCATGAGATCCCTTGGGGAAAAATATCGAACGAGTTGAACACGAGGGTAATACATTTCGGAGAAATTATGGAAATCTCCAATTCAACAAAGGGGTACCCCTTTCAGAAATCTTCGATTTCTCTAATATGGATCCGTCCAATGTTTTGATAGTGAATACTAAAGAATATGCGAGGGTCATGGGCACAAAAGTTCTAGCCCTATGTCTTAGGATTTAATGTATAAAGTTTCGTACGAATCCGAGGTGTGTTGAGGGTGAAAACAGTCAAAATACTGAGAGATTTACGAATATAAGGAAAAAACTTTCGAAAATTGCCATCAAAAAGGGGAATTTTTTTAGAAATGTTGACTTAAGTCTCCGTTTCGACTACAATATATTCATTTACCCATGAGATATCTTGGGGAAAAATATCGAACGAGTTGAACACGAGGGTAATACATTTCGGAGAAATTAGTGAAATCTCCAATTCCCCAAAGGGGTACCCCTTTCAGAAATCTTCGATTTCTCTAATATGGATTCGAGCAATGTTTTGATAGTGAATCCTAAAGAATATGCGAGGGTCATGGGCACAAAATTTGTAGGCCTATGTCTTAGGGTTCTATGTATAAAGTTTCGTACGAATCCGAGGTGTGTTGAGGGTGAAACAGTCAAAATACTGAGAGATGTACGAATATAAGGAAAAAACTTTCGAAAATTGCCATCAAAAAGGGGAATTTTTTTAGAAATGTTGACTTAAGTCTCCGTTTCGACTCCAATATATTCATTTACCCATGAGATCTCTTGGGGAAAAATATCGAACGAGTTGAACACGAGGGTAATACATTTCGGAGAAATTATGGAAATCTCCAATTCACCAAAGGGGTACCCCTTTCAGAAATCTTCGATTTCTCTAATATGGATCCGTGCAATGTTTTGATAGTGAATACTACAGAATATGCGAGGGTCATGGGCACAAAAGTACTAGCCCTATGTCTTAGGATTTAATGTATAAAGTTTCGTACGAATCCTAGGTGTGTTGAGGGTGAAAACAGTCAAAATACTGAGAGATTTACGAATATAAGGAAAAAACTTGCGAAAATTGCCATCAAAAAGGGGAATTTTTTTAGAAATGTTGACTTAAGTCTCCGTTTCGACACCAATATAATCATTTACCCATGAGATCTCTTGGGGAAAAATATCGAACGAGTTGAACACGAGGGTAATACATTTCGGAGAAATTATGGAAATCTCCAATTCACCAAAGGGGTACCCCTTTCAGAAATCTTCGATTTCTCTAATATGGATCCGTGCAATGTTTTGATAGTGAATACTAAAGAATATGCGAGGGTCATGGGCACAAAAGTTCTAGCCCTATGTCTTAGGATTTAATGTATAAAGTTTCGTACGAATCCGAGGTGTGTTGAGGGTGAAAACAGTCAAAATACTGAGAGATTTACGAATATAAGGAAAAAACTTGCGAAAATTGCCATCAAAAAGGGGAATTTTTTTAGAAATGTTGACTTAAGTCTCCGTTTCGACTCCAATATATTCATTTACCCATGAGATCTCTTGGGGAAAAATATCGAACGAGTTGAACACGAGGGTAATACATTTCGGAGAAATTATGGAAATCTCCAATTCACCAAAGGGGTACCCCTCTCAGAAATCTTCGATTTCTCTAATATGGATCCGTGCAATGTTTTGATAGTGATTACTAAAGAATATGCGAGGGTCATGGGCACCAAATTTGTAGGCCTATGTCTTAGGGTTCTATGTATAAAGTTTCGTACGAATCCGAGGTGTGTTGAGGGTGAAACAGTCAAAATACTGAGAGATGTACGAATATAAGGAAAAAACTTTCGAAAATTGCCATCAAAAAGGGGAATTTTTTTAGAAATGTTGACTTAAGTCTCCGTTTCGACTCCAATATATTCATTTACCCATGAGATCTCTTGGGGAAAAATATCGAACGAGTTGAACACGAGGGTAATACATTTCGGAGAAATTATGGAAATCTCCAATTCACCAAAGGGGTACCCCTTTCAGAAATCTTCGATTTCTCTAATATGGATCCGTGCAATGTTTTGATAGTGAATACTACAGAATATGCGAGGGTCATGGGCACAAAAGTTCTAGCCCTATGTCTTAGGATTTAATGTATAAAGTTTCGTACGAATCCTAGGTGTGTTGAGGGTGAAAACAGTCAAAATACTGAGAGATTTACGAATATAAGGAAAAAACTTGCGAAAATTGCCATCAAAAAGGGGAATTTTTTTAGAAATGTTGACTTAAGTCTCCGTTTCGACTCCAATATATTCATTTACCCATGAGATCTCTTGGGGAAAAATATCGAACGAGTTGAACACGAGGGTAATACATTTCGGAGACATTATGGAAATCTCCAATTCACCAAAGGGGTACCCCTTTCAGAAATCTTCGATTTCTCTAATATGGATCCGTGCAATGTTTTGATAGTGAATACTAAAGAATATGCGAGGGTCATGGGCACAAAAGTTCTAGCCCTATGTCTTAGGATTTAATGTATAAAGTTTCGTACGAATCCGAGGTGTGTTGAGGGTGAAAACAGTCAAAATACTGAGAGATTTACGAATATAAGGAAAAAACTTGCGAAAATTGCCATCAAAAAGGGGAATTTTTTTAGAAATGTTGACTTAAGTCTCCGTTTCGACTCCAATATATTCATTTACCCATGAGATCTCTTGGGGAAAAATATCGAACGAGTTGAACACGAGGGTAATACATTTCGGAGAAATTATGGAAATCTCCAATTCACCAAAGGGGTACCCCTTTGAGAAATCTTCGATTTCTCTAATATGGATCCGTGCAATGTTTTGATAGTGAATACTAAAGAATATGCGAGGGTCATGGGCACAAAATTTGTAGGCCTATGTCTTAGGGTTCTATGTATAAAGTTTCGTACGAATCTGAGGTGTGTTGAGGGTGAAAACAGTCAAAATACTGAGAGATGTACGAATATAAGGAAAAAACTTGCGAAAATTGACATCAAAAAGGGGAATTTTTTTAGAAATGTTGACTTAAGTCTCCGTTTCGACTCCAATATATTCATTTACCCATGAGATCTCTTGTGGAAAAATATCGAACGAGTTAAACACGAGGGTAATACATTTCGGAGAAATTATGGAAATCTCCAATTCAACAAAGGGGTACCCCTTTCAGAAATTTTCGATTTCTCTAATATGGATCCGTGCAATGTTTTGATAGTGAATACTAAAGAATATGCGAGGGTCATGGGCACAAAAGTTCTAGCCCTACGTCTTAGGATTTAATGTATAAAGTTTCGTACGAATCCGAGGTGTGTTGAGGGTGAAAACAGTCAAAATACTGAGAGATTTACGAATATAAGGAAAAAACTTGCGAAAATTGCCATCAAAAAGGGGAATTTTTTTAGAAATGTTGACTTAAGTCTCCGTTTCGACTCCAATATATTCATTTACCCATGAGATCTCTTGGGGAAAAATATCGAACGAGTTGAACACGAGGGTAATACATTTCGGAGAAATTATGGAAATCTCCAATTCACCAAAGGGGTACCCCTTTGAGAAATCTTCGATTTCTCTAATATGGATCCGTGCAATGTTTTGATAGTGAATACTAAAGAATATGCGAGGGTCATGGGCACAAAATTTGTAGGCCTATGTCTTAGGGTTCTATGTATAAAGTTTCGTACGAATCTGAGGTGTGTTGAGGGTGAAAACAGTCAAAATACTGAGAGATGTACGAATATAAGGAAAAAACTTGCGAAAATTGACATCAAAAAGGGGAATTTTTTTAGAAATGTTGACTTAAGTCTCCGTTTCGACTCCAATATATTCATTTACCCATGAGATCTCTTGTGGAAAAATATCGAACGAGTTAAACACGAGGGTAATACATTTCGGAGAAATTATGGAAATCTCCAATTCAACAAAGGGGTACCCCTTTCAGAAATTTTCGATTTCTCTAATATGGATCCGTGCAATGTTTTGATAGTGAATACTAAAGAATATGCGAGGGTCATGGGCACAAAAGTTCTAGCCCTACGTCTTAGGATTTAATGTATAAAGTTTCGTACGAATCCGAGGTGTGTTGAGGGTGAAAACAGTCAAAATACTGAGAGATTTACGAATATAAGGAAAAAACTTGCGAAAATTGCCATCAAAAAGGGGAATTTTTTTAGAAATGTTGACTTAAGTCTCCGTTTCGACTCCAATATATTCATTTACCCATGAGATCTCTTGGGGAAAAATATCGAACGAGTTGAACACGAGGGTAATACATTTCGGAGAAATTATGGAAATCTCCAATTCACCAAAGGGGTACCCCTTTCAGAAATCTTCGATTTCTCTAATATGGATCCGTGCAATGTTTTGATAGTGAATACTACAGAATATGCGAGGGTCATGGGCACAAAAGTTCTAGCCCTATGTCTTAGGATTTAATGTATAAAGTTTCGTACGAATCCTAGGTGTGTTGAGGGTGAAAACAGTCAAAATACTGAGAGATTTACGAATATAAGGAAAAAACTTGCGAAAATTGCCATCAAAAAGGGGAATTTTTTTAGAAATGTTGACTTAAGTCTCCGTTTCGACTCCAATATATTCATTTACCCATGAGATCTCTTGGGGAAAAATATCGAACGAGTTGAACACGAGGGTAATACATTTCGGAGAAATTATGGAAATCTCCAATTCACCAAAGGGGTACCCCTTTCAGAAATCTTCGATTTCTCTAATATGGATCCGTGCAATGTTTTGATAGTGAATACTAAAGAATATGCGAGGGTCATGGGCACAAAAGTTCTAGCCCTATGTCTTAGGATTTAATGTATAAAGTTTCGTACGAATCCGAGGTGTGTTGAGGGTGAAAACAGTCAAAATACTGAGAGATTTACGAATATAAGGAAAAAACTTGCGAAAATTGCCATCAAAAAGGGGAATTTTTTTAGAAATGTTGACTTAAGTCTCCGTTTCGACTCCAATATATTCATTTACCCATGAGATCTCTTGGGGAAAAATATCGAACGAGTTGAACACGAGGGTAATACATTTCGGAGAAATTATGGAAATCTCCAATTCACCAAAGGGGTACCCCTCTCAGAAATCTTCGATTTCTCTAATATGGATCCGTGCAATGTTTTGATAGTGATTACTAAAGAATATGCGAGGGTCATGGGCACCAAATTTGTAGGCCTATGTCTTAGGGTTCTATGTATAAAGTTTCGTACGAATCCGAGGTGTGTTGAGGGTGAAACAGTCAAAATACTGAGAGATGTACGAATATAAGGAAAAAACTTGCGAAAATTGCCATCAAAAAGGGGAATTTTTTTAGAAATGTTGACTTAAGTCTCCGTTTCGACTCCAATATATTCATTTACCCATGAGATCTCTTGGGGAAAAATATCGAACGAGTTGAACACGAGGGTCATACATTTCGGAGAAATTAGGGAAATCTCCAATTCACCAAAGGGGTACCCCTTTCAGAAATCTTCGATTTCTCTAATATGGATCCGTGCAATGTTTTGATAGTGAATACTATAGAATATGCGAGGGTCATGGGCACAAAATTTCTTGCCCTATGTCTTAGGATTTGATGTATAAATTTTCGTACGAATCCGAGGTGTGTTGAGGGTGAAAACAGTCAAAATACTGAGAGATTTACGAATATAAGGAAAAAACTTGCGAAAATTGCCACCAAAAAGGGGAATTTTTTTTGAAATGTTGACTTAAGTCTCCGTTTCGACTCCAATATATTCATTTACCCATGAGATCATTTAGGGAAATATATCGAACGAGTTGAACACGAGGGTAATACATTTCGGAGAAATTAGTGAAATCTCCAATTCACCAAAGGGGTACCCCTTTCAGACATCTTCGATTTCTCTAATATGGATTCGAGCAATGATTTGATAGTGAATCCTAAATAATATGCGAGGGTCATGGGCACAAAATTTGTAGGCCTATGTCTTAGGGTTCTATGTATAAAGTTTCGTACGAATCCGAGGTGTGTTGAGGGTGAATACAGTCAAAATACTGAGAGATTTACGAATATAAGGAAAAAACTTGCGAAAATTGCCATCAAAAAGGGGTATTTTTTTAGAAATGTTGACTTAAGTCTCCGTTTCGACTCCAATATATTCATTTACCCATGAGATCTCGTGGGGAAAAATATCGAACGAGTTGAACACGAGGGTAATACATTTCGGAGAAATTAGTGATATCTCCAATTCCCCAAAGGGGTACCCCTTTCCGAAATCTTTGATATCTCTAATATGGATTCGAGCAATGTTTTGATAGTGAATCCTAAAGAATATGCGAGGGTCATGGGCACAAAATTTGTAGGCCTATGTCTTAGGGTTCTATGTATAAAGTTTCGTACGAATCCGAGGTGTGTTGAGGGTGAAACAGTCAAAATACTGAGAGATGTACGAATATAAGGAAAAAACTTTCGAAAATTGCCATCAAAAAGGGGAATTTTTTTAGAAATGTTGACTTAAGTCTCCGTTTCGACTCCAATATATTCATTTACCCATGAGATCTCTTGGGGAAAAATATCGAACGAGTTGAACACGAGGGTAATACATTTCGGAGAAATTATGGAAATCTCCAATTCACCAAAGGGGTACCCCTTTCAGAAATCTTCGATTTCTCTAATATGGATCCGTGCAATGTTTTGATAGTGAATACTAAAGAATATGCGAGGGTCATGGGCACAAAAGTTCTAGCCCTATGTCTTAGGATTTAATGAATAAAGTTTCGTACGAATCCGAGGTGTGTTGAGGGTGAAAACAGTCAAAATACTGAGAGATTTACGAATATAAGGAAAAAACTTGCGAAAATTTCCATCAAAAAGGGGAATTTTTTTAGAAATGTTGACTTAAGTCTCCGTTTCGACTCCAATATATTCATTTACCCATGAGATCTCTTGGGGAAAAATATCGAACGAGTTGAACACGAGGGTAATACATTTCGGAGAAATTAGTGAAATCTCCAATTCCCCAAAGGGGTACCCCTTTCAGAAATCTTCGATTTCTCTAATATGGATTCGAGCAATTTTTTGATCGTGAATACTAAAGAATATGCGAGGGTCATGGGCACAAAAGTTGTACGCCTATGTCTTAGGGTTCTATGTATAAAGTTTTGTACGAATCCGAGGTTTTTTGAGGGTGAAACAGTCAAAATACTGAGAGATGTACGAATATAAGGAAAAAACTTTCGAAAATTGCCATCAAAAAGGGGAATTTTTTTAGAAATGTTGACTTAAGTCTCCGTTTCGACTCCAATATATTCATTTACCCATGAGATCCCTTGGGGAAAAATATCGAACGAGTTGAACACGAGGGTAATACATTTCGGAGAAATTATGGAAATCTCCAATTCAACAAAGGGGTACCCCTTTCAGAAATCTTCGATTTCTCTAATATGGATCCGTCCAATGTTTTGATAGTGAATACTAAAGAATATGCGAGGGTCATGGGCACAAAAGTTCTAGCCCTATGTCTTAGGATTTAATGTATAAAGTTTCGTACGAATCCGAGGTGTGTTGAGGGTGAAAACAGTCAAAATACTGAGAGATTTACGAATATAAGGAAAAAACTTTCGAAAATTGCCATCAAAAAGGGGAATTTTTTTAGAAATGTTGACTTAAGTCTCCGTTTCGACTACAATATATTCATTTACCCATGAGATATCTTGGGGAAAAATATCGAACGAGTTGAACACGAGGGTAATACATTTCGGAGAAATTAGTGAAATCTCCAATTCCCCAAAGGGGTACCCCTTTCAGAAATCTTCGATTTCTCTAATATGGATTCGAGCAATGTTTTGATAGTGAATCCTAAAGAATATGCGAGGGTCATGGGCACAAAATTTGTAGGCCTATGTCTTAGGGTTCTATGTATAAAGTTTCGTACGAATCCGAGGTGTGTTGAGGGTGAAACAGTCAAAATACTGAGAGATGTACGAATATAAGGAAAAAACTTTCGAAAATTGCCATCAAAAAGGGGAATTTTTTTAGAAATGTTGACTTAAGTCTCCGTTTCGACTCCAATATATTCATTTACCCATGAGATCTCTTGGGGAAAAATATCGAACGAGTTGAACACGAGGGTAATACATTTCGGAGAAATTATGGAAATCTCCAATTCACCAAAGGGGTACCCCTTTCAGAAATCTTCGATTTCTCTAATATGGATCCGTGCAATGTTTTGATAGTGAATACTACAGAATATGCGAGGGTCATGGGCACAAAAGTTCTAGCCCTATGTCTTAGGATTTAATGTATAAAGTTTCGTACGAATCCTAGGTGTGTTGAGGGTGAAAACAGTCAAAATACTGAGAGATTTACGAATATAAGGAAAAAACTTGCGAAAATTGCCATCAAAAAGGGGAATTTTTTTAGAAATGTTGACTTAAGTCTCCGTTTCGACTCCAATATAATCATTTACCCATGAGATCTCTTGGGGAAAAATATCGAACGAGTTGAACACGAGGGTAATACATTTCGGAGAAATTATGGAAATCTCCAATTCACCAAAGGGGTACCCCTTTCAGAAATCTTCGATTTCTCTAATATGGATCCGTGCAATGTTTTGATAGTGAATACTAAAGAATATGCGAGGGTCATGGGCACAAAAGTTCTAGCCCTATGTCTTAGGATTTAATGTATAAAGTTTCGTACGAATCCGAGGTGTGTTGAGGGTGAAAACAGTCAAAATACTGAGAGATTTACGAATATAAGGAAAAAACTTGCGAAAATTGCCATCAAAAAGGGGAATTTTTTTAGAAATGTTGACTTAAGTCTCCGTTTCGACTCCAATATATTCATTTACCCATGAGATCTCTTGGGGAAAAATATCGAACGAGTTGAACACGAGGGTAATACATTTCGGAGAAATTATGGAAATCTCCAATTCACCAAAGGGGTACCCCTCTCAGAAATCTTCGATTTCTCTAATATGGATCCGTGCAATGTTTTGATAGTGAATCCTAAAGAATATGCGAGGGTCATGGGCACAAAATTTGTAGGCCTATGTCTTAGGGTTCTATGTATAAAGTTTCGTACGAATCCGAGGTGTGTTGAGGGTGAAACAGTCAAAATACTGAGAGATGTACGAATATAAGGAAAAAACTTTCGAAAATTGCCATCAAAAAGGGGAATTTTTTTAGAAATGTTGACTTAAGTCTCCGTTTCGACTCCAATATATTCATTTACCCATGAGATCTCTTGGGGAAAAATATCGAACGAGTTGAACACGAGGGTAATACATTTCGGAGAAATTATGGAAATCTCCAATTCACCAAAGGGGTACCCCTTTCAGAAATCTTCGATTTCTCTAATATGGATCCGTGCAATGTTTTGATAGTGAATACTACAGAATATGCGAGGGTCATGGGCACAAAAGTTCTAGCCCTATGTCTTAGGATTTAATGTATAAAGTTTCGTACGAATCCTAGGTGTGTTGAGGGTGAAAACAGTCAAAATACTGAGAGATTTACGAATATAAGGAAAAAACTTGCGAAAATTGCCATCAAAAAGGGGAATTTTTTTAGAAATGTTGACTTAAGTCTCCGTTTCGACTCCAATATAATCATTTACCCATGAGATCTCTTGGGGAAAAATATCGAACGAGTTGAACACGAGGGTAATACATTTCGGAGAAATTATGGAAATCTCCAATTCACCAAAGGGGTACCCCTTTCAGAAATCTTCGATTTCTCTAATATGGATCCGTGCAATGTTTTGATAGTGAATACTAAAGAATATGCGAGGGTCATGGGCACAAAAGTTCTAGCCCTATGTCTTAGGATTTAATGTATAAAGTTTCGTACGAATCCGAGGTGTGTTGAGGGTGAAAACAGTCAAAATACTGAGAGATTTACGAATATAAGGAAAAAACTTGCGAAAATTGCCATCAAAAAGGGGAATTTTTTTAGAAATGTTGACTTAAGTCTCCGTTTCGACTCCAATATATTCATTTACCCATGAGATCTCTTGGGGAAAAATATCGAACGAGTTGAACACGAGGGTAATACATTTCGGAGAAATTATGGAAATCTCCAATTCACCAAAGGGGTACCCCTCTCAGAAATCTTCGATTTCTCTAATATGGATCCGTGCAATGTTTTGATAGTGATTACTAAAGAATATGCGAGGGTCATGGGCACCAAATTTGTAGGCCTATGTCTTAGGGTTCTATGTATAAAGTTTCGTACGAATCCGAGGTGTGTTGAGGGTGAAACAGTCAAAATACTGAGAGATGTACGAATATAAGGAAAAAACTTTCGAAAATTGCCATCAAAAAGGGGATTTTTTTTAGAAATGTTGACTTAAGTCTCCGTTTCGACTCCAATATATTCATTTACCCATGAGATCTCTTGGGGAAAAATATCGAACGAGTTGAACACGAGGGTAATACATTTCGGAGAAATTATGGAAATCTCCAATTCACCAAAGGGGTACCCCTTTCAGAAATCTTCGATTTCTCTAATATGGATCCGTGCAATGTTTTGATAGTGAATACTACAGAATATGCGAGGGTCATGGGCACAAAAGTTCTAGCCCTATGTCTTAGGATTTAATGTATAAAGTTTCGTACGAATCCTAGGTGTGTTGAGGGTGAAAACAGTCAAAATACTGAGAGATTTACGAATATAAGGAAAAAACTTGCGAAAATTGCCATCAAAAAGGGGAATTTTTTTAGAAATGTTGACTTAAGTCTCCGTTTCGACTCCAATATATTCATTTACCCATGAGATCTCTTGGGGAAAAATATCGAACGAGTTGAACACGAGGGTAATACATTTCGGAGACATTATGGAAATCTCCAATTCACCAAAGGGGTACCCCTTTCAGAAATCTTCGATTTCTCTAATATGGATCCGTGCAATGTTTTGATAGTGAATACTAAAGAATATGCGAGGGTCATGGGCACAAAAGTTCTAGCCCTATGTCTTAGGATTTAATGTATAAAGTTTCGTACGAATCCGAGGTGTGTTGAGGGTGAAAACAGTCAAAATACTGAGAGATTTACGAATATAAGGAAAAAACTTGCGAAAATTGCCATCAAAAAGGGGAATTTTTTTAGAAATGTTGACTTAAGTCTCCGTTTCGACTCCAATATATTCATTTACCCATGAGATCTCTTGGGGAAAAATATCGAACGAGTTGAACACGAGGGTAATACATTTCGGAGAAATTATGGAAATCTCCAATTCACCAAAGGGGTACCCCTTTGAGAAATCTTCGATTTCTCTAATATGGATCCGTGCAATGTTTTGATAGTGAATACTAAAGAATATGCGAGGGTCATGGGCACAAAATTTGTAGGCCTATGTCTTAGGGTTCTATGTATAAAGTTTCGTACGAATCTGAGGTGTGTTGAGGGTGAAAACAGTCAAAATACTGAGAGATGTACGAATATAAGGAAAAAACTTGCGAAAATTGACATCAAAAAGGGGAATTTTTTTAGAAATGTTGACTTAAGTCTCCGTTTCGACTCCAATATATTCATTTACCCATGAGATCTCTTGTGGAAAAATATCGAACGAGTTAAACACGAGGGTAATACATTTCGGAGAAATTATGGAAATCTCCAATTCAACAAAGGGGTACCCCTTTCAGAAATTTTCGATTTCTCTAATATGGATCCGTGCAATGTTTTGATAGTGAATACTAAAGAATATGCGAGGGTCATGGGCACAAAAGTTCTAGCCCTACGTCTTAGGATTTAATGTATAAAGTTTCGTACGAATCCGAGGTGTGTTGAGGGTGAAAACAGTCAAAATACTGAGAGATTTACGAATATAAGGAAAAAACTTGCGAAAATTGCCATCAAAAAGGGGAATTTTTTTAGAAATGTTGACTTAAGTCTCCGTTTCGACTCCAATATATTCATTTACCCATGAGATCTCTTGGGGAAAAATATCGAACGAGTTGAACACGAGGGTAATACATTTCGGAGAAATTAGTGAAATCACCAATTCACCAAAGGGGTACCCCTTTCAGAAATCTTCGATTTCTCTAATATGGATTCGAGCAATGATTTGATAGTGAATCCTAAATAATATGCGAGGGTCATGGGCACAAAATTTGTAGGCCTATGTCTTAGGGTTCTATGTATAAAGTTTCGTACGAATCCGAGGTGGGTTGAGGGTGAAACAGTCAAAATACTGAGAGATGTACGAATATAAGGAAAAAACTTTCGAAAATTGCCATCAAAAAGGGGAATTTTTTTAGAAATGTTGACTTAAGTCTCCGTTTCGACTCCAATATATTCATTTACCCATGAGATCTCTTGGGGAAAAATATCGAACGAGTTGAACACGAGGGTAATACATTTCGGAGAAATTATGGAAATCTCCAATTCACCAAAGGGGTACCCCTTTCAGAAATCTTCGATTTCTCTAATATGGATCCGTGCAATGTTTTGATAGTGAATACTACAGAATATGCGAGGGTCATGGGCACAAAAGTTCTAGCCCTATGTCTTAGGATTTAATGTATAAAGTTTCGTACGAATCCTAGGTGTGTTGAGGGTGAAAACAGTCAAAATACTGAGAGATTTACGAATATAAGGAAAAAACTTGCGAAAATTGCCATCAAAAAGGGGAATTTTTTTAGAAATGTTGACTTAAGTCTCCGTTTCGACTCCAATATATTCATTTACCCATGAGATCTCTTGGGGAAAAATATCGAACGAGTTGAACACGAGGGTAATACATTTCGGAGAAATGAGTGAAATCTCCAATTCACCAAAGGGGTACCCCTTTCAGAAATCTTTGATTTCTCTAATATGGATTCGAGCAATGATTTGATAGTGAATCCTAAATAATATGCGAGGGTCATGGGCACAAAATTTGTAGGCCTATGTCTTAGGGTTCTATGTATAAAGTTTCGTACGAATCCGAGGTGTGTTGAGGGTTAAAACAGTCAAAATACTGAGAGATCTACGAATATAAGGAAAAAACTTGCGAAAATTGCCATCAAAAAGGGGAATTTTTTTAGAAATGTTGACTTAAGTCTCCGTTTCGACTCCAATATATTCATTTACCCATGAGATCTCTTGGGGAAAAATATCGAACGAGTTGAACACAAGGGTCATACATTTCGGAGAAATTAGGGAAATCTCCAATTCACCAAAGGGGTACCCCTTTCAGAAATCTTCGATTTCTCTAATATGGATCCGTGCAATGTTTTGATAGTGAATACTAAAGAATATGCGAGGGTCATGGGCACAAAAGTTCTAGGCCTATGTCTTAGGATTTGATGTATAAAGTTTCGTACGAATCCGAGGTGTGTTGAGGGTGAAACAGTCAAAATACTGAGAGATGTACGAATATAAGGAAAAAACTTGCGAAAATTGCCATCAAAAAGGGGAATTTTTTTAGAAATGTTGACTTAAGTCTCCGTTTCGACTCCAATATATTCATTTACCCATGAGATCTCTTGGGGAAAAATATCGAACGAGTTGAACACGAGGGTAATACATTTCGGAGAAATTATGGAAATCTCCAATTCACCAAAGGGGTACCCCTTTCAGAAATCTTCGATTTCTCTAATATGGATCCGTGCAATGTTTTGATAGTGAATACTAAAGAATATGCGAGGGTCATGGGCACAAAATTTGTAGGCCTATGTCTTAGGGTTCTATGTATAAAGTTTCGTACGAATCTGAGGTGTGTTGAGGGTGAAAACAGTCAAAATACTGAGAGATTTACGAATATAAGGAAAAAACTTTCGAAAATTGCCATCAAAAAGGGGAATTTTTTTAGAAATGTTGACTTAAGTCTCCGTTTCGACTACAATATATTCATTTACCCATGAGATATCTTGGGGAAAAATATCGAACGAGTTGAACACGAGGGTAATACATTTCGGAGAAATTAGTGAAATCTCCAATTCCCCAAAGGGGTACCCCTTTCAGAAATCTTCGATTTCTCTAATATGGATTCGAGCAATGTTTTGATAGTGAATCCTAAAGAATATGCGAGGGTCATGGGCACAAAATTTGTAGGCCTATTTCTTAGGGTTCTATGTATAAAGTTTCGTACGAATCCGAGGTGTGTTGAGGGTGAAACAGTCAAAATACTGAGAGATGTACGAATATAAGGAAAAAACTTTCGAAAATTGCCATCAAAAAGGGGAATTTTTTTAGAAATGTTGACTTAAGTCTCCGTTTCGACTCCAATATATTCATTTACCCATGAGATCTCTTGGGGAAAAATATCGAACGAGTTGAACACGAGGGTAAT
The DNA here is from genome assembly GCF_963169125.1 of Humulus lupulus. Lineage (NCBI taxonomy): Eukaryota > Viridiplantae > Streptophyta > Magnoliopsida > Rosales > Cannabaceae > Humulus > Humulus lupulus. The sequence goes on from NC_084795.1 coordinate 2,989,665, forward strand.
ACATTTCGGAGAAATTATGGAAATCTCCAATTCACCAAAGGGGTACCCCTTTCAGAAATCTTCGATTTCTCTAATATGGATCCGTGCAATGTTTTGATAGTGAATACTACAGAATATGCGAGGGTCATGGGCACAAAAGTTCTAGCCCTATGTCTTAGGATTTAATGTATAAAGTTTCGTACGAATCCTAGGTGTGTTGAGGGTGAAAACAGTCAAAATACTGAGAGATTTACGAATATAAGGAAAAAACTTGCGAAAATTGCCATCAAAAAGGGGAATTTTTTTAGAAATGTTGACTTAAGTCTCCGTTTCGACTCCAATATATTCATTTACCCATGAGATCTCTTGGGGAAAAATATCGAACGAGTTGAACACGAGGGTAATACATTTCGGAGAAATTATGGAAATCTCCAATTCACCAAAGGGGTACCCCTTTCAGAAATCTTCGATTTCTCTAATATGGATCCGTGCAATGTTTTGATAGTGAATACTAAAGAATATGCGAGGGTCATGGGCACAAAAGTTCTAGCCCTATGTCTTAGGATTTAATGTATAAAGTTTCGTACGAATCCGAGGTGTGTTGAGGGTGAAAACAGTCAAAATACTGAGAGATTTACGAATATAAGGAAAAAACTTGCGAAAATTGCCATCAAAAAGGGGAATTTTTTTAGAAATGTTGACTTAAGTCTCCGTTTCGACTCCAATATATTCATTTACCCATGAGATCTCTTGGGGAAAAATATCGAACGAGTTGAACACGAGGGTAATACATTTCGGAGAAATTATGGAAATCTCCAATTCACCAAAGGGGTACCCCTCTCAGAAATCTTCGATTTCTCTAATATGGATCCGTGCAATGTTTTGATAGTGATTACTAAAGAATATGCGAGGGTCATGGGCACCAAATTTGTAGGCCTATGTCTTAGGGTTCTATGTATAAAGTTTCGTACGAATCCGAGGTGTGTTGAGGGTGAAACAGTCAAAATACTGAGAGATGTACGAATATAAGGAAAAAACTTTCGAAAATTGCCATCAAAAAGGGGAATTTTTTTAGAAATGTTGACTTAAGTCTCCGTTTCGACTCCAATATATTCATTTACCCATGAGATCTCTTGGGGAAAAATATCGAACGAGTTGAACACGAGGGTAATACATTTCGGAGAAATTATGGAAATCTCCAATTCACCAAAGGGGTACCCCTTTCAGAAATCTTCGATTTCTCTAATATGGATCCGTGCAATGTTTTGATAGTGAATACTACAGAATATGCGAGGGTCATGGGCACAAAAGTTCTAGCCCTATGTCTTAGGATTTAATGTATAAAGTTTCGTACGAATCCTAGGTGTGTTGAGGGTGAAAACAGTCAAAATACTGAGAGATTTACGAATATAAGGAAAAAACTTGCGAAAATTGCCATCAAAAAGGGGAATTTTTTTAGAAATGTTGACTTAAGTCTCCGTTTCGACTCCAATATATTCATTTACCCATGAGATCTCTTGGGGAAAAATATCGAACGAGTTGAACACGAGGGTAATACATTTCGGAGAAATTATGGAAATCTCCAATTCACCAAAGGGGTACCCCTTTCAGAAATCTTCGATTTCTCTAATATGGATCCGTGCAATGTTTTGATAGTGAATACTAAAGAATATGCGAGGGTCATGGGCACAAAAGTTCTAGCCCTATGTCTTAGGATTTAATGTATAAAGTTTCGTACGAATCCGAGGTGTGTTGAGGGTGAAAACAGTCAAAATACTGAGAGATTTACGAATATAAGGAAAAAACTTGCGAAAATTGCCATCAAAAAGGGGAATTTTTTTAGAAATGTTGACTTAAGTCTCCGTTTCGACTCCAATATATTCATTTACCCATGAGATCTCTTGGGGAAAAATATCGAACGAGTTGAACACGAGGGTAATACATTTCGGAGAAATTATGGAAATCTCCAATTCACCAAAGGGGTACCCCTCTCAGAAATCTTCGATTTCTCTAATATGGATCCGTGCAATGTTTTGATAGTGATTACTAAAGAATATGCGAGGGTCATGGGCACCAAATTTGTAGGCCTATGTCTTAGGGTTCTATGTATAAAGTTTCGTAGGAATCCGAGGTGTGTTGAGGGTGAAAACAGTCAAAATACTGAGAGATGTACGAATATAAGGAAAAAACTTGCGAAAATTGCCATCAAAAAGGGGAATTTTTTTAGAAATGTTGACTTAAGTCTCCGTTTCGACTCCAATATATTCATTTACCCATGAGATCTCTTGGGGAAACATATCGAACGAGTTGAACACGAGGGTAATACATTTCGGAGAAATTATGGAAATCTCCAATTCACCAAAGGGGTACCCCTTTCAGAAATCTTCGATTTCTCTAATATGGATCCGTGCAATGTTTTGATAGTGAATACTACAGAATATGCGAGGGTCATGGGCACAAAAGTTCTAGCCCTATGTCTTAGGATTTAATGTATAAAGTTTCGTACGAATTCGAGGTGTGTTGAGGGTGAAAACAGTCAAAATACTGAGAGATTTACGAATATAAGGAAAAAACTTGCGAAAATTGCCATCAAAAAGGGGAATTTTTTTAGAAATGTTGACTTAAGTCTCCGTTTCGACTCCAATATATTCATTTACCCATGAGATCTCTTGGGGAAAAATATCGAACGAGTTGAACACGAGGGTAATACATTTCGGAGACATTATGGAAATCTCCAATTCACCAAAGGGGTACCCCTTTCAGAAATCTTCGATTTCTCTAATATGGATCCGTGCAATGTTTTGATAGTGAATACTAAAGAATATGCGAGGGTCATGGGCACAAAAGTTCTAGCCCTATGTCTTAGGATTTAATGTATAAAGTTTCGTACGAATCCGAGGTGTGTTGAGGGTGAAAACAGTCAAAATACTGAGAGATTTACGAATATAAGGAAAAAACTTGCGAAAATTGCCATCAAAAAGGGGAATTTTTTTAGAAATGTTGACTTAAGTCTCCGTTTCGACTCCAATATATTCATTTACCCATGAGATCTCTTGGGGAAAAATATCGAACGAGTTGAACACGAGGGTAATACATTTCGGAGAAATTATGGAAATCTCCAATTCACCAAAGGGGTACCCCTTTCAGAAATCTTCGATTTCTCTAATATGGATCCGTGCAATGTTTTGATAGTGAATACTAAAGAATATGCGAGGGTCATGGGCACAAAATTTGTAGGCCTATGTCTTAGGGTTCTATGTATAAAGTTTCGTACGAATCTGAGGTGTGTTGAGGGTGAAAACAGTCAAAATACTGAGAGATGTACGAATATAAGGAAAAAACTTGCGAAAATTGACATCAAAAAGGGGAATTTTTTTAGAAATGTTGACTTAAGTCTCCGTTTCGACTCCAATATATTCATTTACCCATGAGATCTCTTGTGGAAAAATATCGAACGAGTTAAACACGAGGGTAATACATTTCGGAGAAATTATGGAAATCTCCAATTCAACAAAGGGGTACCCCTTTCAGAAATCTTCGATTTCTCTAATATGGATCCGTGCAATGTTTTGATAGTGAATACTAAAGAATATGCGAGGGTCATGGGCACAAAAGTTCTAGCCCTACGTCTTAGGATTTAATGTATAAAGTTTCGTACGAATCCGAGGTGTGTTGAGGGTGAAAACAGTCAAAATACTGAGAGATTTACGAATATAAGGAAAAAACTTGCGAAAATTGCCATCAAAAAGGGGAATTTTTTTAGAAATGTTGACTTAAGTCTCCGTTTCGACTCCAATATATTCATTTACCCATGAGATCTCTTGGGGAAAAATATCGAACGAGTTGAACACGAGGGTAATACATTTCGGAGAAATTAGTGAAATCTCCAATTCACCAAAGGGGTACCCCTTTCAGAAATCTTCGATTTCTCTAATATGGATTCGAGCAATGATTTGATAGTGAATCCTAAATAATATGCGAGGGTCATGGGCACAAAATTTGTAGGCCTATGTCTTAGGGTTCTATGTATAAAGTTTCGTACGAATCCGAGGTGTGTTGAGGGTTAAAACAGTCAAAATACTGAGAGATCTACGAATATAAGGAAAAAACTTGCGAAAATTGCCATCAAAAAGGGGAATTTTTTTAGAAATGTTGACTTAAGTCTCCGTTTCGACTCCAATATATTCATTTACCCATGAGATCTCTTGGGGAAAAATATCGAACGAGTTGAACACAAGGGTCATACATTTCGGAGAAATTAGGGAAATCTCCAATTCACCAAAGGGGTACCCCTTTCAGAAATCTTCGATTTCTCTAATATGGATCCGTGCAATGTTTTGATAGTGAATACTAAAGAATATGCGAGGGTCATGGGCACAAAAGTTCTAGGCCTATGTCTTAGGATTTGATGTATAAAGTTTCGTACGAATCCGAGGTGTGTTGAGGGTGAAACATGCAAAATACTGAGAGATGTACGAATATAAGGAAAAAACTTGCGAAAATTGCCATCAAAAAGGGGAATTTTTTTAGAAATGTTGACTTAAGTCTCCGTTTCGACTCCAATATATTCATTTACCCATGAGATCTCTTGGGGAAAAATATCGAACGAGTTGAACACGAGGGTAATACATTTCGGAGAAATTAGTGAAATCTCCAATTCACCAAAGGGGTACCCCATTCAGAAATCTTCGATTTCTCTAATATGGATTCGAGCAATGATTTGATAGTGAATCCTAAATAATATGCGAGGGTCATGGGCACAAAATTTGTAGCCCTATGTCTTAGGGTTCTATGTATAAAGTTTAGTACGAATCCGAGGTGTGTTGAGGGTTAAAACAGTCAAAATACTGAGAGATCTACGAATATAAGGAAAAAACTTGCGAAAATTGCCATCAAAAAGGGGAATTTTCTTAGAAATGTTGACTTAAGTCTCCGTTTCGACTCCAATATATTCATTTACCCATGAGATCTCTTGGGGAAAAATATCGAACGAGTTGAACACGAGGGTCATACATTTCGGAGAAATTAGGGAAATCTCCAATTCACCAAAGGGGTACCCCTTTCAGAAATCTTCGATTTCTCTAATATGGATCCGTGCAATGTTTTGATAGTGAATACTAAAGAATATGCGAGGGTCATGGGCACAAAAGTTCTAGGCCTATGTCTTAGGATTTGATGTATAAAGTTTCGTACGAATCCGAGGTGTGTTGAGGGTGAAACATGCAAAATACTGAGAGATGTACGAATATAAGGAAAAAACTTGCGAAAATTGCCATCAAAAAGGGGAATTTTTTTAGAAATGTTGACTTAAGTCTCCGTTTCGACTCCAATATATTCATTTACCCATGAGATCTCTTGGGGAAAAATATCGAACGAGTTGAACACGAGGGTAATACATTTCGGAGAAATTATGGAAATCTCCAATTCACCAAAGGGGTACCCCTTTCAGAAATCTTCGATTTCTCTAATATGGATCCGTGCAATGTTTTGATAGTGAATACTAAAGAATATGCGAGGGTCATGGGCACAAAATTTGTAGGCCTATGTCTTAGGGTTCTATGTATAAAGTTTCGTACAAATATGAGGTGTGTTGAGGGTGAAAACAGTCAAAATACTGAGAGATGTACGAATATAAGGAAAAAACTTGCGAAAATTGACATCAAAAAGGGGAATTTTTTTAGAAATGTTGACTTAAGTCTCCGTTTCGACTCCAATATATTCATTTACCCATGAGATCTCTTGTGGAAAAATATCGAACGAGTTAAACACGAGGGTCATACATTTCGGAGAAATTAGGGAAATCTCCAATTCACCAAAGGGGTACCCCTTTCAGAAATCTTCGATTTCTCTAATATGGATCCGTGCAATGTTTTGATAGTGAATACTAAAGAATATGCGAGGGTCATGGGCACAAAAGTTCTAGGCCTATGTCTTAGGATTTGATGTATAAAGTTTCGTACGAATCCGAGGTGTGTTGAGGGTGAAACAGTCAAAATACTGAGAGATGTACGAATATAAGGAAAAAACTTGCGAAAATTGCCATCAAAAAGGGGAATTTTTTTAGAAATGTTGACTTAAGTCTCCGTTTCGACTCCAATATATTCATTTACCCATGAGATCTCTTGGGGAAAAATATCGAACGAGTTGAACACGAGGGTAATACATTTCGGAGAAATTAGTGAAATCTCCAATTCACCAAAGGGGTACCCCTTTCAGAAATCTTCGATTTCTCTAATATGGATTCGAGCAATGATTTGATAGTGAATCCTAAATAATATGCGAGGGTCATGGGCACAAAATTTGTAGGCCTATGTCTTAGGGTTCTATGTATAAAGTTTCGTACGAATCCGAGGTGTGTTGAGGGTTAAAACAGTCAAAATACTGAGAGATCTACGAATATAAGGAAAAGACTTGCGAAAATTGCCATCAAAAAGGGGAATTTTCTTAGAAATGTTGACTTAAGTCTCCGTTTCGACTCCAATATATTCATTTACCCATGAGATCTCTTGGGGAAAAATATCGAACGAGTTGAACACGAGGGTCATACATTTCGGAGAAATTAGGGAAATCTCCAATTCACCAAAGGGGTACCCGTTTCAGAAATCTTCGATTTCTCTAATATGGATCCGTGCAATGTTTTGATAGTGAATACTAAAGAATATGCGAGGGTCATGGGCACAAAAGTTCTAGGCCTATGTCTTAGGATTTGATGTATAAAGTTTCGTACGAATCCGAGGTGTGTTGAGGGTGAAACATGCAAAATACTGAGAGATGTACGAATATAAGGAAAAAACTTGCGAAAATTGCCATAAAAAAGGGGAATTTTTTTAGAAATGTTGACTTAAGTCTCCGTTTCGACTCCAATATATTCATTTACCCATGAGATCTCTTGGGGAAAAATATCGAACGAGTTGAACACGAGGGTAATACATTTCGGAGAAATTATGGAAATCTCCAATTCACCAAAGGGGTACCCCTTTCAGAAATCTTCGATTTCTCTAATATGGATCCGTGCAATGTTTTGATAGTGAATACTAAAGAATATGCGAGGGTCATGGGCACAAAATTTGTAGGCCTATGTCTTAGGGTTCTATGTATAAAGTTTCGTACGAATCTGAGGTGTGTTGAGGGTGAAAACAGTCAAAATACTGAGAGATGTACGAATATAAGGAAAAAACTTGCGAAAATTGACATCAAAAAGGGGAATTTTTTTAGAAATGTTGACTTAAGTCTCCGTTTCGACTCCAATATATTCATTTACCCATGAGATCTCTTGTGGAAAAATATCGAACGAGTTAAACACGAGGGTCATACATTTCGGAGAAATTAGGGAAATCTCCAATTCACCAAAGGGGTACCCCTTTCAGAAATCTTCGATTTCTCTAATATGGATCCGTGCAATGTTTTGATAGTGAATACTAAAGAATATGCGAGGGTCATGGGCACAAAAGTTCTAGGCCTATGTCTTAGGATTTGATGTATAAAGTTTCGTACGAATCCGAAGTGTGTTGAGGGTGAAACAGTCAAAATACTGAGAGATGTACGAATATAAGGAAAAAACTTGCGAAAATTGCCATCAAAAAGGGGAATTTTTTTAGAAATGTTGACTTAAGTCTCCGTTTCGACTCCAATATATTCATTTACCCATGAGATCTCTTGGGGAAAAATATCGAACGAGTTGAACACGAGGGTAATACATTTCGGAGAAATTAGTGAAATCTCCAATTCACCAAAGGGGTACCCCTTTCAGAAATCTTCGATTTCTCTAATATGGATTCGAGCAATGATTTGATAGTGAATCCTAAATAATATGCGAGGGTCATGGGCACAAAATTTGTAGGCCTATGTCTTAGGGTTCTATGTATAAAGTTTCGTACGAATCCGAGGTGTGTTGAGGGTTAAAACAGTCAAAATACTGAGAGATCTACGAATATAAGGAAAAAACTTGCGAAAATTGCCATCAAAAAGGGGAATTTTCTTAGAAATGTTGACTTAAGTCTCCGTTTCGACTCCAATATATTCATTTACCCATGAGATCTCTTGGGGAAAAATATCGAACGAGTTGAACACGAGGGTCATACATTTCGGAGAAATTAGGGAAATCTCCAATTCACCAAAGGGGTACCCCTTTCAGAAATCTTCGATTTCTCTAATATGGATCCGTGCAATGTTTTGATAGTGAATACTAAAGAATATGCGAGGGTCATGGGCACAAAAGTTCTAGGCCTATGTCTTAGGATTTGATGTATAAAGTTTCGTACGAATCCGAGGTGTGTTGAGGGTGAAACAGTCAAAATACTGAGAGATGTACGAATATAAGGAAAAAACTTGCGAAAATTGCCATCAAAAAGGGGAATTTTTTTAGAAATGTTGACTTAAGTCTCCGTTTCGACTCCAATATATTCATTTACCCATGAGATCTCTTGGGGAAAAATATCGAACGAGTTGAACACGAGGGTAATACATTTCGGAGAAATTAGTGAAATCTCCAATTCACCAAAGGGGTACCCCTTTCAGAAATCTTCGATTTCTCTAATATGGATTCGAGCAATGATTTGATAGTGAATCCTAAATAATATGCGAGGGTCATGGGCACAAAATTTGTAGGCCTATGTCTTAGGGTTCTATGTATAAAGTTTCGTACGAATCCGAGGTGTGTTGAGGGTTAAAACAGTCAAAATACTGAGAGATCTACGAATATAAGGAAAAGACTTGCGAAAATTGCCATCAAAAAGGGGAATTTTCTTAGAAATGTTGACTTAAGTCTCCGTTTCGACTCCAATATATTCATTTACCCATGAGATCTCTTGGGGAAAAATATCGAACGAGTTGAACACGAGGGTCATACATTTCGGAGAAATTAGGGAAATCTCCAATTCACCAAAGGGGTACCCCTTTCAGAAATCTTCGATTTCTCTAATATGGATCCGTGCAATGTTTTGATAGTGAATACTAAAGAATATGCGAGGGTCATGGGCACAAAAGTTCTAGGCCTATGTCTTAGGATTTGATGTATAAAGTTTCGTACGAATCCGAGGTGTGTTGAGGGTGAAACATGCAAAATACTGAGAGATGTACGAATATAAGGAAAAAACTTGCGAAAATTGCCATAAAAAAGGGGAATTTTTTTAGAAATGTTGACTTAAGTCTCCGTTTCGACTCCAATATATTCATTTACCCATGAGATCTCTTGGGGAAAAATATCGAACGAGTTGAACACGAGGGTAATACATTTCGGAGAAATTATGGAAATCTCCAATTCACCAAAGGGGTACCCCTTTCAGAAATCTTCGATTTCTCTAATATGGATCCGTGCAATGTTTTGATAGTGAATACTAAAGAATATGCGAGGGTCATGGGCACAAAATTTGTAGGCCTATGTCTTAGGGTTCTATGTATAAAGTTTCGTACGAATCTGAGGTGTGTTGAGGGTGAAAACAGTCAAAATACTGAGAGATGTACGAATATAAGGAAAAAACTTGCGAAAATTGACATCAAAAAGGGGAATTTTTTTAGAAATGTTGACTTAAGTCTCCGTTTCGACTCCAATATATTCATTTACCCATGAGATCTCTTGTGGAAAAATATCGAACGAGTTAAACACGAGGGTCATACATTTCGGAGAAATTAGGGAAATCTCCAATTCACCAAAGGGGTACCCCTTTCAGAAATCTTCGATTTCTCTAATATGGATCCGTGCAATGTTTTGATAGTGAATACTAAAGAATATGCGAGGGTCATGGGCACAAAAGTTCTAGGCCTATGTCTTAGGATTTGATGTATAAAGTTTCGTACGATCCGAAGTGTGTTGAGGGTGAAACAGTCAAAATACTGAGAGATGTACGAATATAAGGAAAAAACTTGCGAAAATTGCCATCAAAAAGGGGAATTTTTTTAGAAATGTTGACTTAAGTCTCCGTTTCGACTCCAATATATTCATTTACCCATGAGATCTCTTGGGGAAAAATATCGAACGAGTTGAACACGAGGGTAATACATTTCGGAGAAATTAGTGAAATCTCCAATTCACCAAAGGGGTACCCCTTTCAGAAATCTTCGATTTCTCTAATATGGATTCGAGCAATGATTTGATAGTGAATCCTAAATAATATGCGAGGGTCATGGGCACAAAATTTGTAGGCCTATGTCTTAGGGTTCTATGTATAAAGTTTCGTACGAATCCGAGGTGTGTTGAGGGTTAAAACAGTCAAAATACTGAGAGATCTACGAATATAAGGAAAAAACTTGCGAAAATTGCCATCAAAAAGGGGAATTTTCTTAGAAATGTTGACTTAAGTCTCCGTTTCGACTCCAATATATTCATTTACCCATGAGATCTCTTGGGGAAAAATATCGAACGAGTTGAACACGAGGGTCATACATTTCGGAGAAATTAGGGAAATCTCCAATTCACCAAAGGGGTACCCCTTTCAGAAATCTTCGATTTCTCTAATATGGATCCGTGCAATGTTTTGATAGTGAATACTAAAGAATATGCGAGGGTCATGGGCACAAAAGTTCTAGGCCTATGTCTTAGGATTTGATGTATAAAGATTCGTACGAATCCGAGGTGTGTTGAGGGTGAAACATGCAAAATACTGAGAGATGTACGAATATAAGGAAAAAACTTGCGAAAATTGCCATCAAAAAGGGGAATTTTTTTAGAAATGTTGACTTAAGTCTCCGTTTCGACTCCAATATATTCATTTACCCATGAGATCTCTTGGGGAAAAATATCGAACGAGTTGAACACGAGGGTAATACATTTCGGAGAAATTAGTGAAATCTCCAATTCCCCAAAGGGGTACCCCTTTCAGAAATCTTCGATTTCTCTAATATGGATCCGTGCAATGTTTTGATAGTGAATACTAAAGAATATGCGAGGGTCATGGGCACAAAAGTTCTAGGCCTATGTCTTAGGATTTGATGTATAAAGTTTCGTACGAATCCGAGGTGTGTTGAGGGTGAAACATGCAAAATACTGAGAGATGTACGAATATAAGGAAAAAACTTGCGAAAATTGCCATCAAAAAGGGGAATTTTTTTAGAAATGTTGACTTAAGTCTCCGTTTCGACTCCAATATATTCATTTACCCATGAGATCTCTTGGGGAAAAATATCGAACGAGTTGAACACGAGGGTAATACATTTCGGAGAAATTAGTGAAATCTCCAATTCCCCAAAGGGGTACCCCTTTCAGAAATCTTCGATTTCTGTAATATGGATTCGAGCAATTTTTTGATCGTGAATACTAAAGAATATGCGAGGGTCATGGGCACAAAAGTTGTAGGCCTATGTCTTAGGGTTCTATGTATAAAGTTTCGTACGAATCCGAGGTTTGTTGAGGGTGAAACAGTCAAAATACTGAGAGATGTACGAATATAAGGAAAAAACTATCGAAAATTGCCATCAAAAAGGGGAATTTTCTTAGAAATGTTGACTTAAGTCTCCGTTTCGACTCCAATATATTCATTTACCCATGAGATCTCTTGGGGAAAAATATCGAACGAGTTGAACACGAGGGTCATACATTTCGGAGAAATTAGGGAAATCTCCAATTCACCAAAGGGGTACCCCTTTCAGAAATCTTCGATTTCTCTAATATGGATCCGTGCAATGTTTTGATAGTGAATACTAAAGAATATGCGAGGGTCATGGGCACAAAAGTTCTAGGCCTATGTCTTAGGATTTGATGTATAAAGTTTCGTACGAATCCGAGGTGTGTTGAGGGTGAAACATGCAAAATACTGAGAGATGTACGAATATAAGGAAAAAACTTGCGAAAATTGCCATCAAAAAGGGGAATTTTTTTAGAAATGTTGACTTAAGTCTCCGTTTCGACTCCAATATATTCATTTACCCATGAGATCTCTTGGGGAAAAATATCGAACGAGTTGAACACGAGGGTAATACATTTCGGAGAAATTAGTGAAATCTCCAATTCCCCAAAGGGGTACCCCTTTCAGAAATCTTCGATTTCTGTAATATGGATTCGAGCAATTTTTTGATCGTGAATACTAAAGAATATGCGAGGGTCATGGGCACAAAAGTTGTAGGCCTATGTCTTAGGGTTCTATGTATAAAGTTTCGTACGAATCCGAGGTTTGTTGAGGGTGAAACAGTCAAAATACTGAGAGATGTACGAATATAAGGAAAAAACTATCGAAAATTGCCATCAAAAAGGGAAATTTTTTTAGAAATGTTGACTTAAGTCTCCGTTTCGACTCCAATATATTCATTTACCCATGAGATCTCTTGGGGAAAAATATCGAACGAGTTGAACACGAGGGTAATACATTTCGGAGAAATTAGTGAAATCTCCAATTCACCAAAGGGGTACCCCTTTCAGAAATCTTCGATTTCTCTAATATGGATTCGAGCAATGATTTGATAGTGAATCCTAAATAATATGCGAGGGTCATGGGCACAAAATTTGTAGGCCTATGTCTTAGGGTTCTATGTATAAAGTTTCGTACGAATCCGAGGTGTGTTGAGGGTTAAAACAGTCAAAATACTGAGAGATCTACGAATATAAGGAAAAAACTTGCGAAAATTGCCATCAAAAAGGGGAATTTTTTTAGAAATGTTGACTTAAGTCTCCGTTTCGAATCCAATATATTCATTTACCCATGAGATCTCTTGGGGAAAAATATCGAACGAGTTGAACACGAGGGTCATACATTTCGGAGAAATTAGGGAAATCTCCAATTCACCAAAGGGGTACCCCTTTCAGAAATCTTCGATTTCTCTAATATGGATCCGTGCAATGTTTTGATAGTGAATACTAAAGAATATGCGAGGGTCATGGGCACAAAAGTTCTAGGCCTATGTCTTAGGATTCGATGTACAATGTTTCGTACGAATCCGAGGTGTGTTGAGGGTGAAACAGTCAAAATACTGAGAGATGTACGAATATAAGGAAAAAACTTGCGAAAATTGCCATCAAAAAGGGGAATTTTTTTAGAAATGTTGACTTAAGTCTCCGTTTCGACTCCAATATATTCATTTACCCATGAGATCTCTTGGGGAAAAATATCGAACGAGTTGAACACGAGGGTAATACATTTCGGAGAAATTAGTGAAATCTCCAATTCACCAAAGGGGTACCCCTTTCAGAAATCTTCGATTTCTCTAATATGGATTCGAGCAATGATTTGATAGTGAATCCTAAATAATATGCGAGGGTCATGGGCACAAAATTTGTAGGCCTATGTCTTAGGGTTCTATGTATAAAGTTTCGTACGAATCCGAGGTGTGTTGAGGGTTAAAACAGTCAAAATACTGAGAGATCTACGAATATAAGGAAAAAACTTGCGAAAATTGCCATCAAAAAGGGGAATTTTTTTAGAAATGTTGACTTAAGTCTCCGTTTCGAATCCAATATATTCATTTACCCATGAGATCTCTTGGGGAAAAATATCAAACGAGTTGAACACGAGGGTCATACATTTCGAAGAAATTAGGGAAATCTCCAATTCACCAAAGGGGTACCCCTTTCAGAAATCTTCGATTTCTCTAATATGGATCCGTGCAATGTTTTGATAGTGAATACTAAAGAATATGCGAGGGTCATGGGCACAAAAGTTCTAGGCCTATGTCTTAGGATTCGATGTATAAAGTTTCGTACGAATCCGAGGTGTGTTGAGGGTGAAACAGTCAAAATACTGAGAGATGTACGAATATAAGGAAAAAACTTGCGAAAATTGCCATCAAAAAGGGAAATTTTTTTAGAAATGTTGACTTAAGTCTCCGTTTCGACTCCAATATATTCATTTACCCATGAGATCTCTTGGGGAAAAATATCGAACGAGTTGAACACGAGGGTAATACATTTCGGAGAAATTAGTGAAATCTCCAATTCACCAAAGGGGTACCCCTTTCAGAAATCTTCGATTTCTCTAATATGGATTCGAGCAATGATTTGATAGTGAATCCTAAATAATATGCGAGGGTCATGGGCACAAAATTTGTAGGCCTATGTCTTAGGGTTCTATGTATAAAGTTTCGTACGAATCCGAGGTGTGTTGAGGGTTAAAACAGTCAAAATACTGAGAGATCTACGAATATAAGGAAAAAACTTGCGAAAATTGCCATCAAAAAGGGGAATTTTTTTAGAAATGTTGACTTAAGTCTCCGTTTCGAATCCAATATATTCATTTACCCATGAGATCTCTTGGGGAAAAATATCAAACGAGTTGAACACGAGGGTCATACATTTCGAAGAAATTAGGGAAATCTCCAATTCACCAAAGGGGTACCCCTTTCAGAAATCTTCGATTTCTCTAATATGGATCCGTGCAATGTTTTGATAGTGAATACTAAAGAATATGCGAGGGTCATGGGCACAAAAGTTCTAGGCCTATGTCTTAGGATTCGATGTATAAAGTTTCGTACGAATCCGAGGTGTGTTGAGGGTGAAACAGTCAAAATACTGAGAGATGTACGAATATAAGGAAAAAACTTGCGAAAATTGCCATCAAAAAGGGAAATTTTTTTAGAAATGTTGACTTAAGTCTCCGTTTCGACTCCAATATATTCATTTACCCATGAGATCTCTTGGGGAAAAATATCGAACGAGTTGAACACGAGGGTAATACATTTCGGAGAAATTAGTGAAATCTCCAATTCACCAAAGGGGTACCCCTTTCAGAAATCTTCGATTTCTCTAATATGGATTCGAGCAATGATTTGATAGTGAATCCTAAATAATATGCGAGGGTCATGGGCACAAAATTTGTAGGGCTATGTCTTAGGGTTCTATGTATAAAGTTTCGTACGAATCCGAGGTGTGTTGAGGGTTAAAACAGTCAAAATACTGAGAGATCTACGAATATAAGGAAAAAACTTTCGAAAATTGCCATCAAAAAGGGGAATTTTTTTAGAAATGTTGACTTAAGTCTCCGTTTCGAATCCAATATATTCATTTACCCATGAGATCTCTTGGGGAAAAATATCAAACGAGTTGAACACGAGGGTCATACATTTCGGAGAAATTAGGGAAATCTCCAATTCACCAAAGGGGTACCCCTTTCAGAAATCTTCGATTTCTCTAATATGGATCCGTGCAATGTTTTGATAGTGAATACTAAAGAATATGCGAGGGTCATGGGCACAAAAGTTCTAGGCCTATGTCTTAGGATTCGATGTATAAAGTTTCGTACGAATCCGAGGTGTGTTGAGGGTGAAACAGTCAAAATACTGAGAGATGTACGAATATAAGGAAAAAACTTTCGAAAATTGCCATCAAAAAGGGGAATTTTTTTAGAAATGTTGACTTAAGTCTCCGTTTCGACTCCAATATATTCATTTACCCATGAGATCTCTTGGGGAAAAATATCGAACGAGTTGAACACGAGGGTCATACATTTCGGAGAAATTAGGGAAATCTCCAATTCACCAAAGGGGTACCCCTTTCAGAAATCTTCTATTTCTCTAATATGGATCCGTGCAATGTTTTGATAGTGAATACTAAAGAATATGCGAGGGTCATGGGCACAAAAGTTCTAGGCCTATGTCTTAGGATTTGATGTATAAAGTTTCGTACGAATCCGAGGTTTGTTGAGGGTGAAACAGTCAAAATACTGAGAGATGTACGAATATAAGGAAAAAACTATCGAAAATTGCCATCAAAAAGGGGAATTTTTTTAGAAATGTTGACTTAAGTCTCCGTTTCGACTCCAATATATTCATTTACCCATGAGATCTCTTGGGGAAAAATATCGAACGAGTTGAACACGAGGGTAATACATTTCGGAGAAATTAGTGAAATCTCCAATTCACCAAAGGGGTACCCCTTTCAGAAATCTTCTATTTCTCTAATATGGATCCGTGCAATGTTTTGATAGTGAATACTAAAGAATATGCGAGGGTCATGGGCACAAAAGTTCTAGGCCTATGTCTTAGGATTTGATGTATAAAGTTTCGTACGAATCCGAGGTTTGTTGAGGGTGAAACAGTCAAAATACTGAGAGATGTACGAATATAAGGAAAAAACTATCGAAAATTGCCATCAAAAAGGGGAATTTTTTTAGAAATGTTGACTTAAGTCTCCGTTTCGACTCCAATATATTCATTTACCCATGAGATCTCTTGGGGAAAAATATCGAACGAGTTGAACACGAGGGTAATACATTTCGGAGAAATTAGTGAAATCTCCAATTCACCAAAGGGGTACCCCTTTCAGAAATCTTCGATTTCTCTAATATGGATCCGTGCAATGTTTTGATAGTGAATACTAAAGAATATGCGAGGGTCATGGGCACAAAAGTTCTAGGCCTATGTCTTAGGATTCGATGTATAAAGTTTCGTACGAATCCGAGGTGTGTTGAGGGTGAAACAGTCAAAATACTGAGAGATGTACGAATATAAGGAAAAAACTTGCGAAAATTGCCATCAAAAAGGGGAATTTTTTTAGAAATGTTGACTTAAGTCTCCGTTTCGACTCCAATATATTCATTTACCCATGAGATCTCTTGGGGAAAAATATCGAACGAGTTGAACACGAGGGTAATACATTTCGGAGAAATTAGTGAAATCTCCAATTCATCAAAGGGGTACCCCTTTCAGAAATCTTCGATTTCTCTAATATGGATTCGAGCAATGATTTGATAGTGAATCCTAAATAATATGCGAGGGTCATGGGCACAAAATTTGTAGGCCTATGTCTTAGGGTTCTATGTATAAAGTTTCGTACGAATCCGAGGTGTGTTGAGGGTTAAAACAGTCAAAATACTGAGAGATCTACGAATATAAGGAAAAAACTTGCGAAAATTGCCATCAAAAAGGGGAATTTTTTTAGAAATGTTGACTTAAGTCTCCGTTTCGAATCCAATATATTCATTTACCCATGAGATCTCTTGGGGAAAAATATCAAACGAGTTGAACACGAGGGTCATACATTTCGGAGAAATTAGGGAAATCTCCAATTCACCAAAGGGGTACCCCTTTCAGAAATCTTCGATTTCTCTAATATGGATCCGTGCAATGTTTTGATAGTGAATACAAAAGAATATGCGAGGGTCATGGGCACAAAAGTTCTAGGCCTATGTCTTAGGATTCGATGTATAAAGTTTCGTACGAATCCGAGGTGTGTTGAGGGTGAAACAGTCAAAATACTGAGAGATGTACGAATATAAGGAAAAAACTTGCGAAAATTGCCATCAAAAAGGGGAATTTTTTTAGAAATGTTGACTTAAGTCTCCGTTTCGACTCCAATATATTCATTTACCCATGAGATCTCTTGGGGAAAAATATCGAACGAGTTGAACACGAGGGTCATACATTTCGGAGAAATTAGGGAAATCTCCAATTCACCAAAGGGGTACCCCTTTCAGAAATCTTCGATTTCTCTAATATGGATCCGTGCAATGTTTTGATAGTGAATACTAAAGAATATGCGAGGGTCATGGGCACAAAAGTTCTAGGCCTATGTCTTAGGATTCGATGTATAAAGTTTCGTACGAATCCGAGGTGTGTTGAGGGTGAAACAGTCAAAATACTGAGAGATGTACGAATATAAGGAAAAAACTTTCGAAAATTGCCATCAAAAAGGGGAATTTTTTTAGAAATGTTGACTTAAGTCTCCGTTTCGACTCCAATATATTCATTTACCCATGAGATCTCTTGGGGAAAAATATCGAACGAGTTGAACACGAGGGTCATACATTTCGGAGAAATTAGGGAAATCTCCAATTCACCAAAGGGGTACCCCTTTCAGAAATCTTCTATTTCTCTAATATGGATCCGTGCAATGTTTTGATAGTGAATACTAAAGAATATGCGAGGGTCATGGGCACAAAAGTTCTAGGCCTATGTCTTAGGATTTGATGTATAAAGTTTCGTACGAATCCGAGGTTTGTTGAGGGTGAAACAGTCAAAATACTGAGAGATGTACGAATATAAGGAAAAAACTATCGAAAATTGCCATCAAAAAGGGGAATTTTTTTAGAAATGTTGACTTAAGTCTCCGTTTCGACTCCAATATATTCATTTACCCATGAGATCTCTTGGGGAAAAATATCGAACGAGTTGAACACGAGGGTAATACATTTCGGAGAAATTAGTGAAATCTCCAATTCACCAAAGGGGTACCCCTTTCAGAAATCTTCTATTTCTCTAATATGGATCCGTGCAATGTTTTGATAGTGAATACTAAAGAATATGCGAGGGTCATGGGCACAAAAGTTCTAGGCCTATGTCTTAGGATTTGATGTATAAAGTTTCGTACGAATCCGAGGTTTGTTGAGGGTGAAACAGTCAAAATACTGAGAGATGTACGAATATAAGGAAAAAACTATCGAAAATTGCCATCAAAAAGGGGAATTTTTTTAGAAATGTTGACTTAAGTCTCCGTTTCGACTCCAATATATTCATTTACCCATGAGATCTCTTGGGGAAAAATATCGAACGAGTTGAACACGAGGGTAATACATTTCGGAGAAATTAGTGAAATCTCCAATTCACCAAAGGGGTACCCCTTTCAGAAATCTTCGATTTCTCTAATATGGATCCGTGCAATGTTTTGATAGTGAATACTAAAGAATATGCGAGGGTCATGGGCACAAAAGTTCTAGGCCTATGTCTTAGGATTCGATGTATAAAGTTTCGTACGAATCCGAGGTGTGTTGAGGGTGAAACAGTCAAAATACTGAGAGATGTACGAATATAAGGAAAAAACTTGCGAAAATTGCCATCAAAAAGGGGAATTTTTTTAGAAATGTTGACTTAAGTCTCCGTTTCGACTCCAATATATTCATTTACCCATGAGATCTCTTGGGGAAAAATATCGAACGAGTTGAACACGAGGGTAATACATTTCGGAGAAATTAGTGAAATCTCCAATTCATCAAAGGGGTACCCCTTTCAGAAATCTTCGATTTCTCTAATATGGATTCGAGCAATGATTTGATAGTGAATCCTAAATAATATGCGAGGGTCATGGGCACAAAATTTGTAGGCCTATGTCTTAGGGTTCTATGTATAAAGTTTCGTACGAATCCGAGGTGTGTTGAGGGTTAAAACAGTCAAAATACTGAGAGATCTACGAATATAAGGAAAAAACTTGCGAAAATTGCCATCAAAAAGGGGAATTTTTTTAGAAATGTTGACTTAAGTCTCCGTTTCGAATCCAATATATTCATTTACCCATGAGATCTCTTGGGGAAAAATATCGAACGAGTTGAACACGAGGGTCATACATTTCGGAGAAATTAGTGAAATCTCCAATTCACCAAAGGGGTACCCCTTTCAGAAATCTTCGATTTCTCTAATATGGATCCGTGCAATGTTTTGCTAGTGAATACAAAAGAATATGCGAGGGTCATGGGCACAAAAGTTCTAGGCCTATGTCTTAGGATTCGATGTATAAAGTTTCGTACGAATCCGAGGTTTGTTGAGGGTGAAACAGTCAAAATACTGAGAGATGTACGAATATAAGGAAAAAACTATCGAAAATTGCCATCAAAAAGGGGAATTTTTTTAGAAATGTTGACTTAAGTCTCCGTTTCGACTCCAATATATTCATTTACCCATGAGATCTCTTGGGGAAAAATATCGAACGAGTTGAACACGAGGGTAATACATTTCGGAGAAATTAGTGAAATCTCCAATTCACCAAAGGGGTACCCCTTTCAGAAATCTTCGATTTCTCTAATATGGATCCGTGCAATGTTTTGATAGTGAATACTAAAGAATATGCGAGGGTCATGGGCACAAAAGTTCTAGGCCTATGTCTTAGGATTCGATGTATAAAGTTTCGTACGAATCCGAGGTGTGTTGAGGGTGAAACAGTCAAAATACTGAGAGATGTACGAATATAAGGAAAAAACTTGCGAAAATTGCCATCAAAAAGGGGAATTTTTTTAGAAATGTTGACTTAAGTCTCCGTTTCGACTCCAATATATTCATTTACCCATGAGATCTCTTGGGGAAAAATATCGAACGGGTTGAACACGAGGGTCATACATTTCGGAGAAATTAGGGAAATCTCCAATTCACCAAAGGGGTACCCCTTTCAGAAATCTTCTATTTCTCTAATATGGATCCGTGCAATGTTTTGATAGTGAATACTAAAGAATATGCGAGGGTCATGGGCACAAAAGTTCTATGCCTATGTCTTAGGATTTGATGTATAAAGTTTCGTACGAATCCGAGGTGTGTTGAGGGTGAAACAGTCAAAATACTGAGAGATGTACGAATATAAGGAAAAAACTTGCGAAAATTGCCATCAAAAAGGGGAATTTTTTTAGAAATGTTGACTTAAGTCTCCGTTTCGACTCCAATATATTCATTTACCCATGAGATCTCTTGGGGAAAAATATCGAACGAGTTGAACACGAGGGTCATACATTTCGGAGAAATTAGGGAAATCTCCAATTCACCAAAGGGGTACCCCTTTCAGAAATCTTCTATTTCTCTAATATGGATCCGTGCAATGTTTTGATAGTGAATACTAAAGAATATGCGAGGGTCATGGGCACAAAAGTTCTAGGCCTATGTCTTAGGATTTGATGTATAAAGTTTCGTACGAATCCGAGGTGTGTTGAGGGTGAAACAGTCAAAATACTGAGAGATGTACGAATATAAGGAAAAAACTTGCGAAAATTGCCATCAAAAAGGGGAATTTTTTTAGAAATGTTGACTTAAGTCTCCGTTTCGACTCCAATATATTCATTTACCCATGAGATCTCTTGGGGAAAAATATCGAACGAGTTGAACACGAGGGTCATACATTTCGGAGAAATTAGGGAAATCTCCAATTCACCAAAGGGGTACCCCTTTCAGAAATCTTCTATTTCTCTAATATGGATCCGTGCAATGTTTTGATAGTGAATACTAAAGAATATGCGAGGGTCATGGGCACAAAAGTTCTAGGCCTATGTCTTAGGATTCTATGTATAAAGTTTCGTACGAATCCGAGGTTTGTTGCGGGTGAAACAGTCAAAATACTGAGAGATGTACGAATATAAGGAAAAAACTTTCGAAAATTGCCATCAAAAAGGGGAATTTTTTTAGAAATGTTGACTTAAGTCTCCGTTTCGACTCCAATATATTCATTTACCCATGAGATCTCTTGGGGAAAAATATCGAACGAGTTGAACACGAGGGTAATACATTTCGGAGAAATTAGTGAAATCTCCAATTCACCAAAGGGGTACCCCTTTCAGAAATCTTCGATTTCTCTAATATGGATCCGTGCAATGTTTTGATAGTGAATACTAAAGAATATGCGAGGGTCATGGGCACAAAAGTTCTAGGCCTATGTCTTAGGATTTGATGTATAAAGTTTCGTACGAATCCGAGGTTTGTTGAGGGTGAAACAGTCAAAATACTGAGAGATGTACGAATATAAGGAAAAAACTATCGAAAATTGCCATCAAAAAGGGGAATTTTTTTAGAAATGTTGACTTAAGTCTCCGTTTCGACTCCAATATATTCATTTACCCATGAGATCTCTTGGGGAAAAATATCGAACGAGTTGAACACGAGGGTAATACATTTCGGAGAAATTAGTGAAATCTCCAATTCACCAAAGGGGTACCCCTTTCAGAAATCTTCGATTTCTCTAATATGGATCCGTGCAATGTTTTGATAGTGAATACTAAAGAATATGCGAGGGTCATGGGCACAAAAGTTCTAGGCCTATGTCTTAGGATTCGATGTATAAAGTTTCGTACGAATCCGAGGTGTGTTGAGGGTGAAACAGTCAAAATACTGAGAGATGTACGAATATAAGGAAAAAACTTTCGAAAATTGCCATCAAAAAGGGGAATTTTTTTAGAAATGTTGACTTAAGTCTCCGTTTCGACTCCAATATATTCATTTACCCATGAGATCTCTTGGGGAAAAATATCGAACGAGTTGAACACGAGGGTCATACATTTCGGAGAAATTAGGGAAATCTCCAATTCACCAAAGGGGTACCCCTTTCAGAAATCTTCTATTTCTCTAATATGGATCCGTGCAATGTTTTGATAGTGAATACTAAAGAATATGCGAGGGTCATGGGCACAAAAGTTCTAGGCCTATGTCTTAGGATTTGATGTATAAAGTTTCGTACGAATCCGAGGTTTGTTGAGGGTGAAACAGTCAAAATACTGAGAGATGTACGAATATAAGGAAAAAACTATCGAAAATTGCCATCAAAAAGGGGAATTTTTTTAGAAATGTTGACTTAAGTCTCCGTTTCGACTCCAATATATTCATTTACCCATGAGATCTCTTGGGGAAAAATATCGAACGAGTTGAACACGAGGGTAATACATTTCGGAGAAATTAGTGAAATCTCCAATTCACCAAAGGGGTACCCCTTTCAGAAATCTTCTATTTCTCTAATATGGATCCGTGCAATGTTTTGATAGTGAATACTAAAGAATATGCGAGGGTCATGGGCACAAAAGTTCTAGGCCTATGTCTTAGGATTTGATGTATAAAGTTTCGTACGAATCCGAGGTTTGTTGAGGGTGAAACAGTCAAAATACTGAGAGATGTACGAATATAAGGAAAAAACTATCGAAAATTGCCATCAAAAAGGGGAATTTTTTTAGAAATGTTGACTTAAGTCTCCGTTTCGACTCCAATATATTCATTTACCCATGAGATCTCTTGGGGAAAAATATCGAACGAGTTGAACACGAGGGTAATACATTTCGGAGAAATTAGTGAAATCTCCAATTCACCAAAGGGGTACCCCTTTCAGAAATCTTCGATTTCTCTAATATGGATCCGTGCAATGTTTTGATAGTGAATACTAAAGAATATGCGAGGGTCATGGGCACAAAAGTTCTAGGCCTATGTCTTAGGATTCGATGTATAAAGTTTCGTACGAATCCGAGGTGTGTTGAGGGTGAAACAGTCAAAATACTGAGAGATGTACGAATATAAGGAAAAAACTTGCGAAAATTGCCATCAAAAAGGGGAATTTTTTTAGAAATGTTGACTTAAGTCTCCGTTTCGACTCCAATATATTCATTTACCCATGAGATCTCTTGGGGAAAAATATCGAACGAGTTGAACACGAGGGTAATACATTTCGGAGAAATTAGTGAAATCTCCAATTCATCAAAGGGGTACCCCTTTCAGAAATCTTCGATTTCTCTAATATGGATTCGAGCAATGATTTGATAGTGAATCCTAAATAATATGCGAGGGTCATGGGCACAAAATTTGTAGGCCTATGTCTTAGGGTTCTATGTATAAAGTTTCGTACGAATCCGAGGTGTGTTGAGGGTTAAAACAGTCAAAATACTGAGAGATCTACGAATATAAGGAAAAAACTTGCGAAAATTGCCATCAAAAAGGGGAATTTTTTTAGAAATGTTGACTTAAGTCTCCGTTTCGAATCCAATATATTCATTTACCCATGAGATCTCTTGGGGAAAAATATCAAACGAGTTGAACACGAGGGTCATACATTTCGGAGAAATTAGGGAAATCTCCAATTCACCAAAGGGGTACCCCTTTCAGAAATCTTCGATT
The DNA here is from genome assembly GCF_963169125.1 of Humulus lupulus. Classification (NCBI taxonomy): domain Eukaryota; kingdom Viridiplantae; phylum Streptophyta; class Magnoliopsida; order Rosales; family Cannabaceae; genus Humulus; species Humulus lupulus. The sequence goes on from NC_084795.1 coordinate 3,013,119, forward strand.
TCTCTAATATGGATCCGTGCAATGTTTTGCTAGTGAATACAAAAGAATATGCGAGGGTCATGGGCACAAAAGTTCTAGGCCTATGTCTTAGGATTCGATGTATAAAGTTTCGTACGAATCCGAGGTGTGTTGAGGGTGAAACAGTCAAAATACTGAGAGATGTACGAATATAAGGAAAAAACTTGCGAAAATTGCCATCAAAAAGGGGAATATTTTTAGAAATGTTGACTTAAGTCTCCGTTTCGACTCCAATATATTCATTTACCCATGAGATCTCTTGGGGAAAAATATCGAACGAGTTGAACACGAGGGTCATACATTTCGGAGAAATTAGGGAAATCTCCAATTCACCAAAGGGGTACCCCTTTCAGAAATCTTCTATTTCTCTAATATGGATCCGTGCAATGTTTTGATAGTGAATACTAAAGAATATGCGAGGGTCATGGGCACAAAAGTTCTAGGCCTATGTCTTAGGATTCGATGTATAAAGTTTCGTACGAATCCGAGGTGTGTTGAGGGTGAAACAGTCAAAATACTGAGAGATGTACGAATATAAGGAAAAAACTTGCGAAAATTGCCATCAAAAAGGGGAATTTTTTTAGAAATGTTGACTTAAGTCTCCGTTTCGACTCCAATATATTCATTTACCCATGAGATCTCTTGGGGAAAAATATCGAACGGGTTGAACACGAGGGTCATACATTTCGGAGAAATTAGGGAAATCTCCAATTCACCAAAGGGGTACCCCTTTCAGAAATCTTCTATTTCTCTAATATGGATCCGTGCAATGTTTTGATAGTGAATACTAAAGAATATGCGAGGGTCATGGGCACAAAAGTTCTATGCCTATGTCTTAGGATTTGATGTATAAAGTTTCGTACGAATCCGAGGTGTGTTGAGGGTGAAACAGTCAAAATACTGAGAGATGTACGAATATAAGGAAAAAACTTGCGAAAATTGCCATCAAAAAGGGGAATTTTTTTAGAAATGTTGACTTAAGTCTCCGTTTCGACTCCAATATATTCATTTACCCATGAGATCTCTTGGGGAAAAATATCGAACGAGTTGAACACGAGGGTCATACATTTCGGAGAAATTAGGGAAATCTCCAATTCACCAAAGGGGTACCCCTTTCAGAAATCTTCTATTTCTCTAATATGGATCCGTGCAATGTTTTGATAGTGAATACTAAAGAATATGCGAGGGTCATGGGCACAAAAGTTCTAGGCCTATGTCTTAGGATTTGATGTATAAAGTTTCGTACGAATCCGAGGTGTGTTGAGGGTGAAACAGTCAAAATACTGAGAGATGTACGAATATAAGGAAAAAACTTGCGAAAATTGCCATCAAAAAGGGGAATTTTTTTAGAAATGTTGACTTAAGTCTCCGTTTCGACTCCAATATATTCATTTACCCATGAGATCTCTTGGGGAAAAATATCGAACGAGTTGAACACGAGGGTCATACATTTCGGAGAAATTAGGGAAATCTCCAATTCACCAAAGGGGTACCCCTTTCAGAAATCTTCTATTTCTCTAATATGGATCCGTGCAATGTTTTGATAGTGAATACTAAAGAATATGCGAGGGTCATGGGCACAAAAGTTCTAGGCCTATGTCTTAGGATTCTATGTATAAAGTTTCGTACGAATCCGAGGTTTGTTGCGGGTGAAACAGTCAAAATACTGAGAGATGTACGAATATAAGGAAAAAACTTTCGAAAATTGCCATCAAAAAGGGGAATTTTTTTAGAAATGTTGACTTAAGTCTCCGTTTCGACTCCAATATATTCATTTACCCATGAGATCTCTTGGGGAAAAATATCGAACGAGTTGAACACGAGGGTAATACATTTCGGAGAAATTAGTGAAATCTCCAATTCACCAAAGGGGTACCCCTTTCAGAAATCTTCGATTTCTCTAATATGGATCCGTGCAATGTTTTGATAGTGAATACTAAAGAATATGCGAGGGTCATGGGCACAAAAGTTCTAGGCCTATGTCTTAGGATTTGATGTATAAAGTTTCGTACGAATCCGAGGTTTGTTGAGGGTGAAACAGTCAAAATACTGAGAGATGTACGAATATAAGGAAAAAACTATCGAAAATTGCCATCAAAAAGGGGAATTTTTTTAGAAATGTTGACTTAAGTCTCCGTTTCGACTCCAATATATTCATTTACCCATGAGATCTCTTGGGGAAAAATATCGAACGAGTTGAACACGAGGGTAATACATTTCGGAGAAATTAGTGAAATCTCCAATTCACCAAAGGGGTACCCCTTTCAGAAATCTTCGATTTCTCTAATATGGATCCGTGCAATGTTTTGATAGTGAATACTAAAGAATATGCGAGGGTCATGGGCACAAAAGTTCTAGGCCTATGTCTTAGGATTCGATGTATAAAGTTTCGTACGAATCCGAGGTGTGTTGAGGGTGAAACAGTCAAAATACTGAGAGATGTACGAATATAAGGAAAAAACTTGCGAAAATTGCCATCAAAAAGGGGAATTTTTTTAGAAATGTTGACTTAAGTCTCCGTTTCGACTCCAATATATTCATTTACCCATGAGATCTCTTGGGGAAAAATATCGAACGAGTTGAACACGAGGGTAATACATTTCGGAGAAATTAGTGAAATCTCCAATTCATCAAAGGGGTACCCCTTTCAGAAATCTTCGATTTCTCTAATATGGATTCGAGCAATGATTTGATAGTGAATCCTAAATAATATGCGAGGGTCATGGGCACAAAATTTGTAGGCCTATGTCTTAGGGTTCTATGTATAAAGTTTCGTACGAATCCGAGGTGTGTTGAGGGTTAAAACAGTCAAAATACTGAGAGATCTACGAATATAAGGAAAAAACTTGCGAAAATTGCCATCAAAAAGGGGAATTTTTTTAGAAATGTTGACTTAAGTCTCCGTTTCGAATCCAATATATTCATTTACCCATGAGATCTCTTGGGGAAAAATATCAAACGAGTTGAACACGAGGGTCATACATTTCGGAGAAATTAGGGAAATCTCCAATTCACCAAAGGGGTACCCCTTTCAGAAATCTTCGATTTCTCTAATATGGATCCGTGCAATGTTTTGCTAGTGAATACAAAAGAATATGCGAGGGTCATGGGCACAAAAGTTCTAGGCCTATGTCTTAGGATTCGATGTATAAAGTTTCGTACGAATCCGAGGTGTGTTGAGGGTGAAACAGTCAAAATACTGAGAGATGTACGAATATAAGGAAAAAACTTGCGAAAATTGCCATCAAAAAGGGGAATATTTTTAGAAATGTTGACTTAAGTCTCCGTTTCGACTCCAATATATTCATTTACCCATGAGATCTCTTGGGGAAAAATATCGAACGAGTTGAACACGAGGGTCATACATTTCGGAGAAATTAGGGAAATCTCCAATTCACCAAAGGGGTACCCCTTTCAGAAATCTTCTATTTCTCTAATATGGATCCGTGCAATGTTTTGATAGTGAATACTAAAGAATATGCGAGGGTCATGGGCACAAAAGTTCTAGGCCTATGTCTTAGGATTCGATGTATAAAGTTTCGTACGAATCCGAGGTGTGTTGAGGGTGAAACAGTCAAAATACTGAGAGATGTACGAATATAAGGAAAAAACTTGCGAAAATTGCCATCAAAAAGGGGAATTTTTTTAGAAATGTTGACTTAAGTCTCCGTTTCGACTCCAATATATTCATTTACCCATGAGATCTCTTGGGGAAAAATATCGAACGGGTTGAACACGAGGGTCATACATTTCGGAGAAATTAGGGAAATCTCCAATTCACCAAAGGGGTACCCCTTTCAGAAATCTTCTATTTCTCTAATATGGATCCGTGCAATGTTTTGATAGTGAATACTAAAGAATATGCGAGGGTCATGGGCACAAAAGTTCTATGCCTATGTCTTAGGATTTGATGTATAAAGTTTCGTACGAATCCGAGGTGTGTTGAGGGTGAAACAGTCAAAATACTGAGAGATGTACGAATATAAGGAAAAAACTTGCGAAAATTGCCATCAAAAAGGGGAATTTTTTTAGAAATGTTGACTTAAGTCTCCGTTTCGACTCCAATATATTCATTTACCCATGAGATCTCTTGGGGAAAAATATCGAACGAGTTGAACACGAGGGTCATACATTTCGGAGAAATTAGGGAAATCTCCAATTCACCAAAGGGGTACCCCTTTCAGAAATCTTCTATTTCTCTAATATGGATCCGTGCAATGTTTTGATAGTGAATACTAAAGAATATGCGAGGGTCATGGGCACAAAAGTTCTAGGCCTATGTCTTAGGATTTGATGTATAAAGTTTCGTACGAATCCGAGGTGTGTTGAGGGTGAAACAGTCAAAATACTGAGAGATGTACGAATATAAGGAAAAAACTTGCGAAAATTGCCATCAAAAAGGGGAATTTTTTTAGAAATGTTGACTTAAGTCTCCGTTTCGACTCCAATATATTCATTTACCCATGAGATCTCTTGGGGAAAAATATCGAACGAGTTGAACACGAGGGTCATACATTTCGGAGAAATTAGGGAAATCTCCAATTCACCAAAGGGGTACCCCTTTCAGAAATCTTCTATTTCTCTAATATGGATCCGTGCAATGTTTTGATAGTGAATACTAAAGAATATGCGAGGGTCATGGGCACAAAAGTTCTAGGCCTATGTCTTAGGATTCTATGTATAAAGTTTCGTACGAATCCGAGGTTTGTTGCGGGTGAAACAGTCAAAATACTGAGAGATGTACGAATATAAGGAAAAAACTTTCGAAAATTGCCATCAAAAAGGGGAATTTTTTTAGAAATGTTGACTTAAGTCTCCGTTTCGACTCCAATATATTCATTTACCCATGAGATCTCTTGGGGAAAAATATCGAACGAGTTGAACACGAGGGTCATACATTTCGGAGAAATTAGGGAAATCTCCAATTCACCAAAGGGGTACCCCTTTCAGAAATCTTCGATTTCTCTAATATGGATCCGTGCAATGTTTTGATAGTGAATACTAAAGAATATGCGAGGGTCATGGGCACAAAAGTTCTAGGCCTATGTCTTAGGATTTGATGTATAAAGTTTCGTACGAATCCGAGGTGTGTTGAGGGTGAAACAGTCAAAATACTGAGAGATGTACGAATATAAGGAAAAAACTTGCGAAAATTGCCATCAAAAAGGGGAATTTTTTTAGAAATGTTGACTTAAGTCTCCGTTTCGACTCCAATATATTCATTTACCCATGAGATCTCTTGGGGAAAAATATCGAACGAGTTGAACACGAGGGTCATACATTTCGGAGAAATTAGGGAAATCTCCAATTCACCAAAGGGGTACCCCTTTCAGAAATCTTCGATTTCTCTAATATGGATCCGTGCAATGTTTTGATAGTGAATACTAAAGAATATGCGAGGGTCATGGGCACAAAAGTTCTAGGCCTATGTCTTAGGATTTGATGTATAAAGTTTCGTACGAATCCGAGGTGTGTTGAGGGTGAAACAGTCAAAATACTGAGAGATGTACGAATATAAGGAAAAAACTTGCGAAAATTGCCATCAAAAAGGGGAATTTTTTTAGAAATGTTGACTTAAGTCTCCGTTTCGACTCCAATATATTCATTTACCCATGAGATCTCTTGGGGAAAAATATCGAACGAGTTGAACACGAGGGTAATACATTTCGGAGAAATTAGTGAAATCTCCAATTCACCAAAGGGGTACCCCTTTCAGAAATCTTCGATTTCTCTAATATGGATTCGAGCAACGATTTGATAGTGAATCCTAAATAATATGCGAGGGTCATGGGCACAAAAGTTGTAGGCCTATGTCTTAGGGTTCTATGTATAAAGTTTCGTACGAATCCGAGGTGTGTTGAGGGTTAAAACAGTCAAAATACTGAGAGATCTACGAATATAAGGAAAAAACTTGCGAAAATTGCCATCAAAAAGGGGAATTTTTTTAGAAATGTTGACTTAAGTCTCCGTTTCGACTCCAATATATTCATTTACCCATGAGATCTCTTGGGGAAAAATATCGAACGAGTTGAACACGAGGGTCATACATTTCGGAGAAATTAGGGAAATCTCCAATTCACCAAAGGGGTACCCCTTTCAGAAATCTTCTATTTCTCTAATATGGATCCGTGCAATGTTTTGATAGTGAATACTAAAGAATATGCGAGGGTCATGGGCACAAAAGTTCTATGCCTATGTCTTAGGATTTGATGTATAAAGTTTCGTACGAATCCGAGGTGTGTTGAGGGTGAAACAGTCAAAATACTGAGAGATGTACGAATATAAGGAAAAAACTTGCGAAAATTGCCATCAAAAAGGGGAATTTTTTTAGAAATGTTGACTTAAGTCTCCGTTTCGACTCCAATATATTCATTTACCCATGAGATCTCTTGGGGAAAAATATCGAACGAGTTGAACACGAGGGTCATACATTTCGGAGAAATTAGGGAAATCTCCAATTCACCAAAGGGGTACCCCTTTCAGAAATCTTCTATTTCTCTAATATGGATCCGTGCAATGTTTTGATAGTGAATACTAAAGAATATGCGAGGGTCATGGGCACAAAAGTTCTAGGCCTATGTCTTAGGATTTGATGTATAAAGTTTCGTACGAATCCGAGGTGTGTTGAGGGTGAAACAGTCAAAATACTGAGAGATGTACGAATATAAGGAAAAAACTTGCGAAAATTGCCATCAAAAAGGGGAATTTTTTTAGAAATGTTGACTTAAGTCTCCGTTTCGACTCCAATATATTCATTTACCCATGAGATCTCTTGGGGAAAAATATCGAACGAGTTGAACACGAGGGTCATACATTTCGGAGAAATTAGGGAAATCTCCAATTCACCAAAGGGGTACCCCTTTCAGAAATCTTCTATTTCTCTAATATGGATCCGTGCAATGTTTTGATAGTGAATACTAAAGAATATGCGAGGGTCATGGGCACAAAAGTTCTATGCCTATGTCTTAGGATTTGATGTATAAAGTTTCGTACGAATCCGAGGTGTGTTGAGGGTGAAACAGTCAAAATACTGAGAGATGTACGAATATAAGGAAAAAACTTGCGAAAATTGCCATCAAAAAGGGGAATTTTTTTAGAAATGTTGACTTAAGTCTCCGTTTCGACTCCAATATATTCATTTACCCATGAGATCTCTTGGGGAAAAATATCGAACGAGTTGAACACGAGGGTCATACATTTCGGAGAAATTAGGGAAATCTCCAATTCACCAAAGGGGTACCCCTTTCAGAAATCTTCTATTTCTCTAATATGGATCCGTGCAATGTTTTGATAGTGAATACTAAAGAATATGCGAGGGTCATGGGCACAAAAGTTCTAGGCCTATGTCTTAGGATTTGATGTATAAAGTTTCGTACGAATCCGAGGTGTGTTGAGGGCGAAACAGTCAAAATACTGAGAGATGTACGAATATAAGGAAAAAACTTGCGAAAATTGCCATCAAAAAGGGGAATTTTTTTAGAAATGTTGACTTAAGTCTCCGTTTCGACTCCAATATATTCATTTACCCATGAGATCTCTTGGGGAAAAATATCGAACGAGTTGAACACGAGGGTCATACATTTCGGAGAAATTAGGGAAATCTCCAATTCACCAAAGGGGTACCCCTTTCAGAAATCTTCTATTTCTCTAATATGGATCCGTGCAATGTTTTGATAGTGAATACTAAAGAATATGCGAGGGTCATGGGCACAAAAGTTCTAGGCCTATGTCTTAGGATTCTATGTATAAAGTTTCGTACGAATCCGAGGTTTGTTGAGGGTGAAACAGTCAAAATACTGAGAGATGTACGAATATAAGGAAAAAACTTTCGAAAATTGCCATCAAAAAGGGGAATTTTTTTAGAAATGTTGACTTAAGTCTCCGTTTCGACTCCAATATATTCATTTACCCATGAGATCTCTTGGGGAAAAATATCGAACGAGTTGAACACGAGGGTAATACATTTCGGAGAAATTAGTGAAATCTCCAATTCACCAAAGGGGTACCCCTTTCAGAAATCTTCTATTTCTCTAATATGGATCCGTGCAATGTTTTGATAGTGAATACTAAAGAATATGCGAGGGTCATGGGCACAAAAGTTCTAGGCCTATGTCTTAGGATTTGATGTATAAAGTTTCGTACGAATCCGAGGTGTGTTGAGGGTGAAACAGTCAAAATACTGAGAGATGTACGAATATAAGGAAAAAACTTGCGAAAATTGCCATCAAAAAGGGGAATTTTTTTAGAAATGTTGACTTAAGTCTCCGTTTCGACTCCAATATATTCATTTACCCATGAGATCTCTTGGGGAAAAATATCGAACGAGTTGAACACGAGGGTCATACATTTCGGAGAAATTAGGGAAATCTCCAATTCACCAAAGGGGTACCCCTTTCAGAAATCTTCTATTTCTCTAATATGGATCCGTGCAATGTTTTGATAGTGAATACTAAAGAATATGCGAGGGTCATGGGCACAAAAGTTCTAGGCCTATGTCTTAGGATTCTATGTATAAAGTTTCGTACGAATCCGAGGTTTGTTGCGGGTGAAACAGTCAAAATACTGAGAGATGTACGAATATAAGGAAAAAACTTTCGAAAATTGCCATCAAAAAGGGGAATTTTTTTAGAAATGTTGACTTAAGTCTCCGTTTCGACTCCAATATATTCATTTACCCATGAGATCTCTTGGGGAAAAATATCGAACGAGTTGAACACGAGGGTCATACATTTCGGAGAAATTAGGGAAATCTCCAATTCACCAAAGGGGTACCCCTTTCAGAAATCTTCGATTTCTCTAATATGGATCCGTGCAATGTTTTGATAGTGAATACTAAAGAATATGCGAGGGTCATGGGCACAAAAGTTCTAGGCCTATGTCTTAGGATTTGATGTATAAAGTTTCGTACGAATCCGAGGTGTGTTGAGGGTGAAACAGTCAAAATACTGAGAGATGTACGAATATAAGGAAAAAACTTGCGAAAATTGCCATCAAAAAGGGGAATTTTTTTAGAAATGTTGACTTAAGTCTCCGTTTCGACTCCAATATATTCATTTACCCATGAGATCTCTTGGGGAAAAATATCGAACGAGTTGAACACGAGGGTCATACATTTCGGAGAAATTAGGGAAATCTCCAATTCACCAAAGGGGTACCCCTTTCAGAAATCTTCGATTTCTCTAATATGGATCCGTGCAATGTTTTGATAGTGAATACTAAAGAATATGCGAGGGTCATGGGCACAAAAGTTCTAGGCCTATGTCTTAGGATTTGATGTATAAAGTTTCGTACGAATCCGAGGTGTGTTGAGGGTGAAACAGTCAAAATACTGAGAGATGTACGAATATAAGGAAAAAACTTGCGAAAATTGCCATCAAAAAGGGGAATTTTTTTAGAAATGTTGACTTAAGTCTCCGTTTCGACTCCAATATATTCATTTACCCATGAGATCTCTTGGGGAAAAATATCGAACGAGTTGAACACGAGGGTAATACATTTCGGAGAAATTAGTGAAATCTCCAATTCACCAAAGGGGTACCCCTTTCAGAAATCTTCGATTTCTCTAATATGGATTCGAGCAACGATTTGATAGTGAATCCTAAATAATATGCGAGGGTCATGGGCACAAAAGTTGTAGGCCTATGTCTTAGGGTTCTATGTATAAAGTTTCGTACGAATCCGAGGTGTGTTGAGGGTTAAAACAGTCAAAATACTGAGAGATCTACGAATATAAGGAAAAAACTTGCGAAAATTGCCATCAAAAAGGGGAATTTTTTTAGAAATGTTGACTTAAGTCTCCGTTTCGACTCCAATATATTCATTTACCCATGAGATCTCTTGGGGAAAAATATCGAACGAGTTGAACACGAGGGTCATACATTTCGGAGAAATTAGGGAAATCTCCAATTCACCAAAGGGGTACCCCTTTCAGAAATCTTCTATTTCTCTAATATGGATCCGTGCAATGTTTTGATAGTGAATACTAAAGAATATGCGAGGGTCATGGGCACAAAAGTTCTATGCCTATGTCTTAGGATTTGATGTATAAAGTTTCGTACGAATCCGAGGTGTGTTGAGGGTGAAACAGTCAAAATACTGAGAGATGTACGAATATAAGGAAAAAACTTGCGAAAATTGCCATCAAAAAGGGGAATTTTTTTAGAAATGTTGACTTAAGTCTCCGTTTCGACTCCAATATATTCATTTACCCATGAGATCTCTTGGGGAAAAATATCGAACGAGTTGAACACGAGGGTCATACATTTCGGAGAAATTAGGGAAATCTCCAATTCACCAAAGGGGTACCCCTTTCAGAAATCTTCTATTTCTCTAATATGGATCCGTGCAATGTTTTGATAGTGAATACTAAAGAATATGCGAGGGTCATGGGCACAAAAGTTCTAGGCCTATGTCTTAGGATTTGATGTATAAAGTTTCGTACGAATCCGAGGTGTGTTGAGGGTGAAACAGTCAAAATACTGAGAGATGTACGAATATAAGGAAAAAACTTGCGAAAATTGCCATCAAAAAGGGGAATTTTTTTAGAAATGTTGACTTAAGTCTCCGTTTCGACTCCAATATATTCATTTACCCATGAGATCTCTTGGGGAAAAATATCGAACGAGTTGAACACGAGGGTCATACATTTCGGAGAAATTAGGGAAATCTCCAATTCACCAAAGGGGTACCCCTTTCAGAAATCTTCTATTTCTCTAATATGGATCCGTGCAATGTTTTGATAGTGAATACTAAAGAATATGCGAGGGTCATGGGCACAAAAGTTCTATGCCTATGTCTTAGGATTTGATGTATAAAGTTTCGTACGAATCCGAGGTGTGTTGAGGGTGAAACAGTCAAAATACTGAGAGATGTACGAATATAAGGAAAAAACTTGCGAAAATTGCCATCAAAAAGGGGAATTTTTTTAGAAATGTTGACTTAAGTCTCCGTTTCGACTCCAATATATTCATTTACCCATGAGATCTCTTGGGGAAAAATATCGAACGAGTTGAACACGAGGGTCATACATTTCGGAGAAATTAGGGAAATCTCCAATTCACCAAAGGGGTACCCCTTTCAGAAATCTTCTATTTCTCTAATATGGATCCGTGCAATGTTTTGATAGTGAATACTAAAGAATATGCGAGGGTCATGGGCACAAAAGTTCTAGGCCTATGTCTTAGGATTTGATGTATAAAGTTTCGTACGAATCCGAGGTGTGTTGAGGGTGAAACAGTCAAAATACTGAGAGATGTACGAATATAAGGAAAAAACTTGCGAAAATTGCCATCAAAAAGGGGAATTTTTTTAGAAATGTTGACTTAAGTCTCCGTTTCGACTCCAATATATTCATTTACCCATGAGATCTCTTGGGGAAAAATATCGAACGAGTTGAACACGAGGGTCATACATTTCGGAGAAATTAGGGAAATCTCCAATTCACCAAAGGGGTACCCCTTTCAGAAATCTTCTATTTCTCTAATATGGATCCGTGCAATGTTTTGATAGTGAATACTAAAGAATATGCGAGGGTCATGGGCACAAAAGTTCTAGGCCTATGTCTTAGGATTCTATGTATAAAGTTTCGTACGAATCCGAGGTTTGTTGAGGGTGAAACAGTCAAAATACTGAGAGATGTACGAATATAAGGAAAAAACTTTCGAAAATTGCCATCAAAAAGGGGAATTTTTTTAGAAATGTTGACTTAAGTCTCCGTTTCGACTCCAATATATTCATTTACCCATGAGATCTCTTGGGGAAAAATATCGAACGAGTTGAACACGAGGGTCATACATTTCGGAGAAATTAGGGAAATCTCCAATTCACCAAAGGGGTACCCCTTTCAGAAATCTTCGATTTCTCTAATATGGATCCGTGCAATGTTTTGATAGTGAATACTAAAGAATATGCGAGGGTCATGGGCACAAAAGTTCTAGGCCTATGTCTTAGGATTTGATGTATAAAGTTTCGTACGAATCCGAGGTGTGTTGAGGGTGAAACAGTCAAAATACTGAGAGATGTACGAATATAAGGAAAAAACTTGCGAAAATTGCCATCAAAAAGGGGAATTTTTTTAGAAATGTTGACTTAAGTCTCCGTTTCGACTCCAATATATTCATTTACCCATGAGATCTCTTGGGGAAAAATATCGAACGAGTTGAACACGAGGGTCATACATTTCGGAGAAATTAGGGAAATCTCCAATTCACCAAAGGGGTACCCCTTTCAGAAATCTTCGATTTCTCTAATATGGATCCGTGCAATGTTTTGATAGTGAATACTAAAGAATATGCGAGGGTCATGGGCACAAAAGTTCTAGGCCTATGTCTTAGGATTTGATGTATAAAGTTTCGTACGAATCCGAGGTGTGTTGAGGGTGAAACAGTCAAAATACTGAGAGATGTACGAATATAAGGAAAAAACTTGCGAAAATTGCCATCAAAAAGGGGAATTTTTTTAGAAATGTTGACTTAAGTCTCCGTTTCGACTCCAATATATTCATTTACCCATGAGATCTCTTGGGGAAAAATATCGAACGAGTTGAACACGAGGGTAATACATTTCGGAGAAATTAGTGAAATCTCCAATTCACCAAAGGGGTACCCCTTTCAGAAATCTTCGATTTCTCTAATATGGATTCGAGCAACGATTTGATAGTGAATCCTAAATAATATGCGAGGGTCATGGGCACAAAAGTTGTAGGCCTATGTCTTAGGGTTCTATGTATAAAGTTTCGTACGAATCCGAGGTGTGTTGAGGGTTAAAACAGTCAAAATACTGAGAGATCTACGAATATAAGGAAAAAACTTGCGAAAATTGCCATCAAAAAGGGGAATTTTTTTAGAAATGTTGACTTAAGTCTCCGTTTCGACTCCAATATATTCATTTACCCATGAGATCTCTTGGGGAAAAATATCGAAGGGGTTGAACACGAGGGTCATACATTTCGGAGAAATTAGGGAAATCTCCAATTCACCAAAGGGGTACCCCTTTCAGAAATCTTCTATTTCTCTAATATGGATCCGTGCAATGTTTTGATAGTGAATACTAAAGAATATGCGAGGGTCATGGGCACAAAAGTTCTATGCCTATGTCTTAGGATTTGATGTATAAAGTTTCGTACGAATCCGAGGTGTGTTGAGGGTGAAACAGTCAAAATACTGAGAGATGTACGAATATAAGGAAAAAACTTGCGAAAATTGCCATCAAAAAGGGGAATTTTTTTAGAAATGTTGACTTAAGTCTCCGTTTCGACTCCAATATATTCATTTACCCATGAGATCTCTTGGGGAAAAATATCGAACGAGTTGAACACGAGGGTCATACATTTCGGAGAAATTAGGGAAATCTCCAATTCACCAAAGGGGTACCCCTTTCAGAAATCTTCTATTTCTCTAATATGGATCCGTGCAATGTTTTGATAGTGAATACTAAAGAATATGCGAGGGTCATGGGCACAAAAGTTCTAGGCCTATGTCTTAGGATTTGATGTATAAAGTTTCGTACGAATCCGAGGTTTGTTGAGGGTGAAACAGTCAAAATACTGAGAGATGTACGAATATAAGGAAAAAACTCTCGAAAATTGCCATCAAAAAGGGGAATTTTTTTAGAAATGTTGACATAAGTCTCCGTTTCGACTCCAATATATTCATTTACCCATGAGATCTCTTGGGGAAAAATATCGAACGAGTTGAACACGAGGGTCATACATTTCGGAGAAATTAGGGAAATCTCCAATTCACCAAAGGGGTACCCCTTTCAGAAATCTTCGATTTCTCTAATATGGATTCGAGCAACGATTTGATAGTGAATCCTAAATAATATGCGAGGGTCATGGGCACAAAAGTTGTAGGCCTATGTCTTAGGGTTCTATGTATAAAGTTTCGTACGAATCCGAGGTGTGTTGAGGGTTAAAACAGTCAAAATACTGAGAGATCTACGAATATAAGGAAAAAACTTGCGAAAATTGCCATCAAAAAGGGGAATTTTTTTAGAAATGTTGACTTAAGTCTCCGTTTCGACTCCAATATATTCATTTACCCATGAGATCTCTTGGGGAAAAATATCGAACGAGTTGAACACGAGGGTCATACATTTCGGAGAAATTAGGGAAATCTCCAATTCACCAAAGGGGTACCCCTTTCAGAAATCTTCGATTTCTCTAATATGGATCCGTGCAATTTTTTGATAGTGAATACTAAAGAATATGCGAGGGTCATGGGCACAAAAGTTCTAGGCCTATGTCTTAGGATTTGATGTATAAAGTTTCGTACGAATCCGAGGTGTGTTGAGGGTGAAACAGTCAAAATACTGAGAGATGTACGAATATAAGGAAAAAACTTGCGAAAATTGCCATCAAAAAGGGGAATTTTTTTAGAAATGTTGACTTAAGTCTCCGTTTCGACTCCAATATATTCATTTACCCATGAGATCTCTTGGGGAAAAATATCGAACGAGTTGAACACGAGGGTCATACATTTCGGAGAAATTAGGGAAATCTCCAATTCACCAAAGGGGTACCCCTTTCAGAAATCTTCGATTTCTCTAATATGGATCCGTGCAATGTTTTGATAGTGAATACTAAAGAATATGCGAGGGTCATGGGCACAAAAGTTCTAGGCCTATGTCTTAGGATTTGATGTATAAAGTTTCGTACGAATCCGAGGTGTGTTGAGGGTGAAACAGTCAAAATACTGAGAGATGTACGAATATAAGGAAAAAACTTGCGAAAATTGCCATCAAAAAGGGGAATTTTTTTAGAAATGTTGACTTAAGTCTCCGTTTCGACTCCAATATATTCATTTACCCATGAGATCTCTTGGGGAAAAATATCGAACGAGTTGAACACGAGGGTCATACATTTCGGAGAAATTAGGGAAATCTCCAATTCACCAAAGGGGTACCCCTTTCAGAAATCTTCGATTTCTCTAATATGGATCCGTGCAATGTTTTGATAGTGAATACTAAAGAATATGCGAGGGTCATGGGCACAAAAGTTCTAGGCCTATGTCTTAGGATTTGATGTATAAAGTTTCGTACGAATCCGAGGTGTGTTGAGGGTGAAACAGTCAAAATACTGAGAGATGTACGAATATAAGGAAAAAACTTGCGAAAATTGCCATCAAAAAGGGGAATTTTTTTAGAAATGTTGACTTAAGTCTCCGTTTCGACTCCAATATATTCATTTACCCATGAGATCTCTTGGGGAAAAATATCGAATGGGTTGAACACGAGGGTCATACATTTCGGAGAAATTAGGGAAATCTCCAATTCACCAAAGGGGTACCCCTTTCAGAAATCTTCTATTTCTCTAATATGGATCCGTGCAATGTTTTGATAGTGAATACTAAAGAATATGCGAGGGTCATGGGCACAAAAGTTCTATGCCTATGTCTTAGGATTTGATGTATAAAGTTTCGTACGAATCCGAGGTGTGTTGAGGGTGAAACAGTCAAAATACTGAGAGATGTACGAATATAAGGAAAAAACTTGCGAAAATTGCCATCAAAAAGGGGAATTTTTTTAGAAATGTTGACTTAAGTCTCCGTTTCGACTCCAATATATTCATTTACCCATGAGATCTCTTGGGGAAAAATATCGAACGAGTTGAACACGAGGGTCATACATTTCGGAGAAATTAGGGAAATCTCCAATTCACCAAAGGGGTACCCCTTTCAGAAATCTTCTATTTCTCTAATATGGATCCGTGCAATGTTTTGATAGTGAATACTAAAGAATATGCGAGGGTCATGGGCACAAAAGTTCTAGGCCTATGTCTTAGGATTTGATGTATAAAGTTTCGTACGAATCCGAGGTTTGTTGAGGGTGAAACAGTCAAAATACTGAGAGATGTACGAATATAAGGAAAAAACTCTCGAAAATTGCCATCAAAAAGGGGAATTTTTTTAGAAATGTTGACATAAGTCTCCGTTTCGACTCCAATATATTCATTTACCCATGAGATCTCTTGGGGAAAAATATCGAACGAGTTGAACACGAGGGTCATACATTTCGGAGAAATTAGGGAAATCTCCAATTCACCAAAGGGGTACCCCTTTCAGAAATCTTCGATTTCTCTAATATGGATTCGAGCAACGATTTGATAGTGAATCCTAAATAATATGCGAGGGTCATGGGCACAAAAGTTGTAGGCCTATGTCTTAGGGTTCTATGTATAAAGTTTCGTACGAATCCGAGGTGTGTTGAGGGTTAAAACAGTCAAAATACTGAGAGATCTACGAATATAAGGAAAAAACTTGCGAAAATTGCCATCAAAAAGGGGAATTTTTTTAGAAATGTTGACTTAAGTCTCCGTTTCGACTCCAATATATTCATTTACCCATGAGATCTCTAGGGGAAAAATATCGAACGAGTTGAACACGAGGGTCATACATTTCGGAGAAATTAGGGAAATCTCCAATTCACCAAAGGGGTACCCCTTTCAGAAATCTTCGATTTCTCTAATATGGATCCGTGCAATTTTTTGATAGTGAATACTAAAGAATATGCGAGGGTCATGGGCACAAAAGTTCTAGGCCTATGTCTTAGGATTTGATGTATAAAGTTTCGTACGAATCCGAGGTGTGTTGAGGGTGAAACAGTCAAAATACTGAGAGATGTACGAATATAAGGAAAAAACTTGCGAAAATTGCCATCAAAAAGGGGATTTTTTTAGAAATGTTGACTTAAGTCTCCGTTTCGACTCCAATATATTCATTTACCCATGAGATCTCTTGGGGAAAAATATCGAACGAGTTGAACACGAGGGTAATACATTTCGGAGAAATTAGTGAAATCTCCAATTCACCAAAGGGGTACCCCTTTCAGAAATCTTCGATTTCTCTAATATGGATTCGAGCAACGATTTGATAGTGAATCCTAAATAATATGCGAGGGTCATGGGCACAAAATTTGTAGGCCTATGTCTTAGGGTTCTATGTATAAAGTTTCGTACGAATCCGAGGTGTGTTGAGGGTTGAAACAGTCAAAATACTGAGAGATGTACGAATATAAGGAAAAAACTTGCGAAAATTGCCATCAAAAAGGGGAATTTTTTTAGAAATGTTGACTTAAGTCTCCGTTTCGACTCCAATATATTCATTTACCCATGAGATCTCTTGGGGAAAAATATCGAACGAGTTGAACACGAGGGTCATACATTTCGGAGAAATTAGGGAAATCTCCAATTCACCAAAGGGGTACCCCTTTCAGAAATCTTCGATTTCTCTAATATGGATCCGTGCAATGTTTTGATAGTGAATACTAAAGAATATGCGAGGGTCATGGGCACAAAAGTTCTAGGCCTATGTCTTAGGATTTGATGTTTAAAGTTTCGTACGAATCCGAGGTGTGTTGAGGGTGAAACAGTCAAAATACTGAGAGATGTACGAATATAAGGAAAAAACTTGCGAAAATTGCCATCAAAAAGGGGAATTTTTTTAGAAATGTTGACTTAAGTCTCCGTTTCGACTCCAATATATTCATTTACCCATGAGATCTCTTGGGGAAAAATATCGAACGAGTTGAACACGAGGGTCATACATTTCGGAGAAATTAGGGAAATCTCCAATTCACCAAAGGGGTACCCCTTTCAGAAATCTTCGATTTCTCTAATATGGATCCGTGCAATGTTTTGATAGTGAATACTAAAGAATATGCGAGGGTCATGGGCACAAAATTTGTAGGCCTATGTCTTAGGGTTCTATGTATAAAGTTTCGTACGAATCCGAGGTGTGTTGAGGGTGAAACAGTCAAAATACTGAGAGATGTACGAATATAAGGAAAAAACTTTCGAAAATTGCCATCAAAAAGGGGAATTTTTTTAGAAATGTTGACTTAAGTCTCCGTTTCGACTCCAATATATTCATTTACCCATGAGATCTCTTGGGGAAAAATATCGAACGAGTTGAACACGAGGGTAATACATTTCGGAGAAATTAGTGAAATCTCCAATTCCCCAAAGGGGTACCCCTTTCAGAAATCTTCGATTTCTCTAATATGGATTCGAGCAATGTTTTGATAGTGAATACTAAAGAATATGCGAGGGTCATGGGCACAAAATTTGTAGGCCTATGTCTTAGGGTTCTATGTATAAAGTTTCGTACGAATCCGAGGTGTGTTGAGGGTGAAACAGTCAAAATACTGAGAGATGTACGAATATAAGGAAAAAACTTTCGAAAATTGCCATCAAAAAGGGGAATTTTTTTAGAAATGTTGACTTAAGTCTCCGTTTCGACTCCAATATATTCATTTACCCATGAGATCTCTTGGGGAAAAATATCGAACGAGTTGAACACGAGGGTAATACATTTCGGAGAAATTATGGAAATCTCCAATTCACCAAAGGGGTACCCCTTTCAGAAATCTTTGATTTCTCTAATATGGATCCGTGCAATGTTTTGATAGTGAATACTAAAGAATATGCGAGGGTCATGGGCACAAAAGTTGTAGGCCTATGTCTTAGGGTTCTATGTATAAAGTTTCGTACGAATCCGAGGTTTGTTGAGGGTGAAACAGTCAAAATACTGAGAGATGTACGAATATAAGGAAAAAACTTTCGAAAATTGCCATCAAAAAGGGGAATTTTTTTAGAAATGTTGACTTAAGTCTCCGTTTCGACTCCAATATATTCATTTACCCATGAGATCTCTTGGGGAAAAATATCGAACGAGTTGAACACGAGGGTAATACATTTCGGAGAAATTAGTGAAATCTCCAATTCCCCAAAGGGGTACCCCTTTCCGAAATATTCGATTTCTCTAATATGGATTCGAGCAATTTTTTGATCGTGAATACTAAAGAATATGCGAGGGTCATGGGCACAAAAGTTGTAGGCCTATGTCTTAGGGTTCTATGTATAAAGTTTTGTACGAATCCGAGGTTTGTTGAGGGTGAAACAGTCAAAATACTGAGAGATGTACGAATATAAGGAAAAAACTTTCGAAAATTGCCATCAAAAAGGGGAATTTTTTTAGAAATGTTGACTTAAGTCTCCGTTTCGACTCCAATATATTCATTTACCCATGAGATCTCTTGGGGAAAAATATCGAACGAGTTGAACACGAGGGTAATACATTTCGGAGAAATTATGGAAATCTCCAATTCACCAAAGGGGTACCCCTTTCAGAAATCTTCGATTTCTCTAATATGGATCCGTGCAATGTTTTGATAGTGAATACTAAAGAATATGCGAGGGTCATGGGCACAAAAGTTCTAGGCCTATGTCTTAGGATTTGATGTATAAAGTTTCGTACGAATCCGAGGTGTGTTGAGGGTGAAACAGTCAAAATACTGAGAGATGTACGAATATAAGGAAAAAACTTGCGAAAATTGCCATCAAAAAGGGGAATTTTTTTAGAAATGTTGACTTAAGTCTCCGTTTCGACTCCAATATATTCATTTACCCATGAGATCTCTTGGGGAAAAATATCGAACGAGTTGAACACGAGGGTAATACATTTCGGAGAAATTATGGAAATCTCCAATTCACCAAAGGGGTACCCCTTTCAGAAATCTTCGATTTCTCTTATATGGATCCGTGCAATGTTTTGATAGTGAATACTAAAGAATATGCGAGGGTCATGGGCACAAAATTTGTAGGCCTATGTCTTAGGGTTCTATGTATAAAGTTTCGTACGAATCTGAGGTGTGTTGAGGGTGAAAACAGTCAAAATACTGAGAGATTTACGAATATAAGGAAAAAACTTGCGAAAATTGCCATCAAAAAGGGGAATTTTTTTAGAAATGTTGACTTAAGTCTCCGTTTCGACTCCAATATATTCATTTACCCATGAGATCTCTTGTGGAAAAATATCGAACGAGTTGAACACGAGGGTAATACATTTCGGAGAAATTATGGAAATCTCCAATTCACCAAAGGGGTACCCCTTTCAGAAATCTTCGATTTCTCTTATATGGATCCGTGCAATGTTTTGATAGTGAATACTAAAGAATATGCGAGGGTCATGGGCACAAAAGTTCTAGCCCTATGTCTTAGGATTTAATGTATAAAGTTTCGTACGAATCCGAGGTGTGTTGAGGGTGAAAACAGTCAAAATACTGAGAGATTTACGAATATAAGGAAAAAACTTGCGAAAATTGCCACCAAAAAGGGGAATTTTTTTTGAAATGTTGACTTAAGTCTCCGTTTCGACTCCAATATATTCATTTACCCATGAGATCATTTAGGGAAATATATCGAACGAGTTGAACACGAGGGTAATACATTTCGGAGAAATTAGTGAAATCTCCAATTCACCAAAGGGGTACCCCTTTCAGACATCTTCGATTTCTCTAATATGGATTCGAGCAATGATTTGATAGTGAATCCTAAATAATATGCGAGGGTCATGGGCACAAAATTTTTAGGCCTATGTCTTAGGGTTCTATGTATAAAGTTTCGTACGAATCCGAGGTGTGTTGAGGGTGAATACATTCAAAATACTGAGAGATTTACGAATATATGGAAAAAACTTGCGAAAATTGCCATCAAAAAGGGGTATTTTTTTAGAAATGTTGACTTAAGTCTCCGTTTCGACTCCAATATATTCATTTACCCATGAGATCTCTTGGGGAAAAATATCGAACGAGTTGAACACGAGGCTAATATATTTCGGAGAAATTAGTGAAATCTCCAATTCCCCAAAGGGGTACCCCTTTCAGAAATCTTCGATTTCTCTAATATGGATTCGAGCAATTTTTTGATCGTGAATACTAAAGAATATGCGAGGGTCATGGGCACAAAAGTTGTAGGCCTATGTCTTAGGGTTCTATGTATAAAGTTTTGTACGAATCCGAGGTTTGTTGAGGGTGAAACAGTCAAAATACTGAGAGATGTACGAATATAAGGAAAAAACTTTCGAAAATTGCCATCAAAAAGGGGAATTTTTTTAGAAATGTTGACTTAAGTCTCCGTTTCGACTCCAATATATTCATTTACCCATGAGATCTCTTGGGGAAAAATATCGAACGAGTTGAACACGAGGGTAATACATTTCGGAGAAATTAGTGAAATCTCCAATTCCCCAAAGGGGTACCCCTTTCAGAAATCTTCGATTTCTCTTATATGGATCCGTGCAATGTTTTGATAGTGAATACTAAAGAATATGCGAGGGTCATGGGCACAAAATTTGTAGGCCTATGTCTTAGGGTTCTATGTATAAAGTTTCGTACGAATCTGAGGTGTGTTGAGGGTGAAAACAGTCAAAATACTGAGAGATTTACGAATATAAGGAAAAAACTTGCGAAAATTGCCATCAAAAAGGGGAATTTTTTTAGAAATGTTGACTTAAGTCTCCGTTTCGACTCCAATATATTCATTTACCCATGAGATCTCTTGTGGAAAAATATCGAACGAGTTGAACACGAGGGTAATACATTTCGGAGAAATTATGGAAATCTCCAATTCACCAAAGGGGTACCCCTTTCAGAAATCTTCGATTTCTCTTATCTGGATCCGTGCAATGTTTTGATAGTGAATACTAAAGAATATGCGAGGGTCATGGGCACAAAAGTTCTAGCCCTATGTCTTAGGATTTAATGTATAAAGTTTCGTACGAATCCGAGGTGTGTTGAGGGTGAAAACAGTCAAAATACTGAGAGATTTACGAATATAAGGAAAAAACTTGCGAAAATTGCCACCAAAAAGGGGAATTTTTTTTGAAATGTTGACTTAAGTCTCCGTTTCGACTCCAATATATTCATTTACCCATGAGATCATTTAGGGAAATATATCGAACGAGTTGAACACGAGGGTAATACATTTCGGAGAAATTAGTGAAATCTCCAATTCACCAAAGGGGTACCCCTTTCAGACATCTTCGATTTCTCTAATATGGATTCGAGCAATGATTTGATAGTGAATCCTAAATAATATGCGAGGGTCATGGGCACAAAATTTTTAGGCCTATGTCTTAGGGTTCTATGTATAAAGTTTCGTACGAATCCGAGGTGTGTTGAGGGTGAATACAGTCAAAATACTGAGAGATTTACGAATATATGGAAAAAACTTGCGAAAATTGCCATCAAAAAGGGGTATTTTTTTAGAAATGTTGACTTAAGTCTCCGTTTCGACTCCAATATATTCATTTACCCATGAGATCTCTTGGGGAAAAATATCGAACGAGTTGAACACGAGGCTAATATATTTCGGAGAAATTAGTGAAATCTCCAATTCCCCAAAGGGGTACCCCTTTCAGAAATCTTCGATTTCTCTAATATGGATTCGAGCAATTTTTTGATCGTGAATACTAAAGAATATGCGAGGGTCATGGGCACAAAAGTTGTAGGCCTATGTCTTAGGGTTCTATGTATAAAGTTTTGTACGAATCCGAGGTTTGTTGAGGGTGAAACAGTCAAAATACTGAGAGATGTACGAATATAAGGAAAAAACTTTCGAAAATTGCCATCAAAAAGGGGAATTTTTTTAGAAATGTTGACTTAAGTCTCCGTTTCGACTCCAATATATTCATTTACCCATGAGATCTCTTGGGGAAAAATATCGAACGAGTTGAACACGAGGGTAATACATTTCGGAGAAATTAGTGAAATCTCCAATTCCCCAAAGGGGTACCCCTTTCAGAAATCTTCGATTTCTCTAATATGGATTCGAGCAATGTTTTGATAGTGAATCCTAAAGAATATGCGAGGGTCATGGGCACAAAATTTGTAGGCCTATGTCTTAGGGTTCTATGTATAAAGTTTCGTACGAATCCGAGGTGTGTTGAGGGTGAAACAGTCAAAATACTGAGAGATGTACGAATATAAGGAAAAAACTTTCGAAAATTGCCATCAAAAAGGGGAATTTTTTTAGAAATGTTGACTTAAGTCTCCGTTTCGACTCCAATATATTCATTTACCCATGAGATCTCTTGGGGAAAAATATCGAACGAGTTGAACACGAGGGTAATACATTTCGGAGAAATTATGGAAATCTCCAATTCACCAAAGGGGTACCCCTTTCAGAAATCTTCGATTTCTCTAATATGGATCCGTGCAATGTTTTGATAGTGAATACTAAAGAATATGCGAGGGTCATGGGCACAAAAGTTGTAGGCCTATGTCTTAGGGTTCTATGTATAAAGTTTCGTACGAATCCGAGGTTTGTTGAGGGTGAAACAGTCAAAATACTGAGAGATGTACGAATATAAGGAAAAAACTTTCGAAAATTGCCATCAAAAAGGGGAATTTTTTTAGAAATGTTGACTTAAGTCTCCGTTTCGACTCCAATATATTCATTTACCCATGAGATCTCTTGGGGAAAAATATCGAACGAGTTGAACACGAGGGTAATACATTTCGGAGAAATTAGTGAAATCTCCAATTCCCCAAAGGGGTACCCCTTTCCGAAATATTCGATTTCTCTAATATGGATTCGAGCAATTTTTTGATCGTGAATACTAAAGAATATGCGAGGGTCATGGGCACAAAAGTTGTAGGCCTATGTCTTAGGGTTCTATGTATAAAGTTTTGTACGAATCCGAGGTTTGTTGAGGGTGAAACAGTCAAAATACTGAGAGATGTACGAATATAAGGAAAAAACTTTCGAAAATTGCCATCAAAAAGGGGAATTTTTTTAGAAATGTTGACTTAAGTCTCCGTTTCGACTCCAATATATTCATTTACCCATGAGATCTCTTGGGGAAAAATATCGAACGAGTTGAACACGAGGGTAATACATTTCGGAGAAATTATGGAAATCTCCAATTCACCAAAGGGGTACCCCTTTCAGAAATCTTCGATTTCTCTAATATGGATCCGTGCAATGTTTTGATAGTGAATACTAAAGAATATGCGAGGGTCATGGGCACAAAAGTTCTAGGCCTATGTCTTAGGATTTGATGTATAAAGTTTCGTACGAATCCGAGGTGTGTTGAGGGTGAAACAGTCAAAATACTGAGAGATGTACGAATATAAGGAAAAAACTTGCGAAAATTGCCATCAAAAAGGGGAATTTTTTTAGAAATGTTGACTTAAGTCTCCGTTTCGACTCCAATATATTCATTTACCCATGAGATCTCTTGGGGAAAAATATCGAACGAGTTGAACACGAGGGTAATACATTTCGGAGAAATTATGGAAATCTCCAATTCACCAAAGGGGTACCCCTTTCAGAAATCTTCGATTTCTCTTATATGGATCCGTGCAATGTTTTGATAGTGAATACTAAAGAATATGCGAGGGTCATGGGCACAAAATTTGTAGGCCTATGTCTTAGGGTTCTATGTATAAAGTTTCGTACGAATCTGAGGTGTGTTGAGGGTGAAAACAGTCAAAATACTGAGAGATTTACGAATATAAGGAAAAAACTTGCGAAAATTGCCATCAAAAAGGGGAATTTTTTTAGAAATGTTGACTTAAGTCTCCGTTTCGACTCCAATATATTCATTTACCCATGAGATCTCTTGTGGAAAAATATCGAACGAGTTGAACACGAGGGTAATACATTTCGGAGAAATTATGGAAATCTCCAATTCACCAAAGGGGTACCCCTTTCAGAAATCTTCGATTTCTCTTATATGGATCCGTGCAATGTTTTGATAGTGAATACTAAAGAATATGCGAGGGTCATGGGCACAAAAGTTCTAGCCCTATGTCTTAGGATTTAATGTATAAAGTTTCGTACGAATCCGAGGTGTGTTGAGGGTGAAAACAGTCAAAATACTGAGAGATTTACGAATATAAGGAAAAAACTTGCGAAAATTGCCACCAAAAAGGGGAATTTTTTTTGAAATGTTGACTTAAGTCTCCGTTTCGACTCCAATATATTCATTTACCCATGAGATCATTTAGGGAAATATATCGAACGAGTTGAACACGAGGGTAATACATTTCGGAGAAATTAGTGAAATCTCCAATTCACCAAAGGGGTACCCCTTTCAGACATCTTCGATTTCTCTAATATGGATTCGAGCAATGATTTGATAGTGAATCCTAAATAATATGCGAGGGTCATGGGCACAAAATTTTTAGGCCTATGTCTTAGGGTTCTATGTATAAAGTTTCGTACGAATCCGAGGTGTGTTGAGGGTGAATACATTCAAAATACTGAGAGATTTACGAATATATGGAAAAAACTTGCGAAAATTGCCATCAAAAAGGGGTATTTTTTTAGAAATGTTGACTTAAGTCTTCGTTTCGACTCCAATATATTCATTTACCCATGAGATCTCTTGGGGAAAAATATCGAACGAGTTGAACACGAGGCTAATATATTTCGGAGAAATTAGTGAAATCTCCAATTCCCCAAAGGGGTACCCCTTTCAGAAATCTTCGATTTCTCTAATATGGATTCGAGCAATTTTTTGATCGTGAATACTAAAGAATATGCGAGGGTCATGGGCACAAAAGTTGTAGGCCTATGTCTTAGGGTTCTATGTATAAAGTTTTGTACGAATCCGAGGTTTGTTGAGGGTGAAACAGTCAAAATACTGAGAGATGTACGAATATAAGGAAAAAACTTTCGAAAATTGCCATCAAAAAGGGGAATTTTTTTAGAAATGTTGACTTAAGTCTCCGTTTCGACTCCAATATATTCATTTACCCATGAGATCTCTTGGGGAAAAATATCGAACGAGTTGAACACGAGGGTAATACATTTCGGAGAAATTAGTGAAATCTCCAATTCCCCAAAGGGGTACCCCTTTCAGAAATCTTCGATTTCTCTAATATGGATTCGAGCAATGTTTTGATAGTGAATCCTAAAGAATATGCGAGGGTCATGGGCACAAAATTTGTAGGCCTATGTCTTAGGGTTCTATGTATAAAGTTTCGTACGAATCCGAGGTGTGTTGAGGGTGAAACAGTCAAAATACTGAGAGATGTACGAATATAAGGAAAAAACTTTCGAAAATTGCCATCAAAAAGGGGAATTTTTTTAGAAATGTTGACTTAAGTCTCCGTTTCGACTCCAATATATTCATTTACCCATGAGATCTCTTGGGGAAAAATATCGAACGAGTTGAACACGAGGGTAATACATTTCGGAGAAATTATGGAAATCTCCAATTCACCAAAGGGGTACCCCTTTCAGAAATCTTCGATTTCTCTAATATGGATCCGTGCAATGTTTTGATAGTGAATACTAAAGAATATGCGAGGGTCATGGGCACAAAAGTTGTAGGCCTATGTCTTAGGGTTCTATGTATAAAGTTTCGTACGAATCCGAGGTTTGTTGAGGGTGAAACAGTCAAAATACTGAGAGATGTACGAATATAAGGAAAAAACTTTCGAAAATTGCCATCAAAAAGGGGAATTTTTTTAGAAATGTTGACTTAAGTCTCCGTTTCGACTCCAATATATTCATTTACCCATGAGATCTCTTGGGGAAAAATATCGAACGAGTTGAACACGAGGGTAATACATTTCGGAGAAATTAGTGAAATCTCCAATTCCCCAAAGGGGTACCCCTTTCAGAAATCTTCGATTTCTCTAATATGGATTCGAGCAATTTTTTGATCGTGAATACTAAAGAATATGCGAGGGTCATGGGCACAAAAGTTGTAGGCCTATGTCTTAGGGTTCTATGTATAAAGTTTTGTACGAATCCGAGGTTTGTTGAGGGTGAAACAGTCAAAATACTGAGAGATGTACGAATATAAGGAAAAAACTTTCGAAAATTGCCATCAAAAAGGGGAATTTTTTTAGAAATGTTGACTTAAGTCTCCGTTTCGACTCCAATATATTCATTTACCCATGAGATCTCTTGGGGAAAAATATCGAACGAGTTGAACACGAGGGTAATACATTTCGGAGAAATTAGTGAAATCTCCAATTCACCAAAGGGGTACCCCTTTCAGAAATCTTCGATTTCTCTAATATGGATCCGTGCAATGTTTTGATAGTGAATACTAAAGAATATGCGAGGGTCATGGGCACAAAAGTTCTAGCCCTATGTCTTTGGATTTAATGTATAAAGTTTCGTACGAATCCGAGGTGTGTTGAGGGTGAAAACAGTCAAAATACTGAGAGATTTACGAATATAAGGAAAAAACTTGCGAAAATTGCCATCAAAAAGGGGAATTTTTTTAGAAATGTTGACTTATGTCTCCGTTTCGACTCCAATATATTCATTTACCCATGAGATCTCTTGGGGAAAAATATCGAACGAGTTGAACACGAGGGTCATACATTTCGGAGAAATTAGGGAAATCTCCAATTCACCAAAGGGGTACCCCTTTCAGAAATCTTCGATTTCTCTAATATGGATCCGTGCAATGTTTTGATAGTGAATACTAAAGAATATGCGAGGGTCATGGGCACAAAAGTTCTAGCCCTATGTCTTAGGATTTAATGTATAAAGTTTCGTACGAATCCGAGGTGTGTTGAGGGTGAAAACAGTCAAAATACTGAGAGATTTACGAATATAAGGAAAAAACTTGCGAAAATTGCCACCAAAAAGGGGAATTTTTTTTGAAATGTTGACTTAAGTCTCCGTTTCGACTCCAATATATTCATTTACCCATGAGATCATTTAGGGAAATATATCGAACGAGTTGAACACGAGGGTAATACATTTCGGAGAAATTAGTGAAATCTCCAATTCACCAAAGGGGTACCCCTTTCAGACATCTTCGATTTCTCTAATATGGATTCGAGCAATGATTTGATAGTGAATCCTAAATAATATGCGAGGGTCATGGGCACAAAATTTTTAGGCCTATGTCTTAGGGTTCTATGTATAAAGTTTCGTACGAATCCGAGGTGTGTTGAGGGTGAATACAGTCAAAATACTGAGAGATTTACGAATATATGGAAAAAACTTGCGAAAATTGCCATCAAAAAGGGGTATTTTTTTAGAAATGTTGACTTAAGTCTCCGTTTCGACTCCAATATATTCATTTACCCATGAGATCTCTTGGGGAAAAATATCGAACGAGTTGAACACGAGGCTAATATATTTCGGAGAAATTAGTGAAATCTCCAATTCCCCAAAGGGGTACCCCTTTCAGAAATCTTCGATTTCTCTAATATGGATTCGAGCAATTTTTTGATCGTGAATACTAAAGAATATGCGAGGGTCATGGGCACAAAAGTTGTAGGCCTATGTCTTAGGGTTCTATGTATAAAGTTTTGTACGAATCCGAGGTTTGTTGAGGGTGAAACAGTCAAAATACTGAGAGATGTACGAATATAAGGAAAAAACTTTCGAAAATTGCCATCAAAAAGGGGAATTTTTTTAGAAATGTTGACTTAAGTCTCCGTTTCGACTCCAATATATTCATTTACCCATGAGATCTCTTGGGGAAAAATATCGAACGAGTTGAACACGAGGGTAATACATTTCGGAGAAATTAGTGAAATCTCCAATTCCCCAAAGGGGTACCCCTTTCAGAAATCTTCGATTTCTCTAATATGGATTCGAGCAATGTTTTGATAGTGAATCCTAAAGAATATGCGAGGGTCATGGGCACAAAATTTGTAGGCCTATGTCTTAGGGTTCTATGTATAAAGTTTCGTACGAATCCGAGGTGTGTTGAGGGTGAAACAGTCAAAATACTGAGAGATGTACGAATATAAGGAAAAAACTTTCGAAAATTGCCATCAAAAAGGGGAATTTTTTTAGAAATGTTGACTTAAGTCTCCGTTTCGACTCCAATATATTCATTTACCCATGAGATCTCTTGGGGAAAAATATCGAACGAGTTGAACACGAGGGTAATACATTTCGGAGAAATTATGGAAATCTCCAATTCACCAAAGGGGTACCCCTTTCAGAAATCTTCGATTTCTCTAATATGGATCCGTGCAATGTTTTGATAGTGAATACTAAAGAATATGCGAGGGTCATGGGCACAAAAGTTGTAGGCCTATGTCTTAGGGTTCTATGTATAAAGTTTCGTACGAATCTGAGGTTTGTTGAGGGTGAAACAGTCAAAATACTGAGAGATGTACGAATATAAGGAAAAAACTTTCGAAAATTGCCATCAAAAAGGGGAATTTTTTTAGAAATGTTGACTTAAGTCTCCGTTTCGACTCCAATATATTCATTTACCCATGAGATCTCTTGGGGAAAAATATCGAACGAGTTGAACACGAGGGTAATACATTTCGGAGAAATTAGTGAAATCTCCAATTCCCCAAAGGGGTACCCCTTTCAGAAATATTCGATTTCTCTAATATGGATTCGAGCAATTTTTTGATCGTGAATACTAAAGAATATGCGAGGGTCATGGGCACAAAAGTTGTAGGCCTATGTCTTAGGGTTCTATGTATAAAGTTTCGTACGAATCCGAGGTTTGTTGAGGGTGAAACAGTCAAAATACTGAGAGATGTACGAATATAAGGAAAAAACTTTCGAAAATTGCCATCAAAAAGGGGAATTTTTTTAGAAATGTTGACTTAAGTCTCCGTTTTGACTCCAATATATTCATTTACCCATGAGATCTCTTGGGGAAAAATATCGAACGAGTTGAACACGAGGGTAATACATTTCGGAGAAATTATGGAAATCTCCAATTCACCAAAGGGGTACCCCTTTCAGAAATCTTCGATTTCTCTAATATGGATCCGTGCAATGTTTTGATAGTGAATACTAAAGAATATGCGAGGGTCATGGGCACAAAAGTTCTAGGCCTATGTCTTAGGATTTGATGTATAAAGTTTCGTACGAATCCGAGGTGTGTTGAGGGTGAAACAGTCAAAATACTGAGAGATGTACGAATATAAGGAAAAAACTTGCGAAAATTGCCATCAAAAAGGGGAATTTTTTTAGAAATGTTGACTTAAGTCTCCGTTTCGACTCCAATATATTCATTTACCCATGAGATCTCTTGGGGAAAAATATCGAACGAGTTGAACACGAGGGTAATACATTTCGGAGAAATTATGGAAATCTCCAATTCACCAAAGGGGTACCCCTTTCAGAAATCTTCGATTTCTCTAATATGGATCCGTGCAATGTTTTGATAGTGAATACTAAAGAATATGCGAGGGTCATGGGCACAAAAGTTGTAGGCCTATGTCTTAGGGTTCTATGTATAAAGTTTCGTACGAATCCGAGGTTTGTTGAGGGTGAAACAGTCAAAATACTGAGAGATGTACGAATATAAGGAAAAAACTTTCGAAAATTGCCATCAAAAAGGGGAATTTTTTTAGAAATGTTGACTTAAGTCTCCGTTTCGACTCCAATATATTCATTTACCCATGAGATCTCTTGGGGAAAAATATCGAACGAGTTGAACACGAGGGTAATACATTTCGGAGAAATTAGTGAAATCTCCAATTCCCCAAAGGGGTACCCCTTTCAGAAATATTCGATTTCTCTAATATGGATTCGAGCAATTTTTTGATCGTGAATACTAAAGAATATGCGAGGGTCATGGGCACAAAAGTTGTAGGCCTATGTCTTAGGGTTCTATGTATAAAGTTTCGTACGAATCCGAGGTTTGTTGAGGGTGAAACAGTCAAAATACTGAGAGATGTACGAATATAAGGAAAAAACTTTCGAAAATTGCCATCAAAAAGGGGAATTTTTTTAGAAATGTTGACTTATGTCTCCGTTTCGACTCCAATATATTCATTTACCCATGAGATCTCTTGGGGAAAAATATCGAACGAGTTGAACACGAGGGTCATACATTTCGGAGAAATTAGGGAAATCTCCAATTCACCAAAGGGGTACCCCT
Organism: Humulus lupulus; assembly: GCF_963169125.1. Taxonomy (NCBI): domain Eukaryota; kingdom Viridiplantae; phylum Streptophyta; class Magnoliopsida; order Rosales; family Cannabaceae; genus Humulus; species Humulus lupulus. Next base: position 3,043,760 of record NC_084795.1, read on the forward strand.
TTCAGAAATCTTCGATTTCTCTAATATGGATCCGTGCAATGTTTTGATAGTGAATACTAAAGAATATGCGAGGGTCATGGGCACAAAAGTTCTAGCCCTATGTCTTAGGATTTAATGTATAAAGTTTCGTACGAATCCGAGGTGTGTTGAGGGTGAAAACAGTCAAAATACTGAGAGATTTACGAATATAAGGAAAAAACTTGCGAAAATTGCCACCAAAAAGGGGAATTTTTTTTGAAATGTTGACTTAAGTCTCCGTTTCGACTCCAATATATTCATTTACCCATGAGATCATTTAGGGAAATATATCGAACGAGTTGAACACGAGGGTAATACATTTCGGAGAAATTAGTGAAATCTCCAATTCACCAAAGGGGTACCCCTTTCAGACATCTTCGATTTCTCTAATATGGATTCGAGCAATGATTTGATAGTGAATCCTAAATAATATGCGAGGGTCATGGGCACAAAATTTTTAGGCCTATGTCTTAGGGTTCTATGTATAAAGTTTCGTACGAATCCGAGGTGTGTTGAGGGTGAATACAGTCAAAATACTGAGAGATTTACGAATATATGGAAAAAACTTGCGAAAATTGCCATCAAAAAGGGGTATTTTTTTAGAAATGTTGACTTAAGTCTCCGTTTCGACTCCAATATATTCATTTACCCATGAGATCTCTTGGGGAAAAATATCGAACGAGTTGAACACGAGGCTAATATATTTCGGAGAAATTAGTGAAATCTCCAATTCCCCAAAGGGGTACCCCTTTCAGAAATCTTCGATTTCTCTAATATGGATTCGAGCAATTTTTTGATCGTGAATACTAAAGAATATGCGAGGGTCATGGGCACAAAAGTTGTAGGCCTATGTCTTAGGGTTCTATGTATAAAGTTTTGTACGAATCCGAGGTTTGTTGAGGGTGAAACAGTCAAAATACTGAGAGATGTACGAATATAAGGAAAAAACTTTCGAAAATTGCCATCAAAAAGGGGAATTTTTTTAGAAATGTTGACTTAAGTCTCCGTTTCGACTCCAATATATTCATTTACCCATGAGATCTCTTGGGGAAAAATATCGAACGAGTTGAACACGAGGGTAATACATTTCGGAGAAATTAGTGAAATCTCCAATTCCCCAAAGGGGTACCCCTTTCAGAAATCTTCGATTTCTCTAATATGGATTCGAGCAATGTTTTGATAGTGAATCCTAAAGAATATGCGAGGGTCATGGGCACAAAATTTGTAGGCCTATGTCTTAGGGTTCTATGTATAAAGTTTCGTACGAATCCGAGGTGTGTTGAGGGTGAAACAGTCAAAATACTGAGAGATGTACGAATATAAGGAAAAAACTTTCGAAAATTGCCATCAAAAAGGGGAATTTTTTTAGAAATGTTGACTTAAGTCTCCGTTTCGACTCCAATATATTCATTTACCCATGAGATCTCTTGGGGAAAAATATCGAACGAGTTGAACACGAGGGTAATACATTTCGGAGAAATTATGGAAATCTCCAATTCACCAAAGGGGTACCCCTTTCAGAAATCTTCGATTTCTCTAATATGGATCCGTGCAATGTTTTGATAGTGAATACTAAAGAATATGCGAGGGTCATGGGCACAAAAGTTGTAGGCCTATGTCTTAGGGTTCTATGTATAAAGTTTCGTACGAATCCGAGGTTTGTTGAGGGTGAAACAGTCAAAATACTGAGAGATGTACGAATATAAGGAAAAAACTTTCGAAAATTGCCATCAAAAAGGGGAATTTTTTTAGAAATGTTGACTTAAGTCTCCGTTTCGACTCCAATATATTCATTTACCCATGAGATCTCTTGGGGAAAAATATCGAACGAGTTGAACACGAGGGTAATACATTTCGGAGAAATTAGTGAAATCTCCAATTCCCCAAAGGGGTACCCCTTTCAGAAATATTCGATTTCTCTAATATGGATTCGAGCAATTTTTTGATCGTGAATACTAAAGAATATGCGAGGGTCATGGGCACAAAAGTTGTAGGCCTATGTCTTAGGGTTCTATGTATAAAGTTTCGTACGAATCCGAGGTTTGTTGAGGGTGAAACAGTCAAAATACTGAGAGATGTACGAATATAAGGAAAAAACTTTCGAAAATTGCCATCAAAAAGGGGAATTTTTTTAGAAATGTTGACTTAAGTCTCCGTTTCGACTCCAATATATTCATTTACCCATGAGATCTCTTGGGGAAAAATATCAAACGAGTTGAACACGAGGGTAATACATTTCGGAGAAATTATGGAAATCTCCAATTCACCAAAGGGGTACCCCTTTCAGAAATCTTCGATTTCTCTAATATGGATCCGTGCAATGTTTTGATAGTGAATACTAAAGAATATGCGAGGGTCATGGGCACAAAAGTTCTAGGCCTATGTCTTAGGATTTGATGTATAAAGTTTCGTACGAATCCGAGGTGTGTTGAGGGTGAAACAGTCAAAATACTGAGAGATGTACGAATATAAGGAAAAAACTTGCGAAAATTGCCATCAAAAAGGGGAATTTTTTTAGAAATGTTGACTTAAGTCTCCGTTTCGACTCCAATATATTCATTTACCCATGAGATCTCTTGGGGAAAAATATCGAACGAGTTGAACACGAGGGTAATACATTTCGGAGAAATTATGGAAATCTCCAATTCACCAAAGGGGTACCCCTTTCAGAAATCTTCGATTTCTCTAATATGGATCCGTGCAATGTTTTGATAGTGAATACTAAAGAATATGCGAGGGTCATGGGCACAAAAGTTGTAGGCCTATGTCTTAGGGTTCTATGTATAAAGTTTCGTACGAATCCGAGGTTTGTTGAGGGTGAAACAGTCAAAATACTGAGAGATGTACGAATATAAGGAAAAAACTTTCGAAAATTGCCATCAAAAAGGGGAATTTTTTTAGAAATGTTGACTTAAGTCTCCGTTTCGACTCCAATATATTCATTTACCCATGAGATCTCTTGGGGAAAAATATCGAACGAGTTGAACACGAGGGTAATACATTTCGGAGAAATTAGTGAAATCTCCAATTCCCCAAAGGGGTACCCCTTTCAGAAATATTCGATTTCTCTAATATGGATTCGAGCAATTTTTTGATCGTGAATACTAAAGAATATGCGAGGGTCATGGGCACAAAAGTTGTAGGCCTATGTCTTAGGGTTCTATGTATAAAGTTTTGTACGAATCCGAGGTTTGTTGAGGGTGAAACAGTCAAAATACTGAGAGATGTACGAATATAAGGAAAAAACTTTCGAAAATTGCCATCAAAAAGGGGAATTTTTTTAGAAATGTTGACTTAAGTCTCCGTTTCGACTCCAATATATTCATTTACCCATGAGATCTCTTGGGGAAAAATATCGAACGAGTTGAACACGAGGGTAATACATTTCGGAGAAATTATGGAAATCTCCAATTCACCAAAGGGGTACCCCTTTCAGAAATCTTCGATTTCTCTAATATGGATCCGTGCAATGTTTTGATAGTGAATACTAAAGAATATGCGAGGGTCATGGGCACAAAAGTTCTAGGCCTATGTCTTAGGATTTGATGTATAAAGTTTCGTACGAATCCGAGGTGTGTTGAGGGTGAAACAGTCAAAATACTGAGAGATGTACGAATATAAGGAAAAAACTTGCGAAAATTGCCATCAAAAAGGGGAATTTTTTTAGAAATGTTGACTTAAGTCTCCGTTTCGACTCCAATATATTCATTTACCCATGAGATCTCTTGGGGAAAAATATCGAACGAGTTGAACACGAGGGTAATACATTTCGGAGAAATTATGGAAATCTCCAATTCACCAAAGGGGTACCCCTTTCAGAAATCTTCGATTTCTCTTATATGGATCCGTGCAATGTTTTGATAGTGAATACTAAAGAATATGCGAGGGTCATGGGCACAAAATTTGTAGGCCTATGTCTTAGGGTTCTATGTATAAAGTTTCGTACGAATCTGAGGTGTGTTGAGGGTGAAAACAGTCAAAATACTGAGAGATTTACGAATATAAGGAAAAAACTTGCGAAAATTGCCATCAAAAAGGGGAATTTTTTTAGAAATGTTGACTTAAGTCTCCGTTTCGACTCCAATATATTCATTTACCCATGAGATCTCTTGTGGAAAAATATCGAACGAGTTGAACACGAGGGTAATACATTTCGGAGAAATTATGGAAATCTCCAATTCACCAAAGGGGTACCCCTTTCAGAAATCTTCGATTTCTCTTATATGGATCCGTGCAATGTTTTGATAGTGAATACTAAAGAATATGCGAGGGTCATGGGCACAAAAGTTCTAGCCCTATGTCTTAGGATTTAATGTATAAAGTTTCGTACGAATCCGAGGTTTGTTGAGGGTGAAACAGTCAAAATACTGAGAGATGTACGAATATAAGGAAAAAACTTTCGAAAATTGCCATCAAAAAGGGGAATTTTTTTAGAAATGTTGACTTAAGTCTCCGTTTCGACTCCAATATATTCATTTACCCATGAGATCTCTTGGGGAAAAATATCGAACGAGTTGAACACGAGGGTAATACATTTCGGAGAAATTAGTGAAATCTCCAATTCCCCAAAGGGGTACCCCTTTCAGAAATCTTCGATTTCTCTAATATGGATTCGAGCAATGTTTTGATAGTGAATCCTAAAGAATATGCGAGGGTCATGGGCACAAAATTTGTAGGCCTATGTCTTAGGGTTCTATGTATAAAGTTTCGTACGAATCCGAGGTGTGTTGAGGGTGAAACAGTCAAAATACTGAGAGATGTACGAATATAAGGAAAAAACTTTCGAAAATTGCCATCAAAAAGGGGAATTTTTTTAGAAATGTTGACTTAAGTCTCCGTTTCGACTCCAATATATTCATTTACCCATGAGATCTCTTGGGGAAAAATATCGAACGAGTTGAACACGAGGGTAATACATTTCGGAGAAATTATGGAAATCTCCAATTCACCAAAGGGGTACCCCTTTCAGAAATCTTCGATTTCTCTAATATGGATCCGTGCAATGTTTTGATAGTGAATACTAAAGAATATGCGAGGGTCATGGGCACAAAAGTTGTAGGCCTATGTCTTAGGGTTCTATGTATAAAGTTTCGTACGAATCCGAGGTTTGTTGAGGGTGAAACAGTCAAAATACTGAGAGATGTACGAATATAAGGAAAAAACTTTCGAAAATTGCCATCAAAAAGGGGAATTTTTTTAGAAATGTTGACTTAAGTCTCCGTTTCGACTCCAATATATTCATTTACCCATGAGATCTCTTGGGGAAAAATATCGAACGAGTTGAACACGAGGGTAATACATTTCGGAGAAATTAGTGAAATCTCCAATTCCCCAAAGGGGTACCCCTTTCAGAAATCTTCGATTTCTCTAATATGGATTCGAGCAATGTTTTGATAGTGAATCCTAAAGAATATGCGAGGGTCATGGGCACAAAATTTGTAGGCCTATGTCTTAGGGTTCTATGTATAAAGTTTCGTACGAATCCGAGGTGTGTTGAGGGTGAAACAGTCAAAATACTGAGAGATGTACGAATATAAGGAAAAAACTTTCGAAAATTGCCATCAAAAAGGGGAATTTTTTTAGAAATGTTGACTTAAGTCTCCGTTTCGACTCCAATATATTCATTTACCCATGAGATCTCTTGGGGAAAAATATCGAACGAGTTGAACACGAGGGTAATACATTTCGGAGAAATTATGGAAATCTCCAATTCACCAAAGGGGTACCCCTTTCAGAAATCTTCGATTTCTCTAATATGGATCCGTGCAATGTTTTGATAGTGAATACTAAAGAATATGCGAGGGTCATGGGCACAAAAGTTGTAGGCCTATGTCTTAGGGTTCTATGTATAAAGTTTCGTACGAATCCGAGGTTTGTTGAGGGTGAAACAGTCAAAATACTGAGAGATGTACGAATATAAGGAAAAAACTTTCGAAAATTGCCATCAAAAAGGGGAATTTTTTTAGAAATGTTGACTTAAGTCTCCGTTTCGACTCCAATATATTCATTTACCCATGAGATCTCTTGGGGAAAAATATCGAACGAGTTGAACACGAGGGTAATACATTTCGGAGAAATTAGTGAAATCTCCAATTCCCCAAAGGGGTACCCCTTTCAGAAATCTTCGATTTCTCTAATATGGATTCGAGCAATTTTTTGATCGTGAATACTAAAGAATATGCGAGGGTCATGGGCACAAAAGTTGTAGGCCTATGTCTTAGGGTTCTATGTATAAAGTTTTGTACGAATCCGAGGTTTGTTGAGGGTGAAACAGTCAAAATACTGAGAGATGTACGAATATAAGGAAAAAACTTTCGAAAATTGCCATCAAAAAGGGGAATTTTTTTAGAAATGTTGACTTAAGTCTCCGTTTCGACTCCAATATATTCATTTACCCATGAGATCTCTTGGGGAAAAATATCGAACGAGTTGAACACGAGGGTAATACATTTCGGAGAAATTAGTGAAATCTCCAATTCACCAAAGGGGTACCCCTTTCAGAAATCTTCGATTTCTCTAATATGGATCCGTGCAATGTTTTGATAGTGAATACTAAAGAATATGCGAGGGTCATGGGCACAAAAGTTCTAGCCCTATGTCTTTGGATTTAATGTATAAAGTTTCGTACGAATCCGAGGTGTGTTGAGGGTGAAAACAGTCAAAATACTGAGAGATTTACGAATATAAGGAAAAAACTTGCGAAAATTGCCATCAAAAAGGGGAATTTTTTTAGAAATGTTGACTTAAGTCTCCGTTTCGACTCCAATATATTCATTTACCCATGAGATCTCTTGGGGAAAAATATCAAACGAGTTGAACACGAGGGTAATACATTTCGGAGAAATTATGGAAATCTCCAATTCACCAAAGGGGTACCCCTTTCAGAAATCTTCGATTTCTCTAATATGGATCCGTGCAATGTTTTGATAGTGAATACTAAAGAATATGCGAGGGTCATGGGCACAAAAGTTCTAGGCCTATGTCTTAGGATTTGATGTATAAAGTTTCGTACGAATCCGAGGTGTGTTGAGGGTGAAACATGCAAAATACTGAGAGATGTACGAATATAAGGAAAAAACTTGCGAAAATTGCCATCAAAAAGGGGAATTTTTTTAGAAATGTTGACTTAAGTCTCCGTTTCGACTCCAATATATTCATTTACCCATGAGATCTCTTGTGGAAAAATATCGAACGAGTTGAACACGAGGGTAATACATTTCGGAGAAATTATGGAAATCTCCAATTCACCAAAGGGGTACCCCTTTCAGAAATCTTCGATTTCTCTTATATGGATCCGTGCAATGTTTTGATAGTGAATACTAAAGAATATGCGAGGGTCATGGGCACAAAAGTTCTAGCCCTATGTCTTAGGATTTAATGTATAAAGTTTCGTACGAATCCGAGGTGTGTTGAGGGTGAAAACAGTCAAAATACTGAGAGATTTACGAATATAAGGAAAAAACTTGCGAAAATTGCCACCAAAAAGGGGAATTTTTTTTGAAATGTTGACTTAAGTCTCCGTTTCGACTCCAATATATTCATTTACCCATGAGATCATTTAGGGAAATATATCGAACGAGTTGAACACGAGGCTAATATATTTCGGAGAAATTAGTGAAATCTCCAATTCCACAAAGGGGTACCCCTTTCAGAAATCTTCGATTTCTCTAATATGGATTCGAGCAATTTTTTGATCGTGAATACTAAAGAATATGCGAGGGTCATGGGCACAAAAGTTGTAGGCCTATGTCTTAGGGTTCTATGTATAAAGTTTCGTACGAATCCGAGGTTTGTTGAGGGTGAAACAGTCAAAATACTGAGAGATGTACGAATATAAGGAAAAAACTTTCGAAAATTGCCATCAAAAAGGGGAATTTTTTTAGAAATGTTGACTTAAGTCTCCGTTTCGACTCCAATATATTCATTTACCCATGAGATCTCTTGGGGAAAAATATCGAACGAGTTGAACACGAGGGTAATACATTTCGGAGAAATTAGTGAAATCTCCAATTCCCCAAAGGGGTACCCCTTTCAGAAATCTTCGATTTCTCTAATATGGATTCGAGCAATGTTTTGATAGTGAATCCTAAAGAATATGCGAGGGTCATGGGCACAAAATTTGTAGGCCTATGTCTTAGGGTTCTATGTATAAAGTTTCGTACGAATCCGAGGTGTGTTGAGGGTGAAACAGTCAAAATACTGAGAGATGTACGAATATAAGGAAAAAACTTTCGAAAATTGCCATCAAAAAGGGGAATTTTTTTAGAAATGTTGACTTAAGTCTCCGTTTCGACTCCAATATATTCATTTACCCTTGAGATCTCTTGGGGAAAAATATCGAACGAGTTGAACACGAGGGTAATACATTTCGGAGAAATTATGGAAATCTCCAATTCACCAAAGGGGTACCCCTTTCAGAAATCTTCGATTTCTCTAATATGGATCCGTGCAATGTTTTGATAGTGAATACTACATAATATGCGAGGGTCATGGGCACAAAAGTTGTAGGCCTATGTCTTAGGGTTCTATGTATAAAGTTTCGTACGAATCCGAGGTTTGTTGAGGGTGAAACAGTCAAAATACTGAGAGATGTACGAATATAAGGAAAAAACTTTCGAAAATTGTCATCAAAAAGGGGAATTTTTTTAGAAATGTTGACTTAAGTCTCCGTTTCGACTCCAATATATTCATTTACCCATGAGATCTCTTGGGGAAAAATATCGAACGAGTTGAACACGAGGGTAATACATTTCGGAGAAATTAGTGAAATCTCCAATTCCCCAAAGGGGTACCCCTTTCCGAAATCTTCGATTTCTCTAATATGGATTCGAGCAATTTTTTGATCGTGAATACTAAAGAATATGCGAGGGTCATGGGCACAAAAGTTGTAGGCCTATGTCTTAGGGTTCTATGTATAAAGTTTTGTACGAATCCGAGGTTTGTTGAGGGTGAAACAGTCAAAATACTGAGAGATGTACGAATATAAGGAAAAAACTTTCGAAAATTGCCATCAAAAAGGGGAATTTTTTTAGAAATGTTGACTTAAGTCTCCGTTTCGACTCCAATATATTCATTTACCCATGAGATCTCTTGGGGAAAAATATCGAACGAGTTGAACACGAGGGTAATACATTTCGGAGAAATTAGTGAAATCTCCAATTCCCCAAAGGGGTACCCCTTTCCGAAATCTTCGATTTCTCTAATATGGATTCGAGCAATTTTTTGATCGTGAATACTAAAGAATATGCGAGGGTCATGGGCACAAAAGTTGTAGGCCTATGTCTTAGGGTTCTATGTATAAAGTTTTGTACGAATCCGAGGTTTGTTGAGGGTGAAACAGTCAAAATACTGAGAGATGTACGAATATAAGGAAAAAACTTTCGAAAATTGCCATCAAAAAGGGGAATTTTTTTAGAAATGTTGACTTAAGTCTCCGTTTCGACTCCAATATATTCATTTACCCATGAGATCTCTTGGGGAAAAATATCGAATGAGTTGAACACGAGGGTAATACATTTCGGAGAAATTAGTGAAATCTCCAATTCACCAAAGGGGTACCCCTTTCAGAAATCTTCGATTTCTCTAATATGGATCCGTGCAATGTTTTGATAGTGAATACTAAAGAATATGCGAGGGTCATGGGCACAAAAGTTCTAGCCCTATGTCTTTGGATTTAATGTATAAAGTTTCGTACGAATCCGAGGTGTGTTGAGGGTGAAAACAGTCAAAATACTGAGAGATTTACGAATATAAGGAAAAAACTTGCGAAAATTGCCATCAAAAAGGGGAATTTTTTTAGAAATGTTGACTTAAGTCTCCGTTTCGACTCCAATATATTCATTTACCCATGAGATCTCTTGGGGAAAAATATCAAACGAGTTGAACACGAGGGTAATACATTTCGGAGAAATTATGGAAATCTCCAATTCACCAAAGGGGTACCCCTTTCAGAAATCTTCGATTTCTCTAATATGGATCCGTGCAATGTTTTGATAGTGAATACTAAAGAATATGCGAGGGTCATGGGCACAAAAGTTCTAGGCCTATGTCTTAGGATTTGATGTATAAAGTTTCGTACGAATCCGAGGTGTGTTGAGGGTGAAACATGCAAAATACTGAGAGATGTACGAATATAAGGAAAAAACTTGCGAAAATTGCCATCAAAAAGGGGAATTTTTTTAGAAATGTTGACTTAAGTCTCCGTTTCGACTCCAATATATTCATTTACCCATGAGATCTCTTGTGGAAAAATATCGAACGAGTTGAACACGAGGGTAATACATTTCGGAGAAATTATGGAAATCTCCAATTCACCAAAGGGGTACCCCTTTCAGAAATCTTCGATTTCTCTTATATGGATCCGTGCAATGTTTTGATAGTGAATACTAAAGAATATGCGAGGGTCATGGGCACAAAAGTTCTAGCCCTATGTCTTAGGATTTAATGTATAAAGTTTCGTACGAATCCGAGGTGTGTTGAGGGTGAAAACAGTCAAAATACTGAGAGATTTACGAATATAAGGAAAAAACTTGCGAAAATTGCCACCAAAAAGGGGAATTTTTTTTGAAATGTTGACTTAAGTCTCCGTTTCGACTCCAATATATTCATTTACCCATGAGATCATTTAGGGAAATATATCGAACGAGTTGAACACGAGGCTAATATATTTCGGAGAAATTAGTGAAATCTCCAATTCCACAAAGGGGTACCCCTTTCAGAAATCTTCGATTTCTCTAATATGGATTCGAGCAATTTTTTGATCGTGAATACTAAAGAATATGCGAGGGTCATGGGCACAAAAGTTGTAGGCCTATGTCTTAGGGTTCTATGTATAAAGTTTCGTACGAATCCGAGGTTTGTTGAGGGTGAAACAGTCAAAATACTGAGAGATGTACGAATATAAGGAAAAAACTTTCGAAAATTGCCATCAAAAAGGGGAATTTTTTTAGAAATGTTGACTTAAGTCTCCGTTTCGACTCCAATATATTCATTTACCCATGAGATCTCTTGGGGAAAAATATCGAACGAGTTGAACACGAGGGTAATACATTTCGGAGAAATTAGTGAAATCTCCAATTCCCCAAAGGGGTACCCCTTTCAGAAATCTTCGATTTCTCTAATATGGATTCGAGCAATGTTTTGATAGTGAATCCTAAAGAATATGCGAGGGTCATGGGCACAAAATTTGTAGGCCTATGTCTTAGGGTTCTATGTATAAAGTTTCGTACGAATCTGAGGTGTGTTGAGGGTGAAACAGTCAAAATACTGAGAGATGTACGAATATAAGGAAAAAACTTTCGAAAATTGCCATCAAAAAGGGGAATTTTTTTAGAAATGTTGACTTAAGTCTCCGTTTCGACTCCAATATATTCATTTACCCTTGAGATCTCTTGGGGAAAAATATCGAACGAGTTGAACACGAGGGTAATACATTTCGGAGAAATTATGGAAATCTCCAATTCACCAAAGGGGTACCCCTTTCAGAAATCTTCGATTTCTCTAATATGGATCCGTGCAATGTTTTGATAGTGAATACTAAAGAATATGCGAGGGTCATGGGCACAAAAGTTGTAGGCCTATGTCTTAGGGTTCTATGTATAAAGTTTCGTACGAATCCGAGGTTTGTTGAGGGTGAAACAGTCAAAATACTGAGAGATGTACGAATATAAGGAAAAAACTTTCGAAAATTGCCATCAAAAAGGGGAATTTTTTTAGAAATGTTGACTTAAGTCTCCGTTTCGACTCCAATATATTCATTTACCCATGAGATCTCTTGGGGAAAAATATCGAACGAGTTGAACACGAGGGTAATACATTTCGGAGAAATTAGTGAAATCTCCAATTCCCCAAAGGGGTACCCCTTTCAGAAATCTTCGATTTCTCTAATATGGATTCGAGCAATTTTTTGATCGTGAATACTAAAGAATATGCGAGGGTCATGGGCACAAAAGTTGTAGGCCTATGTCTTAGGGTTCTATGTATAAAGTTTTGTACGAATCCGAGGTTTGTTGAGGGTGAAACAGTCAAAATACTGAGAGATGTACGAATATAAGGAAAAAACTTTCGAAAATTGCCATCAAAAAGGGGAATTTTTTTAGAAATGTTGACTTAAGTCTCCGTTTCGACTCCAATATATTCATTTACCCATGAGATCTCTTGGGGAAAAATATCGAACGAGTTGAACACGAGGGTAATACATTTCGGAGAAATTAGTGAAATCTCCAATTCCCCAAAGGGGTACCCCTTTCCGAAATCTTCGATTTCTCTAATATGGATTCGAGCAATTTTTTGATCGTGAATACTAAAGAATATGCGAGGGTCATGGGCACAAAAGTTGTAGGCCTATGTCTTAGGGTTCTATGTATAAAGTTTTGTACGAATCCGAGGTTTGTTGAGGGTGAAACAGTCAAAATACTGAGAGATGTACGAATATAAGGAAAAAACTTTCGAAAATTGCCATCAAAAAGGGGAATTTTTTTAGAAATGTTGACTTAAGTCTCCGTTTCGACTCCAATATATTCATTTACCCATGAGATCTCTTGGGGAAAAATATCGAACGAGTTGAACACGAGGGTAATACATTTCGGAGAAATTAGTGAAATCTCCAATTCACCAAAGGGGTACCCCTTTCAGAAATCTTCGATTTCTCTAATATGGATCCGTGCAATGTTTTGATAGTGAATACTAAAGAATATGCGAGGGTCATGGGCACAAAAGTTCTAGCCCTATGTCTTTGGATTTAATGTATAAAGTTTCGTACGAATCCGAGGTGTGTTGAGGGTGAAAACAGTCAAAATACTGAGAGATTTACGAATATAAGGAAAAAACTTGCGAAAATTGCCATCAAAAAGGGGAATTTTTTTAGAAATGTTGACTTAAGTCTCCGTTTCGACTCCAATATATTCATTTACCCATGAGATCTCTTGGGGAAAAATATCAAACGAGTTGAACACGAGGGTAATACATTTCGGAGAAATTATGGAAATCTCCAATTCACCAAAGGGGTACCCCTTTCAGAAATCTTCGATTTCTCTAATATGGATCCGTGCAATGTTTTGATAGTGAATACTAAAGAATATGCGAGGGTCATGGGCATAAAAGTTCTAGGCCTATGTCTTAGGATTTGATGTATAAAGTTTCGTACGAATCCGAGGTGTGTTGAGGGTGAAACATGCAAAATACTGAGAGATGTACGAATATAAGGAAAAAACTTGCGAAAATTTCCATCAAAAAGGGGAATTTTTTTAGAAATGTTGACTTAAGTCTCCGTTTCGACTCCAATATATTCATTTACCCATGAGATCTCTTGTGGAAAAATATCGAACGAGTTGAACACGAGGGTCATACATTTCGGAGAAATTAGGGAAATCTCCAATTCACCAAAGGGGTACCCCTTTCAGAAATCTTCGATTTCTCTTATATGGATCCGTGCAATGTTTTGATAGTGAATACTAAAGAATATGCGAGGGTCATGGGCACAAAAGTTCTAGCCCTATGTCTTAGGATTTAATGTATAAAGTTTCGTACGAATCCGAGGTGTGTTGAGGGTGAAAACAGTCAAAATACTGAGAGATTTACGAATATAAGGAAAAAACTTGCGAAAATTGCCACCAAAAAGGGGAATTTTTTTTGAAATGTTGACTTAAGTCTCCGTTTCGACTCCAATATATTCATTTACCCATGAGATCATTTAGGGAAAAATATCGAACGAGTTGAACACGAGGGTAATACATTTCGGAGAAATTAGTGAAATCTCCAATTCCCCAAAGGGGTACCCCTTTCAGAAATCTTCGATTTCTCTAATATGGATTCGAGCAATTTTTTGATCGTGAATACTAAAGAATATGCGAGGGTCATGGGCACAAAAGTTGTAGGCCTATGTCTTAGGGTTCTATGTATAAAGTTTTGTACGAATCCGAGGTTTGTTGAGGGTGAAACAGTCAAAATACTGAGAGATGTACGAATATAAGGAAAAAACTTTCGAAAATTGCCATCAAAAAGGGGAATTTTTTTAGAAATGTTGACTTAAGTCTCCGTTTCGACTCCAATATATTCATTTACCCATGAGATCTCTTGGGGAAAAATATCGAACGAGTTGAACACGAGGGTAATACATTTCGGAGAAATTAGTGAAATCTCCAATTCACCAAAGGGGTACCCCTTTCAGAAATCTTCGATTTCTCTAATATGGATCCGTGCAATGTTTTGATAGTGAATACTAAAGAATATGCGAGGGTCATGGGCACAAAAGTTCTAGCCCTATGTCTTTGGATTTAATGTATAAAGTTTCGTACGAATCCGAGGTGTGTTGAGGGTGAAAACAGTCAAAATACTGAGAGATTTACGAATATAAGGAAAAAACTTGCGAAAATTGCCATCAAAAAGGGGAATTTTTTTAGAAATGTTGACTTAAGTCTCCGTTTCGACTCCAATATATTCATTTACCCATGAGATCTCTTGGGGAAAAATATCAAACGAGTTGAACACGAGGGTAATACATTTCGGAGAAATTATGGAAATCTCCAATTCACCAAAGGGGTACCCCTTTCAGAAATCTTCGATTTCTCTAATATGGATCCGTGCAATGTTTTGATAGTGAATACTAAAGAATATGCGAGGGTCATGGGCATAAAAGTTCTAGGCCTATGTCTTAGGATTTGATGTATAAAGTTTCGTACGAATCCGAGGTGTGTTGAGGGTGAAACATGCAAAATACTGAGAGATGTACGAATATAAGGAAAAAACTTGCGAAAATTTCCATCAAAAAGGGGAATTTTTTTAGAAATGTTGACTTAAGTCTCCGTTTCGACTCCAATATATTCATTTACCCATGAGATCTCTTGTGGAAAAATATCGAACGAGTTGAACACGAGGGTCATACATTTCGGAGAAATTAGGGAAATCTCCAATTCACCAAAGGGGTACCCCTTTCAGAAATCTTCGATTTCTCTTATATGGATCCGTGCAATGTTTTGATAGTGAATACTAAAGAATATGCGAGGGTCATGGGCACAAAAGTTCTAGCCCTATGTCTTAGGATTTAATGTATAAAGTTTCGTACGAATCCGAGGTGTGTTGAGGGTGAAAACAGTCAAAATACTGAGAGATTTACGAATATAAGGAAAAAACTTGCGAAAATTGCCACCAAAAAGGGGAATTTTTTTTGAAATGTTGACTTAAGTCTCCGTTTCGACTCCAATATATTCATTTACCCATGAGATCATTTAGGGAAAAATATCGAACGAGTTGAACACGAGGGTAATACATTTCGGAGAAATTAGTGAAATCTCCAATTCCCCAAAGGGGTACCCCTTTCAGAAATCTTCGATTTCTCTAATATGGATTCGAGCAATTTTTTGATCGTGAATACTAAAGAATATGCGAGGGTCATGGGCACAAAAGTTGTAGGCCTATGTCTTAGGGTTCTATGTATAAAGTTTTGTACGAATCCGAGGTTTGTTGAGGGTGAAACAGTCAAAATACTGAGAGATGTACGAATATAAGGAAAAAACTTTCGAAAATTGCCATCAAAAAGGGGAATTTTTTTAGAAATGTTGACTTAAGTCTCCGTTTCGACTCCAATATATTCATTTACCCATGAGATCTCTTGGGGAAAAATATCGAACGAGTTGAACACGAGGGTAATACATTTCGGAGAAATTAGTGAAATCTCCAATTCACCAAAGGGGTACCCCTTTCAGAAATCTTCGATTTCTCTAATATGGATCCGTGCAATGTTTTGATAGTGAATACTAAAGAATATGCGAGGGTCATGGGCACAAAAGTTCTAGCCCTATGTCTTTGGATTTAATGTATAAAGTTTCGTACGAATCCGAGGTGTGTTGAGGGTTAAAACAGTCAAAATACTGAGAGATTTACGAATATAAGGAAAAAACTTGCGAAAATTGCCATCAAAAAGGGGAATTTTTTTAGAAATGTTGACTTAAGTCTCCGTTTCGACTCCAATATATTCATTTACCCATGAGATCTCTTGGGGAAAAATATCAAACGAGTTGAACACGAGGGTAATACATTTCGGAGAAATTATGGAAATCTCCAATTCACCAAAGGGGTACCCCTTTCAGAAATCTTCGATTTCTCTAATATGGATCCGTGCAATGTTTTGATAGTGAATACTAAAGAATATGCGAGGGTCATGGGCACAAAAGTTCTAGGCCTATGTCTTAGGATTTGATGTATAAAGTTTCGTACGAATCCGAGGTGTGTTGAGGGTGAAACATGCAAAATACTGAGAGATGTACGAATATAAGGAAAAAACTTGCGAAAATTGCCATCAAAAAGGGGAATTTTTTTAGAAATGTTGACTTAAGTCTCCGTTTCGACTCCAATATATTCATTTACCCATGAGATCTCTTGTGGAAAAATATCGAACGAGTTGAACACGAGGGTAATACATTTCGGAGAAATTATGGAAATCTCCAATTCACCAAAGGGGTACCCCTTTCAGAAATCTTCGATTTCTCTTATATGGATCCGTGCAATGTTTTGATAGTGAATACTAAAGAATATGCGAGGGTCATGGGCACAAAAGTTCTAGCCCTATGTCTTAGGATTTAATGTATAAAGTTTCGTACGAATCCGAGGTGTGTTGAGGGTGAAAACAGTCAAAATACTGAGAGATTTACGAATATAAGGAAAAAACTTGCGAAAATTGCCACCAAAAAGGGGAATTTTTTTTGAAATGTTGACTTAAGTCTCCGTTTCGACTCCAATATATTCATTTACCCATGAGATCATTTAGGGAAATATATCGAACGAGTTGAACACGAGGCTAATATATTTCGGAGAAATTAGTGAAATCTCCAATTCCACAAAGGGGTACCCCTTTCAGAAATCTTCGATTTCTCTAATATGGATTCGAGCAATTTTTTGATCGTGAATACTAAAGAATATGCGAGGGTCATGGGCACAAAAGTTGTAGGCCTATGTCTTAGGGTTCTATGTATAAAGTTTCGTACGAATCCGAGGTTTGTTGAGGGTGAAACAGTCAAAATACTGAGAGATGTACGAATATAAGGAAAAAACTTTCGAAAATTGCCATCAAAAAGGGGAATTTTTTTAGAAATGTTGACTTAAGTCTCCGTTTCGACTCCAATATATTCATTTACCCATGAGATCTCTTGGGGAAAAATATCGAACGAGTTGAACACGAGGGTAATACATTTCGGAGAAATTAGTGAAATCTCCAATTCCCCAAAGGGGTACCCCTTTCAGAAATCTTCGATTTCTCTAATATGGATTCGAGCAATGTTTTGATAGTGAATCCTAAAGAATATGCGAGGGTCATGGGCACAAAATTTGTAGGCCTATGTCTTAGGGTTCTATGTATAAAGTTTCGTACGAATCTGAGGTGTGTTGAGGGTGAAACAGTCAAAATACTGAGAGATGTACGAATATAAGGAAAAAACTTTCGAAAATTGCCATCAAAAAGGGGAATTTTTTTAGAAATGTTGACTTAAGTCTCCGTTTCGACTCCAATATATTCATTTACCCTTGAGATCTCTTGGGGAAAAATATCGAACGAGTTGAACACGAGGGTAATACATTTCGGAGAAATTATGGAAATCTCCAATTCACCAAAGGGGTACCCCTTTCAGAAATCTTCGATTTCTCTAATATGGATCCGTGCAATGTTTTGATAGTGAATACTAAAGAATATGCGAGGGTCATGGGCACAAAAGTTGTAGGCCTATGTCTTAGGGTTCTATGTATAAAGTTTCGTACGAATCCGAGGTTTGTTGAGGGTGAAACAGTCAAAATACTGAGAGATGTACGAATATAAGGAAAAAACTTTCGAAAATTGCCATCAAAAAGGGGAATTTTTTTAGAAATGTTGACTTAAGTCTCCGTTTCGACTCCAATATATTCATTTACCCATGAGATCTCTTGGGGAAAAATATCGAACGAGTTGAACACGAGGGTAATACATTTCGGAGAAATTAGTGAAATCTCCAATTCCCCAAAGGGGTACCCCTTTCAGAAATCTTCGATTTCTCTAATATGGATTCGAGCAATTTTTTGATCGTGAATACTAAAGAATATGCGAGGGTCATGGGCACAAAAGTTGTAGGCCTATGTCTTAGGGTTCTATGTATAAAGTTTTGTACGAATCCGAGGTTTGTTGAGGGTGAAACAGTCAAAATACTGAGAGATGTACGAATATAAGGAAAAAACTTTCGAAAATTGCCATCAAAAAGGGGAATATTTTTAGAAATGTTGACTTAAGTCTCCGTTTCGACTCCAATATATTCATTTACCCATGAGATCTCTTGGGGAAAAATATCGAACGAGTTGAACACGAGGGTAATACATTTCGGAGAAATTAGTGAAATCTCCAATTCCCCAAAGGGGTACCCCTTTCCGAAATCTTCGATTTCTCTAATATGGATTCGAGCAATTTTTTGATCGTGAATACTAAAGAATATGCGAGGGTCATGGGCACAAAAGTTGTAGGCCTATGTCTTAGGGTTCTATGTATAAAGTTTTGTACGAATCCGAGGTTTGTTGAGGGTGAAACAGTCAAAATACTGAGAGATGTACGAATATAAGGAAAAAACTTTCGAAAATTGCCATCAAAAAGGGGAATTTTTTTAGAAATGTTGACTTAAGTCTCCGTTTCGACTCCAATATATTCATTTACCCATGAGATCCCTTGGGGAAAAATATCGAACGAGTTGAACACGAGGGTAATACATTTCGGAGAAATTAGTGAAATCTCCAATTCACAAAAGGGGTACCCCTTTCAGAAATCTTCGATTTCTCTAATATGGATTCGAGCAATGATTTGATAGTGAATCCTAAATAATATGCGAGGGTCATGGGCACAAAATTTTTAGGCCTATGTCTTAGGGTTCTATGTATAAAGTTTCGTACGAATCCGAGGTGTGTTGAGGGTGAATACAGTCAAAATACTGAGAGATTTACGAATATAAGGAAAAAACTTGCGAAAATTGCCATCAAAAAGGGTTATTTTTTTAGAAATGTTGACTTAAGTCTCCGTTTCGACTCCAATATATTCATTTACCCATGAGATCTCTTGGGGAAAAATATCGAACGAGTTGAACACGAGGCTAATACATTTCGGAGAAATTAGTGAAATCTCCAATTCCCCAAAGGGGTACCCCTTTCAGAAATCTTCGATTTCTCTAATATGGATTCGAGCAATTTTTTGATCGTGAATACTAAAGAATATGCGAGGGTCATGGGCACAAAAGTTGTAGCCCTATGTCTTAGGGTTCTATGTATAAAGTTTCGTACGAATCCGAGGTTTGTTGAGGGTGAAACAGTCAAAATACTGAGAGATGTACGAATATAAGGAAAAAACTTTCGAAAATTGCCATCAAAAAGGGGAATTTTTTTAGAAATGTTGACTTAAGTCTCCGTTTCGACTCCAATATATTCATTTACCCATGAGATCCCTTGGGGAAAAATATCGAACGAGTTGAACACGAGGGTAATACATTTCGGAGAAATTAGTGAAATCTCCAATTCACAAAAGGGGTACCCCTTTCAGAAATCTTCGATTTCTCTAATATGGATTCGAGCTATGATTTGATAGTGAATCCTAAATAATATGCGAGGGTCATGGGCACAAAATTTTTAGGCCTATGTCTTAGGGTTCTATGTATAAAGTTTCGTACGAATCCGAGGTGTGTTGAGGGTGAATACAGTCAAAATACTGAGAGATTTACGAATATAAGGAAAAAACTTGCGAAAATTGCCATCAAAAAGGGTTATTTTTTTAGAAATGTTGACTTAAGTCTCCGTTTCGACTCCAATATATTCATTTACCCATGAGATCTCTTGGGGAAAAATATCGAACGAGTTGAACACGAGGCTAATACATTTCGGAGAAATTAGTGAAATCTCCAATTCCCCAAAGGGGTACCCCTTTCAGAAATCTTCGATTTCTCTAATATGGATTCGAGCAATTTTTTGATCGTGAATACTAAAGAATATGCGAGGGTCATGGGCACAAAAGTTGTAGGCCTATGTCTTAGGGTTCTATGTATAAAGTTTCGTACGAATCCGAGGTTTGTTGAGGGTGAAACAGTCAAAATACTGAGAGATGTACGAATATGAGGAAAAAACTTTCGAAAATTGCCATCAAAAAGGGGAATTTTTTTAGAAATGTTGACTTAAGTCTCCGTTTCGACTCCAATATATTCATTTACCCATGAGATCTCTTGGGGAAAAATATCGAACGAGTTGAACATGAGGGTAATACATTTCGGAGAAATTAGTGAAATTTCCACTTCCCCAAAGGGGTACCCCTTTCAGAAATCTTCGATTTCTCTAATATGGATTCGAGCAAGGTTTTGATAGTGAATTCTAAAGAATATGCGAGGGTCATGGGCACAAAATTTGTAGGCCTATGTCTTAGGGTTCTATGTATAAAGGTTCGTACGAATCCGAGTTGTGTTGAGGGTGAAACAGTCAAAATACTGAGAGATGTACGAATATAAGGAAAAAACTTTCGAAAATTGCCATCAAAAAGGGGTATTTTTTTAGAAATGTTGACTTAAGTCTCCGTTTCGACTCCAATATATTCATTTACCCATGAGATCTCTTGGGGAAAAATATCGAACGAGTTGAACACGAGGCTAATACATTTCGGAGAAATTAGTGAAATCTCCAATTCCCCAAAGGGGTACCCCTTTCAGAAATCTTCGATTTCTCTAATATGGATTCGAGCAATTTTTTGATCGTGAATACTAAAGAATATGCGAGGGTCATGGGCACAAAAGTTGTAGGCCTATGTCTTAGGGTTCTATGTATAAAGTTTCGTACGAATCCGAGGTTTGTTGAGGGTGAAACAGTCAAAATACTGAGAGATGTACGAATATGAGGAAAAAACTTTCGAAAATTGCCATCAAAAAGGGGAATTTTTTTAGAAATGTTGACTTAAGTCTCCGTTTCGACTCCAATATATTCATTTACCCATGAGATCTCTTGGGGAAAAATATCGAACGAGTTGAACACGAGGGTAATACATTTCGGAGAAATTAGTGAAATTTCCACTTCCCCAAAGGGGTACCCCTTTCAGAAATCTTCGATTTCTCTAATATGGATTCGAGCAATGTTTTGATAGTGAATTCTAAAGAATATGCGAGGGTCATGGGCACAAAATTTGTAGGCCTATGTCTTAGGGTTCTATGTATAAAGGTTCGTACGAATCCGAGTTGTGTTGAGGGTGAAACAGTCAAAATACTGAGAGATGTACGAATATAAGGAAAAAACTTTCGAAAATTGCCATCAAAAAGGGGTATTTTTTTAGAAATGTTGACTTAAGTCTCCGTTTCGACTCCAATATATTCATTTACCCATGAGATCTCTTGGGGAAAAATATCGAACGAGTTGAACACGAGGCTAATACATTTCGGAGAAATTAGTGAAATCTCCAATTCCCCAAAGGGGTACCCCTTTCAGAAATCTTCGATTTCTCTAATATGGATTCGAGCAATTTTTTGATCGTGAATACTAAAGAATATGCGAGGGTCATGGGCACAAAAGTTGTAGGCCTATGTCTTAGGGTTCTATGTATAAAGTTTCGTACGAATCCGAGGTTTGTTGAGGGTGAAACAGTCAAAATACTGAGAGATGTACGAATATAAGGAAAAAACTTTCGAAAATTGCCATCAAAAAGGGGAATTTTTTTAGAAATGTTGACTTAAGTCTCCGTTTCGACTCCAATATATTCATTTACCCATGAGATCTCTTGGGGAAAAATATCGAACGAGTTGAACACGAGGGTAATACATTTCGGAGAAATTAGTGAAATCTCCAATTCCCCAAAGGGGTACCCCTTTCAGAAATCTTCGATTTCTCTAATATGGATTCGAGCAATGTTTTGATAGTGAATTCTAAAGAATATGCGAGGGTCATGGGCACAAAATTTGTAGGCCTTTGTCTTAGGGTTCTATGTATAAAGGTTCGTACGAATCCGAGGTGTGTTGAGGGTGAAACAGTCAAAATACTGAGAGATGTACGAATATAAGGAAAAAACTTTCGAAAATTGCCATCAAAAAGGGGAATTTTTTCTGAAATGTTGAGTTAAGGCTCCGTTTCGACTCCAATTTATTCATTTACCCATGAGATCTCTTGGGGAATAATATCGAGCGAGTTGAACCCGAGAGTAATACATTTTGGAGAAATTAGTGAAATCTCCAATTCACCAAAGGGGTACCCCTTTCAGAAATCTTCGATTTCTCTAATATGGATTCGAGCAATGTTTAGATAGCGAATACTAAGGAATATGCGAGGGTCATCGAAAGAAAAGTTTTAGCCCTACGTCTTAGGGTTCTATGTATAAAATTTCATACAAATCCGAGGTGTGCAGAGGGTGATACAGTCAAAATACTGAGAGATGTACGAATATAAGGAAAAAACTTGCGAAAATTGCCATCAAAAAGGGGAATTTTTTCTGAAATGTTGAGTTAAGGCTCCGTTTCGACTCCAATATATTCATTTACCCATGAGATCTCTTGGGGAATAATATCGAGCGAGTTGAACACGAGGGTAATACATTTTGGAGAAATTAGTGAAATCTCCAATTCACCAAAGGGGTACCCCTTTCAGAAATCTTCGATTTCTCTAATATGGATTCGAGCAATGTTTAGATAGCGAATACTAAGGAATATGCAAGGGTCAAGGGAACAAAAGTTGTAGCCCTATGTCTTAGGGTTCTATGTATAAAATTTCGTAGAATTCCGAGGTGTGCAGAGGGTGATACAGTCAAAATACTGAGAGATGTACGAATATAAGGAAAAAACTTGCGAAAATTGCCATCAAAAAGGGGAATTTTTTCTGAAATGTTGAGTTAAGGCTCCGTTTCGACTCCAATTTATTCATTTACCCATGAGATCTCTTGGGGAATAATATCGAGCGAGTTGAACACGAGGGTAATACATTTTGGAGAAATTAGTGAAATCTCCAATTCACCAAAGGGGTACCCCTTTCAGAAATCTTCGATTTCTCTAATATGGATTCGAGCAATGTTTAGATAGCGAATACTAAGGAATATGCGAGGGTCATCGAAAGAAAAGTTTTAGCCCTACGTCTTAGGGTTCTATGTATAAAATTTCATACAAATCCGAGGTGTGCAGAGGGTGATACAGTCAAAATACTGAGAGATGTACGAATATAAGGAAAAAACTTGCGAAAATTGCCATCAAAAAGGGGAATTCTTTTTGAAATGTTGAGTTAAGGCTCCGTTTCGACTCCAATATATTCATTTACCCATGATATCTCTTGGGGAAAAATATCGAGCGAGTTGAACACGAGGGTAATACATTTCGGAGAAATTAGTGAAATCTCCAATTCACCAAAGGTGTACCCCTTTCAGAAATCTTCGATTTCTCTAATATGGATTCGAGCAATGTTTAGATAGCGAATACTAAGGAATATGCGAGGGTCAAGGGAACAAAAGTTGTAGCCCTACGTCTTAGGGTTCTATGTATAAAATTTCATACAAATCCGAGGTGTGCAGAGGGTGATACAGTCAAAATACTGAGAGATGTACGAATATAAGGAAAAAACTTGCGAAAATTGCCATAAAAAAGGGGAATTTTTTTTGAAATGTTGAGTTAAGGCTCCGTTTCGCCTCCAATATATTCATTTACCTATGATATCTCTTGGGGAAAAATATCGAGCGAGTTGAACACGAGGGTAATACATTTTGGAGAAATTAGTGAAATCTCCAATTCACCAATGGGGTACCCCTTTCAGAAATCTTCGATTTCTCTAATATGGATTCGAGCAATGTTTAGATAGCGAATACTAAGGAATATGCGAGGGTCACCGAAAGAAAAGTTTTAGCCCTACGTCTTAGGGTTTTATGTATAAAATTTCATACAAATCCGGGGTGTGCAGAGGGTGATACAGTCAAAATACTGAGAGATGTACGAATATAAGGAAAAAACTTGCGAAAATTGCCATCAAAAAGGGGAATTTTTTTTGAAATGTTGAGTTAAGGCTCCGTTTCGACTCCAATATATTCATTTACACATGATATCTCTTGGGGGAAAATATCGAGCGAGTTGAACACGAGGGTAATACATTTCGGAGAAATTAGTGAAATCTCCAATTCACCAAAGGGGTACCCCTTTCAGAAATCTTCGATTTCTCTAATATGGATTCGAGCAATGTTTAGATAGCGAATACTAAGGAATATGCGAGGGTAATGGGAACAAAAGTTGTAGCCCTATGTCTTAGGGTTCTATGTATAAAATTTTGTAAAAATCCGAGGTGTGCAGAGGGTGATACAGTCAAAATACTGAGAGATATACGAATATAAGGAAAAAACTTGCGAAAATTGCCATCAAAAAGGGGAATTTTTTTTGAAATGTTGAGTTAAGGCTCCGTTTCGACTCCAATATATTCATTTACCCATGATATCTCTTGGGGAAAAATATCGAGCGAGTTGAACACGAGGGTAATACATTTCGGAGAAATTAGTGAAATCTCCAATTCACCAAAGGGGTACCCCTTTCAGAAATCTTCGATTTCTCTAATATGGATTCGAGCAATGTTTAGATAGCGAATACTAAGGAATATGCGAGGGTCAAGGGAATAAAACTTGTAGCCCTATGTCTTAGGGTTCTATGTATAAAATTTCGTAAAAATCCGAGGTGTGCAGAGGGTGATACAGTCAAAATACTGAGAGATGTACGAATATAAGGAAAAAACTTGCGAAAATTGCCATCAAAAAGGGGAATTTTTTTTGAAATGTTGAGTTAAGGCTCCGTTTCGACTCCAATATATTCATTTACCCATGATATCTCTTGGGGAAAAATATCGAGCGAGTTGAACACGAGGGTAATACATTTCGGAGAAATTAGTGAAATCTCCAATTCACCAAAGGGGTACCCCTTTCAGAAATCTTCGATTTCTCTAATATGGATTCGAGCAATGTTTAGATAGCGAATACAAAGGAATATGCGAGGGTCAAGGGAACAAAAGTTGTAGCCCTATGTCTTAGGGTTCTATGTATAAAATTTCGTAAAAATCCGAGGTGTGCAGAGGGTGATACAGTCAAAATACTGAGAGATGTACGAATATAAGGAAAAAACTTGCGAAAATTGCCATCAAAAAGGGGAATTTTTTTTGAAATGTTGAGTTAAGGCTCCGTTTCGACTCCAATATATTCATTTACCCATGATATCTCTTAGGGAAAAATATCGAGCGAGTTGAACACGAGGGTAATACATTTCGGAGATATTAGTGAAATCTCCAATTCACCAAAGGGGTACCCCTTTCAGAAATCTTCAATTTCTCTAATATGAATTCGAGCAAAATTTAGATAGCGAATACTAAGGAATATGCGAGGGTCAAGGGAACAAAAGTTGTAGCCCTATGCCTTATGGTTCTATGTATAAAATTTCGTAAAAATCCGAGGTGTGCAGAGGGTGATACAGTCAAAATACTGAGAGATGTACGAATATAAGGAAAAAACTTGCGAAAATTGCCATCAAAAAGGGGAATTTTTTTTGAAATGTTGAGTTAAGGCTCCGTTTCAACTCCAATATATTCATTTACCCATGATATCTCTTGGGGAAAAATATCGAGCGAGTTGAACACGAGGGTAATACATTTCGGAGAAATTAGTGAAATCTCCAATTCACCAAAGGCATACCCCTTTCAGAAATCTTCGATTTCTCTAATATGAATTCGAGCAATGTTTAGATAGTGAATACTAAGGAATATGCGAGGGTCACCGAAAGAAAAGTTTTAGCCCTACGTCTTAGGGTTTTATGTATAAAATTTCATACAAATCCGGGGTGTGCAGAGGGTGATACAGTCAAAATACTGAGAGATGTACGAATATAAGGAAAAAACTTGAGAAAATTGCCATCAAAAAGGGGATTTTTTTTTTGAAATGTTGAGTTAAGGCTCCGTTTTGACTCCAATATATTCATTTACCCATGAGATCTCTTGGGGAAAAATATCGAGCGAGTTGAACATGAGGGTAATACATTTTGGAGAAATTAGTGAAATCTCCAATTCACCAAAGGGGTACCCCTTTCAGAAATCTTCGATTTCTCTAATATGAATTCGAGCAATGTTTAGATAGTGAATACTAAGGAATATGCGAGGGTCATCGAAAGAAAATTTTTAGCCCTACGTCTTAGGGTTCTATGTATAAAATTTCATACAAATCCGAGGTGTGCAGAGGGTGATACAGTCAAAATACTGAGAGATGTACGAATATAAGGAAAAAACTTGCGAAAATTGCCATCAAAAAGGGGAATTTTTTTTGAAATGTTGAGTTAAGGCTCCGTTTCGACTCCAATATATTCATTTACCCATGATATCTCTTGGGGAAAAATATCGAGCGAGTTGAACACGAGGGTAATACATTTCGGAGAAATTAGTGAAATCTCCAATTCACCAAAGGGGTACCCCTTTCAGAAATCTTCGATTTCTCTAATATGGATTCGAGCAATGTTTAGATAGCGAATACTAAGGAATATGCGAGGGTCAGGGGAACAAAACTTGTAGCCCTATGTCTTAGGGTTCTATGTATAAAATTTCGTAAAAATCCGAGGTGTGCAGAGGGTGATACAGTCAAAATACTGAGAGATGTACGAATATAAGGAAAAAACTTGCGAAAATTGCCATCAAAAAGGGGAATTTTTTTTGAAATGTTGAGTTAAGGCTCCGTTTCGACTCCAATATATTCATTTACCCATGATATCTCTTGGGGAAAAATATCGAGCGAGTTGAACACGAGGGTAATACATTTCGGAGAAATTAGTGAAATCTCCAATTCACCAAAGGGGTACCCCTTTCAGAAATCTTCGATTTCTCTAATATGGATTCGAGCAATGTTTAGATAGCGAATACTAAGGAATATGCGAGGGTCAAGGGAACAAAAGTTGTAGCCCTATGTCTTAGGGTTCTATGTATAAAATTTCGTAAAAATCCGAGGTGTCCAGAGGGTGATACAGTCAAAATACTGAGAGATGTACGAATATAAGGAAAAAACTTGCGAAAATTGCCATCAAAAAGGGGAATTTTTTTTGAAATGTTGAGTTAAGGCTCCGTTTCGACTCCAATATATTCATTTACCCATGATATCTCTTGGGGAAAAATATCGAGCGAGTTGAACACGAGGGTAATACATTTCGGAGATATTAGTGAAATCTCCAATTCACCAAAGGGGTACCCCTTTCAGAAATCTTCGATTTCTCTAATATGGATTCGAGCAATGTTTAGATAGCGAATACAAAGGAATATGCGAGGGTCAAGGGAACAAAAGTTGTAGCCCTATGTCTTAGGGTTCTATGTATAAAATTTCGTAAAAATCCGAGGTGTGCAGAGGGTGATACAGTCAAAATACTGAGAGATGTACGAATATAAGGAAAAAACTTGCGAAAATTGCCATCAAAAAGGGGAATTTTTTTTGAAATGTTGAGTTAAGGCTCCGTTTCGACTCCAATATATTCATTTACCCATGATATCTCTTAGGGAAAAATATCGAGCGAGTTGAACACGAGGGTAATACATTTCGGAGATATTAGTGAAATCTCCAATTCACCAAAGGGGTACCCCTTTCAGAAATCTTCAATTTCTCTAATATGAATTCGAGCAAAATTTAGATAGCGAATACTAAGGAATATGCGAGGGTCAAGGGAACAAAAGTTGTAGCCCTATGCCTTATGGTTCTATGTATAAAATTTCGTAAAAATCCGAGGTGTGCAGAGGGTGATACAGTCAAAATACTGAGAGATGTACGAATATAAGGAAAAAACTTGCGAAAATTGCCATCAAAAAGGGGAATTTTTTTTGAAATGTTGAGTTAAGGCTCCGTTTCAACTCCAATATATTCATTTACCCATGATATCTCTTGGGGAAAAATATCGAGCGAGTTGAACACGAGGGTAATACATTTCGGAGAAATTAGTGAAATCTCCAATTCACCAAAGGCATACCCCTTTCAGAAATCTTCGATTTCTCTAATATGAATTCGAGCAATGTTTAGATAGTGAATACTAAGGAATATGCGAGGGTCACCGAAAGAAAAGTTTTAGCCCTACGTCTTAGGGTTTTATGTATAAAATTTCATACAAATCCGGGGTGTGCAGAGGGTGATACAGTCAAAATACTGAGAGATGTACGAATATAAGGAAAAAACTTGAGAAAATTGCCATCAAAAAGGGGATTTTTTTTTTGAAATGTTGAGTTAAGGCTCCGTTTTGACTCCAATATATTCATTTACCCATGAGATCTCTTGGGGAAAAATATCGAGCGAGTTGAACATGAGGGTAATACATTTTGGAGAAATTAGTGAAATCTCCAATTCACCAAAGGGGTACCCCTTTCAGAAATCTTCGATTTCTCTAATATGAATTCGAGCAATGTTTAGATAGTGAATACTAAGGAATATGCGAGGGTCACCGAAAGAAAAGTTTTAGCCCTACGTCTTAGGGTTTTATGTATAAAATTTCATACAAATCCGGGGTGTGCAGAGGGTGATACAGTCAAAATACTGAGAGATGTACGAATATAAGGAAAAAACTTGAGAAAATTGCCATCAAAAAGGGGATTTTTTTTTTGAAATGTTGAGTTAAGGCTCCGTTTTGACTCCAATATATTCATTTACCCATGAGATCTCTTGGGGAAAAATATCGAGCGAGTTGAACATGAGGGTAATACATTTTGGAGAAATTAGTGAAATCTCCAATTCACCAAAGGGGTACCCCTTTCAGAAATCTTCGATTTCTCTAATATGAATTCGAGCAATGTTTAGATAGTGAATACTAAGGAATATGCGAGGGTCATCGAAAGAAAATTTTTAGCCCTACGTCTTAGGGTTCTATGTATAAAATTTCATACAAATCCGAGGTGTGCAGAGGGTGATACAGTCAAAATACTGAGAGATGTACGAATATAAGGAAAAAACTTGCGAAAATTGCCATCAAAAAGGGGAATTTTTTTT
Organism: Humulus lupulus; assembly: GCF_963169125.1. Lineage (NCBI taxonomy): Eukaryota > Viridiplantae > Streptophyta > Magnoliopsida > Rosales > Cannabaceae > Humulus > Humulus lupulus. The sequence goes on from NC_084795.1 coordinate 3,072,738, forward strand.
GAAATGTTGAGTTAAGGCTCCGTTTCGACTCCAATATATTCATTTACCCATGATATCTCTTGGGGAAAAATATCGAGCGAGTTGAACACGAGGGTAATACATTTCGGAGAAATTAGTGAAATCTCCAATTCACCAAAGGGGTACCCCTTTCAGAAATCTTCGATTTCTCTAATATGGATTCGAGCAATGTTTAGATAGCGAATACTAAGGAATATGCGAGGGTCAGGGGAACAAAACTTGTAGCCCTATGTCTTAGGGTTCTATGTATAAAATTTCGTAAAAATCCGAGGTGTGCAGAGGGTGCTACAGTCAAAATACTGAGAGATGTACGAATATAAGGAAAAAACTTGCGAAAATTGCCATCAAAAAGGGGAATTTTTTTTGAAATGTTGAGTTAAGGCTCCGTTTCGACTCCAATATATTCATTTACCCATGATATCTCTTAGGGAAAAATATCGAGCGAGTTGAACACGAGGGTAATACATTTCGGAGATATTAGTGAAATCTCCAATTCACCAAAGGGGTACCCCTTTCAGAAATCTTCAATTTCTCTAATATGAATTCGAGCAAAATTTAGATAGCGAATACTAAGGAATATGCGAGGGTCAAGGGAACAAAAGTTGTAGCCCTATGCCTTATGGTTCTATGTATAAAATTTCGTAAAAATCCGAGGTGTGCAGAGGGTGATACAGTCAAAATACTGAGAGATGTACGAATATAAGGAAAAAACTTGCGAAAATTGCCATCAAAAAGGGGAATTTTTTTTGAAATGTTGAGTTAAGGCTCCGTTTCAACTCCAATATATTCATTTACCCATGATATCTCTTGGGGAAAAATATCGAGCGAGTTGAACACGAGGGTAATACATTTCGGAGAAATTAGTGAAATCTCCAATTCACCAAAGGCATACCCCTTTCAGAAATCTTCGATTTCTCTAATATGAATTCGAGCAATGTTTAGATAGTGAATACTAAGGAATATGCGAGGGTCACCGAAAGAAAAGTTTTAGCCCTACGTCTTAGGGTTTTATGTATAAAATTTCATACAAATCCGGGGTGTGCAGAGGGTGATACAGTCAAAATACTGAGAGATGTACGAATATAAGGAAAAAACTTGAGAAAATTGCCATCAAAAAGGGGATTTTTTTTTTGAAATGTTGAGTTAAGGCTCCGTTTTGACTCCAATATATTCATTTACCCATGAGATCTCTTGGGGAAAAATATCGAGCGAGTTGAACATGAGGGTAATACATTTTGGAGAAATTAGTGAAATCTCCAATTCACCAAAGGGGTACCCCTTTCAGAAATCTTCGATTTCTCTAATATGAATTCGAGCAATGTTTAGATAGTGAATACTAAGGAATATGCGAGGGTCATCGAAAGAAAATTTTTAGCCCTACGTCTTAGGGTTCTATGTATAAAATTTCATACAAATCCGAGGTGTGCAGAGGGTGATACAGTCAAAATACTGAGAGATGTACGAATATAAGGAAAAAACTTGCGAAAATTGCCATCAAAAAGGGGAATTTTTTTTGAAATGTTGAGTTAAGGCACCGTTTCGACTCCAATATATTCATTTACCCATGATATCTCTTGGGGAAAAATATCGAGCGAGTTGGACACGAGGGTAATACATTTCGGAGAAATTAGTGAAATCTCCAATTCACCAAAGGGGTACCCCTTTCAGAAATCTTCGATTTCTCTAATATGGATTCGAGCAATGTTTAGATAGCGAATACTAAGGAATATGCGAGGGTCAGGGGAACAAAACTTGTAGCCCTATGTCTTAGGGTTCTATGTATAAAATTTCGTAAAAATCCGAGGTGTGCAGAGGGTGATACAGTCAAAATACTGAGAGATGTACGAATATAAGGAAAAAACTTGCGAAAATTGCCATCAAAAAGGGGAATTTTTTTTGAAATGTTGAGTTAAGGCTCCGTTTCGACTCCAATATATTCATTTACCCATGATATCTCTTGGGGAAAAATATCGAGCGAGTTGAACACGAGGGTAATACATTTCGGAGAAATTAGTGAAATCTCCAATTCACCAAAGGGGTACCCCTTTCAGAAATCTTCGATTTCTCTAATATGGATTCGAGCAATGTTTAGATAGCGAATACTAAGGAATATGCGAGGGTCAAGGGAACAAAAGTTGTAGCCCTATGTCTTAGGGTTCTATGTATAAAATTTCGTAAAAATCCGAGGTGTCCAGAGGGTGATACAGTCAAAATACTGAGAGATGTACGAATATAAGGAAAAAACTTGCGAAAATTGCCATCAAAAAGGGGAATTTTTTTTGAAATGTTGAGTTAAGGCTCCGTTTCGACTCCAATATATTCATTTACCCATGATATCTCTTAGGGAAAAATATCGAGCGAGTTGAACACGAGGGTAATACATTTCGGAGATATTAGTGAAATCTCCAATTCACCAAAGGGGTACCCCTTTCAGAAATCTTCAATTTCTCTAATATGAATTCGAGCAAAATTTAGATAGCGAATACTAAGGAATATGCGAGGGTCAAGGGAACAAAAGTTGTAGCCCTATGCCTTATGGTTCTATGTATAAAATTTCGTAAAAATCCGAGGTGTGCAGAGGGTGATACAGTCAAAATACTGAGAGATGTACGAATATAAGGAAAAAACTTGCGAAAATTGCCATCAAAAAGGGGAATTTTTTTTGAAATGTTGAGTTAAGGCTCCGTTTCAACTCCAATATATTCATTTACCCATGATATCTCTTGGGGAAAAATATCGAGCGAGTTGAACACGAGGGTAATACATTTCGGAGAAATTAGTGAAATCTCCAATTCACCAAAGGCATACCCCTTTCAGAAATCTTCGATTTCTCTAATATGAATTCGAGCAATGTTTAGATAGTGAATACTAAGGAATATGCGAGGGTCACCGAAAGAAAAGTTTTAGCCCTACGTCTTAGGGTTTTATGTATAAAATTTCATACAAATCCGGGGTGTGCAGAGGGTGATACAGTCAAAATACTGAGAGATGTACGAATATAAGGAAAAAACTTGAGAAAATTGCCATCAAAAAGGGGATTTTTTTTTTGAAATGTTGAGTTAAGGCTCCGTTTCGACTCCAATATATTCATTTACCCATGAGATCTCTTGGGGAAAAATATCGAGCGAGTTGAACATGAGGGTAATACATTTTGGAGAAATTAGTGAAATCTCCAATTCACCAAAGGGGTACCCCTTTCAGAAATCTTCGATTTCTCTAATATGAATTCGAGCAATGTTTAGATAGTGAATACTAAGGAATATGCGAGGGTCATCGAAAGAAAATTTTTAGCCCTACGTCTTAGGGTTCTATGTATAAAATTTCATACAAATCCGAGGTGTGCAGAGGGTGATACAGTCAAAATACTGAGAGATGTACGAATATAAGGAAAAAACTTGCGAAAATTGCCATCAAAAAGGGGAATTTTTTTTGAAATGTTGAGTTAAGGCTCCGTTTCGACTCCAATATATTCATTTACCCATGATATCTCTTGGGGAAAAATATCGAGCGAGTTGAACACGAGGGTAATACATTTCGGAGAAATTAGTGAAATCTCCAATTCACCAAAGGGGTACCCCTTTCAGAAATCTTCGATTTCTCTAATATGGATTCGAGCAATGTTTAGATAGCGAATACTAAGGAATATGCGAGGGTCAGGGGAACAAAACTTGTAGCCCTATGTCTTAGGGTTCTATGTATAAAATTTCGTAAAAATCCGAGGTGTGCAGAGGGTGATACAGTCAAAATACTGAGAGATGTACGAATATAAGGAAAAAACTTGCGAAAATTGCCATCAAAAAGGGGAATTTTTTTTGAAATGTTGAGTTAAGGCTCCGTTTCGACTCCAATATATTCATTTACCCATGATATCTCTTGGGGAAAAATATCGAGCGAGTTGAACACGAGGGTAATACATTTCGGAGAAATTAGTGAAATCTCCAATTCACCAAAGGGGTACCCCTTTCAGAAATCTTCGATTTCTCTAATATGGATTCGAGCAATGTTTAGATAGCGAATACTAAGGAATATGCGAGGGTCAAGGGAACAAAAGTTGTAGCCCTATGTCTTAGGGTTCTATGTATAAAATTTCGTAAAAATCCGAGGTGTCCAGAGGGTGATACAGTCAAAATACTGAGAGATGTACGAATATAAGGAAAAAACTTGCGAAAATTGCCATCAAAAAGGGGAATTTTTTTTGAAATGTTGAGTTAAGGCTCCGTTTCGACTCCAATATATTCATTTACCCATGATATCTCTTAGGGAAAAATATCGAGCGAGTTGAACACGAGGGTAATACATTTCGGAGATATTAGTGAAATCTCCAATTCACCAAAGGGGTACCCCTTTCAGAAATCTTCAATTTCTCTAATATGAATTCGAGCAAAATTTAGATAGCGAATACTAAGGAATATGCGAGGGTCAAGGGAACAAAAGTTGTAGCCCTATGCCTTATGGTTCTATGTATAAAATTTCGTAAAAATCCGAGGTGTGCAGAGGGTGATACAGTCAAAATACTGAGAGATGTACGAATATAAGGAAAAAACTTGCGAAAATTGCCATCAAAAAGGGGAATTTTTTTTGAAATGTTGAGTTAAGGCTCCGTTTCAACTCCAATATATTCATTTACCCATGATATCTCTTGGGGAAAAATATCGAGCGAGTTGAACACGAGGGTAATACATTTCGGAGAAATTAGTGAAATCTCCAATTCACCAAAGGCATACCCCTTTGAGAAATCTTCGATTTCTCTAATATGAATTCGAGCAATGTTTAGATAGTGAATACTAAGGAATATGCGAGGGTCACCGAAAGAAAAGTTTTAGCCCTACGTCTTAGGGTTTTATGTATAAAATTTCATACAAATCCGGGGTGTGCAGAGGGTGATACAGTCAAAATACTGAGAGATGTACGAATATAAGGAAAAAACTTGAGAAAATTGCCATCAAAAAGGGGATTTTTTTTTTGAAATGTTGAGTTAAGGCTCCGTTTTGACTCCAATATATTCATTTACCCATGAGATCTCTTGGGGAAAAATATCGAGCGAGTTGAACATGAGGGTAATACATTTTGGAGAAATTAGTGAAATCTCCAATTCACCAAAGGGGTACCCCTTTCAGAAATCTTCGATTTCTCTAATATGAATTCGAGCAATGTTTAGATAGTGAATACTAAGGAATATGCTAGGGTCATCGAAAGAAAATTTTTAGCCCTACGTCTTAGGGTTCTATGTATAAAATTTCATACAAATCCGAGGTGTGCAGAGGGTGATACAGTCAAAATACTGAGAGATGTACGAATATAAGGAAAAAACTTGCGAAAATTGCCATCAAAAAGGGGAATTTTTTTTGAAATGTTGAGTTAAGGCTCCGTTTCGACTCCAATATATTCATTTACCCATGATATCTCTTGGGGAAAAATATCGAGCGAGTTGAACACGAGGGTAATACATTTCGGAGAAATTAGTGAAATCTCCAATTCACCAAAGGGGTACCCCTTTCAGAAATCTTCGATTTCTCTAATATGGATTCGAGCAATGTTTAGATAGCGAATACTAAGGAATATGCGAGGGTCAGGGGAACAAAACTTGTAGCCCTATGTCTTAGGGTTCTATGTATAAAATTTCGTAAAAATCCGAGGTGTGCAGAGGGTGATACAGTCAAAATACTGAGAGATGTACGAATATAAGGAAAAAACTTGCGAAAATTGCCATCAAAAAGGGGAATTTTTTTTGAAATGTTGAGTTAAGGCTCCGTTTCAACTCCAATATATTCATTTACCCATGATATCTCTTGGGGAAAAATATCGAGCGAGTTGAACACGAGGGTAATACATTTCGGAGAAATTAGTGAAATCTCCAATTCACCAAAGGCATACCCCTTTGAGAAATCTTCGATTTCTCTAATATGAATTCGAGCAATGTTTAGATAGTGAATACTAAGGAATATGCGAGGGTCACCGAAAGAAAAGTTTTAGCCCTACGTCTTAGGGTTTTATGTATAAAATTTCATACAAATCCGGGGTGTGCAGAGGGTGATACAGTCAAAATACTGAGAGATGTACGAATATAAGGAAAAAACTTGAGAAAATTGCCATCAAAAAGGGGATTTTTTTTTTGAAATGTTGAGTTAAGGCTCCGTTTTGACTCCAATATATTCATTTACCCATGAGATCTCTTGGGGAAAAATATCGAGCGAGTTGAACATGAGGGTAATACATTTTGGAGAAATTAGTGAAATCTCCAATTCACCAAAGGGGTACCCCTTTCAGAAATCTTCGATTTCTCTAATATGAATTCGAGCAATGTTTAGATAGTGAATACTAAGGAATATGCGAGGGTCATCGAAAGAAAATTTTTAGCCCTACGTCTTAGGGTTCTATGTATAAAATTTCATACAAATCCGAGGTGTGCAGAGGGTGATACAGTCAAAATACTGAGAGATGTACGAATATAAGGAAAAAACTTGCGAAAATTGCCATCAAAAAGGGGAATTTTTTTTGAAATGTTGAGTTAAGGCTCCGTTTCGACTCCAATATATTCATTTACCCATGATATCTCTTGGGGAAAAATATCGAGCGAGTTGAACACGAGGGTAATACATTTCGGAGAAATTAGTGAAATCTCCAATTCACCAAAGGGGTACCCCTTTCAGAAATCTTCGATTTCTCTAATATGGATTCGAGCAATGTTTAGATAGCGAATACTAAGGAATATGCGAGGGTCAGGGGAACAAAAGTTGTAGCCCTATGTCTTAGGGTTCTATGTATAAAATTTCGTAAAAATCCGAGGTGTGCAGAGGGTGATACAGTCAAAATACTGAGAGATGTACGAATATAAGGAAAAAACTTGCGAAAATTGCCATCAAAAAGGGGAATTTTTTTTGAAATGTTGAGTTAAGGCTCCGTTTCGACTCCAATATATTCATTTACCCATGATATCTCTTGGGGAAAAATATCGAGCGAGTTGAACACGAGGGTAATACATTTCGGAGAAATTAGTGAAATCTCCAATTCACCAAAGGGGTACCCCTTTCAGAAATCTTCGATTTCTCTAATATGGATTCGAGCAATGTTTAGATAGCGAATACTAAGGAATATGCGAGGGTCAAGGGAACAAAAGTTGTAGCCCTATGTCTTAGGGTTCTATGTATAAAATTTCGTAAAAATCCGAGGTGTCCAGAGGGTGATACAGTCAAAATACTGAGAGATGTACGAATATAAGGAAAAAACTTGCGAAAATTGCCATCAAAAAGGGGAATTTTTTTTGAAATGTTGAGTTAAGGCTCCGTTTCGACTCCAATATATTCATTTACCCATGATATCTCTTAGGGAAAAATATCGAGCGAGTTGAACACGAGGGTAATACATTTCGGAGATATTAGTGAAATCTCCAATTCACCAAAGGGGTACCCCTTTCAGAAATCTTCAATTTCTCTAATATGAATTCGAGCAAAATTTAGATAGCGAATACTAAGGAATATGCGAGGGTCAAGGGAACAAAAGTTGTAGCCCTATGCCTTATGGTTCTATGTATAAAATTTCGTAAAAATCCGAGGTGTGCAGAGGGTGATACAGTCAAAATACTGAGAGATGTACGAATATAAGGAAAAAACTTGCGAAAATTGCCATCAAAAAGGGGAATTTTTTTTGAAATGTTGAGTTAAGGCTCCGTTTCAACTCCAATATATTCATTTACCCATGATATCTCTTGGGGAAAAATATCGAGCGAGTTGAACACGAGGGTAATACATTTCGGAGAAATTAGTGAAATCTCCAATTCACCAAAGGCATACCCCTTTGAGAAATCTTCGATTTCTCTAATATGAATTCGAGCAATGTTTAGATAGTGAATACTAAGGAATATGCGAGGGTCACCGAAAGAAAAGTTTTAGCCCTACGTCTTAGGGTTTTATGTATAAAATTTCATACAAATCCGGGGTGTGCAGAGGGTGATACAGTCAAAATACTGAGAGATGTACGAATATAAGGAAAAAACTTGAGAAAATTGCCATCAAAAAGGGGATTTTTTTTTTGAAATGTTGAGTTAAGGCTCCGTTTTGACTCCAATATATTCATTTACCCATGAGATCTCTTGGGGAAAAATATCGAGCGAGTTGAACATGAGGGTAATACATTTTGGAGAAATTAGTGAAATCTCCAATTCACCAAAGGGGTACCCCTTTCAGAAATCTTCGATTTCTCTAATATGAATTCGAGCAATGTTTAGATAGTGAATACTAAGGAATATGCGAGGGTCATCGAAAGAAAATTTTTAGCCCTACGTCTTAGGGTTCTATGTATAAAATTTCATACAAATCCGAGGTGTGCAGAGGGTGATACAGTCAAAATACTGAGAGATGTACGAATATAAGGAAAAAACTTGCGAAAATTGCCATCAAAAAGGGGAATTTTTTTTGAAATGTTGAGTTAAGGCTCCGTTTCGACTCCAATATATTCATTTACCCATGATATCTCTTGGGGAAAAATATCGAGCGAGTTGAACACGAGGGTAATACATTTCGGAGAAATTAGTGAAATCTCCAATTCACCAAAGGGGTACCCCTTTCAGAAATCTTCGATTTCTCTAATATGGATTCGAGCAATGTTTAGATAGCGAATACTAAGGAATATGCGAGGGTCAGGGGAACAAAACTTGTAGCCCTATGTCTTAGGGTTCAATGTATAAAATTTCGAAAAAATCCGAGGTGTGCAGAGGGTGATACAGTCAAAATACTGAGAGATGTACGAATATAAGGAAAAAACTTGCGAAAATTGCCATCAAAAAGGGGAATTTTTTTTGAAATGTTGAGTTAAGGCTCCGTTTCGACTCCAATATATTCATTTACCCATGATATCTCTTGGGGAAAAATATCGAGCGAGTTGAACACGAGGGTAATACATTTCGGAGAAATTAGTGAAATCTCCTATTCACCAAAGGGGTACCCCTTTCAGAAATCTTCGATTTCTCTAATATGGATTCGAGCAATGTTTAGATAGCGAATACTAAGGAATATGCGAGGGTCAAGGGAACAAAAGTTGTAGCCCTATGTCTTAGGGTTCTATGTATAAAATTTCGTAAAAATCCGAGGTGTGCAGAGGGTGATACAGTCAAAATACTGAGAGATGTACGAATATAAGGAAAAAACTTGCGAAAATTGCCATCAAAAAGGGGAATTTTTTTGAAATGTTGAGTTAAGGCTCCGTTTCGAGTCCAATATATTCATTTACCCATGATATCTCTTGGGAAAAAATAACGAGCGAGTTGAACACGAGGGTAATACATTTCGGAGAAATTAGTGAAATCTCCAATTCACCAAAGGCATACCCCTTTCAGAAATCTTCGATTTCTCTAATATGAATTTGAGCAATGTTTAGATAGTGAATACTAAGGAATATGCGAGGGTCACCGAAAGAAAAGTTTTAGCCCTACGTCTTAGGGTTTTATGTATAAAATTTCATACAAATCCGGGGTGTGCAGAGGGTGATACAGTCAAAATACTGAGAGATGTACGAATATAAGGAAAAAACTTGAGAAAATTGCCATCAAAAAGGGGATTTTTTTTTTGAAATGTTGAGTTAAGGCTCCGTTTTGACTCCAATATATTCATTTACCCATGAGATCTCTTGGGGAAAAATATCGAGCGAGTTGAACATGAGGGTAATACATTTTGGAGAAATTAGTGAAATCTCCAATTCACCAAAGGGGTACCCCTTTCAGAAATCTTCGATTTCTCTAATATGAATTCGAGCAATGTTTAGATAGTGAATACTAAGGAATATGCGAGGGTCATCGAAAGAAAATTTTTAGCCCTACGTCTTAGGGTTCTATGTATAAAATTTCATACAAATCCGAGGTGTGCAGAGGGTGATACAGTCAAAATACTGAGAGATGTACGAATATAAGGAAAAAACTTGCGAAAATTGCCATCAAAAAGGGGAATTTTTTTTGAAATGTTGAGTTAAGGCTCCGTTTCGACTCCAATATATTCATTTACCCATGATATCTCTTGGGGAAAAATATCGAGCGAGTTGAACACGAGGGTAATACATTTCGGAGAAATTAGTGAAATCTCCAATTCACCAAAGGGGTACCCCTTTCAGAAATCTTCGATTTCTCTAATATGGATTCGAGCAATGTTTAGATAGCGAATACTAAGGAATATGCGAGGGTCAAGGGAACAAAACTTGTAGCCCTATGTCTTAGGGTTCTATGTATAAAATTTCGTAAAAATCCGAGGTGTGCAGAGGGTGATACAGTCAAAATACTGAGAGATGTACGAATATAAGGAAAAAACTTGCGAAAATTGCCATCAAAAAGGGGAATTTTTTTTGAAATGTTGAGTTAAGGCTCCGTTTCGACTCCAATATATTCATTTACCCATGATATCTCTTGGGGAAAAATATCGAGCGAGTTGAACACGAGGGTAATACATTTCGGAGAAATTAGTGAAATCTCCAATTCACCAAAGGGGTACCCCTTTCAGAAATCTTCGATTTCTCTAATATGGATTCGAGCAATGTTTAGATAGCGAATACTAAGGAATATGCGAGGGTCAAGGGAACAAAAGTTGTAGCCCTATGTCTTAGGGTTCTATGTATAAAATTTCGTAAAAATCCGAGGTGTGCAGAGGGTGATACAGTCAAAATACTGAGAGATGTACGAATATAAGGAAAAAACTTGCGAAAATTGCCATCAAAAAGGGGAATTTTTTTTGAAATGTTGAGTTAAGGCTCCGTTTCGACTCCAATATATTCATTTACCCATGATATCTCTTGGGGAAAAATATCGAGCGAGTTGAACACGAGGGTAATACATTTCGGAGAAATTAGTGAAATCTCCAATTCACCAAAGGGGTACCCCTTTCAGAAATCTTCGATTTCTCTAATATGGATTCGAGCAATGTTTAGATAGCGAATACTAAGGAATATGCGAGGGTCAAGGGAACAAAAGTTGTAGCCCTATGTCTTAGGGTTCTATGTATAAAATTTCGTAAAAATCCGAGGTGTGCAGAGGGTTATACAGTCAAAATACTGAGAGATGTACGAATATAAGGAAAAAACTTGCGAAAATTGCCATCAAAAAGGGGAATTTTTTTTGAAATGTTGAGTTAAGGCTCCGTTTCGACTCCAATATATTCATTTACCCATGATATCTCTTAGGGAAAAATATCGAGCGAGTTGAACACGAGGGTAATACATTTCGGAGATATTAGTGAAATCTCCAATTCACCAAAGGGGTACCCCTTTCAGAAATCTTCAATTTCTCTAATATGAATTCGAGCAAAATTTAGATAGCGAATACTAAGGAATATGCGAGGGTCAAGGGAACAAAAGTTGTAGCCCTATGCCTTATGGTTCTATGTATAAAATTTCGTAAAAATCCGAGGTGTGCAGAGGGTGATACAGTCAAAATACTGAGAGATGTACGAATATAAGGAAAAAACTTGCGAAAATTGCCATCAAAAAGGGGAATTTTTTTTGAAATGTTGAGTTAAGGCTCCGTTTCGACTCCAATATATTCATTTACCCATGATATCTCTTGGGGAAAAATAACGAGCGAGTTGAACACGAGGGTAATACATTTCGGAGAAATTAGTGAAATCTCAAATTCACCAAAGGCATACCCCTTTCAGAAATCTTCGATTTCTCTAATATGAATTCGAGCAATGTTTAGATAGTGAATACTAAGGAATATGCGAGGGTCACCGAAAGAAAAGTTTTAGCCCTACGTCTTAGGGTTTTATGTATAAAATTTCATACAAATCCGGGGTGTGCAGAGGGTGATACAGTCAAAATACTGAGAGATGTACGAATATATGGAAAAAACTTGCGAAAATTGCCATCAAAAAGGGGATTTTTTTTTTGAAATGTTGAGTTAAGGCTCCGTTTTGACTCCAATATATTCATTTACCCATGAGATCTCTTGGGGAAAAATATCGAGCGAGTTAAACATGAGGGTAATACATTTCGGAGAAATTAGTGAAATCTCCAATTCACCAAAGGGGTACCCCTTTCAGAAATCTTCGATTTCTCTAATATGAATTCGAGCAATGTTTAGATAGTGAATACTAAGGAATATGCGAGGGTCATCGAAAGAAATTTTTTAGCCCTACGTCTTAGGGTTCTATGTATAAAATTTCATACAAATCCGAGGTGTGCAGAGGGTGATACAGTCAAAATACTGAGAGATGTACGAATATAAGGAAAAAACTTGCGAAAATTGCCATCAAAAAGGGGAATTTTTTTTGAAATGTTGAGTTAAGGCTCCGTTTCGACTCCAATATATTCATTTACCCATGATATCTCTTGGGGAAAAATAACGAGCGAGTTGAACACGAGGGTAATACATTTCGGCGAAATTAGTGAAATCTCAAATTCACCAAAGGCATACCCCTTTCAGAAATCTTCGATTTCTCTAATATGAATTCGAGCAATGTTTAGATAGTGAATACTAAGGAATATGCGAGGGTCACCGAAAGAAAAGTTTTAGCCCTACGTCTTAGGGTTTTATGTATAAAATTTCATACAAATCCGGGGTGTGCAGAGGGTGATACAGTCAAAATACTGAGAGATGTACGAATATAAGGAAAAAACTTGCGAAAATTGCCATCAAAAAGGGGATTTTTTTTTTGAAATGTTGAGTTAAGGCTCCGTTTTGACTCCAATATATTCATTTACCCATGAGATCTCTTGGGGAAAAATATCGAGCGAGTTAAACATGAGGGTAATACATTTCGGAGAAATTAGTGAAATCTCCAATTCACCAAAGGGGTACCCCTTTCAGAAATCTTCGATTTCTCTAATATGAATTCGAGCAATGTTTAGATAGTGAATACTAAGGAATATGCGAGGGTCATCGAAAGAAATTTTTTAGCCCTACGTCTTAGGGTTCTATGTATAAAATTTCATACAAATCCGAGGTGTGCAGAGGGTGATACAGTCAAAATACTGAGAGATGTACGAATATAAGGAAAAAACTTGCGAAAATTGCCATCAAAAAGGGGAATTTTTTTTGAAATGTTGAGTTAAGGCTCCGTTTCGACTCCAATATATTCATTTACCCATGATATCTCTTGGGGAAAAATATCGAGCGAGTTGAACACGAGGGTAATATATTTCGGAGAAATTAGTGAAATCTCCAATTCACCAAAGGGGTACCCCTTTCAGAAATCTTCGATTTCTCTAATATGCATTCGAGCAATGTTTAGATAGCGAATACTAAGGAATATGCGAGGGTCAAGGGAACAAAACTTGTAGCCCTATGTCTTAGGGTTCTATGTATAAAATTTCGTAAAAATCCGAGGTGTGCAGAGGGTGATACAGTCAAAATACGGAGAGATGTACGAATATAAGGAAAAAACTTGCGAAAATTGCCATCAAAAAGGGGAATTTTTTTTGAAATGTTGAGTTAAGGCTCCGTTTCGACTCCAATATATTCATTTACCCATGATATCTCTTGGGGAAAAATATCGAGCGAGTTGAACACGAGGGTAATACATTTCGGAGAAATTAGTGAAATCTCCAATTCACCAAAGGGGTACCCCTTTCAGAAATCTTCGATTTCTCTAATATGGATTCGAGCAATGTTTAGATAGCGAATACTAAGGAATATGCGAGGGTCATGGGAACAAAACTTGTAGCCCTATGTCTTAGGGTTCTATGTATAAAATTTCGTAAAAATCCGAGGTGTGCAGAGGGTGATACAGTCAAAATACTGAGAGATGTACGAATATAAGGAAAAAACTTGCGAAAATTGCCATCAAAAAGGGGATTTTTTTTTTGAAATGTTGAGTTAAGGCTCCGTTTTGACTCCAATATATTCATTTACCCATGAGATCTCTTGGGGAAAAATATCGAGCGAGTTAAACATGAGGGTAATACATTTCGGAGAAATTAGTGAAATCTCCAATTCACCAAAGGGGTACCCCTTTCAGAAATCTTCGATTTCTCTAATATGAATTCGAGCAATGTTTAGATAGTGAATACTAAGGAATATGCGAGGGTCATCGAAAGAAATTTTTTAGCCCTACGTCTTAGGGTTCTATGTATAAAATTTCATACAAATCCGAGGTGTGCAGAGGGTGATACAGTCAAAATACTGAGAGATGTACGAATATAAGGAAAAAACTTGCGAAAATTGCCATCAAAAAGGGGAATTTTTTTTGAAATGTTGAGTTAAGGCTCCGTTTCGACTCCAATATATTCATTTACCCATGATATCTCTTGGGGAAAAATAACGAGCGAGTTGAACACGAGGGTAATACATTTCGGAGAAATTAGTGAAATCTCAAATTCACCAAAGGCATACCCCTTTCAGAAATCTTCGATTTCTCTAATATGAATTCGAGCAATGTTTAGATAGTGAATACTAAGGAATATGCGAGGGTCACCGAAAGAAAAGTTTTAGCCCTACGTCTTAGGGTTTTATGTATAAAATTTCATACAAATCCGGGGTGTGCAGAGGGTGATACAGTCAAAATACTGAGAGATGTACGAATATATGGAAAAAACTTGCGAAAATTGCCATCAAAAAGGGGATTTTTTTTTTGAAATGTTGAGTTAAGGCTCCGTTTTGACTCCAATATATTCATTTACCCATGAGATCTCTTGGGGAAAAATATCGAGCGAGTTAAACATGAGGGTAATACATTTCGGAGAAATTAGTGAAATCTCCAATTCACCAAAGGCATACCCCTTTCAGAAATCTTCGATTTCTCTAATATGAATTCGAGCAATGTTTAGATAGTGAATACTAAGGAATATGCGAGGGTCACCGAAAGAAAAGTTTTAGCCCTACGTCTTAGGGTTTTATGTATAAAATTTCATACAAATCCGGGGTGTGCAGAGGGTGATACAGTCAAAATACTGAGAGATGTACGAATATAAGGAAAAAACTTGCGAAAATTGCCATCAAAAAGGGGATTTTTTTTTTGAAATGTTGAGTTAAGGCTCCGTTTTGACTCCAATATATTCATTTACCCATGAGATCTCTTGGGGAAAAATATCGAGCGAGTTAAACATGAGGGTAATACATTTCGGAGAAATTAGTGAAATCTCCAATTCACCAAAGGGGTACCCCTTTCAGAAATCTTCGATTTCTCTAATATGAATTCGAGCAATGTTTAGATAGTGAATACTAAGGAATATGCGAGGGTCATCGAAAGAAATTTTTTAGCCCTACGTCTTAGGGTTCTATGTATAAAATTTCATACAAATCCGAGGTGTGCAGAGGGTGATACAGTCAAAATACTGAGAGATGTACGAATATAAGGAAAAAACTTGCGAAAATTGCCATCAAAAAGGGGAATTTTTTTTGAAATGTTGAGTTAAGGCTCCGTTTCGACTCCAATATATTCATTTACCCATGATATCTCTTGGGGAAAAATAACGAGCGAGTTGAACACGAGGGTAATACATTTCGGCGAAATTAGTGAAATCTCAAATTCACCAAAGGCATACCCCTTTCAGAAATCTTCGATTTCTCTAATATGAATTCGAGCAATGTTTAGATAGTGAATACTAAGGAATATGCGAGGGTCACCGAAAGAAAAGTTTTAGCCCTACGTCTTAGGGTTTTATGTATAAAATTTCATACAAATCCGGGGTGTGCAGAGGGTGATACAGTCAAAATACTGAGAGATGTACGAATATAAGGAAAAAACTTGCGAAAATTGCCATCAAAAAGGGGATTTTTTTTTTGAAATGTTGAGTTAAGGCTCCGTTTTGACTCCAATATATTCATTTACCCATGAGATCTCTTGGGGAAAAATATCGAGCGAGTTAAACATGAGGGTAATACATTTCGGAGAAATTAGTGAAATCTCCAATTCACCAAAGGGGTACCCCTTTCAGAAATCTTCGATTTCTCTAATATGAATTCGAGCAATGTTTAGATAGTGAATACTAAGGAATATGCGAGGGTCATCGAAAGAAATTTTTTAGCCCTACGTCTTAGGGTTCTATGTATAAAATTTCATACAAATCCGAGGTGTGCAGAGGGTGATACAGTCAAAATACTGAGAGATGTACGAATATAAGGAAAAAACTTGCGAAAATTGCCATCAAAAAGGGGAATTTTTTTTGAAATGTTGAGTTAAGGCTCCGTTTCGACTCCAATATATTCATTTACCCATGATATCTCTTGGGGAAAAATATCGAGCGAGTTGAACACGAGGGTAATATATTTCGGAGAAATTAGTGAAATCTCCAATTCACCAAAGGGGTACCCCTTTCAGAAATCTTCGATTTCTCTAATATGCATTCGAGCAATGTTTAGATAGCGAATACTAAGGAATATGCGAGGGTCAAGGGAACAAAACTTGTAGCCCTATGTCTTAGGGTTCTATGTATAAAATTTCGTAAAAATCCGAGGTGTGCAGAGGGTGATACAGTCAAAATACGGAGAGATGTACGAATATAAGGAAAAAACTTGCGAAAATTGCCATCAAAAAGGGGAATTTTTTTTGAAATGTTGAGTTAAGGCTCCGTTTCGACTCCAATATATTCATTTACCCATGATATCTCTTGGGGAAAAATATCGAGCGAGTTGAACACGAGAGTAATACATTTCGGAGAAATTAGTGAAATCTCCAATTCACCAAAGGGGTACCCCTTTCAGAAATCTTCGATTTCTCTAATATGGATTCGAGCAATGTTTAGATAGCGAATACTAAGGAATATGCGAGGGTCATGGGAACAAAACTTGTAGCCCTATGTCTTAGGGTTCTATGTATAAAATTTCGTAAAAATCCGAGGTGTGCAGAGGGTGATACAGTCAAAATACTGAGAGATGTACGAATATAAGGAAAAAACTTGCGAAAATTGCCATCAAAAAGGGGATTTTTTTTTTGAAATGTTGAGTTAAGGCTCCGTTTTGACTCCAATATATTCATTTACCCATGAGATCTCTTGGGGAAAAATATCGAGCGAGTTAAACATGAGGGTAATACATTTCGGAGAAATTAGTGAAATCTCCAATTCACCAAAGGGGTACCCCTTTCAGAAATCTTCGATTTCTCTAATATGAATTCGAGCAATGTTTAGATAGTGAATACTAAGGAATATGCGAGGGTCATCGAAAGAAATTTTTTAGCCCTACGTCTTAGGGTTCTATGTATAAAATTTCATACAAATCCGAGGTGTGCAGAGGGTGATACAGTCAAAATACTGAGAGATGTACGAATATAAGGAAAAAACTTGCGAAAATTGCCATCAAAAAGGGGAATTTTTTTTGAAATGTTGAGTTAAGGCTCCGTTTCGACTCCAATATATTCATTTACCCATGATATCTCTTGGGGAAAAATAACGAGCGAGTTGAACACGAGGGTAATACATTTCGGAGAAATTAGTGAAATCTCAAATTCACCAAAGGCATACCCCTTTCAGAAATCTTCGATTTCTCTAATATGAATTCGAGCAATGTTTAGATAGTGAATACTAAGGAATATGCGAGGGTCACCGAAAGAAAAGTTTTAGCCCTACGTCTTAGGGTTTTATGTATAAAATTTCATACAAATCCGGGGTGTGCAGAGGGTGATACAGTCAAAATACTGAGAGATGTACGAATATATGGAAAAAACTTGCGAAAATTGCCATCAAAAAGGGGATTTTTTTTTTGAAATGTTGAGTTAAGGCTCCGTTTTGACTCCAATATATTCATTTACCCATGAGATCTCTTGGGGAAAAATATCGAGCGAGTTAAACATGAGGGTAATACATTTCGGAGAAATTAGTGAAATCTCCAATTCACCAAAGGGGTACCCCTTTCAGAAATCTTCGATTTCTCTAATATGAATTCGAGCAATGTTTAGATAGTGAATACTAAGGAATATGCGAGGGTCATCGAAAGAAATTTTTTAGCCCTACGTCTTAGGGTTCTATGTATAAAATTTCATACAAATCCGAGGTGTGCAGAGGGTGATACAGTCAAAATACTGAGAGATGTACGAATATAAGGAAAAAACTTGCGAAAATTGCCATCAAAAAGGGGAATTTTTTTTGAAATGTTGAGTTAAGGCTCCGTTTCGACTCCAATATATTCATTTACCCATGATATCTCTTGGGGAAAAATAACGAGCGAGTTGAACACGAGGGTAATACATTTCGGCGAAATTAGTGAAATCTCAAATTCACCAAAGGCATACCCCTTTCAGAAATCTTCGATTTCTCTAATATGAATTCGAGCAATGTTTAGATAGTGAATACTAAGGAATATGCGAGGGTCACCGAAAGAAAAGTTTTAGCCCTACGTCTTAGGGTTTTATGTATAAAATTTCATACAAATCCGGGGTGTGCAGAGGGTGATACAGTCAAAATACTGAGAGATGTACGAATATAAGGAAAAAACTTGCGAAAATTGCCATCAAAAAGGGGATTTTTTTTTTGAAATGTTGAGTTAAGGCTCCGTTTTGACTCCAATATATTCATTTACCCATGAGATCTCTTGGGGAAAAATATCGAGCGAGTTAAACATGAGGGTAATACATTTCGGAGAAATTAGTGAAATCTCCAATTCACCAAAGGGGTACCCCTTTCAGAAATCTTCGATTTCTCTAATATGAATTCGAGCAATGTTTAGATAGTGAATACTAAGGAATATGCGAGGGTCATCGAAAGAAATTTTTTAGCCCTACGTCTTAGGGTTCTATGTATAAAATTTCATACAAATCCGAGGTGTGCAGAGGGTGATACAGTCAAAATACTGAGAGATGTACGAATATAAGGAAAAAACTTGCGAAAATTGCCATCAAAAAGGGGAATTTTTTTTGAAATGTTGAGTTAAGGCTCCGTTTCGACTCCAATATATTCATTTACCCATGATATCTCTTGGGGAAAAATATCGAGCGAGTTGAACACGAGGGTAATATATTTCGGAGAAATTAGTGAAATCTCCAATTCACCAAAGGGGTACCCCTTTCAGAAATCTTCGATTTCTCTAATATGCATTCGAGCAATGTTTAGATAGCGAATACTAAGGAATATGCGAGGGTCAAGGGAACAAAACTTGTAGCCCTATGTCTTAGGGTTCTATGTATAAAATTTCGTAAAAATCCGAGGTGTGCAGAGGGTGATACAGTCAAAATACGGAGAGATGTACGAATATAAGGAAAAAACTTGCGAAAATTGCCATCAAAAAGGGGAATTTTTTTTGAAATGTTGAGTTAAGGCTCCGTTTCGACTCCAATATATTCATTTACCCATGATATCTCTTGGGGAAAAATATCGAGCGAGTTGAACACGAGGGTAATACATTTCGGAGAAATTAGTGAAATCTCCAATTCACCAAAGGGGTACCCCTTTCAGAAATCTTCGATTTCTCTAATATGGATTCGAGCAATGTTTAGATAGCGAATACTAAGGAATATGCGAGGGTCATGGGAACAAAACTTGTAGCCCTATGTCTTAGGGTTCTATGTATAAAATTTCGTAAAAATCCGAGGTGTGCAGAGGGTGATACAGTCAAAATACTGAGAGATGTACGAATATAAGGAAAAAACTTGCGAAAATTGCCATCAAAAAGGGGATTTTTTTTTTGAAATGTTGAGTTAAGGCTCCGTTTTGACTCCAATATATTCATTTACCCATGAGATCTCTTGGGGAAAAATATCGAGCGAGTTAAACATGAGGGTAATACATTTCGGAGAAATTAGTGAAATCTCCAATTCACCAAAGGGGTACCCCTTTCAGAAATCTTCGATTTCTCTAATATGAATTCGAGCAATGTTTAGATAGTGAATACTAAGGAATATGCGAGGGTCATCGAAAGAAATTTTTTAGCCCTACGTCTTAGGGTTCTATGTATAAAATTTCATACAAATCCGAGGTGTGCAGAGGGT
This sequence comes from Humulus lupulus, assembly GCF_963169125.1. Classification (NCBI taxonomy): domain Eukaryota; kingdom Viridiplantae; phylum Streptophyta; class Magnoliopsida; order Rosales; family Cannabaceae; genus Humulus; species Humulus lupulus. The sequence continues at coordinate 3,092,588 of NC_084795.1, forward strand.
GATACAGTCAAAATACTGAGAGATGTACGAATATAAGGAAAAAACTTGCGAAAATTGCCATCAAAAAGGGGAATTTTTTTTGAAATGTTGAGTTAAGGCTCCGTTTCGACTCCAATATATTCATTTACCCATGATATCTCTTGGGGAAAAATATCGAGCGAGTTGAACACGAGGGTAATATATTTCGGAGAAATTAGTGAAATCTCCAATTCACCAAAGGGGTACCCCTTTCAGAAATCTTCGATTTCTCTAATATGCATTCGAGCAATGTTTAGATAGCGAATACTAAGGAATATGCGAGGGTCAAGGGAACAAAACTTGTAGCCCTATGTCTTAGGGTTCTATGTATAAAATTTCGTAAAAATCCGAGGTGTGCAGAGGGTGATACAGTCAAAATACGGAGAGATGTACGAATATAAGGAAAAAACTTGCGAAAATTGCCATCAAAAAGGGGAATTTTTTTTGAAATGTTGAGTTAAGGCTCCGTTTCGACTCCAATATATTCATTTACCCATGATATCTCTTGGGGAAAAATAACGAGCGAGTTGAACACGAGGGTAATACATTTCGGCGAAATTAGTGAAATCTCAAATTCACCAAAGGCATACCCCTTTCAGAAATCTTCGATTTCTCTAATATGAATTCGAGCAATGTTTAGATAGTGAATACTAAGGAATATGCGAGGGTCACCGAAAGAAAAGTTTTAGCCCTACGTCTTAGGGTTTTATGTATAAAATTTCATACAAATCCGGGGTGTGCAGAGGGTGATACAGTCAAAATACTGAGAGATGTACGAATATAAGGAAAAAACTTGCGAAAATTGCCATCAAAAAGGGGATTTTTTTTTTGAAATGTTGAGTTAAGGCTCCGTTTTGACTCCAATATATTCATTTACCCATGAGATCTCTTGGGGAAAAATATCGAGCGAGTTAAACATGAGGGTAATACATTTCGGAGAAATTAGTGAAATCTCCAATTCACCAAAGGGGTACCCCTTTCAGAAATCTTCGATTTCTCTAATATGAATTCGAGCAATGTTTAGATAGTGAATACTAAGGAATATGCGAGGGTCATCGAAAGAAATTTTTTAGCCCTACGTCTTAGGGTTCTATGTATAAAATTTCATACAAATCCGAGGTGTGCAGAGGGTGATACAGTCAAAATACTGAGAGATGTACGAATATAAGGAAAAAACTTGCGAAAATTGCCATCAAAAAGGGGAATTTTTTTTGAAATGTTGAGTTAAGGCTCCGTTTCGACTCCAATATATTCATTTACCCATGATATCTCTTGGGGAAAAATATCGAGCGAGTTGAACACGAGGGTAATATATTTCGGAGAAATTAGTGAAATCTCCAATTCACCAAAGGGGTACCCCTTTCAGAAATCTTCGATTTCTCTAATATGCATTCGAGCAATGTTTAGATAGCGAATACTAAGGAATATGCGAGGGTCAAGGGAACAAAACTTGTAGCCCTATGTCTTAGGGTTCTATGTATAAAATTTCGTAAAAATCCGAGGTGTGCAGAGGGTGATACAGTCAAAATACGGAGAGATGTACGAATATAAGGAAAAAACTTGCGAAAATTGCCATCAAAAAGGGGAATTTTTTTTGAAATGTTGAGTTAAGGCTCCGTTTCGACTCCAATATATTCATTTACCCATGATATCTCTTGGGGAAAAATATCGAGCGAGTTGAACACGAGGGTAATACATTTCGGAGAAATTAGTGAAATCTCCAATTCACCAAAGGGGTACCCCTTTCAGAAATCTTCGATTTCTCTAATATGGATTCGAGCAATGTTTAGATAGCGAATACTAAGGAATATGCGAGGGTCATGGGAACAAAACTTGTAGCCCTATGTCTTAGGGTTCTATGTATAAAATTTCGTAAAAATCCGAGGTGTGCAGAGGGTGATACAGTCAAAATACTGAGAGATGTACGAATATAAGGAAAAAACTTGCGAAAATTGCCATCAAAAAGGGGATTTTTTTTTTGAAATGTTGAGTTAAGGCTCCGTTTTGACTCCAATATATTCATTTACCCATGAGATCTCTTGGGGAAAAATATCGAGCGAGTTAAACATGAGGGTAATACATTTCGGAGAAATTAGTGAAATCTCCAATTCACCAAAGGGGTACCCCTTTCAGAAATCTTCGATTTCTCTAATATGAATTCGAGCAATGTTTAGATAGTGAATACTAAGGAATATGCGAGGGTCATCGAAAGAAATTTTTTAGCCCTACGTCTTAGGGTTCTATGTATAAAATTTCATACAAATCCGAGGTGTGCAGAGGGTGATACAGTGAAAATACTGAGAGATGTACGAATATAAGGAAAAAACTTGCGAAAATTGCCATCAAAAAGGGGAATTTTTTTTGAAATGTTGAGTTAAGGCTCCGTTTCGACTCCAATATATTCATTTACCCATGATATCTCTTGGGGAAAAATATCGAGCGAGTTGAACACGAGGGTAATATATTTCGGAGAAATTAGTGAAATCTCCAATTCACCAAAGGGGTACCCCTTTCAGAAATCTTCGATTTCTCTAATATGCATTCGAGCAATGTTTAGATAGCGAATACTAAGGAATATGCGAGGGTCAAGGGAACAAAACTTGTAGCCCTATGTCTTAGGGTTCTATGTATAAAATTTCGTAAAAATCCGAGGTGTGCAGAGGGTGATACAGTCAAAATACGGAGAGATGTACGAATATAAGGAAAAAACTTGCGAAAATTGCCATCAAAAAGGGGAATTTTTTTTGAAATGTTGAGTTAAGGCTCCGTTTCGACTCCAATATATTCATTTACCCATGATATCTCTTGGGGAAAAATAACGAGCGAGTTGAACACGAGGGTAATACATTTCGGCGAAATTAGTGAAATCTCAAATTCACCAAAGGCATACCCCTTTCAGAAATCTTCGATTTCTCTAATATGAATTCGAGCAATGTTTAGATAGTGAATACTAAGGAATATGCGAGGGTCACCGAAAGAAAAGTTTTAGCCCTACGTCTTAGGGTTTTATGTATAAAATTTCATACAAATCCGGGGTGTGCAGAGGGTGATACAGTCAAAATACTGAGAGATGTACGAATATAAGGAAAAAACTTGCGAAAATTGCCATCAAAAAGGGGATTTTTTTTTTGAAATGTTGAGTTAAGGCTCCGTTTTGACTCCAATATATTCATTTACCCATGAGATCTCTTGGGGGAAAATATCGAGCGAGTTAAACATGAGGGTAATACATTTCGGAGAAATTAGTGAAATCTCCAATTCACCAAAGGGGTACCCCTTTCAGAAATCTTCGATTTCTCTAATATGAATTCGAGCAATGTTTAGATAGTGAATACTAAGGAATATGCGAGGGTCATCGAAAGAAATTTTTTAGCCCTACGTCTTAGGGTTCTATGTATAAAATTTCATACAAATCCGAGGTGTGCAGAGGGTGATACAGTCAAAATACTGAGAGATGTACGAATATAAGGAAAAAACTTGCGAAAATTGCCATCAAAAAGGGGAATTTTTTTTGAAATGTTGAGTTAAGGCTCCGTTTCGACTCCAATATATTCATTTACCCATGATATCTCTTGGGGAAAAATATCGAGCGAGTTGAACACGAGGGTAATATATTTCGGAGAAATTAGTGAAATCTCCAATTCACCAAAGGGGTACCCCTTTCAGAAATCTTCGATTTCTCTAATATGCATTCGAGCAATGTTTAGATAGCGAATACTAAGGAATATGCGAGGGTCAAGGGAACAAAACTTGTAGCCCTATGTCTTAGGGTTCTATGTATAAAATTTCGTAAAAATCCGAGGTGTGCAGAGGGTGATACAGTCAAAATACGGAGAGATGTACGAATATAAGGAAAAAACTTGCGAAAATTGCCATCAAAAAGGGGAATTTTTTTTGAAATGTTGAGTTAAGGCTCCGTTTCGACTCCAATATATTCATTTACCCATGATATCTCTTGGGGAAAAATATCGAGCGAGTTGAACACGAGGGTAATACATTTCGGAGAAATTAGTGAAATCTCCAATTCACCAAAGGGGTACCCCTTTCAGAAATCTTCGATTTCTCTAATATGGATTCGAGCAATGTTTAGATAGCGAATACTAAGGAATATGCGAGGGTCATGGGAACAAAACTTGTAGCCCTATGTCTTAGGGTTCTATGTATAAAATTTCGTAAAAATCCGAGGTGTGCAGAGGGTGATACAGTCAAAATACTGAGAGATGTACGAATATAAGGAAAAAACTTGCGAAAATTGCCATCAAAAAGGGGATTTTTTTTTTGAAATGTTGAGTTAAGGCTCCGTTTTGACTCCAATATATTCATTTACCCATGAGATCTCTTGGGGAAAAATATCGAGCGAGTTAAACATGAGGGTAATACATTTCGGAGAAATTAGTGAAATCTCCAATTCACCAAAGGGGTACCCCTTTCAGAAATCTTCGATTTCTCTAATATGAATTCGAGCAATGTTTAGATAGTGAATACTAAGGAATATGCGAGGGTCATCGAAAGAAATTTTTTAGCCCTACGTCTTAGGGTTCTATGTATAAAATTTCATACAAATCCGAGGTGTGCAGAGGGTGATACAGTGAAAATACTGAGAGATGTACGAATATAAGGAAAAAACTTGCGAAAATTGCCATCAAAAAGGGGAATTTTTTTTGAAATGTTGAGTTAAGGCTCCGTTTCGACTCCAATATATTCATTTACCCATGATATCTCTTGGGGAAAAATAACGAGCGAGTTGAACACGAGGGTAATACATTTCGGCGAAATTAGTGAAATCTCAAATTCACCAAAGGCATACCCCTTTCAGAAATCTTCGATTTCTCTAATATGAATTCGAGCAATGTTTAGATAGTGAATACTAAGGAATATGCGAGGGTCACCGAAAGAAAAGTTTTAGCCCTACGTCTTAGGGTTTTATGTATAAAATTTCATACAAATCCGGGGTGTGCAGAGGGTGATACAGTCAAAATACTGAGAGATGTACGAATATAAGGAAAAAACTTGCGAAAATTGCCATCAAAAAGGGGATTTTTTTTTTGAAATGTTGAGTTAAGGCTCCGTTTTGACTCCAATATATTCATTTACCCATGAGATCTCTTGGGGAAAAATATCGAGCGAGTTAAACATGAGGGTAATACATTTCGGAGAAATTAGTGAAATCTCCAATTCACCAAAGGGGTACCCCTTTCAGAAATCTTCGATTTCTCTAATATGAATTCGAGCAATGTTTAGATAGTGAATACTAAGGAATATGCGAGGGTCATCGAAAGAAATTTTTTAGCCCTACGTCTTAGGGTTCTATGTATAAAATTTCATACAAATCCGAGGTGTGCAGAGGGTGATACAGTCAAAATACTGAGAGATGTACGAATATAAGGAAAAAACTTGCGAAAATTGCCATCAAAAAGGGGAATTTTTTTTGAAATGTTGAGTTAAGGCTCCGTTTCGACTCCAATATATTCATTTACCCATGATATCTCTTGGGGAAAAATATCGAGCGAGTTGAACACGAGGGTAATATATTTCGGAGAAATTAGTGAAATCTCCAATTCACCAAAGGGGTACCCCTTTCAGAAATCTTCGATTTCTCTAATATGCATTCGAGCAATGTTTAGATAGCGAATACTAAGGAATATGCGAGGGTCAAGGGAACAAAACTTGTAGCCCTATGTCTTAGGGTTCTATGTATAAAATTTCGTAAAAATCCGAGGTGTGCAGAGGGTGATACAGTCAAAATACGGAGAGATGTACGAATATAAGGAAAAAACTTGCGAAAATTGCCATCAAAAAGGGGAATTTTTTTTGAAATGTTGAGTTAAGGCTCCGTTTCGACTCCAATATATTCATTTACCCATGATATCTCTTGGGGAAAAATATCGAGCGAGTTGAACACGAGGGTAATACATTTCGGAGAAATTAGTGAAATCTCCAATTCACCAAAGGGGTACCCCTTTCAGAAATCTTCGATTTCTCTAATATGGATTCGAGCAATGTTTAGATAGCGAATACTAAGGAATATGCGAGGGTCATGGGAACAAAACTTGTAGCCCTATGTCTTAGGGTTCTATGTATAAAATTTCGTAAAAATCCGAGGTGTGCAGAGGGTGATACAGTCAAAATACTGAGAGATGTACGAATATAAGGAAAAAACTTGCGAAAATTGCCATCAAAAAGGGGATTTTTTTTTTGAAATGTTGAGTTAAGGCTCCGTTTTGACTCCAATATATTCATTTACCCATGAGATCTCTTGGGGAAAAATATCGAGCGAGTTAAACATGAGGGTAATACATTTCGGAGAAATTAGTGAAATCTCCAATTCACCAAAGGGGTACCCCTTTCAGAAATCTTCGATTTCTCTAATATGAATTCGAGCAATGTTTAGATAGTGAATACTAAGGAATATGCGAGGGTCATCGAAAGAAATTTTTTAGCCCTACGTCTTAGGGTTCTATGTATAAAATTTCATACAAATCCGAGGTGTGCAGAGGGTGATACAGTGAAAATACTGAGAGATGTACGAATATAAGGAAAAAACTTGCGAAAATTGCCATCAAAAAGGGGAATTTTTTTTGAAATGTTGAGTTAAGGCTCCGTTTCGACTCCAATATATTCATTTACCCATGATATCTCTTGGGGAAAAATATCGAGCGAGTTGAACACGAGGGTAATACATTTCGGAGAAATTAGTGAAATCTCCAATTCACCAAAGGGGTACCCCTTTCAGAAATCTTCGATTTCTCTAATATGGATTCGAGCAATGTTTAGATAGCGAATACTAAGGAATATGCGAGGGTCATGGGAACAAAAGTTGTAGCCCTATGTCTTAGGGTTCTATGTATAAAATTTCGTAAAAATCCGAGGTGTGCAGAGGGTGATACAGTCAAAATACTGAGAGATGTACGAATATAAGGAAAAAACTTGCGAAAATTGCCATCAAAAAGGGGATTTTTTTTTTGAAATGTTGAGTTAAGGCTCCGTTTCGACTCCAATATATTCATTTACCCATGAGATCTCTTGGGGAAAAATATCGAGCGAGTTGAACATGAGGGTAATACATTTCGGAGAAATTAGTGAAATCTCCAATTCACCAAAGGCATACCCCTTTCAGAAATCTTCGATTTCTCTAATATGAATTCGAGCAATGTTTAGATAGTGAATACTAAGGAATATGCGAGGGTCACCGAAAGAAAATTTTTAGCCCTACGTCTTAGGGTTCTATGTATAAAATTTCATACAAATCCGAGGTGTGCAGAGGGTGATACAGTCAAAATACTGAGATATGTACGAATATAAGGAAAAAACTTGCGAAAATTGCCATCAAAAAGGGGAATTTTTTTTGAAATGTTGAGTTAAGGCTCCGTTTCGACTCCAATATATTCATTTACCCATGATATCTCTTGGGGAAAAATATCGAGCGAGTTGAACACGAGGGTAATATATTTCGGAGAAATTAGTGAAATCTCCAATTCACCAAAGGGGTACCCCTTTCAGAAATCTTCGATTTCTCTAATATGCATTCGAGCAATGTTTAGATAGCGAATACTAAGGAATATGCGAGGGTCAAGGGAACAAAACTTGTAGCCCTATGTCTTAGGGTTCTATGTATAAAATTTCGTAAAAATCCGAGGTGTGCAGAGGGTGATACAGTCAAAATACTGAGAGATGTACGAATATAAGGAAAAAACTTGCGAAAATTGCCATAAAAAAGGGGAATTTTTTTTGAAATGTTGAGTTAAGGCTCCGTTTCGACTCCAATATATTCATTTACCCATGATATCTCTTGGGGAAAAATATCGAGCGAGTTGAACACGAGGGTAATATATTTCGGAGAAATTAGTGAAATCTCCAATTCACCAAAGGGGTACCCCTTTCAGAAATCTTCGATTTCTCTAATATGCATTCGAGCAATGTTTAGATAGCGAATACTAAGGAATATGCGAGGGTCATGGGAACAAAAGTTGTAGCCCTATGTCTTAGGGTTCTATGTATAAAATTTCGTAAAAATCCGAGGTGTCCAGAGGGTGATACAGTCAAAATACTGAGAGATGTACGAATATAAGGAAAAAACTTGCGAAAATTGCCATCAAAAAGGGGAATTTTTTTTGAAATGTTGAGTTAAGGCTCCGTTTCGACTCCAATATATTCATTTACCCATGATATCTCTTGGGGAAAAATATCGAGCGAGTTGAACACGAGGGTAATACATTTCGGAGAAATTAGTGAAATCTCCAATTCACCAAAGGGGTACCCCTTTCAGAAATCTTCGATTTCTCTAATATGGATTCGAGCAATGTTTAGATAGCGAATACTAAGGAATATGCGAGGGTCAAGGGAACAAAACTTGTAGCCCTATGTCTTAGGGTTCTATGTATAAAATTTCGTAAAAATCCGAGGTGTGCAGAGGGTGATACAGTCAAAATACTGAGAGATGTACGAATATAAGGAAAAAACTTGCGAAAATTGCCATAAAAAAGGGGAATTTTTTTTGAAATGTTGAGTTAAGGCTCCGTTTCGACTCCAATATATTCATTTACCCATGATATCTCTTGGGGAAAAATATCGAGCGAGTTGAACACGAGGGTAATATATTTCGGAGAAATTAGTGAAATCTCCAATTCACCAAAGGGGTACCCCTTTCAGAAATCTTCGATTTCTCTAATATGCATTCGAGCAATGTTTAGATAGCGAATACTAAGGAATATGCGAGGGTCATGGGAACAAAAGTTGTAGCCCTATGTCTTAGGGTTCTATGTATAAAATTTCGTAAAAATCCGAGGTGTCCAGAGGGTGATACAGTCAAAATACTGAGAGATGTACGAATATAAGGAAAAAACTTGCGAAAATTGCCATCAAAAAGGGGAATTTTTTTTGAAATGTTGAGTTAAGGCTCCGTTTCGACTCCAATATATTCATTTACCCATGATATCTCTTGGGGAAAAATATCGAGCGAGTTGAACACGAGGGTAATACATTTCGGAGAAATTAGTGAAATCTCCAATTCACCAAAGGGGTACCCCTTTCAGAAATCTTCGATTTCTCTAATATGGATTCGAGCAATGTTTAGATAGCGAATACTAAGGAATATGCGAGGGTCATGGGAACAAAAGTTTTAGCCCTATGTCTTAGGGTTCTATGTATAAAATTTCGTAAAAATCCGAGGTGTGCAGAGGGTGATACAGTCAAAATACTGAGAGATGTACGAATATAAGGAAAAAACTTGCGAAAATTGCCATCAAAAAGGGGATTTTTTTTTTGAAATGTTGAGTTAAGGCTCCGTTTCGACTCCAATATATTCATTTACCCATGAGATCTCTTGGGGAAAAATATCGAGCGAGTTGAACATGAGGGTAATACATTTCGGAGAAATTAGTGAAATCTCCAATTCACCAAAGGCATACCCCTTTCAGAAATCTTCGATTTCTCTAATATGAATTCGAGCAATGTTTAGATAGTGAATACTAAGGAATATGCGAGGGTCACCGAAAGAAAATTTTTAGCCCTACGTCTTAGGGTTCTATGTATAAAATTTCATACAAATCCGAGGTGTGCAGAGGGTGATACAGTCAAAATACTGAGAGATGTACGCATATAAGGAAAAAACTTGCGAAAATTGCCATCAAAAAGGGGAATTTTTTTTGAAATGTTGAGTTAAGGCTCCGTTTCGACTCCAATATATTCATTTACCCATGATATCTCTTGGGGAAAAATATCGAGCGAGTTGAACACGAGGGTAATATATTTCGGAGAAATTAGTGAAATCTCCAATTCACCAAAGGGGTACCCCTTTCAGAAATCTTCGATTTCTCTAATATGCATTCGAGCAATGTTTAGATAGCGAATACTAAGGAATATGCGAGGGTCAAGGGAACAAAACTTGTAGCCCTATGTCTTAGGGTTCTATGTATAAAATTTCGTAAAAATCCGAGGTGTGCAGAGGGTGATACAGTCAAAATACTGAGAGATGTACGAATATAAGGAAAAAACTTGCGAAAATTGCCATCAAAAAGGGGAATTTTGTTTGAAATGTTGAGTTAAGGCTCCGTTTCGACTCCAATATATTCATTTACCCATGATATCTCTTGGGGAAAAATATCGAGCGAGTTGAACACGAGGGTAATACATTTCGGAGAAATTAGTGAAATCTCCAATTCACCAAAGGGGTACCCCTTTCAGAAATCTTCGATTTCTCTAATATGGATTCGAGCAATGTTTAGATAGCGAATACTAAGGAATATGCGAGGGTCATGGGAACAAAAGTTTTAGCCCTATGTCTTAGGGTTCTATGTACAAAATTTCGTAAAAATCCGAGGTGTGCAGAGGGTGATACAGTCAAAATACTGAGAGATGTACGAATATAAGGAAAAAACTTGCGAAAATTGCCATCAAAAAGGGGATTTTTTTTTTGAAATGTTGAGTTAAGGCTCCGTTTCGACTCCAATATATTCATTTACCCATGAGATCTCTTGGGGAAAAATATCGAGCGAGTTGAACATGAGGGTAATACATTTCGGAGAAATTAGTGAAATCTCCAATTCACCAAAGGCATACCCCTTTCAGAAATCTTCGATTTCTCTAATATGAATTCGAGCAATGTTTAGATAGTGAATACTAAGGAATATGCGAGGGTCACCGAAAGAAAATTTTTAGCCCTACGTCTTAGGGTTCTATGTATAAAATTTCATACAAATCCGAGGTGTGCAGAGGGTGATACAGTCAAAATACTGAGAGATGTACGCATATAAGGAAAAAACTTGCGAAAATTGCCATCAAAAAGGGGAATTTTTTTTGAAATGTTGAGTTAAGGCTCCGTTTCGACTCCAATATATTCATTTACCCATGATATCTCTTGGGGAAAAATATCGAGCGAGTTGAACACGAGGGTAATATATTTCGGAGAAATTAGTGAAATCTCCAATTCACCAAAGGGGTACCCCTTTCAGAAATCTTCGATTTCTCTAATATGCATTCGAGCAATGTTTAGATAGCGAATACTAAGGAATATGCGAGGGTCAAGGGAACAAAACTTGTAGCCCTATGTCTTAGGGTTCTATGTATAAAATTTCGTAAAAATCCGAGGTGTGCAGAGGGTGATACAGTCAAAATACTGAGAGATGTACGAATATAAGGAAAAAACTTGCGAAAATTGCCATCAAAAAGGGGAATTTTTTTTGAAATGTTGAGTTAAGGCTCCGTTTCGACTCCAATATATTCATTTACCCATGATATCTCTTGGGGAAAAATATCGAGCGAGTTGAACACGAGGGTAATACATTTCGGAGAAATTAGTGAAATCTCCAATTCACCAAAGGGGTACCCCTTTCAGAAATCTTCGATTTCTCTAATATGGATTCGAGCAATGTTTAGATAGCGAATACTAAGGAATATGCGAGGGTCATGGGAACAAAAGTTGTTGCCCTATGTCTTAGGGTTCTATGTATAAAATTTTGTAAAAATCCGAGGTGTGCAGAGGGTGATACAGTCAAAATACTGAGAGATGTACGAATATAAGGAAAAAACTTGCGAAAATTGCCATCAAAAAGGGGATTTTTTTTTTGAAATGTTGAGTTAAGGCTCCGTTTCGACTCCAATATATTCATTTACCCATGAGATCTCTTGGGGAAAAATATCGAGCGAGTAGAACATGAGGGTAATACATTTCGGAGAAATTAGTGAAATCTCCAATTCACCAAAGGCATACCCCTTTCAGAAATCTTCGATTTCTCTAATATGAATTCGAGCAATGTTTAGATAGTGAATACTAAGGAATATGCGAGGGTCACCGAAAGAGAATTTTTAGCCCTACGTCTTAGGATTCTATGTATAAAATTTCATACAAATCCGAGGTGTGCAGAGGGTGATACAGTCAAAATACTGAGAGATGTACGAATATAAGGAAAAAACTTGCGAAAATTGCCATCAAAAAGGGGAATTTTTTTTGAAATGTTGAGTTAAGGCTCCGTTTCGACTCCAATATATTCATTTACCCATGATATCTCTTGGGGAAAAATATCGAGCGAGTTGAACACGAGGGTAATACATTTCGGAGAAATTAGTGAAATCTCCAATTCACCAAAGGGGTACCCCTTTCAGAAATCTTCGATTTCTCTAATATGGATTCGAGCAATGTTTAGATAGCGAATACTAAGGAATATGCGAGGGTCACCGAAAGAGAATTTTTAGCCCTACGTCTTAGGGTTCTATGTATAAAATTTCATACAAATCCGAGGTGTGCAGAGGGTGATACAGTCAAAATACTGAGAGATGTACGAATATAAGGAAAAAACTTGCGAAAATTGCCATCAAAAAGGGGAATTTTTTTTGAAATGTTGAGTTAAGGCTCCGTTTCGACTCCAATATATTCATTTACCCATGATATCTCTTGGGGAAAAATATCGAGCGAGTTGAACACGAGGGTAATACATTTCGGAGAAATTAGTGAAATCTCCAATTCACCAAAGGGGTACCCCTTTCAGAAATCTTCGATTTCTCTAATATGGATTCGAGCAATGTTTAGATAGCGAATACTAAGGAATATGCGAGGGTCATGGGAACAAAAGTTGTTGCCCTATGTCTTAGGGTTCTATGTATAAAATTTTGTAAAAATCCGAGGTGTGCAGAGGGTGATACAGTGAAAATACTGAGAGATGTACGAATATAAGGAAAAAACTTGCGAAAATTGCCATCAAAAAGGGGATTTTTTTTTTGAAATGTTGAGTTAAGGCTCCGTTTCGACTCCAATATATTCATTTACCCATGAGATCTCTTGGGGAAAAATATCGAGCGAGTAGAACATGAGGGTAATACATTTCGGAGAAATTAGTGAAATCTCCAATTCACCAAAGGCATACCCCTTTCAGAAATCTTCGATTTCTCTAATATGAATTCGAGCAATGTTTAGATAGTGAATACTAAGGAATATGCGAGGGTCACCGAAAGAGAATTTTTAGCCCTACGTCTTAGGGTTATATGTATAAAATTTCATACAAATCCGAGGTGTGCAGAGGGTGATACAGTCAAAATACTGAGAGATGTACGAATATAAGGAAAAAACTTGCGAAAATTGCCATCAAAAAGGGGAATTTTGTTTGAAATGTTGAGTTAAGGCTCCGTTTCGACTCCAATATATTCATTTACCCATGATATCTCTTGGGGAAAAATATCGAGCGAGTTGAACACGAGGGTAATACATTTCGGAGAAATTAGTGAAATCTCCAATTCACCAAAGGGGTACCCCTTTCAGAAATCTTCGATTTCTCTAATATGGATTCGAGCAATGTTTAGATAGCGAATACTAAGGAATATGCGAGGGTCATGGGAACAAAAGTTTTAGCCCTATGTCTTAGGGTTCTATGTATAAAATTTCGTAAAAATCCGAGGTGTGCAGAGGGTGATACAGTCAAAATACTGAGAGATGTACGAATATAAGGAAAAAACTTGCGAAAATTGCCATCAAAAAGGGGATTTTTTTTTTGAAATGTTGAGTTAAGGCTCCGTTTCGACTCCAATATATTCATTTACCCATGAGATCTCTTGGGGAAAAATATCGAGCGAGTTGAACATGAGGGTAATACATTTCGGAGAAATTAGTGAAATCTCCAATTCACCAAAGGCATACCCCTTTCAGAAATCTTCGATTTCTCTAATATGAATTCGAGCAATGTTTAGATAGTGAATACTAAGGAATATGCGAGGGTCACCGAAAGAAAATTTTTAGCCCTACGTCTTAGGGTTCTATGTATAAAATTTCATACAAATCCGAGGTGTGCAGAGGGTGATACAGTCAAAATACTGAGAGATGTACGCATATAAGGAAAAAACTTGCGAAAATTGCCATCAAAAAGGGGAATTTTTTTTGAAATGTTGAGTTAAGGCTCCGTTTCGACTCCAATATATTCATTTACCCATGATATCTCTTGGGGAAAAATATCGAGCGAGTTGAACACGAGGGTAATATATTTCGGAGAAATTAGTGAAATCTCCAATTCACCAAAGGGGTACCCCTTTCAGAAATCTTCGATTTCTCTAATATGCATTCGAGCAATGTTTAGATAGCGAATACTAAGGAATATGCGAGGGTCAAGGGAACAAAACTTGTAGCCCTATGTCTTAGGGTTCTATGTATAAAATTTCGTAAAAATCCGAGGTGTGCAGAGGGTGATACAGTCAAAATACTGAGAGATGTACGAATATAAGGAAAAAACTTGCGAAAATTGCCATCAAAAAGGGGAATTTTTTTTGAAATGTTGAGTTAAGGCTCCGTTTCGACTCCAATATATTCATTTACCCATGATATCTCTTGGGGAAAAATATCGAGCGAGTTGAACACGAGGGTAATACATTTCGGAGAAATTAGTGAAATCTCCAATTCACCAAAGGGGTACCCCTTTCAGAAATCTTCGATTTCTCTAATATGGATTCGAGCAATGTTTAGATAGCGAATACTAAGGAATATGCGAGGGTCATGGGAACAAAAGTTGTTGCCCTATGTCTTAGGGTTCTATGTATAAAATTTTGTAAAAATCCGAGGTGTGCAGAGGGTGATACAGTGAAAATACTGAGAGATGTACGAATATAAGGAAAAAACTTGCGAAAATTGCCATCAAAAAGGGGATTTTTTTTTTGAAATGTTGAGTTAAGGCTCCGTTTCGACTCCAATATATTCATTTACCCATGAGATCTCTTGGGGAAAAATATCGAGCGAGTTGAACATGAGGGTAATACATTTCGGAGAAATTAGTGAAATCTCCAATTCACCAAAGGCATACCCCTTTCAGAAATCTTCGATTTCTCTAATATGAATTCGAGCAATGTTTAGATAGTGAATACTAAGGAATATGCGAGGGTCACCGAAAGAAAATTTTTAGCCCTACGTCTTAGGGTTCTATGTATAAAATTTCATACAAATCCGAGGTGTGCAGAGGGTGATACAGTCAAAATACTGAGAGATGTACGCATATAAGGAAAAAACTTGCGAAAATTGCCATCAAAAAGGGGAATTTTTTTTGAAATGTTGAGTTAAGGCTCCGTTTCGACTCCAATATATTCATTTACCCATGATATCTCTTGGGGAAAAATATCGAGCGAGTTGAACACGAGGGTAATATATTTCGGAGAAATTAGTGAAATCTCCAATTCACCAAAGGGGTACCCCTTTCAGAAATCTTCGATTTCTCTAATATGCATTCGAGCAATGTTTAGATAGCGAATACTAAGGAATATGCGAGGGTCAAGGGAACAAAACTTGTAGCCCTATGTCTTAGGGTTCTATGTATAAAATTTCGTAAAAATCCGAGGTGTGCAGAGGGTGATACAGTCAAAATACTGAGAGATGTACGAATATAAGGAAAAAACTTGCGAAAATTGCCATCAAAAAGGGGAATTTTTTTTGAAATGTTGAGTTAAGGCTCCGTTTCGACTCCAATATATTCATTTACCCATGATATCTCTTGGGGAAAAATATCGAGCGAGTTGAACACGAGGGTAATACATTTCGGAGAAATTAGTGAAATCTCCAATTCACCAAAGGGGTACCCCTTTCAGAAATCTTCGATTTCTCTAATATGGATTCGAGCAATGTTTAGATAGCGAATACTAAGGAATATGCGAGGGTCATGGGAACAAAAGTTGTTGCCCTATGTCTTAGGGTTCTATGTATAAAATTTTGTAAAAATCCGAGGTGTGCAGAGGGTGATACAGTCAAAATACTGAGAGATGTACGAATATAAGGAAAAAACTTGCGAAAATTGCCATCAAAAAGGGGATTTTTTTTTTGAAATGTTGAGTTAAGGCTCCGTTTCGACTCCAATATATTCATTTACCCATGAGATCTCTTGGGGAAAAATATCGAGCGAGTAGAACATGAGGGTAATACATTTCGGAGAAATTAGTGAAATCTCCAATTCACCAAAGGCATACCCCTTTCAGAAATCTTCGATTTCTCTAATATGAATTCGAGCAATGTTTAGATAGTGAATACTAAGGAATATGCGAGGGTCACCGAAAGAGAATTTTTAGCCCTACGTCTTAGGATTCTATGTATAAAATTTCATACAAATCCGAGGTGTGCAGAGGGTGATACAGTCAAAATACTGAGAGATGTACGAATATAAGGAAAAAACTTGCGAAAATTGCCATCAAAAAGGGGAATTTTTTTTGAAATGTTGAGTTAAGGCTCCGTTTCGACTCCAATATATTCATTTACCCATGATATCTCTTGGGGAAAAATATCGAGCGAGTTGAACACGAGGGTAATACATTTCGGAGAAATTAGTGAAATCTCCAATTCACCAAAGGGGTACCCCTTTCAGAAATCTTCGATTTCTCTAATATGGATTCGAGCAATGTTTAGATAGCGAATACTAAGGAATATGCGAGGGTCACCGAAAGAGAATTTTTAGCCCTACGTCTTAGGGTTCTATGTATAAAATTTCATACAAATCCGAGGTGTGCAGAGGGTGATACAGTCAAAATACTGAGAGATGTACGAATATAAGGAAAAAACTTGCGAAAATTGCCATCAAAAAGGGGAATTTTTTTTGAAATGTTGAGTTAAGGCTCCGTTTCGACTCCAATATATTCATTTACCCATGATATCTCTTGGGGAAAAATATCGAGCGAGTTGAACACGAGGGTAATACATTTCGGAGAAATTAGTGAAATCTCCAATTCACCAAAGGGGTACCCCTTTCAGAAATCTTCGATTTCTCTAATATGGATTCGAGCAATGTTTAGATAGCGAATACTAAGGAATATGCGAGGGTCATGGGAACAAAAGTTGTTGCCCTATGTCTTAGGGTTCTATGTATAAAATTTTGTAAAAATCCGAGGTGTGCAGAGGGTGATACAGTGAAAATACTGAGAGATGTACGAATATAAGGAAAAAACTTGCGAAAATTGCCATCAAAAAGGGGATTTTTTTTTTGAAATGTTGAGTTAAGGCTCCGTTTCGACTCCAATATATTCATTTACCCATGAGATCTCTTGGGGAAAAATATCGAGCGAGTAGAACATGAGGGTAATACATTTCGGAGAAATTAGTGAAATCTCCAATTCACCAAAGGCATACCCCTTTCAGAAATCTTCGATTTCTCTAATATGAATTCGAGCAATGTTTAGATAGTGAATACTAAGGAATATGCGAGGGTCACCGAAAGAGAATTTTTAGCCCTACGTCTTAGGGTTATATGTATAAAATTTCATACAAATCCGAGGTGTGCAGAGGGTGATACAGTCAAAATACTGAGAGATGTACGAATATAAGGAAAAAACTTGCGAAAATTGCCATCAAAAAGGGGAATTTTTTTTGAAATGTTGAGTTAAGGCTCCGTTTCGACTCCAATATATTCATTTACCCATGATATCTCTTGGGGAAAAATATCGAGCGAGTTGAACACGAGGGTAATACATTTCGGAGAAATTAGTGAAATCTCCAATTCACCAAAGGGGTACCCCTTTCAGAAAT
This sequence comes from Humulus lupulus, assembly GCF_963169125.1. Taxonomy (NCBI): domain Eukaryota; kingdom Viridiplantae; phylum Streptophyta; class Magnoliopsida; order Rosales; family Cannabaceae; genus Humulus; species Humulus lupulus. The sequence continues at coordinate 3,110,076 of NC_084795.1, forward strand.
CTTCGATTTCTCTAATATGGATTCGAGCAATGTTTAGATAGCGAATAATAAGGAATATGCGAGGGTCATGGGAACAAAAGTTGTTGCCCTATGTCTTAGGGTTCTATGTATAAAATTTCGTAAAAATCCGAGGTGTGCAGAGGGTGATACAGTCAAAATACTGTGAGATGTACGAATATAAGGAAAAAACTTGCGAAAATTGCCATCAAAAAGGGGATTTTTTTTTTGAAATGTTGAGTTAAGGCTCCGTTTCGACTCCAATATATTCATTTACCCATGAGATCTCTTGGGGAAAAATATCGAGCGAGTTGAACATGAGGGTAATACATTTCGGAGAAATTAGTGAAATCTCCAATTCACCAAAGGCATACCCCTTTCTGAAATCTTCGATTTCTCTAATATGAATTCGAGCAATGTTTAGATAGTGAATACTAAGGAATATGCGAGGGTCACCGAAAGAGAATTTTTAGCCCTACGTCTTAGGGTTCTATGTATAAAATTTCATACAAATCCGAGGTGTGCAGAGGGTGATACAGTCAAAATACTGAGAGATGTACGAATATAAGGAAAAAACTTGCGAAAATTGCCATCAAAAAGGGGAATTTTTTTTGAAATGTTGAGTTAAGGCTCCGTTTCGACTCCAATATATTCATTTACCCATGAGATCTCTTGGGGAAAAATATCGAGCGAGTTGAACATGAGGGTAATACATTTCGGAGAAATTAGTGAAATCTCCAATTCACCAAAGGGGTACCCCTTTCAGAAATCTTCGATTTCTCTAATATGGATTCGAGCAATGTTTAGATAGCGAATACTAAGGAATATGCGAGGGTCATGGGAACAAAAGTTGTTGCCCTATGTCTTAGGGTTCTATGTATAAAATTTTGTAAAAATCCGAGGTGTGCAGAGGGTGATACAGTCAAAATACTGAGAGATGTACGAATATAAGGAAAAAACTTGCGAAAATTGCCATCAAAAAGGGGATTTTTTTTTTGAAATGTTGAGTTAAGGCTCCGTTTCGACTCCAATATATTCATTTACCCATGAGATCTCTTGGGGAAAAATATCGAGCGAGTAGAACATGAGGGTAATACATTTCGGAGAAATTAGTGAAATCTCCAATTCACCAAAGGCATACCCCTTTCAGAAATCTTCGATTTCTCTAATATGAATTCGAGCAATGTTTAGATAGTGAATACTAAGGAATATGCGAGGGTCACCGAAAGAGAATTTTTAGCCCTACGTCTTAGGATTCTATGTATAAAATTTCATACAAATCCGAGGTGTGCAGAGGGTGATACAGTCAAAATACTGAGAGATGTACGAATATAAGGAAAAAACTTGCGAAAATTGCCATCAAAAAGGGGAATTTTTTTTGAAATGTTGAGTTAAGGCTCCGTTTCGACTCCAATATATTCATTTACCCATGATATCTCTTGGGGAAAAATATCGAGCGAGTTGAACACGAGGGTAATACATTTCGGAGAAATTAGTGAAATCTCCAATTCACCAAAGGGGTACCCCTTTCAGAAATCTTCGATTTCTCTAATATGGATTCGAGCAATGTTTAGATAGCGAATACTAAGGAATATGCGAGGGTCACCGAAAGAGAATTTTTAGCCCTACGTCTTAGGGTTCTATGTATAAAATTTCATACAAATCCGAGGTGTGCAGAGGGTGATACAGTCAAAATACTGAGAGATGTACGAATATAAGGAAAAAACTTGCGAAAATTGCCATCAAAAAGGGGAATTTTTTTTGAAATGTTGAGTTAAGGCTCCGTTTCGACTCCAATATATTCATTTACCCATGATATCTCTTGGGGAAAAATATCGAGCGAGTTGAACACGAGGGTAATACATTTCGGAGAAATTAGTGAAATCTCCAATTCACCAAAGGGGTACCCCTTTCAGAAATCTTCGATTTCTCTAATATGGATTCGAGCAATGTTTAGATAGCGAATACTAAGGAATATGCGAGGGTCATGGGAACAAAAGTTGTTGCCCTATGTCTTAGGGTTCTATGTATAAAATTTTGTAAAAATCCGAGGTGTGCAGAGGGTGATACAGTGAAAATACTGAGAGATGTACGAATATAAGGAAAAAACTTGCGAAAATTGCCATCAAAAAGGGGATTTTTTTTTTGAAATGTTGAGTTAAGGCTCCGTTTCGACTCCAATATATTCATTTACCCATGAGATCTCTTGGGGAAAAATATCGAGCGAGTAGAACATGAGGGTAATACATTTCGGAGAAATTAGTGAAATCTCCAATTCACCAAAGGCATACCCCTTTCAGAAATCTTCGATTTCTCTAATATGAATTCGAGCAATGTTTAGATAGTGAATACTAAGGAATATGCGAGGGTCACCGAAAGAGAATTTTTAGCCCTACGTCTTAGGGTTATATGTATAAAATTTCATACAAATCCGAGGTGTGCAGAGGGTGATACAGTCAAAATACTGAGAGATGTACGAATATAAGGAAAAAACTTGCGAAAATTGCCATCAAAAAGGGGAATTTTTTTTGAAATGTTGAGTTAAGGCTCCGTTTCGACTCCAATATATTCATTTACCCATGATATCTCTTGGGGAAAAATATCGAGCGAGTTGAACACGAGGGTAATACATTTCGGAGAAATTAGTGAAATCTCCAATTCACCAAAGGGGTACCCCTTTCAGAAATCTTCGATTTCTCTAATATGGATTCGAGCAATGTTTAGATAGCGAATACTAAGGAATATGCGAGGGTCATGGGAACAAAAGTTGTTGCCCTATGTCTTAGGGTTCTATGTATAAAATTTTGTAAAAATCCGAGGTGTGCAGAGGGTGATACAGTGAAAATACTGAGAGATGTACGAATATAAGGAAAAAACTTGCGAAAATTGCCATCAAAAAGGGGATTTTTTTTTTGAAATGTTGAGTTAAGGCTCCGTTTCGACTCCAATATATTCATTTACCCATGAGATCTCTTGGGGAAAAATATCGAGCGAGTAGAACATGAGGGTAATACATTTCGGAGAAATTAGTGAAATCTCCAATTCACCAAAGGCATACCCCTTTCAGAAATCTTCGATTTCTCTAATATGAATTCGAGCAATGTTTAGATAGTGAATACTAAGGAATATGCGAGGGTCACCGAAAGAGAATTTTTAGCCCTACGTCTTAGGGTTATATGTATAAAATTTCATACAAATCCGAGGTGTGCAGAGGGTGATACAGTCAAAATACTGAGAGATGTACGAATATAAGGAAAAAACTTGCGAAAATTGCCATCAAAAAGGGGAATTTTTTTTGAAATGTTGAGTTAAGGCTCCGTTTCGACTCCAATATATTCATTTACCCATGATATCTCTTGGGGAAAAATATCGAGCGAGTTGAACACGAGGGTAATACATTTCGGAGAAATTAGTGAAATCTCCAATTCACCAAAGGGGTACCCCTTTCAGAAATCTTCGATTTCTCTAATATGGATTCGAGCAATGTTTAGATAGCGAATAATAAGGAATATGCGAGGGTCATGGGAACAAAAGTTGTTGCCCTATGTCTTAGGGTTCTATGTATAAAATTTCGTAAAAATCCGAGGTGTGCAGAGGGTGATACAGTCAAAATACTGTGAGATGTACGAATATAAGGAAAAAACTTGCGAAAATTGCCATCAAAAAGGGGATTTTTTTTTTGAAATGTTGAGTTAAGGCTCCGTTTCGACTCCAATATATTCATTTACCCATGAGATCTCTTGGGGAAAAATATCGAGCGAGTTGAACATGAGGGTAATACATTTCGGAGAAATTAGTGAAATCTCCAATTCACCAAAGGCATACCCCTTTCTGAAATCTTCGATTTCTCTAATATGAATTCGAGCAATGTTTAGATAGTGAATACTAAGGAATATGCGAGGGTCACCGAAAGAGAATTTTTAGCCCTACGTCTTAGGGTTCTATGTATAAAATTTCATACAAATCCGAGGTGTGCAGAGGGTGATACAGTCAAAATACTGAGAGATGTACGAATATAAGGAAAAAACTTGCGAAAATTGCCATCAAAAAGGGGAATTTTTTTTGAAATGTTGAGTTAAGGCTCCGTTTCGACTCCAATATATTCATTTACCCATGAGATCTCTTGGGGAAAAATATCGAGCGAGTTGAACATGAGGGTAATACATTTCGGAGAAATTAGTGAAATCTCCAATTCACCAAAGGGGTACCCCTTTCAGAAATCTTCGATTTCTCTAATATGGATTCGAGCAATGTTTAGATAGCGAATACTAAGGAATATGCGAGGGTCATGGGAACAAAAGTTGTTGCCCTATGTCTTAGGGTTCTATGTATAAAATTTTGTAAAAATCCGAGGTGTGCAGAGGGTGATACAGTCAAAATACTGAGAGATGTACGAATATAAGGAAAAAACTTGCGAAAATTGCCATCAAAAAGGGGATTTTTTTTTTGAAATGTTGAGTTAAGGCTCCGTTTCGACTCCAATATATTCATTTACCCATGAGATCTCTTGGGGAAAAATATCGAGCGAGTAGAACATGAGGGTAATACATTTCGGAGAAATTAGTGAAATCTCCAATTCACCAAAGGCATACCCCTTTCAGAAATCTTCGATTTCTCTAATATGAATTCGAGCAATGTTTAAATAGTGAATACTAAGGAATATGCGAGGGTCACCGAAAGAGAATTTTTAGCCCTACGTCTTAGGGTTCTATGTATAAAATTTCATACAAATCCGAGGTGTGCAGAGGGTGATACAGTCAAAATACTGAGAGATGTACGAATATAAGGAAAAAACTTGCGAAAATTGCCATCAAAAAGGGGAATTTTTTTTGAAATGTTGAGTTAAGGCTCCGTTTCGACTCCAATATATTCATTTACCCATGATATCTCTTGGGGAAAAATATCGAGCGAGTTGAACACGAGGGTAATACATTTCGGAGAAATTAGTGAAATCTCCAATTCACCAAAGGGGTACCCCTTTCAGAAATCTTCGATTTCTCTAATATGGATTCGAGCAATGTTTAGATAGCGAATACTAAGGAATATGCGAGGGTCACCGAAAGAGAATTTTTAGCCCTACGTCTTAGGGTTCTATGTATAAAATTTCATACAAATCCGAGGTGTGCAGAGGGTGATACAGTCAAAATACTGAGAGATGTACGAATATAAGGAAAAAACTTGCGAAAATTGCCATCAAAAAGGGGAATTTTTTTTGAAATGTTGAGTTAAGGCTCCGTTTCGACTCCAATATATTCATTTACCCATGATATCTCTTGGGGAAAAATATCGAGCGAGTTGAACACGAGGGTAATACATTTCGGAGAAATTAGTGAAATCTCCAATTCACCAAAGGGGTACCCCTTTCAGAAATCTTCGATTTCTCTAATATGGATTCGAGCAATGTTTAGATAGCGAATACTAAGGAATATGCGAGGGTCATGGGAACAAAAGTTTTAGCCCTATGTCTTAGGGTTCTATGTATAAAATTTCGTAAAAATCCGAGGTGTGCAGAGGGTGATACAGTCAAAATACTGAGAGATGTACGAATATAAGGAAAAAACTTGCGAAAATTGCCATCAAAAAGGGGATTTTTTTTTTGAAATGTTGAGTTAAGGCTCCGTTTCGACTCCAATATATTCATTTACCCATGAGATCTCTTGGGGAAAAATATCGAGCGAGTTGAACATGAGGGTAATACATTTCGGAGAAATTAGTGAAATCTCCAATTCACCAAAGGCATACCCCTTTCAGAAATCTTCGATTTCTCTAATATGAATTCGAGCAATGTTTAGATAGTGAATACTAAGGAATATGCGAGGGTCACCGAAAGAAAATTTTTAGCCCTACGTCTTAGGGTTCTATGTATAAAATTTCATACAAATCCGAGGTGTGCAGAGGGTGATACAGTCAAAATACTGAGAGATGTACGCATATAAGGAAAAAACTTGCGAAAATTGCCATCAAAAAGGGGAATTTTTTTTGAAATGTTGAGTTAAGGCTCCGTTTCGACTCCAATATATTCATTTACCCATGATATCTCTTGGGGAAAAATATCGAGCGAGTTGAACACGAGGGTAATATATTTCGGAGAAATTAGTGAAATCTCCAATTCACCAAAGGGGTACCCCTTTCAGAAATCTTCGATTTCTCTAATATGCATTCGAGCAATGTTTAGATAGCGAATACTAAGGAATATGCGAGGGTCAAGGGAACAAAACTTGTAGCCCTATGTCTTAGGGTTCTATGTATAAAATTTCGTAAAAATCCGAGGTGTGCAGAGGGTGATACAGTCAAAATACTGAGAGATGTACGAATATAAGGAAAAAACTTGCGAAAATTGCCATCAAAAAGGGGAATTTTTTTTGAAATGTTGAGTTAAGGCTCCGTTTCGACTCCAATATATTCATTTACCCATGATATCTCTTGGGGAAAAATATCGAGCGAGTTGAACACGAGGGTAATACATTTCGGAGAAATTAGTGAAATCTCCAATTCACCAAAGGGGTACCCCTTTCAGAAATCTTCGATTTCTCTAATATGGATTCGAGCAATGTTTAGATAGCGAATACTAAGGAATATGCGAGGGTCATGGGAACAAAAGTTGTTGCCCTATGTCTTAGGGTTCTATGTATAAAATTTTGTAAAAATCCGAGGTGTGCAGAGGGTGATACAGTCAAAATACTGAGAGATGTACGAATATAAGGAAAAAACTTGCGAAAATTGCCATCAAAAAGGGGATTTTTTTTTTGAAATGTTGAGTTAAGGCTCCGTTTCGACTCCAATATATTCATTTACCCATGAGATCTCTTGGGGAAAAATATCGAGCGAGTAGAACATGAGGGTAATACATTTCGGAGAAATTAGTGAAATCTCCAATTCACCAAAGGCATACCCCTTTCAGAAATCTTCGATTTCTCTAATATGAATTCGAGCAATGTTTAGATAGTGAATACTAAGGAATATGCGAGGGTCACCGAAAGAGAATTTTTAGCCCTACGTCTTAGGGTTCTATGTATAAAATTTCATACAAATCCGAGGTGTGCAGAGGGTGATACAGTCAAAATACTGAGAGATGTACGAATATAAGGAAAAAACTTGCGAAAATTGCCATCAAAAAGGGGAATTTTTTTTGAAATGTTGAGTTAAGGCTCCGTTTCGACTCCAATATATTCATTTACCCATGATATCTCTTGGGGAAAAATATCGAGCGAGTTGAACACGAGGGTAATACATTTCGGAGAAATTAGTGAAATCTCCAATTCACCAAAGGGGTACCCCTTTCAGAAATCTTCGATTTCTCTAATATGGATTCGAGCAATGTTTAGATAGCGAATACTAAGGAATATGCGAGGGTCACCGAAAGAGAATTTTTAGCCCTACGTCTTAGGGTTCTATGTATAAAATTTCATACAAATCCGAGGTGTGCAGAGGGTGATACAGTCAAAATACTGAGAGATGTACGAATATAAGGAAAAAACTTGCGCAAAATTGCCATCAAAAAGGGGAATTTTTTTTGAAATGTTGAGTTAAGGCTCCGTTTCGACTCCAATATATTCATTTACCCATGATATCTCTTGGGGAAAAATATCGAGCGAGTTGAACACGAGGGTAATACATTTCGGAGAAATTAGTGAAATCTCCAATTCACCAAAGGGGTACCCCTTTCAGAAATCTTCGATTTCTCTAATATGGATTCGAGCAATGTTTAGATAGCGAATACTAAGGAATATGCGAGGGTCATGGGAACAAAAGTTGTTGCCCTATGTCTTAGGGTTCTATGTATAAAATTTTGTAAAAATCCGAGGTGTGCAGAGGGTGATACAGTGAAAATACTGAGAGATGTACGAATATAAGGAAAAAACTTGCGAAAATTGCCATCAAAAAGGGGATTTTTTTTTTGAAATGTTGAGTTAAGGCTCCGTTTCGACTCCAATATATTCATTTACCCATGAGATCTCTTGGGGAAAAATATCGAGCGAGTAGAACATGAGGGTAATACATTTCGGAGAAATTAGTGAAATCTCCAATTCACCAAAGGCATACCCCTTTCAGAAATCTTCGATTTCTCTAATATGAATTCGAGCAATGTTTAGATAGTGAATACTAAGGAATATGCGAGGGTCACCGAAAGAGAATTTTTAGCCCTACGTCTTAGGGTTATATGTATAAAATTTCATACAAATCCGAGGTGTGCAGAGGGTGATACAGTCAAAATACTGAGAGATGTACGAATATAAGGAAAAAACTTGCGAAAATTGCCATCAAAAAGGGGAATTTTTTTTGAAATGTTGAGTTAAGGCTCCGTTTCGACTCCAATATATTCATTTACCCATGATATCTCTTGGGGAAAAATATCGAGCGAGTTGAACACGAGGGTAATACATTTCGGAGAAATTAGTGAAATCTCCAATTCACCAAAGGGGTACCCCTTTCAGAAATCTTCGATTTCTCTAATATGGATTCGAGCAATGTTTAGATAGCGAATAATAAGGAATATGCGAGGGTCATGGGAACAAAAGTTGTTGCCCTATGTCTTAGGGTTCTATGTATAAAATTTCGTAAAAATCCGAGGTGTGCAGAGGGTGATACAGTCAAAATACTGTGAGATGTACGAATATAAGGAAAAAACTTGCGAAAATTGCCATCAAAAAGGGGATTTTTTTTTTGAAATGTTGAGTTAAGGCTCCGTTTCGACTCCAATATATTCATTTACCCATGAGATCTCTTGGGGAAAAATATCGAGCGAGTTGAACATGAGGGTAATACATTTCGGAGAAATTAGTGAAATCTCCAATTCACCAAAGGCATACCCCTTTCTGAAATCTTCGATTTCTCTAATATGAATTCGAGCAATGTTTAGATAGTGAATACTAAGGAATATGCGAGGGTCACCGAAAGAGAATTTTTAGCCCTACGTCTTAGGGTTCTATGTATAAAATTTCATACAAATCCGAGGTGTGCAGAGGGTGATACAGTCAAAATACTGAGAGATGTACGAATATAAGGAAAAAACTTGCGAAAATTGCCATCAAAAAGGGGAATTTTTTTTGAAATGTTGAGTTAAGGCTCCGTTTCGACTCCAATATATTCATTTACCCATGAGATCTCTTGGGGAAAAATATCGAGCGAGTTGAACATGAGGGTAATACATTTCGGAGAAATTAGTGAAATCTCCAATTCACCAAAGGGGTACCCCTTTCAGAAATCTTCAATTTCTCTAATATGAATTCGAGCAATATTTAGATAGCGAATACTAAGGAATATGCGAGGGTCAAGGGAACAAAAGTTGTAGCCCTATGTCTTAGGGTTCTATGTATAAAATTTCGTAAAAATCCGAGGTGTGCAGAGGGTGATACAGTCAAAATACTGAGAGATGTACGAATATAAGGAAAAAACTTGCGAAAATTGCCATCAAAAAGGGGAATTTTTTTTGAAATGTTGAGTTAAGGCTCCGTTTCGACTCCAATATATTCATTTACCCATGATATCTCTTGGGGAAAAATATCGAGCGAGTTGAACACGAGGGTAATACATTTCGGAGAAATTAGTGAAATCTCCAATTCACCAAAGGGGTACCCCTTTCAGAAATCTTCGATTTCTCTAATATGGATTCGAGCAATGTTTAGATAGCGAATACTAAGGAATATGCGAGGGTCATGGGAACTAAAGTTGTTGCCCTATGTCTTAGGGTTCTATGTATAAAATTTCGTAAAAATCCGAGGTGTGCAGAGGGTGATACAGTCAAAATACTGTGAGATGTACGAATATAAGGAAAAAACTTGAGAAAATTGCCATCAAAAAGGGGATTTTTTTTTTTGAAATGTTGAGTTAAGGCTCCGTTTTGACTCCAATATATTCATTTACCCATGAGATCTCTTGGGGAAAAATATCGAGCGAGTTGAACATGAGGGTAATACATTTCGGAGAAATTAGTGAAATCTCCAATTCACCAAAGGCATACCCCTTTCAGAAATCTTCGATTTCTCTAATATGAATTCGAGCAATGTTTAGATAGTGAATACTAAGGAATATGCGAGGGTCACCGAAAGAGAATTTTTAGCCCTACGTCTTAGGGTTCTATGTATAAAATTTCATACAAATCCGAGGTGTGCAGAGGGTGATACAGTCAAAATACTGAGAGATGTACGAATATAAGGAAAAAACTTGCGAAAATTGCCATCAAAAAGGGGATTTTTTTTTTGAAATGTTGAGTTAAGGCTCCGTTTTGACTCCAATATATTCATTTACCCATGAGATCTCTTGGGGAAAAATATCGAGCGAGTTGAACATGAGGGTAATATATTTCGGAGAAATTAGTGAAATCTCCAATTCACCAAAGGGGTACCCCTTTCAGAAATCTTCGATTTCTCTAATATGGATTCGAGCAATGTTTAGATAGCGAATACTAAGGAATATGCGAGGGTCAAGGGTACAAAACTTGTAGCCCTACGTCTTAGGGTTCTATGTATAAAATTTCGTAAAAATCCGAGGTGTGCAGAGGGTGATACAGTCAAAATACTGAGAGATGTACGAATATAAGGAAAAAACTTGCGAAAATTGCCATCAAAAAGGGGAATTTTTTTTGAAATGTTGAGTTAAGGCTCCGTTTCGACTCCAATATATTCATTTACCCATGATATCTCTTGGGGAAAAATATCGAGCGAGTTGAACACGAGGGTAATACATTTCGGAGAAATTAGTGAAATCTCCAATTCACCAAAGGGGTACCCCTTTCAGAAATCTTCGATTTCTCTAATATGGATTCGAGCAATGTTTAGATAGCGAATACTAAGGAATATGCGAGGGTCATGGGAACAAAAGTTGTTGCCCTATGTCTTAGGGTTCTATGTATAAAATTTTGTAAAAATCCGAGGTGTGCAGAGGGTGATACAGTCAAAATACTGAGAGATGTACGAATATAAGGAAAAAACTTGCGAAAATTGCCATCAAAAAGGGGATTTTTTTTTTGAAATGTTGAGTTAAGGCTCCGTTTCGACTCCAATATATTCATTTACCCATGAGATCTCTTGGGGAAAAATATCGAGCGAGTAGAACATGAGGGTAATACATTTCGGAGAAATTAGTGAAATCTCCAATTCACCAAAGGCATACCCCTTTCAGAAATCTTCGATTTCTCTAATATGAATTCGAGCAATGTTTAGATAGTGAATACTAAGGAATATGCGAGGGTCACCGAAAGAGAATTTTTAGCCCTACGTCTTAGGGTTCTATGTATAAAATTTCATACAAATCCGAGGTGTGCAGAGGGTGATACAGTCAAAATACTGAGAGATGTACGAATATAAGGAAAAAACTTGCGAAAATTGCCATCAAAAAGGGGAATTTTTTTTGAAATGTTGAGTTAAGGCTCCGTTTCGACTCCAATATATTCATTTACCCATGATATCTCTTGGGGAAAAATATCGAGCGAGTTGAACACGAGGGTAATACATTTCGGAGAAATTAGTGAAATCTCCAATTCACCAAAGGGGTACCCCTTTCAGAAATCTTCGATTTCTCTAATATGGATTCGAGCAATGTTTAGATAGCGAATACTAAGGAATATGCGAGGGTCACCGAAAGAGAATTTTTAGCCCTACGTCTTAGGGTTCTATGTATAAAATTTCATACAAATCCGAGGTGTGCAGAGGGTGATACAGTCAAAATACTGAGAGATGTACGAATATAAGGAAAAAACTTGCGCAAAATTGCCATCAAAAAGGGGAATTTTTTTTGAAATGTTGAGTTAAGGCTCCGTTTCGACTCCAATATATTCATTTACCCATGATATCTCTTGGGGAAAAATATCGAGCGAGTTGAACACGAGGGTAATACATTTCGGAGAAATTAGTGAAATCTCCAATTCACCAAAGGGGTACCCCTTTCAGAAATCTTCGATTTCTCTAATATGGATTCGAGCAATGTTTAGATAGCGAATACTAAGGAATATGCGAGGGTCATGGGAACAAAAGTTGTTGCCCTATGTCTTAGGGTTCTATGTATAAAATTTTGTAAAAATCCGAGGTGTGCAGAGGGTGATACAGTGAAAATACTGAGAGATGTACGAATATAAGGAAAAAACTTGCGAAAATTGCCATCAAAAAGGGGATTTTTTTTTTGAAATGTTGAGTTAAGGCTCCGTTTCGACTCCAATATATTCATTTACCCATGAGATCTCTTGGGGAAAAATATCGAGCGAGTAGAACATGAGGGTAATACATTTCGGAGAAATTAGTGAAATCTCCAATTCACCAAAGGCATACCCCTTTCTGAAATCTTCGATTTCTCTAATATGAATTCGAGCAATGTTTAGATAGTGAATACTAAGGAATATGCGAGGGTCACCGAAAGAGAATTTTTAGCCCTACGTCTTAGGGTTCTATGTATAAAATTTCATACAAATCCGAGGTGTGCAGAGGGTGATACAGTCAAAATACTGAGAGATGTACGAATATAAGGAAAAAACTTGCGAAAATTGCCATCAAAAAGGGGAATTTTTTTTGAAATGTTGAGTTAAGGCTCCGTTTCGACTCCAATATATTCATTTACCCATGAGATCTCTTGGGGAAAAATATCGAGCGAGTTGAACATGAGGGTAATACATTTCGGAGAAATTAGTGAAATCTCCAATTCACCAAAGGGGTACCCCTTTCAGAAATCTTCAATTTCTCTAATATGAATTCGAGCAATATTTAGATAGCGAATACTAAGGAATATGCGAGGGTCAAGGGAACAAAAGTTGTAGCCCTATGTCTTAGGGTTCTATGTATAAAATTTCGTAAAAATCCGAGGTGTGCAGAGGGTGATACAGTCAAAATACTGAGAGATGTACGAATATAAGGAAAAAACTTGCGAAAATTGCCATCAAAAAGGGGAATTTTTTTTGAAATGTTGAGTTAAGGCTCCGTTTCGACTCCAATATATTCATTTACCCATGATATCTCTTGGGGAAAAATATCGAGCGAGTTGAACACGAGGGTAATACATTTCGGAGAAATTAGTGAAATCTCCAATTCACCAAAGGGGTACCCCTTTCAGAAATCTTCGATTTCTCTAATATGGATTCGAGCAATGTTTAGATAGCGAATACTAAGGAATATGCGAGGGTCATGGGAACTAAAGTTGTTGCCCTATGTCTTAGGGTTCTATGTATAAAATTTCGTAAAAATCCGAGGTGTGCAGAGGGTGATACAGTCAAAATACTGTGAGATGTACGAATATAAGGAAAAAACTTGAGAAAATTGCCATCAAAAAGGGGATTTTTTTTTTTGAAATGTTGAGTTAAGGCTCCGTTTTGACTCCAATATATTCATTTACCCATGAGATCTCTTGGGGAAAAATATCGAGCGAGTTGAACATGAGGGTAATACATTTCGGAGAAATTAGTGAAATCTCCAATTCACCAAAGGCATACCCCTTTCAGAAATCTTCGATTTCTCTAATATGAATTCGAGCAATGTTTAGATAGTGAATACTAAGGAATATGCGAGGGTCACCGAAAGAGAATTTTTAGCCCTACGTCTTAGGGTTCTATGTATAAAATTTCATACAAATCCGAGGTGTGCAGAGGGTGATACAGTCAAAATACTGAGAGATGTACGAATATAAGGAAAAAACTTGCGAAAATTGCCATCAAAAAGGGGATTTTTTTTTTGAAATGTTGAGTTAAGGCTCCGTTTTGACTCCAATATATTCATTTACCCATGAGATCTCTTGGGGAAAAATATCGAGCGAGTTGAACATGAGGGTAATATATTTCGGAGAAATTAGTGAAATCTCCAATTCACCAAAGGGGTACCCCTTTCAGAAATCTTCGATTTCTCTAATATGGATTCGAGCAATGTTTAGATAGCGAATACTAAGGAATATGCGAGGGTCAAGGGTACAAAACTTGTAGCCCTACGTCTTAGGGTTCTATGTATAAAATTTCGTAAAAATCCGAGGTGTGCAGAGGGTGATACAGTCAAAATACTGAGAGATGTACGAATATAAGGAAAAAACTTGCGAAAATTGCCATCAAAAAGGGGAATTTTTTTTGAAATGTTGAGTTAAGGCTCCGTTTCGACTCCAATATATTCATTTACCCATGATATCTCTTGGGGAAAAATATCGAGCGAGTTGAACACGAGGGTAATACATTTCGGAGAAATTAGTGAAATCTCCAATTCACCAAAGGGGTACCCCTTTCAGAAATCTTCGATTTCTCTAATATGGATTCGAGCAATGTTTAGATAGCGAATACTAAGGAATATGCGAGGGTCATGGGAACAAAAGTTGTTGCCCTATGTCTTAGGGTTCTATGTATAAAATTTTGTAAAAATCCGAGGTGTGCAGAGGGTGATACAGTCAAAATACTGAGAGATGTACGAATATAAGGAAAAAACTTGCGAAAATTGCCATCAAAAAGGGGATTTTTTTTTTGAAATGTTGAGTTAAGGCTCCGTTTCGACTCCAATATATTCATTTACCCATGAGATCTCTTGGGGAAAAATATCGAGCGAGTAGAACATGAGGGTAATACATTTCGGAGAAATTAGTGAAATCTCCAATTCACCAAAGGCATACCCCTTTCAGAAATCTTCGATTTCTCTAATATGAATTCGAGCAATGTTTAGATAGTGAATACTAAGGAATATGCGAGGGTCACCGAAAGAGAATTTTTAGCCCTACGTCTTAGGGTTCTATGTATAAAATTTCATACAAATCCGAGGTGTGCAGAGGGTGATACAGTCAAAATACTGAGAGATGTACGAATATAAGGAAAAAACTTGCGAAAATTGCCATCAAAAAGGGGAATTTTTTTTGAAATGTTGAGTTAAGGCTCCGTTTCGACTCCAATATATTCATTTACCCATGATATCTCTTGGGGAAAAATATCGAGCGAGTTGAACACGAGGGTAATACATTTCGGAGAAATTAGTGAAATCTCCAATTCACCAAAGGGGTACCCCTTTCAGAAATCTTCGATTTCTCTAATATGGATTCGAGCAATGTTTAGATAGCGAATACTAAGGAATATGCGAGGGTCACCGAAAGAGAATTTTTAGCCCTACGTCTTAGGGTTCTATGTATAAAATTTCATACAAATCCGAGGTGTGCAGAGGGTGATACAGTCAAAATACTGAGAGATGTACGAATATAAGGAAAAAACTTGCGCAAAATTGCCATCAAAAAGGGGAATTTTTTTTGAAATGTTGAGTTAAGGCTCCGTTTCGACTCCAATATATTCATTTACCCATGATATCTCTTGGGGAAAAATATCGAGCGAGTTGAACACGAGGGTAATACATTTCGGAGAAATTAGTGAAATCTCCAATTCACCAAAGGGGTACCCCTTTCAGAAATCTTCGATTTCTCTAATATGGATTCGAGCAATGTTTAGATAGCGAATACTAAGGAATATGCGAGGGTCATGGGAACAAAAGTTGTTGCCCTATGTCTTAGGGTTCTATGTATAAAATTTTGTAAAAATCCGAGGTGTGCAGAGGGTGATACAGTGAAAATACTGAGAGATGTACGAATATAAGGAAAAAACTTGCGAAAATTGCCATCAAAAAGGGGATTTTTTTTTTGAAATGTTGAGTTAAGGCTCCGTTTCGACTCCAATATATTCATTTACCCATGAGATCTCTTGGGGAAAAATATCGAGCGAGTAGAACATGAGGGTAATACATTTCGGAGAAATTAGTGAAATCTCCAATTCACCAAAGGCATACCCCTTTCAGAAATCTTCGATTTCTCTAATATGAATTCGAGCAATGTTTAGATAGTGAATACTAAGGAATATGCGAGGGTCACCGAAAGAGAATTTTTAGCCCTACGTCTTAGGGTTATATGTATAAAATTTCATACAAATCCGAGGTGTGCAGAGGGTGATACAGTCAAAATACTGAGAGATGTACGAATATAAGGAAAAAACTTGCGAAAATTGCCATCAAAAAGGGGAATTTTTTTTGAAATGTTGAGTTAAGGCTCCGTTTCGACTCCAATATATTCATTTACCCATGATATCTCTTGGGGAAAAATATCGAGCGAGTTGAACACGAGGGTAATACATTTCGGAGAAATTAGTGAAATCTCCAATTCACCAAAGGGGTACCCCTTTCAGAAATCTTCGATTTCTCTAATATGGATTCGAGCAATGTTTAGATAGCGAATAATAAGGAATATGCGAGGGTCATGGGAACAAAAGTTGTTGCCCTATGTCTTAGGGTTCTATGTATAAAATTTCGTAAAAATCCGAGGTGTGCAGAGGGTGATACAGTCAAAATACTGTGAGATGTACGAATATAAGGAAAAAACTTGCGAAAATTGCCATCAAAAAGGGGATTTTTTTTTTGAAATGTTGAGTTAAGGCTCCGTTTCGACTCCAATATATTCATTTACCCATGAGATCTCTTGGGGAAAAATATCGAGCGAGTTGAACATGAGGGTAATACATTTCGGAGAAATTAGTGAAATCTCCAATTCACCAAAGGCATACCCCTTTCTGAAATCTTCGATTTCTCTAATATGAATTCGAGCAATGTTTAGATAGTGAATACTAAGGAATATGCGAGGGTCACCGAAAGAGAATTTTTAGCCCTACGTCTTAGGGTTCTATGTATAAAATTTCATACAAATCCGAGGTGTGCAGAGGGTGATACAGTCAAAATACTGAGAGATGTACGAATATAAGGAAAAAACTTGCGAAAATTGCCATCAAAAAGGGGAATTTTTTTTGAAATGTTGAGTTAAGGCTCCGTTTCGACTCCAATATATTCATTTACCCATGAGATCTCTTGGGGAAAAATATCGAGCGAGTTGAACATGAGGGTAATACATTTCGGAGAAATTAGTGAAATCTCCAATTCACCAAAGGGGTACCCCTTTCAGAAATCTTCAATTTCTCTAATATGAATTCGAGCAATATTTAGATAGCGAATACTAAGGAATATGCGAGGGTCAAGGGAACAAAAGTTGTAGCCCTATGTCTTAGGGTTCTATGTATAAAATTTCGTAAAAATCCGAGGTGTGCAGAGGGTGATACAGTCAAAATACTGAGAGATGTACGAATATAAGGAAAAAACTTGCGAAAATTGCCATCAAAAAGGGGAATTTTTTTTTGAAATGTTGAGTTAAGGCTCCGTTTCGACTCCAATATATTCATTTACCCATGATATCTCTTGGGGAAAAATATCGAGCGAGTTGAACACGAGGGTAATACATTTCGGAGAAATTAGTGAAATCTCCAATTCACCAAAGGGGTACCCCTTTCAGAAATCTTCGATTTCTCTAATATGGATTCGAGCAATGTTTAGATAGCGAATACTAAGGAATATGCGAGGGTCACCGAAAGAGAATTTTTAGCCCTACGTCTTAGGGTTCTATGTATAAAATTTCATACAAATCCGAGGTGTGCAGAGGGTGATACAGTCAAAATACTGAGAGATGTACGAATATAAGGAAAAAACTTGCGCAAAATTGCCATCAAAAAGGGGAATTTTTTTTGAAATGTTGAGTTAAGGCTCCGTTTCGACTCCAATATATTCATTTACCCATGATATCTCTTGGGGAAAAATATCGAGCGAGTTGAACACGAGGGTAATACATTTCGGAGAAATTAGTGAAATCTCCAATTCACCAAAGGGGTACCCCTTTCAGAAATCTTCGATTTCTCTAATATGGATTCGAGCAATGTTTAGATAGCGAATACTAAGGAATATGCGAGGGTCATGGGAACAAAAGTTGTTGCCCTATGTCTTAGGGTTCTATGTATAAAATTTTGTAAAAATCCGAGGTGTGCAGAGGGTGATACAGTGAAAATACTGAGAGATGTACGAATATAAGGAAAAAACTTGCGAAAATTGCCATCAAAAAGGGGATTTTTTTTTTGAAATGTTGAGTTAAGGCTCCGTTTCGACTCCAATATATTCATTTACCCATGAGATCTCTTGGGGAAAAATATCGAGCGAGTAGAACATGAGGGTAATACATTTCGGAGAAATTAGTGAAATCTCCAATTCACCAAAGGCATACCCCTTTCAGAAATCTTCGATTTCTCTAATATGAATTCGAGCAATGTTTAGATAGTGAATACTAAGGAATATGCGAGGGTCACCGAAAGAGAATTTTTAGCCCTACGTCTTAGGGTTATATGTATAAAATTTCATACAAATCCGAGGTGTGCAGAGGGTGATACAGTCAAAATACTGAGAGATGTACGAATATAAGGAAAAAACTTGCGAAAATTGCCATCAAAAAGGGGAATTTTTTTTGAAATGTTGAGTTAAGGCTCCGTTTCGACTCCAATATATTCATTTACCCATGATATCTCTTGGGGAAAAATATCGAGCGAGTTGAACACGAGGGTAATACATTTCGGAGAAATTAGTGAAATCTCCAATTCACCAAAGGGGTACCCCTTTCAGAAATCTTCGATTTCTCTAATATGGATTCGAGCAATGTTTAGATAGCGAATAATAAGGAATATGCGAGGGTCATGGGAACAAAAGTTGTTGCCCTATGTCTTAGGGTTCTATGTATAAAATTTCGTAAAAATCCGAGGTGTGCAGAGGGTGATACAGTCAAAATACTGTGAGATGTACGAATATAAGGAAAAAACTTGCGAAAATTGCCATCAAAAAGGGGATTTTTTTTTTGAAATGTTGAGTTAAGGCTCCGTTTCGACTCCAATATATTCATTTACCCATGATATCTCTTGGGGAAAAATATCGAGCGAGTTGAACACGAGGGTAATACATTTCGGAGAAATTAGTGAAATCTCCAATTCACCAAAGGGGTACCCCTTTCAGAAATCTTCGATTTCTCTAATATGGATTCGAGCAATGTTTAGATAGCGAATACTAAGGAATATGCGAGGGTCATGGGAACAAAATTTGTAGCCCTATGTCTTAGGGTTTTATGTATAAAATTTCATACAAATCCGAGGTGTGCAGAGGGTGATACAGTCAAAATACTGAGAGATGTACGAATATAAGGAAAAAACTTACGAAAATTGCCATCAAAAAGGGGATTTTTTTTTTGAAATGTTGAGTTAAGGCTCCGTTTTGACTCCAATATATTCATTTACCCATGAGATCTCTTGGGGAAAAATATCGAGCGAGTTGAACATGAGGGTAATACATTTCGGAGAAATTAGTGAAATCTCCAATTCACCAAAGGCATACCCCTTTCAGAAATCTTCGATTTCTCTAATATGAATTCGAGCAATGTTTAGATAGTGAATACTAAGGAATATGCGAGGGTCACCGAAAGAAAATTTTTAGCCCTACGTCTTAGGGTTCTATGTATAAAATTTCATACAAATCCGAGGTGTGCAGAGGGTGATACAGTCAAAATACTGAGAGATGTACGAATATAAGGAAAAAACTTTCGAAAATTGCCATCAAAAAGGGGAATTTTTTTTGAAATGTTGAGTTAAGGCTCCGTTTCGACTCCAATATATTCATTTACCCATGAGATCTCTTGGGGTAAAATATCGAGCGAGTTGAACAGAAGGGTAATACATTTCGGAGAAATTAGTGAAATCTCCAATTCACCAAAGGGGTACCCCTTTCAGAAATCTTCGATTTCTCTAATATGAATTCGAGCAATGTTTAGATAGTGAATACTAAGGAATATGCGAGGGTCATCGAAAGAAAATTTTTAGCCCTACGTCTTAGGGTTCGATGTATAAAATTTCATACAAATCCGAGGTGTGCAGAGGGTGATACAGTCAAAATACTGAGAGATGTACGAATATAAGGAAAAAACTTGCGAAAATTGCCATCAAAAAGGGGAATTTTTTTTGAAATGTTGAGTTAAGGCTCCGTTTCGACTCCAATATATTCATTTACCCATGATATCTCTTGGGGAAAAATATCGAGTGAGTTGAACACGAGGGTAATACATTTCGGAGAAATTAGTGAAATCTCCAATTCACCAAAGGGGTACCCCTTTCAGAAATCTTCGATTTCTCTAATATGGATTCGAGCAATGTTTAGATAGCGAATACTAAGGAATATGCGAGGGTCATGGGAACAAAAGTTGTAGCCCTATGTCTTAGGGTTTTATGTATAAAATTTCATACAAATCTGAGGTGTGCAGAGGGTGATACAGTCAAAATACTGAGAGATGTACGAATATAAGGAAAAAACTTGCGAAAATTGCCATCAAAAAGGGGATTTTTTTTTTGAAATGTTGAGTTAAGGCTCCGTTTTGACTCCAATATATTCATTTACCCATGAGATCTCTTGGGGAAAAATATCGAGCGAGTTGAACATGAGGGTAATACATTTCGGAGAAATTAGTGAAATCTCCAATTCACCAAAGGCATACCCCTTTCAGAAATCTTCGATTTCTCTAATATGAATTCGAGCAATGTTTAGATAGTGAATACTAAGGAATATGCGAGGGTCACCGAAAGAAAATTTTTAGCCCTACGTCTTAGGGTTCTATGTATAAAATTTCATACAAATCCGAGGTGTGCAGAGGGTGATACAGTCAAAATACTGAGAGATGTACGAATATAAGGAAAAAACTTTCGAAAATTGCCATCAAAAAGGGAAATTTTTTTTGAAATGTTGAGTTAAGGCTCCGTTTCGACTCCAATATATTCATTTACCCATGAGATCTCTTGGGGTAAAATATCGAGCGAGTTGAACAGGAGGGTAATACATTTCGGAGAAATTAGTGAAATCTCCAATTCACCAAAGGGGTACCCCTTTCAGAAATCTTCGATTTCTCTAATATGAATTCGAGCAATGTTTAGATAGTGAATACTAAGGAATATGCGAGGGTCATCGAAAGAAAATTTTTAGCCCTACGTCTTAGGGTTCTATGTATAAAATTTCATACACATCCGAGTTGTGCAGAGGGTGACACAGTCAAAATACTGAGAGATGTACGAATATAAGGAAAAAACTTGCGAAAATTGCCATCAAAAAGGGGAATTTTTTTTGAAATGTTGAGTTAAGGCTCCGTTTCGACTCCAATATATTCATTTACCCATGATATCTCTTGGGGAAAAATATCGAGCGTGTTGAACACGAGGGTAATACATTTCGGAGATATTAGTGAAATCTCCAATTCACCAAAGGGGTACCCCTTTCAGAAATCTTCAATTTCTCTAATATGAATTCGAGCAATATTTAGATAGCGAATACTAAGGAATATGCGAGGGTCAAGGGAACAAAAGTTGTAGCCCTATGTCTTAGGGTTCTATGTATAAAATTTCGTAAAAATCCGAGGTGTGCAGAGGGTGATACAGTCAAAATACTGAGAGATGTACGAATATAAGGAAAAAACTTGCGAAAATTGCCATCAAAAAGGGGAATTTTTTTTGAAATGTTGAGTTAAGGCTCCGTTTCGACTCCAATATATTCATTTACCCATGATATCTCTTGGGGAAAAATATCGAGCGAGTTGAACACGAGGGTAATACATTTCGGAGAAATTAGTGAAATCTCCAATTCACCAAAGGGGTACCCCTTTCAGAAATCTTCGATTTCTCTAATATGAATTCGAGCAATGTTTAGATAGTGAATACTAAGGAATATGCGAGGGTCATCGAAAGAAAATTTTTAGCCCTACGTCTTAGGGTTCGATGTATAAAATTTCATACAAATCCGAGGTGTGCAGAGGGTGATACAGTCAAAATACTGAGAGATGTACGAATATAAGGAAAAAACTTGCGAAAATTGCCATCAAAAAGGGGAATTTTTTTTGAAATGTTGAGTTAAGGCTCCGTTTCGACTCCAATATATTCATTTACCCATGATATCTCTTGGGGAAAAATATCGAGTGAGTTGAACACGAGGGTAATACATTTCGGAGAAATTAGTGAAATCTCCAATTCACCAAAGGGGTACCCCTTTCAGAAATCTTCGATTTCTCTAATATGGATTCGAGCAATGTTTAGATAGCGAATACTAAGGAATATGCGAGGGTCATGGGAACAAAAGTTGTTGCCCTATGTCTTAGGGTTCTATGTATAAAATTTTGTAAAAATCCGAGGTGTGCAGAGGGTGATACAGTCAAAATACTGAGAGATGTACGAATAAAAGGAAAAAACTTGCGAAAATTGCCATCAAAAAGGGGATTTTTTTTTTGAAATGTTGAGTTAAGGCTCCGTTTCGACTCCAATATATTCATTTACCCATGAAATCTCTTGGGGAAAAATATCGAGCGAGTAGAACATGAGGGTAATACATTTCGGAGAAATTAGTGAAATCTCCAATTCACCAAAGGCATACCCCTTTCAGAAATCTTCGATTTCTCTAATATGAATTCGAGCAATGTTTAGATAGTGAATACTAAGGAATATGCGAGGGTCACCGAAAGAGAATTTTTAGCCCTACGTCTTAGGGTTCTATGTATAAAATTTCATACAAATCCGAGGTGTGCAGAGGGTGATACAGTCAAAATACTGAGAGATGTACGAATATAAGGAAAAAACTTGCGAAAATTGCCATCAAAAAGGGGAATTTTTTTTGAAATGTTGAGTTAAGGCTCCGTTTCGACTCCAATATATTCATTTACCCATGATATCTCTTGGGGAAAAATATCGAGCGAGTTGAACACGAGGGTAATACATTTCGGAGAAATTAGTGAAATCTCCAATTCACCAAAGGGGTACCCCTTTCAGAAATCTTCGATTTCTCTAATATGAATTCGAGCAATGTTTAGATAGTGAATACTAAGGAATATGCGAGGGTCATCGAAAGAAAATTTTTAGCCCTACGTCTTAGGGTTCGATGTATAAAATTTCATACAAATCCGAGGTGTGCAGAGGGTGATACAGTCAAAATACTGAGAGATGTACGAATATAAGGAAAAAACTTGCGAAAATTGCCATCAAAAAGGGGAATTTTTTTTGAAATGTTGAGTTAAGGCTCCGTTTCGACTCCAATATATTCATTTACCCATGATATCTCTTGGGGAAAAATATCGAGTGAGTTGAACACGAGGGTAATACATTTCGGAGAAATTAGTGAAATCTCCAATTCACCAAAGGGGTACCCCTTTCAGAAATCTTCGATTTCTCTAATATGGATTCGAGCAATGTTTAGATAGCGAATACTAAGGAATATGCGAGGGTCATGGGAACAAAAGTTGTTGCCCTATGTCTTAGGGTTCTATGTATAAAATTTTGTAAAAATCCGAGGTGTGCAGAGGGTGATACAGTCAAAATACTGAGAGATGTACGAATAAAAGGAAAAAACTTGCGAAAATTGCCATCAAAAAGGGGATTTTTTTTTTGAAATGTTGAGTTAAGGCTCCGTTTCGACTCCAATATATTCATTTACCCATGAAATCTCTTGGGGAAAAATATCGAGCGAGTAGAACATGAGGGTAATACATTTCGGAGAAATTAGTGAAATCTCCAATTCACCAAAGGCATACCCCTTTCAGAAATCTTCGATTTCTCTAATATGAATTCGAGCAATGTTTAGATAGTGAATACTAAGGAATATGCGAGGGTCACCGAAAGAGAATTTTTAGCCCTACGTCTTAGGGTTCTATGTATAAAATTTCATACAAATCCGAGGTGTGCAGAGGGTGATACAGTCAAAATACTGAGAGATGTACGAATATAAGGAAAAAACTTGCGAAAATTGCCATCAAAAAGGGGAATTTTTTTTGAAATGTTGAGTTAAGGCTCCGTTTCGACTCCAATATATTCATTTACCCATGATATCTCTTGGGGAAAAATATCGAGCGAGTTGAACACGAGGGTAATACATTTCGGAGAAATTAGTGAAATCTCCAATTCACCAAAGGGGTACCCCTTTCAGAAATCTTCGATTTCTCTAATATGGATTCGAGCAATGTTTAGATAGCGAATAATAAGGAATATGCGAGGGTCATGGGAACAAAAGTTGTTGCCCTATGTCTTAGGGTTCTATGTATAAAATTTCGTAAAAATCCGAGGTGTGCAGAGGGTGATACAGTCAAAATACTGAGAGATGTACGAATATAAGGAAAAAACTTGCGAAAATTGCCATCAAAAAGGGGAATTTTTTTTGAAATGTTGAGTTAAGGCTCCGTTTCGACTCCAATATATTCATTTACCCATGATATCTCTTGGGGAAAAATATCGAGCGAGTTGAACACGAGGGTAATACATTTCGGAGAAATTAGTGAAATCTCCAATTCACCAAAGGGGTACCCCTTTCAGAAATCTTCGATTTCTCTAATATGGATTCGAGCAATGTTTAGATAGCGAATACTAAGGAATATGCGAGGGTCATGGGAACAAAATTTGTAGCCCTATGTCTTAGGGTTTTATGTATAAAATTTCATACAAATCCGAGGTGTGCAGAGGGTGATACAGTCAAAATACTGAGAGATGTACGAATATAAGGAAAAAACTTGAGAAAATTGCCATCAAAAAGGGGAATTTTTTTTTAAATGTTGAGTTAAGGCTCCGTTTCGACTCCAATATATTCATTTACCCATGAGATCTCTTGGGGTAAAATATCGAGCGAGTTGAACAGGAGGGAAATACATTTCGGAGAAATTAGTGAAATCTCCAATTCACCAAAGGGGTACCCCTTTCAGAAATCTTCGATTTCTCTAATATGAATTCGAGCAATGTTTAGATAGTGAATACTAAGGAATATGCGAGGGTCATCGAAAGAAAATTTTTAGCCCTACGTCTTAGGGTTCTATGTATAAAATTTCATACACATCCGAGTTGTGCAGAGGGTGATACAGTCAAAATACTGAGAGATGTACGAATATAAGGAAAAAACTTGCGAAAATTTCCATCAAAAAGGGGAATTTTTTTTGAAATGTTGAGTTAAGGCTCCGTTTCGACTCCAATATATTCATTTACCCATGATATCTCTTGGGGAAAAATATCGAGCGTGTTGAACACGAGGGTAATACATTTCGGAGATATTAGTGAAATCTCCAATTCACCAAAGGGGTACCCCTTTCAGAAATCTTCAATTTCTCTAATATGAATTCGAGCAATATTTAGATAGCGAATACTAAGGAATATGCGAGGGTCAAGGGAACAAAAGTTGTAGCCCTATGTCTTAGGGTTCTATGTATAAAATTTCGTAAAAATCTGAGGTGTGCAGAGGGTGATACAGTCAAAATACTGAGAGATGTACGAATATAAGGAAAATACTTGCGAAAATTGCCATCAAAAAGGGGAATTTTTTTTGAAATGTTGAGTTAAGGCTCCGTTTCGACTCCAATATATTCATTTACCCATGATATCTCTTGGGGAAAAATATCGAGCGAGTTGAACACGAGGGTAATACATTTCGGAGAAATTAGTGAAATCTCCAATTCACCAAAGGGGTACCCCTTTCAGAAATCTTCGATTTCTCTAATATGGATTCGAGCAATGTTTAGATAGCGAATACTAAGGAATATGCGAGGGTCATGGGAACAAAATTTGTAGCCCTATGTCTTAGGGTTTTATGTATAAAATTTCATACAAATCCGAGGTGTGCAGAGGGTGATACAGTCAAAATACTGAGAGATGTACGAATATAAGGAAAAAACTTACGAAAATTGCCATCAAAAAGGGGATTTTTTTTTTGAAATGTTGAGTTAAGGCTCCGTTTTGACTCCAATATATTCATTTACCCATGAGATCTCTTGGGGAAAAATATCGAGCGAGTTGAACATGAGGGTAATACATTTCGGAGAAATTAGTGAAATCTCCAATTCACCAAAGGCATACCCCTTTCAGAAATCTTCGATTTCTCTAATATGAATTCGAGCAATGTTTAGATAGTGAATACTAAGGAATATGCGAGGGTCACCGAAAGAAAATTTTTAGCCCTACGTCTTAGGGTTCTATGTATAAAATTTCATACAAATCCGAGGTGTGCAGAGGGTGATACAGTCAAAATACTGAGAGATGTACGAATATAAGGAAAAAACTTTCGAAAATTGCCATCAAAAAGGGGAATTTTTTTTGAAATGTTGAGTTAAGGCTCCGTTTCGACTCCAATATATTCATTTACCCATGAGATCTCTTGGGGTAAAATATCGAGCGAGTTGAACAGAAGGGTAATACATTTCGGAGAAATTAGTGAAATCTCCAATTCACCAAAGGGGTACCCCTTTCAGAAATCTTCGATTTCTCTAATATGAATTCGAGCAATGTTTAGATAGTGAATACTAAGGAATATGCGAGGGTCATCGAAAGAAAATTTTTAGCCCTACGTCTTAGGGTTCGATGTATAAAATTTCATACAAATCCGAGGTGTGCAGAGGGTGATACAGTCAAAATACTGAGAGATGTACGAATATAAGGAAAAAACTTGCGAAAATTGCCATCAAAAAGGGGATTTTTTTTTGAAATGTTGAGTTAAGGCTCCGTTTCGACTCCAATATATTCATTTACCCATGATATCTCTTGGGGAAAAATATCGAGTGAGTTGAACACGAGGGTAATACATTTCGGAGAAATTAGTGAAATCTCCAATTCACCAAAGGGGTACCCCTTTCAGAAATCTTCGATTTCTCTAATATGGATTCGAGCAATGTTTAGATAGCGAATACTAAGGAATATGCGAGGGTCATGGGAACAAAAGTTGTAGCCCTATGTCTTAGGGTTTTATGTATAAAATTTCATACAAATCTGAGGTGTGCAGAGGGTGATACAGTCAAAATACTGAGAGATGTACGAATATAAGGAAAAAACTTGCGAAAATTGCCATCAAAAAGGGGATTTTTTTTTTGAAATGTTGAGTTAAGGCTCCGTTTTGACTCCAATATATTCATTTACCCATGAGATCTCTTGGGGAAAAATATCGAGCGAGTTGAACATGAGGGTAATACATTTCGGAGAAATTAGTGAAATCTCCAATTCACCAAAGGCATACCCCTTTCAGAAATCTTCGATTTCTCTAATATGAATTTGAGCAATGTTTAGATAGTGAATACTAAGGAATATGCGAGGGTCACCGAAAGAAAATTTTTAGCCCTACGTCTTAGGGTTCTATGTATAAAATTTCATACAAATCCGAGGTGTGCAGAGGGTGATACAGTCAAAATACTGAGAGATGTACGAATATAAGGAAAAAACTTTCGAAAATTGCCATCAAAAAGGGAAATTTTTTTTGAAATGTTGAGTTAAGGCTCCGTTTCGACTCCAATATATTCATTTACCCATGAGATCTCTTGGGGAAAAATATCGAGCGAGTTGAACAGGAGGGTAATACATTTCGGAGAAATTAGTGAAATCTCCAATTCACCAAAGGGGTACCCCTTTCAGAAATCTTCGATTTCTCTAATATGAATTCGAGCAATGTTTAGATAGTGAATACTAAGGAATATGCGAGGGTCATCGAAAGAAAATTTTTAGCCCTACGTCTTAGGGTTCTATGTATAAAATTTCATACAAATCCGAGGTGTGCAGAGGGTGATACAGTCAAAATACTGAGAGATGTACGAATATAAGGAAAAAACTTTCGAAAATTGCCATCAAAAAGGGAAATTTTTTTTGAAATGTTGAGTTAAGGCTCCGTTTCGACTCCAATATATTCATTTACCCATGAGATCTCTTGGGGTAAAATATCGAGCAAGTTGAACAGGAGGGTAATACATTTCGGAGAAATTAGTGAAATCTCCAATTCACCAAAGGGGTACCCCTTTCAGAAATCTTCGATTTCTCTAATATGAATTCGAGCAATGTTTAGATAGTGAATACTAAGGAATATGCGAGGGTCATCGAAAGAAAATTTTTAGCCCTACGTCTTAGGGTTCTATGTATAAAATTTCATACACATCCGAGTTGTGCAGAGGGTGATACAGTCAAAATACTGAGAGATGTACGAATATAAGGAAAAAACTTGCGAAAATTGCCATCAAAAAGGGGAATTTTTTTTGAAATGTTGAGTTAAGGCTCCGTTTTGACTCCAATATATTCATTTACCCATGATATCTCTTGGGGAAAAATATCGAGCGTGTTGAACACGAGGGTAATACATTTCGGAGATATTAGTGAAATCTCCAATTCACCAAAGGGGTACCCCTTTCAGAAATCTTCAATTTCTCTAATATGAATTCGAGCAATATTTAGATAGCGAATACTAAGGAATATGCGAGGGTCAAGGGAACAAAAGTTGTAGCCCTATGTCTTATGGTTCTATGTATAAAATTTCGTAAAAATCCGAGGTGTGCAGAGGGTGATACAGTCAAAATACTGAGAGATGTACGAATATAAGGAAAAAACTTGCGAAAATTGCCATCAAAAAGGGGAATTTTTTTTGAAATGTTGAGTTAAGGCTCCGTTTCGACTCCAATATATTCATTTACCCATGATATCTCTTGGGGAAAAATATCGAGCGAGTTGAACACGAGGGTAATACATTTCGGAGAAATTAGTGAAATCTCCAATTCACCAAAGGGGTACCCCTTTCAGAAATCTTCGATTTCTCTAATATGGATTCGAGCAATGTTTAGATAGCGAATACTAAGGAATATGCGAGGGTCAAGGGAACAAAAGTTGTAGCCCTATGTCTTAGGGTTCTATGTATAAAATTTCGTAAAAATCCGAGGTGTGCAGAGGGTGATACAGTCAAAATACTGAGAGATGTACGAATATAAGGAAAAAACTTGCGAAAATTGCCATCAAAAAGGGGAATTTTTTTTGAAATGTTGAGTTAAGGCTCCGTTTCGACTCCAATATATTCATTTACCCATGAGATCTCTTGGGGTAAAATATCGAGCGAGTTGAACAGGAGGGTAATACATTTCGGAGAAATTAGTGAAATCTCCAATTCACCAAAGGGGTACCCCTTTCAGAAATCTTCGATTTCTCTAATATGAATTCGAGCAATGTTTAGATAGTGAATACTAAGGAATATGCGAGGGTCATCGAAATAAAATTTTTAGCCCTACGTCTTAGGGTTCGATGTATAAAATTTCATACAAATCCGAGGTGTGCAGAGGGTGATACAGTCAAAATACTGAGAGATGTACGAATATAAGGAAAAAACTTGCAAAAATTGCCATCAAAAAGGGGAATTTTTTTTGAAATGTTGAGTTAAGGCTCCGTTTCGACTCCAATATATTCATTTACCCATGAGATCTCTTGGGGTAAAATATCGAGCGAGTTGAACAGGAGGGTAATACATTTCGGAGAAATTAGTGAAATCTCCAATTCACCAAAGGGGTACCCCTTTCGGAAATCTTCGATTTCTCTAATATGAATTCGAGCAATGTTTAGATAGTGAATACTAAGGAATATGCGAGGGTCATCGAAAGAAAATTTTTAGCCCTACGTCTTAGGGTTCGATGTATAAAATTTCATACAAATCCGAGGTGTGCAGAGGGTGATACAGTCAAAATACTGAGAGATGTACGAATATAAGGAAAAAACTTGCGAAAATTGCCTTCAAAAAGGGGAATTTTTTTTTAAATGTTGAGTTAAGGCTCCGTTTCGACTCCAATATATTCATTTACCCATGATATCTCTTGGGGAAAAATATCGAGCGAGTTGAACACGAGGGTAATACATTTCGGAGAAATTAGTGAAATCTCCAATTCACCAAAGGGGTACCCCTTTCAGAAATCTTCGATTTCTCTAATATGGATTCGAGCAATGTTTAGATAGCGAATACTAAGGAATATGCGAGGGTCAAGGGAACAAAAGTTGTAGCCCTATGTCTTAGGGTTCTATGTATAAAATTTCGTAAAAATCCGAGGTGTGCAAAGGGTGATACAGTCAAAATACTGAGAGATGTACGAATATAAGGAAAAAACTTGCGAAAATTGCCATCAAAAAGGGGAATTTTTTTTGAAATGTTGAGTTAAGGCTCCGTTTCGACTCCAATATATTCATTTACCCATGAGATCTCTTGGGGTAAAATATCGAGCGAGTTGAACAGGAGGGTAATACATTTCGGAGAAATTAGTGAAATCTCCAATTCACCAAAGGGGTACCCCTTTCAGAAATCTTCGATTTCTCTAATATGAATTCGAGCAATGTTTAGATAGTGAATACTAAGGAATATGCGAGGGTCATCGAAATAAAATTTTTAGCCCTACGTCTTAGGGTTCGATGTATAAAATTTCATACAAATCCGAGGTGTGCAGAGGGTGATACAGTCAAAATACTGAGAGATGTACGAATATAAGGAAAAAACTTGCGAAAATTGCCATCAAAAAGGGGAATTTTTTTTGAAATGTTGAGTTAAGGCTCCGTTTCAACTTCAATATATTCATTTACCCATGAGATCTCTTGGGGTAAAATATCGAGCGAGTTGAACAGGAGGGTAATACACTTCGGAGAAATTAGTGAAATCTCCAATTCACCAAAGGGGTACCCCTTTCAGAAATCTTCGATTTCTCTAATATGAATTCGAGCAATGTTTAGATAGTGAATACTAAGGAATATGCGAGGGTCATCGAAAGAAAATTTTTAGCCCTACGTCTTAGGGTTCTATGTATAAAATTTCATACACATCCGAGTTGTGCAGAGGGTGATACAGTCAAAATACTGAGAGATGTACGAATATAAGGAAAAAACTTGCGAAAATTGCCATCAAAAAGGGGAATTTTTTTTGAAATGTTGAGTTAAGGCTCCGTTTCGACTCCAATATATTCATTTACCCATGAGATCTCTTGGGGTAAAATATCGAGCGAGTTGAACAGGAGGGTAATACATTTCGGAGAAATTAGTGAAATCTCCAATTCACCAAAGGGGTACCCCTTTCAGAAATCTTCGATTTCTCTAATATGAATTCGAGCAATGTTTAGATAGTGAATACTAAGGAATATGCGAGGGTCATCGAAAGAAAATTTTTAGCCCTACGTCTTAGGGTTCGATGTATAAAATTTCATACAAATCCGAGGTGTGCAGAGGGTGATACAGTCAAAATACTGAGAGATGTACGAATATAAGGAAAAAACTTGCGAAAATTGCCATCAAAAAGGGGAATTTTTTTTGAAATGTTGAGTTAAGGCTCCGTTTCGACTCCAATATATTCATTTACCCATGAGATCTCTTGGGGTAAAATATCGAGCGAGTTGAACAGGAGGGTAATACATTTCGGAGAAATTAGTGAAATCTCCAATTCACCAAAGGGGTACCCCTTTCAGAAATCTTCGATTTCTCTAATATGAATTCGAGCAATGTTTAGATTGTGAATACTAAGGAATATGCGAGGGTCATCGAAAGAAAATTTTTAGCCCTACGTCTTAGGGTTCGATGTATAAAATTTCATACAAATCCGAGGTGTGCAGAGGGTGATACAGTCAAAATACTGAGAGATGTACGAATATAAGGAAAAAACTTGCGAAAATTGCCATCAAAAAGGGGAATTTTTTTTGAAATGTTGAGTTAAGGCTCCGTTTCGACTCCAATATATTCATTTACCCATGAGATCTCTTGGGGTAAAATATCGAGCGAGTTGAACAGGAGGGTAATACATTTCGGAGAAATTAGTGAAATCTCCAATTCACCAAAGGGGTACCCCTTTCAGAAATCTTCGATTTCTCTAATATGAATTCGAGCAATGTTTAGATAGTGAATACTAAGGAATATGCGAGGGTCATCGAAATAAAATTTTTAGCCCTACGTCTTAGGGTTCGATGTATAAAATTTCATACAAATCCGAGGTGTGCAGAGGGTGATACAGTCAAAATACTGAGAGATGTACGAATATAAGGAAAAAACTTGCGAAAATTGCCATCAAAAAGGGGAATTTTTTTTGAAATGTTGAGTTAAGGCTCCGTTTCGACTCCAATATATTCATTTACCCATGAGATCTCTTGGGGTAAAATATCGAGCGAGTTGAACAGGAGGGTAATACATTTCGGAGAAATTAGTGAAATCTCCAATTCACCAAAGGGGTACCCCTTTCGGAAATCTTCGATTTCTCTAATATGAATTCGAGCAATGTTTAGATAGTGAATACTAAGGAATATGCGAGGGTCATCGAAAGAAAATTTTTAGCCCTACGTCTTAGGGTTCGATGTATAAAATTTCATACATAGAACCCTATGTCTTAGGGTTCTATGTATAAAATTTCGTAAAAATCCGAGGTGTGCAGAGGGTGATACAGTCAAAATACTGAGAGATGTACGAATATAAGGAAAAAACTTGCGAAAATTGCCATCAAAAAGGGGAATTTTTTTTGAAATGTTGAGTTAAGGCTCCGTTTCGACTCCAATATATTCATTTACCCATGATATCTCTTGGGGAAAAATATCGAGCGAGTTGAACACGAGGGTAATACATTTCGGAGATATTAGTGAAATCTCCAATTCACCAAAGGGGTACCCCTTTCAGAAATCTTCAATTTCTCTAATATGAATTCGAGCAAAATTTAGATAGCGAATACTAAGGAATATGCGAGGGTCAAGGGAACAAAAGTTGTAGCCCTATGTCTTATGGTTCTATGTATAAAATTTCGTAAAAATCCGAGGTGTGCAGAGGGTGATACAGTCAAAATACTGAGAGATGAACGAATATAAGGAAAAAACTTGCGAAAATTGCCATCAAAAAGGGGAATTTTTTTTTAAATGTTGAGTTAAGGCTCCGTTTCGACTCCAATATATTCATTTACCCATGATATCTCTTGGGGAAAAATATCGAGCGAGTTGAACACGAGGGAAATACATTTCGGAGAAATTAGTGAAATCTCCAATTCACCAAAGGGGTACCCCTTTCAGAAATCTTCAATTTCTCTAATATGAATTCGAGCAATATTTAGATAGCGAATACTAAGGAATATGCGAGGGTCAAGGGAACAAAAGTTGTAGCCCTATGTCTTAGGGTTCTATGTATAAAATTTCGTAAAAATCCGAGGTGTGCAAAGGGTGATACAGTCAAAATACTGAGAGATGTACGAATATAAGGAAAAAACTTGCGAAAATTGCCATCAAAAAGGGGAATTTTTTTTGAAATGTTGAGTTAAGGCTCCGTTTCGACTCCAATATATTCATTTACCCATGATATCTCTTGGGGTAAAATATCGAGCGAGTTGAACACGAGGGTAATACATTTCGGAGAAATTAGTGAAATCTCCAATTCACCAAAGGGGTACCCCTTTCAGAAATCTTCAATTTCTCTAATATGAATTCGAGCAATATTTAGATAGCGAATACTAAGGAATATGCGAGGGTCAAGGGAACAAAAGTTGTAGCCCTATGTCTTAGGGTTCGATGTATAAAATTTCGTAAAAATCCGAGTTGTGCAGAGGGTGATACAGTCAAAATACTGAGAGATGTACGAATATAAGGAAAAAACTTGCGAAAATTGCCATCAATAAGGGGAATTTTTTTTGAAATGTTGAGTTAAGGCTCCGTTTCGACTCCAATATATTCATTTACCCATGATATCTCTTGGGGTAAAATATCGAGCGAGTTGAACAGGAGGGTAATACATTTCGGAGAAATTAGTGAAATCTCCAATTCACCAAAGGGGTACCCCTTTCAGAAATCTTCGATTTCTCTAATATGAATTCGAGCAATATTTAGATAGCGAATACTAAGGAATATGCGAGGGTCAAGGGAACAAAAGTTGTAGCCCTATGTCTTATGGTTCTATGTATAAAATTTCGTAAAAATCCGAGGTGTGCAGAGGGTGATACAGTCAAAATACTGAGAGATGTACGAATATAAGGAAAAAACTTGCGAAAATTGCCATCAAAAAGGGGAATTTTTTTTGAAATGTTGAGTTAAGGCTCCGTTTCGACTCCAATATATTCATTTACCCATGATATCTCTTGGGGAAAAATATCGAGCGAGTTGAACAC
The DNA here is from genome assembly GCF_963169125.1 of Humulus lupulus. Lineage (NCBI taxonomy): Eukaryota > Viridiplantae > Streptophyta > Magnoliopsida > Rosales > Cannabaceae > Humulus > Humulus lupulus. The sequence goes on from NC_084795.1 coordinate 3,143,789, forward strand.
GAGGGTAATACATTTCGGAGAAATTAGTGAAATCTCCAATTCACCAAAGGGGTACCCCTTTCAGAAATCTTCGATTTCTCTAATATGGATTCGAGCAATGTTTAGATAGCGAATACTAAGGAATATGCGAGGGTCAAGGGAACAAAAGTTGTAGCCCTATGTCTTAGGGTTCTATGTATAAAATTTCGTAAAAATCCGAGGTGTGCAAAGGGTGATACAGTCAAAATACTGAGAGATGTACGAATATAAGGAAAAAACTTGCGAAAATTGCCATCAAAAAGGGGAATTTTTTTTGAAATGTTGAGTTAAGGCTCCGTTTCGACTCCAATATATTCATTTACCCATGAGATCTCTTGGGGTAAAATATCGAGCGAGTTGAACAGGAGGGTAATACATTTCGGAGAAATTAGTGAAATCTCCAATTCACCAAAGGGGTACCCCTTTCAGAAATCTTCGATTTCTCTAATATGAATTCGAGCAATGTTTAGATAGTGAATACTAAGGAATATGCGAGGGTCATCGAAATAAAATTTTTAGCCCTACGTCTTAGGGTTCGATGTATAAAATTTCATACAAATCCGAGGTGTGCAGAGGGTGATACATTCAAAATACTGAGAGATGTACGAATATAAGGAAAAAACTTGCGAAAATTGCCATCAAAAAGGGGAATTTTTTTTTAAATGTTGAGTTAAGGCTCCGTTTCGACTCCAATATATTCATTTACCCATGAGATCTCTTGGGGAAAAATATCGAGCGAGTTGAACACGAGGGAAATACATTTCGGAGAAATTAGTGAAATCTCCAATTCACCAAAGGGGTACCCCTTTCAGAAATCTTCGATTTCTCTAATATGAATTCGAGCAATGTTTAGATAGTGAATACTAAGGAATATGCGAGGGTCATCGAAAGAAAATTTTTAGCCCTACGTCTTAGGGTTCGATGTATAAAATTTCATACAAATCCGAGGTGTGCAGAGGGTGATACAGTCAAAATACTGAGAGATGTACGAATATAAGGAAAAAACTTGCGAAAATTGCCATCAAAAAGGGGAATTTTTTTTGAAATGTTGAGTTAAGGCTCCGTTTCGACTCCAATATATTCATTTACCCATGAGATCTCTTGGGGTAAAATATCGAGCGAGTTGAACAGGAGGGTAATACATTTCGGAGAAATTAGTGAAATCTCCAATTCACCAAAGGGGTACCCCTTTCAGAAATCTTCGATTTCTCTAATATGTATTCGAGCAATGTTTAGATAGTGAATACTAAGGAATATGCGAGGGTCATCGAAATAAAATTTTTAGCCCTACGTCTTAGGGTTCGATGTATAAAATTTCATACAAATCCGAGGTGTGCAGAGGGTGATACAGTCAAAATACTGAGAGATGTACGAATATAAGGAAAAAACTTGCGAAAATTGCCATCAAAAAGGGGAATTTTTTTTGAAATGTTGAGTTAAGGCTCCGTTTCGACTCCAATATATTCATTTACCCATGAGATCTCTTGGGGTAAAATATCGAGCGAGTTGAACAGGAGGGTAATACATTTCGGAGAAATTAGTGAAATCTCCAATTCACCAAAGGGGTACCCCTTTCAGAAATCTTCGATTTCTCTAATATGAATTCGAGCAATGTTTAGATAGTGAATACTAAGGAATATGCGAGGGTCATCGAAAGAAAATTTTTAGCCCTACGTCTTAGGGTTCGATGTATAAAATTTCATACAAATCCGAGGTGTGCAGAGGGTGATACAGTCAAAATACTGAGAGATGTACGAATATAAGGAAAAAACTTGCGAAAATTGCCATCAAAAAGGGGAATTTTTTTTGAAATGTTGAGTTAAGGCTCCGTTTCGACTCCAATATATTCATTTACCCATGAGATCTCTTGGGGTAAAATATCGAGCGAGTTGAACAGGAGGGTAATACATTTCGGAGAAATTAGTGAAATCTCCAATTCACCAAAGGGGTACCCCTTTCAGAAATCTTCGATTTCTCTAATATGTATTCGAGCAATGTTTAGATAGTGAATACTAAGGAATATGCGAGGGTCATCGAAATAAAATTTTTAGCCCTACGTCTTAGGGTTCGATGTATAAAATTTCATACAAATCCGAGGTGTGCAGAGGGTGATACAGTCAAAATACTGAGAGATGTACGAATATAAGGAAAAAACTTGCGAAAATTGCCATCAAAAAGGGGAATTTTTTTTGAAATGTTGAGTTAAGGCTCCGTTTCGACTCCAATATATTCATTTACCCATGAGATCTCTTGGGGTAAAATATCGAGCGAGTTGAACAGGAGGGTAATACATTTCGGAGAAATTAGTGAAATCTCCAATTCACCAAAGGGGTACCCCTTTCAGAAATCTTCGATTTCTCTAATATGAATTCGAGCAATGTTTAGATAGTGAATACTAAGGAATATGCGAGGGTCATCGAAAGAAAATTTTTAGCCCTACGTCTTAGGGTTCGATGTATAAAATTTCATACAAATCCGAGGTGTGCAGAGGGTGATACAGTCAAAATACTGAGAGATGTACGAATATAAGGAAAAAACTTGCGAAAATTGCCATCAAAAAGGGGAATTTTTTTTTAAATGTTGAGTTAAGGCTCCGTTTCGACTCCAATATATTCATTTACCCATGATATCTCTTGGGGAAAAATATCGAGCGAGTTGAACACGAGGGTAATACATTTCGGAGAAATTAGTGAAATCTCCAATTCACCAAAGGGGTACCCCTTTCAGAAATCTTCAATTTCTCTAATATGAATTCGAGCAATATTTAGATAGCGAATACTAAGGAATATGCGAGGGTCAAGGGAACAAAAGTTGTAGCCCTATGTCTTAGGGTTCTATGTATAAAATTTCGTAAAAATCCGAGGTGTGCAGAGGGTGATACAGTCAAAATACTGAGAGATGTACGAATATAAGGAAAAAACTTGCGAAAATTGCCATCAAAAAGGGGAATTTTTTTTGAAATGTTGAGTTAAGGCTCCGTTTCGACTCCAATATATTCATTTACCCATGATATCTCTTGGGGAAAAATATCGAGCGAGTTGAACACGAGGGTAATACATTTCGGAGATATTAGTGAAATCTCCAATTCACCAAAGGGGTACCCCTTTCAGAAATCTTCAATTTCTCTAATATGAATTCGAGCAAAATTTAGATAGCGAATACTAAGGAATATGCGAGGGTCAAGGGAACAAAAGTTGTAGCCCTATGTCTTATGGTTCTATGTATAAAATTTCGTAAAAATCCGAGGTGTGCAGAGGGTGATACAGTCAAAATACTGAGAGATGTACGAATATAAGGAAAAAACTTGCGAAAATTGCCATCAAAAAGGGGAATTTTTTTTGAAATGTTGAGTTAAGGCACCGTTTCAACGCCAATATATTCATTTACCCATGATATCTCTTGGGGAAAAATATCGAGCGAGTTGAACACGAGGGTAATACATTTCGGAGAAATTAGTGAAATCTCCAATTCACCAAAGGGGTACCCCTTTCAGAAATCTTCGATTTCTCTAATATGGATTCGAGCAATGTTTAGATAGCGAATACTAAGGAATATGCGAGGGTCAAGGGAACAAAAGTTGTAGCCCTATGTCTTAGGGTTCTATGTATAAAATTTCGTAAAAATCCGAGGTGTGCAAAGGGTGATACAGTCAAAATACTGATAGATGTACGAATATAAGGAAAAAACTTGCGAAAATTGCCATCAAAAAGGGGAATTTTTTTTGAAATGTTGAGTTAAGGCTCCGTTTCGACTCCAATATATTCATTTACCCATGATATCTCTTGGGGAAAAATATCGAGCGAGTTGAACACGAGGGTAATACATTTCGGAGAAATTAGTGAAATCTCCAATTCACCAAAGGGGTACCCCTTTCAGAAATCTTCAATTTCTCTAATATGAATTCGAGTAATATTTAGATAGCAAATACTAAGGAATATGCGAGGGTCAAGGGAACAAAAGTTGTAGCCCTATGTCTTATGGTTCTATGTATAAAATTTCGTAAAAATCCGAGGTGTCCAGAGGGTGATACAGTCAAAATACTGAGAGATGTACGAATATAAGGAAAAAACTTGCGAAAATTGCCATCAAAAAGGGGAATTTTTTTTGAAATGTTGAGTTAAGGCACCGTTTCAACTCAAATATATTCATTTACCCATGATATCTCTTGGGGAAAAATATCGAGCGAGTTGAACACGAGGGTAATACATTTCGGAGAAATTAGTGAAATCTCCAATTCACCAAAGGGGTACCCCTTTCAGAAATCTTCGATTTCTCTAATATTGATTCGAGCAATGTTTAGATAGCGAATCCTAAGGAATATGCGAGGGTCAAGGGAACAAAAGTTGTAGCCCTATGTCTTAGGGTTCTATGTATAAAATTTCGTAAAAATCCGAGGTGTGCAAAGGGTGATACAGTCAAAATACTGAGAGATGTACGAATATAAGGAAAAAACTTGCGAAAATTGCCATCAAAAAGGGGAATTTTTTTTGAAATGTTGAGTTAAGGCTCCGTTTCGACTCCAATATATTCATTTACCCATGAGATCTCTTGGGGTAAAATATCGAGCGAGTTGAACAGGAGGGTAATACATTTCGGAGAAATTAGTGAAATCTCCAATTCACCAAAGGGGTACCCCTTTCAGAAATCTTCGATTTCTCTAATATGAATTCGAGCAATGTTTAGATAGTGAATACTAAGGAATATGCGAGGGTCATCGAAATAAAATTTTTAGCCCTACGTCTTAGGGTTCGATGTATAAAATTTCATACAAATCCGAGGTGTGCAGAGGGTGATACAGTCAAAATACTGAGAGATGTACGAATATAAGGAAAAAACTTGCGAAAATTGCCATCAAAAAGGGGAATTTTTTTTGAAATGTTGAGTTAAGGCTCCGTTTCGACTCCAATATATTCATTTACCCATGAGATCTCTTGGGGTAAAATATCGAGCGAGTTGAACAGGAGGGTAATACATTTCGGAGAAATTAGTGAAATCTCCAATTCACCAAAGGGGTACCCCTTTCAGAAATCTTCGATTTCTCTAATATGAATTCGAGCAATGTTTAGATAGTGAATACTAAGGAATATGCGAGGGTCATCGAAAGAAAATTTTTAGCCCTACGTCTTGGGGTTCGATGTATAAAATTTCATACAAATCCGAGGTGTGCAGAGGGTGATACAGTCAAAATACTGAGAGATGTACGAATATAAGGAAAAAACTTGCGAAAATTGCCATCAAAAAGGGGAATTTTTTTTTAAATGTTGAGTTAAGGCTCCGTTTCGACTCCAATATATTCATTTACCCATGATATCTCTTGGGGAAAAATATCGAGCGAGTTGAACACGAGGGTAATACATTTCGGAGAAATTAGTGAAATCTCCAATTCACCAAAGGGGTACCCCTTTCAGAAATCTTCAATTTCTCTAATATGAATTCGAGCAATATTTAGATAGCGAATACTAAGGAATATGCGAGGGTCAAGGGAACAAAAGTTGTAGCCCTATGTCTTAGGGTTCTATGTATAAAATTTCGTAAAAATCCGAGGTGTGCAGAGGGTGATACAGTCAAAATACTGAGAGATGTACGAATATAAGGAAAAAACTTGCGAAAATTGCCATCAAAAAGGGGAATTTTTTTTGAAATGTTGAGTTAAGGCACCGTTTCAACTCCAATATATTCATTTACCCATGATATCTCTTGGGGAAAAATATCGAGCGAGTTGAACACGAGGGTAATACATTTCGGAGAAATTAGTGAAATCTCCAATTCACCAAAGGGGTACCCCTTTCAGAAATCTTCGATTTCTCTAATATGGATTCGAGCAATGTTTAGATAGCGAATACTAAGGAATATGCGAGGGTCAAGGGAACAAAAGTTGTAGCCCTATGTCTTAGGGTTCTATGTATAAAATTTCGTAAAAATCCGAGGTGTGCAAAGGGTGATACAGTCAAAATACTGAGAGATGTACGAATATAAGGAAAAAACTTGCGAAAATTGCCATCAAAAAGGGGAATTTTTTTTGAAATGTTGAGTTAAGGCTCCGTTTCGACTCCAATATATTCATTTACCCATGATATCTCTTGGGGAAAAATATCGAGCGAGTTGAACACGAGGGTAATACATTTCGGAGAAATTAGTGAAATCTCCAATTCACCAAAGGGGTACCCCTTTCAGAAATCTTCAATTTCTCTAATATGAATTCGAGCAATATTTAGATAGCGAATACTAAGGAATATGCGAGGGTCAAGGGAACAAAAGTTGTAGCCCTATGTCTTATGGTTCTATGTATAAAATTTCGTAAAAATCCGAGGTGTCCAGAGGGTGATACAGTCAAAATACTGATAGATGTACGAATATAAGGAAAAAACTTGCGAAAATTGCCATCAAAAAGGGGAATTTTTTTTGAAATGTTGAGTTAAGGCTCCGTTTCGACTCCAATATATTCATTTACCCATGATATCTCTTGGGGAAAAATATCGAGCGAGTTGAACACGAGGGTAATACATTTCGGAGAAATTAGTGAAATCTCCAATTCACCAAAGGGGTACCCCTTTCAGAAATCTTCAATTTCTCTAATATGAATTCGAGTAATATTTAGATAGCAAATACTAAGGAATATGCGAGGGTCAAGGGAACAAAAGTTGTAGCCCTATGTCTTATGGTTCTATGTATAAAATTTCGTAAAAATCCGAGGTGTCCAGAGGGTGATACAGTCAAAATACTGAGAGATGTACGAATATAAGGAAAAAACTTGCGAAAATTGCCATCAAAAAGGGGAATTTTTTTTGAAATGTTGAGTTAAGGCACCGTTTCAACTCAAATATATTCATTTACCCATGATATCTCTTGGGGAAAAATATCGAGCGAGTTGAACACGAGGGTAATACATTTCGGAGAAATTAGTGAAATCTCCAATTCACCAAAGGGGTACCCCTTTCAGAAATCTTCGATTTCTCTAATATTGATTCGAGCAATGTTTAGATAGCGAATCCTAAGGAATATGCGAGGGTCAAGGGAACAAAAGTTGTAGCCCTATGTCTTAGGGTTCTATGTATAAAATTTCGTAAAAATCCGAGGTGTGCAAAGGGTGATACAGTCAAAATACTGAGAGATGTACGAATATAAGGAAAAAACTTGCGAAAATTGCCATCAAAAAGGGGAATTTTTTTTGAAATGTTGAGTTAAGGCTCCGTTTCGACTCCAATATATTCATTTACCCATGAGATCTCTTGGGGTAAAATATCGAGCGAGTTGAACAGGAGGGTAATACATTTCGGAGAAATTAGTGAAATCTCCAATTCACCAAAGGGGTACCCCTTTCAGAAATCTTCGATTTCTCTAATATGAATTCGAGCAATGTTTAGATAGTGAATACTAAGGAATATGCGAGGGTCATCGAAATAAAATTTTTAGCCCTACGTCTTAGGGTTCGATGTATAAAATTTCATACAAATCCGAGGTGTGCAGAGGGTGATACAGTCAAAATACTGAGAGATGTACGAATATAAGGAAAAAACTTGCGAAAATTGCCATCAAAAAGGGGAATTTTTTTTGAAATGTTGAGTTAAGGCTCCGTTTCGACTCCAATATATTCATTTACCCATGAGATCTCTTGGGGTAAAATATCGAGCGAGTTGAACAGGAGGGTAATACATTTCGGAGAAATTAGTGAAATCTCCAATTCACCAAAGGGGTACCCCTTTCAGAAATCTTCGATTTCTCTAATATGAATTCGAGCAATGTTTAGATAGTGAATACTAAGGAATATGCGAGGGTCATCGAAAGAAAATTTTTAGCCCTACGTCTTGGGGTTCGATGTATAAAATTTCATACAAATCCGAGGTGTGCAGAGGGTGATACAGTCAAAATACTGAGAGATGTACGAATATAAGGAAAAAACTTGCGAAAATTGCCATCAAAAAGGGGAATTTTTTTTTAAATGTTGAGTTAAGGCTCCGTTTCGACTCCAATATATTCATTTACCCATGATATCTCTTGGGGAAAAATATCGAGCGAGTTGAACACGAGGGTAATACATTTCGGAGAAATTAGTGAAATCTCCAATTCACCAAAGGGGTACCCCTTTCAGAAATCTTCAATTTCTCTAATATGAATTCGAGCAATATTTAGATAGCGAATACTAAGGAATATGCGAGGGTCAAGGGAACAAAAGTTGTAGCCCTATGTCTTAGGGTTCTATGTATAAAATTTCGTAAAAATCCGAGGTGTGCAGAGGGTGATACAGTCAAAATACTGAGAGATGTACGAATATAAGGAAAAAACTTGCGAAAATTGCCATCAAAAAGGGGAATTTTTTTTGAAATGTTGAGTTAAGGCACCGTTTCAACTCCAATATATTCATTTACCCATGATATCTCTTGGGGAAAAATATCGAGCGAGTTGAACACGAGGGTAATACATTTCGGAGAAATTAGTGAAATCTCCAATTCACCAAAGGGGTACCCCTTTCAGAAATCTTCGATTTCTCTAATATGGATTCGAGCAATGTTTAGATAGCGAATACTAAGGAATATGCGAGGGTCAAGGGAACAAAAGTTGTAGCCCTATGTCTTAGGGTTCTATGTATAAAATTTCGTAAAAATCCGAGGTGTGCAAAGGGTGATACAGTCAAAATACTGAGAGATGTACGAATATAAGGAAAAAACTTGCGAAAATTGCCATCAAAAAGGGGAATTTTTTTTGAAATGTTGAGTTAAGGCTCCGTTTCGACTCCAATATATTCATTTACCCATGATATCTCTTGGGGAAAAATATCGAGCGAGTTGAACACGAGGGTAATACATTTCGGAGAAATTAGTGAAATCTCCAATTCACCAAAGGGGTACCCCTTTCAGAAATCTTCAATTTCTCTAATATGAATTCGAGCAATATTTAGATAGCGAATACTAAGGAATATGCGAGGGTCAAGGGAACAAAAGTTGTAGCCCTATGTCTTATGGTTCTATGTATAAAATTTCGTAAAAATCCGAGGTGTCCAGAGGGTGATACAGTCAAAATACTGAGAGATGTACGAATATAAGGAAAAAACTTGCGAAAATTGCCATCAAAAAGGGGAATTTTTTTTGAAATGTTGAGTTAAGGCACCGTTTCAACTCAAATATATTCATTTACCCATGATATCTCTTGGGGAAAAATATCGAGCGAGTTGAACACGAGGGTAATACATTTCGGAGAAATTAGTGAAATCTCCAATTCACCAAAGGGGTACCCCTTTCAGAAATCTTCGATTTCTCTAATATGGATTCGAGCAATGTTTAGATAGCGAATACTAAGGAATATGCGAGGGTCAAGGGAACAAAAGTTGTAGCCCTATGTCTTAGGGTTCTATGTATAAAATTTCGTAAAAATCCGAGGTGTACAAAGGGTGATACAGTCAAAATACTGAGAGATGTACGAATATAAGGAAAAAACTTGCGAAAATTGCCATCAAAAAGGGGAATTTTTTTTGAAATGTTGAGTTAAGGCTCCGTTTCGACTCCAATATATTCATTTACCCATGAGATCTCTTGGGGTAAAATATCGAGCGAGTTGAACAGGAGGGTAATACATTTCGGAGAAATTAGTGAAATCTCCAATTCACCAAAGGGGTACCCCTTTCAGAAATCTTCGATTTCTCTAATATGAATTCGAGCAATGTTTAGATAGTGAATACTAAGGAATATACGAGGGTCATCGAAATAAAATTTTTAGCCCTACGTCTTAGTGTTCGATGTATAAAATTTCATACAAATCCGAGGTGTGCAGAGGGTGATACAGTCAAAATACTGAGAGATGTACGAATATAAGGAAAAAACTTGCGAAAATTGCCATCAAAAAGGGGAATTTTTTTTGAAATGTTGAGTTAAGGCTCCGTTTCGACTCCAATATATTCATTTACCCATGAGATCTCTTGGGGTAAAATATCGAGCGAGTTGAACAGGAGGGTAATACATTTCGGAGAAATTAGTGAAATCTCCAATTCACCAAAGGGGTACCCCTTTCAGAAATCTTCGATTTCTCTAATATGAATTCGAGCAATGTTTAGATAGTGAATACTAAGGAATATGCGAGGGTCATCGAAAGAAAAATTTTAGCCCTACGTCTTAGGGTTCGATGTATAAAATTTCATACAAATCCGAGGTGTGCAGAGGGTGATACAGTCAAAATACTGAGAGATGTACGAATATAAGGAAAAAACTTGCGAAAATTGCCATCAAAAAGGGGAATTTTTTTTTAAATGTTGAGTTAAGGCTCCGTTTCGACTCCAATATATTCATTTACCCATGATATCTCTTGGGGAAAAATATCGAGCGAGTTGAACACGAGGGTAATACATTTCGGAGAAATTAGTGAAATCTCCAATTCACCAAAGGGGTACCCCTTTCAGAAATATTCAATTTCTCTAATATGAATTCGAGCAATATTTAGATAGCGAATACTAAGGAATATGCGAGGGTCAAGGGAACAAAAGTTGTAGCCCTATGTCTTAGGGTTCTATGTATAAAATTTCGTAAAAATCCGAGGTGTGCAGAGGGTGATACAGTCAAAATACTGAGAGATGTACGAATATAAGGAAAAAACTTGCGAAAATTGCCATCAAAAAGGGGAATTTTTTTTGAAATGTTGAGTTAAGGCTCCGTTTCGACTCCAATATATTCATTTACCCATGATATCTCTTGGGGAAAAATATCGAGCGAGTTGAACACGAGGGTAATACATTTCGGAGATATTAGTGAAATCTCCAATTCACCAAAGGGGTACCCCTTTCAGAAATCTTCAATTTCTCTAATATGAATTCGAGCAAAATTTAGATAGCGAATACTAAGGAATATGCGAGGGTCAAGGGAACAAAAGTTGTAGCCCTATGTCTTATGGTTCTATGTATAAAATTTCGTAAAAATCCGAGGTGTGCAGAGGGTGATACAGTCAAAATACTGAGAGATGTACGAATATAAGGAAAAAACTTGCGAAAATTGCCATCAAAAAGGGAAATTTTTTTTGAAATGTTGAGTTAAGGCACCGTTTCAACTCCAATATATTCATTTACCCATGATATCTCTTGGGGAAAAATATCGAGCGAGTTGAACACGAGGGTAATACATTTCGGAGAAATTAGTGAAATCTCCAATTCACCAAAGGGGTACCCCTTTCAGAAATCTTCGATTTCTCTAATATGGATTCGAGCAATGTTTAGATAGCGAATACTAAGGAATATGCGAGGGTCATGGGAACAAAAGTTGTAGCCCTATGTCTTAGGGTTCTATGTATAAAATTTTGTAAAAATCCGAGGTGTGCAGAGGGTGATACAGTCAAAATACTGAGAGATGTACGAATATAAGGAAAAAACTTGCGAAAATTGCCATCAAAAAGGGGAATTTTTTTTGAAATGTTGAGTTAAGGCTCCGTTTCGACTCCAATATATTCATTTACCCATGAGATCTCTTGGGGTAAAATATCGAGCGAGTTGAACAGGAGGGTAATACATTTCGGAGAAATTAGTGAAATCTCCAATTCACCAAAGGGGTACCCCTTTCAGAAATCTTTGATTTCTCTAATATGAATTCGAGCAATGTTTAGATAGTGAATACTAAGGAATATACGAGGGTCATCGAAATAAAATTTTTAGCCCTACGTCTTAGTGTTCGATGTATAAAATTTCATACAAATCCGAGGTGTGCAGAGGGTGATACAGTCAAAATACTGAGAGATGTACGAATATAAGGAAAAAACTTGCGAAAATTGCCATCAAAAAGGGGAATTTTTTTTGAAATGTTGAGTTAAGGCTCCGTTTCGACTCCAATATATTCATTTACCCATGAGATCTCTTGGGGTAAAATATCGAGCGAGTTGAACAGGAGGGTAATACATTTCGGAGAAATTAGTGAAATCTCCAATTCACCAAAGGGGTACCCCTTTCAGAAATCTTCGATTTCTCTAATATGAATTCGAGCAATGTTTAGATAGTGAATACTAAGGAATATGCGAGGGTCATCGAAAGAAAATTTTTAGCCCTACGTCTTAGGGTTCGATGTATAAAATTTCATACAAATCCGAGGTGTGCAGAGGGTGATACAGTCAAAATACTGAGAGATGTACGAATATAAGGAAAAAACTTGCGAAAATTGCCATCAAAAAGGGGAATTTTTCTTTAAATGTTGAGTTAAGGCTCCGTTTCGACTCCAATATATTCATTTACCCATGATATCTCTTGGGGAAAAATATCGAGCGAGTTGAACACGAGGGTAATACATTTCGGAGAAATTAGTGAAATCTCCAATTCACCAAAGGGGTACCCCTTTCAGAAATATTCAATTTCTCTAATATGAATTCGAGCAATATTTAGATAGCGAATACTAAGGAATATGCGAGGGTCAAGGGAACAAAAGTTGTAGCCCTATGTCTTAGGGTTCTATGTATAAAATTTCGTAAAAATCCGAGGTGTGCAGAGGGTGATACAGTCAAAATACTGAGAGATGTACGAATATAAGGAAAAAACTTGCGAAAATTGCCATCAAAAAGGGGAATTTTTTTTGAAATGTTGAGTTAAGGCTCCGTTTCGACTCCAATATATTCATTTACCCATGATATCTCTTGGGGAAAAATATCGAGCGAGTTGAACACGAGGGTAATACATTTCGGAGATATTAGTGAAATCTCCAATTCACCAAAGGGGTACCCCTTTCAGAAATCTTCAATTTCTCTAATATGAATTCGAGCAAAATTTAGATAGCGAATACTAACGAATATGCGAGGGTCAAGGGAACAAAAGTTGTAGCCCTATGTCTTATGGTTCTATGTATAAAATTTCGTAAAAATCCGAGGTGTGCAGAGGGTGATACAGTCAAAATACTGAGAGATGTACGAATATAAGGAAAAAACTTGCGAAAATTGCCATCAAAAAGGGAAATTTTTTTTGAAATGTTGAGTTAAGGCACCGTTTCAACTCCAATATATTCATTTACCCATGATATCTCTTGGGGAAAAATATCGAGCGAGTTGAACACGAGGGTAATACATTTCGGAGAAATTAGTGAAATCTCCAATTCACCAAAGGGGTACCCCTTTCAGAAATCTTCGATTTCTCTAATATGGATTCGAGCAATGTTTAGATAGCGAATACTAAGGAATATGCGAGGGTCATGGGAACAAAAGTTGTAGCCCTATGTCTTAGGGTTCTATGTATAAAATTTTGTAAAAATCCGAGGTGTGCAGAGGGTGATACAGTCAAAATACTGAGAGATGTACGAATATAAGGAAAAATCTTGCGAAAATTGCCATCAAAAAGGGGAATTTTTTTTGAAATGTTGAGTTAAGGCTCCGTTTCGACTCCAATATATTCATTTACCCATGAGATCTCTTGGGGTAAAATATCGAGCGAGTTGAACAGGAGGGTAATACATTTCGGAGAAATTAGTGAAATCTCCAATTCACCAAAGGGGTACCCCTTTCAGAAATCTTCGATTTCTCTAATATGAATTCGAGCAATGTTTAGATAGTGAATACTAAGGAATATGCGAGGGTCATCGAAATAAAATTTTTAGCCCTACGTCTTAGGGTTCGATGTATAAAATTTCATACAAATCCGAGGTGTGCAGAGGGTGATACAGTCAAAATACTGAGAGATGTACGAATATAAGGAAAAAACTTGCGAAAATTGCCATCAAAAAGGGGAATTTTTTTTGAAATGTTGAGTTAAGGCTCCGTTTCGACTCCAATATATTCATTTACCCATGATATCTCTTGGGGAAAAATATCGAGCGAGTTGAACACGAGGGTAATACATTTCGGAGAAATTAGTGAAATCTCCAATTCACCAAAGGGGTACCCCTTTCAGAAATCTTCAATTTCTCTAATATGAATTCGAGCAATATTTAGATAGCGAATACTAAGGAATATGCGAGGGTCAAGGGAACAAAAGTTGTAGCCCTATGTCCTAGGGTTCTATGTATAAAATTTCGTAAAAATCCGAGGTGTGCAAAGGGTGATACAGTCAAAATACTGAGAGATGTACGAATATAAGGAAAAAACTTGCGAAAATTGCCATCAAAAAGGGGAATTTTTTTTGAAATGTTGAGTTAAGGCTCCGTTTCGACTCCAATATATTCATTTACCCATGAGATCTCTTGGGGTAAAATATCGAGCGAGTTGAACAGGAGGGTAATACATTTCGGAGAAATTAGTGAAATCTCCAATTCACCAAAGGGGTACCCCTTTCAGAAATCTTCGATTTCTCTAATATGAATTCGAGCAATGTTTAGATAGTGAATACTAAGGAATATGCGAGGGTCATCGAAATAAAATTTTTAGCCCTACGTCTTAGGGTTCGATGTATAAAATTTCATACAAATCCGAGGTGTGCAGAGGGTGATACAGTCAAAATACTGAGAGATGTACGAATATAAGGAAAAAACTTGCGAAAATTGCCATCAAAAAGGGGAATTTTTTTTGAAATGTTGAGTTAAGGCTCCGTTTCGACTCCAATATATTCATTTACCCATGAGATCTCTTGGGGTAAAATATCGAGCGAGTTGAACAGGAGGGTAATACATTTCGGAGAAATTAGTGAAATCTCCAATTCACCAAAGGGGTACCCCTTTCAGAAATCTTCGATTTCTCTAATATGAATTCGAGCAATGTTTAGATAGTGAATACTAAGGAATATGCGAGGGTCATCGAAAGAAAATTTTTAGCCCTACGTCTTAGGGTTCGATGTATAAAATTTCATACAAATCCGAGGTGTGCAGAGGGTGATACAGTCAAAATACTGAGAGATGAACGAATATAAGGAAAAAACTTGCGAAAATTGCCATCAAAAAGGGGAATTTTTTTTTAAATGTTGAGTTAAGGCTCCGTTTCGACTCCAATATATTCATTTACCCATGATATCTCTTGGGGAAAAATATCGAGCGAGTTGAACACGAGGGAAATACATTTCGGAGAAATTAGTGAAATCTCCAATTCACCAAAGGGGTACCCCTTTCAGAAATCTTCAATTTCTCTAATATGAATTCGAGCAATATTTAGATAGCGAATACTAAGGAATATGCGAGGGTCAAGGGAACAAAAGTTGTAGCCCTATGTCTTAGGGTTCTATGTATAAAATTTCGTAAAAATCCGAGGTGTGCAAAGGGTGATACAGTCAAAATACTGAGAGATGTACGAATATAAGGAAAAAACTTGCGAAAATTGCCATCAAAAAGGGGAATTTTTTTTGAAATGTTGAGTTAAGGCTCCGTTTCGACTCCAATATATTCATTTACCCATGAGATCTCTTGGGGTAAAATATCGAGCGAGTTGAACAGGAGGGTAATACATTTCGGATAAATTAGTGAAATCTCCAATTCACCAAAGGGGTACCCCTTTCAGAAATCTTCGATTTCTCTAATATGAATTCGAGCAATGTTTAGATAGTGAATACTAAGGAATATGCGAGGGTCATCGAAATAAAATTTTTAGCCCTACGTCTTAGGGTTCGATGTATAAAATTTCATACAAATCCGAGGTGTGCAGAGGGTGATACAGTCAAAATACTGAGAGATGTACGAATATAAGGAAAAAACTTGCGAAAATTGCCATCAAAAAGGGGAATTTTTTTTGAAATGTTGAGTTAAGGCTCCGTTTCGACTCCAATATATTCATTTACCCATGAGATCTCTTGGGGTAAAATATCGAGCGAGTTGAACAGGAGGGTAATACATTTCGGAGAAATTAGTGAAATCTCCAATTCACCAAAGGGGTACCCCTTTCAGAAATCTTCGATTTCTCTAATATGAATTCGAGCAATGTTTAGATAGTGAATACTAAGGAATATGCGAGGGTCATCGAAATAAAATTTTTAGCCCTACGTCTTAGGGTTCGATGTATAAAATATCATACAAATCCGAGGTGTGCAGAGGGTGATACAGTCAAAATACTGAGAGATGTACGAATATAAGGAAAAAACTTGCGAAAATTGCCATCAAAAAGGGGAATTTTTTTTGAAATGTTGAGTTAAGGCTCCGTTTCGACTCCAATATATTCATTTACCCATGAGATCTCTTGGGGTAAAATATCGAGCGAGTTGAACAGGAGGGTAATACATTTCGGAGAAATTAGTGAAATCTCCAATTCACCAAAGGGGTACCCCTTTCAGAAATCTTCGATTTCTCTAATATGAATTCGAGCAATGTTTAGATAGTGAATACTAAGGAATATGCGAGGGTCATCGAAAGAAAATTTTTAGCCCTACGTCTTAGGGTTCGATGTATAAAATTTCATACAAATCCGAGGTGTGCAGAGGGTGATACAGTCAAAATACTGAGAGATGAACGAATATAAGGAAAAAACTTGCGAAAATTGCCATCAAAAAGGGGAATTTTTTTTTAAATGTTGAGTTAAGGCTCCGTTTCGACTCCAATATATTCATTTACCCATGATATCTCTTGGGGAAAAATATCGAGCGAGTTGAACACGAGGGAAATACATTTCGGAGAAATTAGTGAAATCTCCAATTCACCAAAGGGGTACCCCTTTCAGAAATCTTCAATTTCTCTAATATGAATTCGAGCAATATTTAGATAGCGAATACTAAGGAATATGCGAGGGTCAAGGGAACAAAAGTTGTAGCCCTATGTCTTAGGGTTCTATGTATAAAATTTCGTAAAAATCCGAGGTGTGCAAAGGGTGATACAGTCAAAATACTGAGAGATGTACGAATATAAGGAAAAAACTTGCGAAAATTGCCATCAAAAAGGGGAATTTTTTTTGAAATGTTGAGTTAAGGCTCCGTTTCGACTCCAATATATTCATTTACCCATGAGATCTCTTGGGGTAAAATATCGAGCGAGTTGAACAGGAGGGTAATACATTTCGGATAAATTAGTGAAATCTCCAATTCACCAAAGGGGTACCCCTTTCAGAAATCTTCGATTTCTCTAATATGAATTCGAGCAATGTTTAGATAGTGAATACTAAGGAATATGCGAGGGTCATCGAAATAAAATTTTTAGCCCTACGTCTTAGGGTTCGATGTATAAAATTTCATACAAATCCGAGGTGTGCAGAGGGTGATACAGTCAAAATACTGAGAGATGAACGAATATAAGGAAAAAACTTGCGAAAATTGCCATCAAAAAGGGGAATTTTTTTTTAAATGTTGAGTTAAGGCTCCGTTTCGACTCCAATATATTCATTTACCCATGATATCTCTTGGGGAAAAATATCGAGCGAGTTGAACACGAGGGAAATACATTTCGGAGAAATTAGTGAAATCTCCAATTCACCAAAGGGGTACCCCTTTCAGAAATCTTCAATTTCTCTAATATGAATTCGAGCAATATTTAGATAGCGAATACTAAGGAATATGCGAGGGTCAAGGGAACAAAAGTTGTAGCCCTATGTCTTAGGGTTCTATGTATAAAATTTCGTAAAAATCCGAGGTGTGCAAAGGGTGATACAGTCAAAATACTGAGAGATGTACGAATATAAGGAAAAAACTTGCGAAAATTGCCATCAAAAAGGGGAATTTTTTTTGAAATGTTGAGTTAAGGCTCCGTTTCGACTCCAATATATTCATTTACCCATGATATCTCTTGGGGAAAAATATCGAGCGAGTTGAACACGAGGGTAATACATTTCGGAGATATTAGTGAAATCTCCAATTCACCAAAGGGGTACCCCTTTCAGAAATCTTCAATTTCTCTAATATGAATTCGAGCAAAATTTAGATAGCGAATACTAAGGAATATGCGAGGGTCAAGGGAACAAAAGTTGTAGCCCTATGTCTTATGGTTCTATGTATAAAATTTCGTAAAAATCCGAGGTGTGCAGAGGGTGATACAGTCAAAATACTGAGAGATGTACGAATATAAGGAAAAAACTTGCGAAAATTGCCATCAAAAAGGGGAATTTTTTTTGAAATGTTGAGTTAAGGCTCCGTTTCGACTCCAATATATTCATTTACCCATGAGATCTCTTGGGGTAAAATATCGAGCGAGTTGAACAGGAGGGTAATACATTTCGGAGAAATTAGTGAAATCTCCCATTCACCAAAGGGGTACCCCTTTCAGAAATCTTCGATTTCTCTAATATGAATTCGAGCAATGTTTAGATAGTGAATACTAAGGAATATGCGAGGGTCATCGAAATAAAATTTTTAGCCCTACGTCTTAGGGTTCGATGTATAAAATATCATACAAATCCGAGGTGTGCAGAGGGTGATACAGTCAAAATACTGAGAGATGTACGAATATAAGGAAAAAACTTGCGAAAATTGCCATCAAAAAGGGGAATTTTTTTTGAAATGTTGAGTTAAGGCTCCGTTTCGACTCCAATATATTCATTTACCCATGAGATCTCTTGGGGTAAAATATCGAGCGAGTTGAACAGGAGGGTAATACATTTCGGAGAAATTAGTGAAATCTCCAATTCACCAAAGGGGTACCCCTTTCAGAAATCTTCGATTTCTCTAATATGAATTCGAGCAATGTTTAGATAGTGAATACTAAGGAATATGCGAGGGTCATCGAAAGAAAATTTTTAGCCCTACGTCTTAGGGTTCGATGTATAAAATTTCATACAAATCCGAGGTGTGCAGAGGGTGATACAGTCAAAATACTGAGAGATGAACGAATATAAGGAAAAAACTTGCGAAAATTGCCATCAAAAAGGGGAATTTTTTTTTAAATGTTGAGTTAAGGCTCCGTTTCGACTCCAATATATTCATTTACCCATGATATCTCTTGGGGAAAAATATCGAGCGAGTTGAACACGAGGGAAATACATTTCGGAGAAATTAGTGAAATCTCCAATTCACCAAAGGGGTACCCCTTTCAGAAATCTTCAATTTCTCTAATATGAATTCGAGCAATATTTAGATAGCGAATACTAAGGAATATGCGAGGGTCAAGGGAACAAAAGTTGTAGCCCTATGTCTTAGGGTTCTATGTATAAAATTTCGTAAAAATCCGAGGTGTGCAAAGGGTGATACAGTCAAAATACTGAGAGATGTACGAATATAAGGAAAAAACTTGCGAAAATTGCCATCAAAAAGGGGAATTTTTTTTGAAATGTTGAGTTAAGGCTCCGTTTCGACTCCAATATATTCATTTACCCATGAGATCTCTTGGGGTAAAATATCGAGCGAGTTGAACAGGAGGGTAATACATTTCGGATAAATTAGTGAAATCTCCAATTCACCAAAGGGGTACCCCTTTCAGAAATCTTCGATTTCTCTAATATGAATTCGAGCAATGTTTAGATAGTGAATACTAAGGAATATGCGAGGGTCATCGAAATAAAATTTTTAGCCCTACGTCTTAGGGTTCGATGTATAAAATTTCATACAAATCCGAGGTGTGCAGAGGGTGATACAGTCAAAATACTGAGAGATGTACGAATATAAGGAAAAAACTTGCGAAAATTGCCATCAAAAAGGGGAATTTTTTTTGAAATGTTGAGTTAAGGCTCCGTTTCGACTCCAATATATTCATTTACCCATGAGATCTCTTGGGGTAAAATATCGAGCGAGTTGAACAGGAGGGTAATACATTTCGGAGAAATTAGTGAAATCTCCAATTCACCAAAGGGGTACCCCTTTCAGAAATCTTCGATTTCTCTAATATGAATTCGAGCAATGTTTAGATAGTGAATACTAAGGAATATGCGAGGGTCATCGAAAGAAAATTTTTAGCCCTACGTCTTAGGGTTCGATGTATAAAATTTCATACAAATCCGAGGTGTGCAGAGGGTGATACAGTCAAAATACTGAGAGATGTACGAATATAAGGAAAAAACTTGCGAAAATTGCCATCAAAAAGGGGAATTTTTTTTTAAATGTTGAGTTAAGGCTCCGTTTCGACTCCAATATATTCATTTACCCATGATATCTCTTGGGGAAAAATATCGAGCGAGTTGAACACGAGGGTAATACATTTCGGAGAAATTAGTGAAATCTCCAATTCACCAAAGGGGTACCCCTTTCAGAAATATTCAATTTCTCTAATATGAATTCGAGCAATATTTAGATAGCGAATACTAAGGAATATGCGAGGGTCAAGGGAACAAAAGTTGTTGCCCTATGTCTTAGGGTTCTATGTATAAAATTTCGTAAAAATCCGAGGTGTGCAGAGGGTGATACAGTCAAAATACTGAGAGATGTACGAATATAAGGAAAAAACTTGCGAAAATTGCCATCAAAAAGGGGAATTTTTTTTGAAATGTTGAGTTAAGGCTCCGTTTCGACTCCAATATATTCATTTACCCATGATATCTCTTGGGGAAAAATATCGAGCGAGTTGAACACGAGGGTAATACATTTCGGAGATATTAGTGAAATCTCCAATTCACCAAAGGGGTACCCCTTTCAGAAATCTTCAATTTCTCTAATATGAATTCGAGCAAAATTTAGATAGCGAATACTAAGGAATATGCGAGGGTCAAGGGAACAAAAGTTGTAGCCCTATGTCTTATGGTTCTATGTATAAAATTTCGTAAAAATCCGAGGTGTGCAGAGGGTGATACAGTCAAAATACTGAGAGATGTACGAATATAAGGAAAAAACTTGCGAAAATTGCCATCAAAAAGGGGAATTTTTTTTGAAATGTTGAGTTAAGGCTCCGTTTCGACTCCAATATATTCATTTACCCATGAGATCTCTTGGGGTAAAATATCGAGCGAGTTGAACAGGAGGGTAATACGTTTCGGAGAAATTAGTGAAATCTCCAATTCACCAAAGGGGTACCCCTTTCAGAAATCTTCGATTTCTCTAATATGAATTCGAGCAATGTTTAGATAGTGAATACTAAGGAATATGCGAGGGTCATCGAAAGAAAATTTTTAGCCCTACGTCTTAGGGTTCGATGTATAAAATTTCATACAAATCTGAGGTGTGCAGAGGGTGATACAGTCAAAATACTGAGAGATGAACGAATATAAGGAAAAAACTTGCGAAAATTGCCATCAAAAAGGGGAATTTTTTTTTAAATGTTGAGTTAAGGCTCCGTTTCGACTCCAATATATTCATTTACCCATGATATCTCTTGGGGAAAAATATCGAGCGAGTTGAACACGAGGGAAATACATTTCGGAGAAATTAGTGAAATCTCCAATTCACCAAAGGGGTACCCCTTTCAGAAATCTTCAATTTCTCTAATATGAATTCGAGCAATATTTAGATAGCGAATACTAAGGAATATGCGAGGGTCAAGGGAACAAAAGTTGTAGCCCTATGTCTTAGGGTTCTATGTATAAAATTTCGTAAAAATCCGAGGTGTGCAAAGGGTGATACAGTCAAAATACTGAGAGATGTACGAATATAAGGAAAAAACTTGCGAAAATTGCCATCAAAAAGGGGAATTTTTTTTGAAATGTTGAGTTAAGGCTCCGTTTCGACTCCAATATATTCATTTACCCATGAGATCTCTTGGGGTAAAATATCGAGCGAGTTGAACAGGAGGGTAATACATTTCGGTGAAATTAGTGAAATCTCCAATTCACCAAAGGGGTACCCCTTTCAGAAATCTTCGATTTCTCTAATATGAATTCGAGCAATGTTTAGATAGTGAATACTAAGGAATATGCGAGGGTCATCGAAATAAAATTTTTAGCCCTACGTCTTAGGGTTCGATGTATAAAATTTCATACAAATCCGAGGTGTGCAGAGGGTGATACAGTCAAAATACTGAGAGATGTACGAATATAAGGAAAAAACTTGCGAAAATTGCCATCAAAAAGGGGAATTTTTTTTGAAATGTTGAGTTAAGGCTCCGTTTCGACTCCAATATATTCATTTACCCATGAGATCTCTTGGGGTAAAATATCGAGCGAGTTGAACAGGAGGGTAATACATTTCGGAGAAATTAGTGAAATCTCCAATTCACCAAAGGGGTACCCCTTTCAGAAATCTTCGATTTCTCTAATATGAATTCGAGCAATGTTTAGATAGTGAATACTAAGGAATATGCGAGGGTCATCGAAAGAAAATTTTTAGCCCTACGTCTTAGGGTTCGATGTATAAAATTTCATACAAATCCGAGGTGTGCAGAGGGTGATACAGTCAAAATACTGAGAGATGTACGAATATAAGGAAAAAACTTGCGAAAATTGCCATCAAAAAGGGGAATTTTTTTTTAAATGTTGAGTTAAGGCTCCGTTTCGACTCCAATATATTCATTTACCCATGATATCTCTTGGGGAAAAATATCGAGCGAGTTGAACACGAGGGTAATACATTTCGGAGAAATTAGTGAAATCTCCAATTCACCAAAGGGGTACCCCTTTCAGAAATATTCAATTTCTCTAATATGAATTCGAGCAATATTTAGATAGCGAATACTAAGGAATATGCGAGGGTCAAGGGAACAAAAGTTGTAGCCCTATGTCTTAGGGTTCTATGTATAAAATTTCGTAAAAATCCGAGGTGTGCAGAGGGTGATACAGTCAAAATACTGAGAGATGTACGAATATAAGGAAAAAACTTGCGAAAATTGCCATCAAAAAGGGGAATTTTTTTTGAAATGTTGAGTTAAGGCTCCGTTTCGACTCCAATATATTCATTTACCCATGATATCTCTTGGGGAAAAATATCGAGCGAGTTGAACACGAGGGTAATACATTTCGGAGATATTAGTGAAATCTCCAATTCACCAAAGGGGTACCCCTTTCAGAAATCTTCAATTTCTCTAATATGAATTCGAGCAAAATTTAGATAGCGAATACTAAGGAATATGCGAGGGTCAAGGGAACAAAAGTTGTAGCCCTATGTCTTATGGTTCTATGTATAAAATTTCGTAAAAATCCGAGGTGTGCAGAGGGTGATACAGTCAAAATACTGAGAGATGTACGAATATAAGGAAAAAACTTGCGAAAATTGCCATCAAAAAGGGGAATTTTTTTTGAAATGTTGAGTTAAGGCTCCGTTTCGACTCCAATATATTCATTTACCCATGATATCTCTTGGGGAAAAATATCGAGCGAGTTGAACACGAGGGTAATACATTTCGGAGAAATTAGTGAAATCTCCAATTCACCAAAGGGGTACCCCTTTCAGAAATCTTCGATTTCTCTAATATGGATTCGAGCAATGTTTAGATAGCGAATACTAAGGAATATGCGAGGGTCAAGGGAACAAAAGTTGTAGCCCTATGTCTTAGGGTTCTATGTATAAAATTTTGTAAAAATCCGAGGTGTGCAAAGGGTGATACAGTCAAAATACTGAGAGATGTACGAATATAAGGAAAAAACTTGCGAAAATTGCCATCAAAAAGGGGAATTTTTTTTGAAATGTTGAGTTAAGGCTCCGTTTCGACTCCAATATATTCATTTACCCATGAGATCTCTTGGGGTAAAATATCGAGCGAGTTGAACAGGAGGGT
This sequence comes from Humulus lupulus, assembly GCF_963169125.1. NCBI lineage: Eukaryota > Viridiplantae > Streptophyta > Magnoliopsida > Rosales > Cannabaceae > Humulus > Humulus lupulus. The sequence continues at coordinate 3,167,158 of NC_084795.1, forward strand.
AATACATTTCGGAGAAATTAGTGAAATCTCCAATTCACCAAAGGGGTACCCCTTTCAGAAATCTTCGATTTCTCTAATATGAATTCGAGCAATGTTTAGATAGTGAATACTAAGGAATATGCGAGGGTCATCGAAATAAAATTTTTAGCCCTACGTCTTAGGGTTCGATGTATAAAATTTCATACAAATCCGAGGTGTGCAGAGGGTGATACAGTCAAAATACTGAGAGATGTACGAATATAAGGAAAAAACTTGCGAAAATTGCCATCAAAAAGGGGAATTTTTTTTGAAATGTTGAGTTAAGGCTCCGTTTCGACTCCAATATATTCATTTACCCATGAGATCTCTTGGGGTAAAATATCGAGCGAGTTGAACAGGAGGGTAATACATTTCGGAGAAATTAGTGAAATCTCCAATTCACCAAAGGGGTACCCCTTTCAGAAATCTTCGATTTCTCTAATATGAATTCGAGCAATGTTTAGATAGTGAATACTAAGGAATATGCGAGGGTCATCGAAAGAAAATTTTTAGCCCTACGTCTTAGGGTTCGATGTATAAAATTTCATACAGATCCGAGGTGTGCAGAGGGTGATACAGTCAAAATACTGAGAGATGTACGAATATAAGGAAAAAACTTGCGAAAATTGCCATCAAAAAGGGGAATTTTTTTTTAAATGTTGAGTTAAGGCTCCGTTTCGACTCCAATATATTCATTTACCCATGATATCTCTTGGGGAAAAATATCGAGCGAGTTGAACACGAGGGTAATACATTTCGGAGAAATTAGTGAAATCTCCAATTCACCAAAGGGGTACCCCTTTCAGAAATATTCAATTTCTCTAATATGAATTCGAGCAATATTTAGATAGCGAATACTAAGGAATATGCGAGGGTCAAGGGAACAAAAGTTGTAGCCCTATGTCTTAGGGTTCTATGTATAAAATTTCGTAAAAATCCGAGGTGTGCAGAGGGTGATACAGTCAAAATACTGAGAGATGTACGAATATAAGGAAAAAACTTGCGAAAATTGCCATCAAAAAGGGGAATTTTTTTTGAAATGTTGAGTTAAGGCTCCGTTTCGACTCCAATATATTCATTTACCCATGATATCTCTTGGGGAAAAATATCGAGCGAGTTGAACACGAGGGTAATACATTTCGGAGATATTAGTGAAATCTCCAATTCACCAAAGGGGTACCCCTTTCAGAAATCTTCAATTTCTCTAATATGAATTCGAGCAAAATTTAGATAGCGAATACTAAGGAATATGCGAGGGTCAAGGGAACAAAAGTTGTAGCCCTATGTCTTATGGTTCTATGTATAAAATTTCGTAAAAATCCGAGGTGTGCAGAGGGTGATACAGTCAAAATACTGAGAGATGTACGAATATAAGGAAAAAACTTGCGAAAATTGCCATCAAAAAGGGGAATTTTTTTTGAAATGTTGAGTTAAGGCTCCGTTTCGACTCCAATATATTCATTTACCCATGATATCTCTTGGGGAAAAATATCGAGCGAGTTGAACACGAGGGTAATTCATTTCGGAGAAATTAGTGAAATCTCCAATTCACCAAAGGGGTACCCCTTTCAGAAATCTTCGATTTCTCTAATATGGATTCGAGCAATGTTTAGATAGCGAATACTAAGGAATATGCGAGGGTCAAGGGAACAAAAGTTGTAGCCCTATGTCTTAGGGTTCTATGTATAAAATTTTGTAAAAATCCGAGGTGTGCAAAGGGTGATACAGTCAAAATACTGAGAGATGTACGAATATAAGGAAAAAACTTGCGAAAATTGCCATCAAAAAGGGGAATTTTTTTTGAAATGTTGAGTTAAGGCTCCGTTTCGACTCCAATATATTCATTTACCCATGAGATCTCTTGGGGTAAAATATCGAGCGAGTTGAACAGGAGGGTAATACATTTCGGAGAAATTAGTGAAATCTCCAATTCACCAAAGGGGTACCCCTTTCAGAAATCTTCGATTTCTCTAATATGAATTCGAGCAATGTTTAGATAGTGAATACTAAGGAATATGCGAGGGTCATCGAAATAAAATTTTTAGCCCTACGTCTTAGGGTTCGATGTATAATATTTCATACAAATCCGAGGTGTGCAGAGGGTGATACAGTCAAAATACTGAGAGATGTACGAATATAAGGAAAAAACTTGCGAAAATTGCCATCAAAAAGGGGAATTTTTTTTGAAATGTTGAGTTAAGGCTCCGTTTCGACTCCAATATATTCATTTACCCATGATATCTCTTGGGGAAAAATATCGAGCGAGTTGAACACGAGGGTAATACATTTCGGAGAAATTAGTGAAATCTCCAATTCACCAAAGGGGTACCCCTTTCAGAAATCTTCAATTTCTCTAATATGAATTCGAGCAATATTTAGATAGCGAATACTAAGGAATATGCGAGGGTCAAGGGAACAAAAGTTGTAGCCCTATGTCTTAGGGTTCTATGTATAAAATTTCGTAAAAATCCGAGGTGTGCAGAGGGTGATACAGTCAAAATACTGAGAGATGTACGAATATAAGGAAAAAACTTGCGAAAATTGCCATCAAAAAGGGGAATTTTTTTTGAAATGTTGAGTTAAGGCTCCGTTTCGACTCCAATATATTCATTTACCCATGATATCTCTTGGGGAAAAATATCGAGCGAGTTGAACACGAGGGTAATACATTTCGGAGATATTAGTGAAATCTCCAATTCACCAAAGGGGTACCCCTTTCAGAAATCTTCAATTTCTCTAATATGAATTCGAGCAAAATTTAGATAGCGAATACTAAAGAATATGCGAGGGTCAAGGGAACAAAAGTTGTAGCCCTATGTCTTATGGTTCTATGTATAAAATTTCGTAAAAATCCGAGGTGTGTAGAGGGTGATACAGTCAAAATACTGAGAGATGTACGAATATAAGGAAAAAACTTGCGAAAATTGCCATCAAAAAGGGGAATTTTTTTTGAAATGTTGAGTTAAGGCTCCGTTTCAACTCCAATATATTCATTTACCCATGATATCTCTTGGGGAAAAATATCGAGCGAGTTGAACACGAGGGTAATACATTTCGGAGAAATTAGTGAAATCTCCAATTCACCAAAGGGGTACCCCTTTCAGAAATCTTCGATTTCTCTAATATGGATTCGAGCAATGTTTAGATAGCGAATACTAAGGAATATGCGAGGGTCATGGGAACAAAAGTTGTAGCCCTATGTCTTAGGGTTCTATGTATAAAATTTTGTAAAAATCCGAGGTGTGCAGAGGGTGATACAGTCAAAATACTGAGAGATGTACGAATATAAGGAAAAAACTTGCGAAAATTGCCATCAAAAAGGGGAATTCTTTTTGAAATGTTGAGTTAAGGCTCCGTTTCGACTCCAATATATTCATTTACCCATGATATCTCTTGGGGAAAAATAACGAGCGAGTGGAACACGAGGGTAATACATTTCGGAGAAATTAGTGAAATCTCCAATTCACCAAAGGGGTACCCCTTTCAGAAATCTTCAATTTCTCTAATATGAATTCGAGCAATATTTAGATAGCGAATACTAATGAATATGCGAGGGTCAAGGGAACAAAAGTTGTAGCCCTATGTCTTAGGGTTCTATGTATAAAATTTCGTAAAAATCCGAGGTGTGCAGAGGGTGATACAGTCAAAATACTGAGAGATGTACGAATATAAGGAAAAAACTTGCGAAAATTGCCATCAAAAAGGGGAATTTTTTTTGAAATGTTGAGTTAAGGCTCCGTTTCGACTCCAATATATTCATTTACCCATGATATCTCTTGGGGAAAAATATCGAGCGAGTTGAACACGAGGGTAATACATTTCGGAGAAATTAGTGAAATCTCCAATTCACCAAAGGGGTACCCCTTTCAGAAATCTTCAATTTCTCTAATATGAATTCGAGCAATATTTAGATAGCGAATACTAAGGAATATGCGAGGGTCAAGGGAACAAAAGTTGTAGCCCTATGTCTTAGGGTTCTATGTATAAAATTTCGTAAAAATCCGAGGTGTGCAGAGGGTGATACAGTCAAAATACTGAGAGATGTACGAATATAAGGAAAAAACTTGCGAAAATTGCCATCAAAAAGGGGAATTTTTTTTGAAATGTTGATTTAAGGCTCCGTTTCGACTCCAATATATTCATTTACCCATGATATCTCTTGGGGAAAAATATCGAGCGAGTTGAACACGAGGGTAATACATTTCGGAGATATTAGTGAAATCTCCAATTCACCAAAGGGGTACCCCTTTCAGAAATCTTCAATTTCTCTAATATGAATTCGAGCAAAATTTAGATAGCGAATACTAAGGAATATGCGAGGGTCAAGGGAACAAAAGTTGTAGCCCTATGTCTTATGGTTCTATGTATAAAATTTCGTAAAAATCCGAGGTGTGTAGAGGGTGATACAGTCAAAATACTGAGAGATGTACGAATATAAGGAAAAAACTTGCGAAAATTGCCATCAAAAAGGGGAATTCTTTTTGAAATGTTGAGTTAAGGCTCCGTTTCAACTCCAATATATTCATTTACCCATGATATCTCTTGGGGAAAAATATCGAGCGAGTTGAACACGAGGGTAATACATTTCGGAGAAATTAGTGAAATCTCCAATTCACCAAAGGGGTACCCCTTTCAGAAATCTTCGATTTCTCTAATATGGATTCGAGCAATGTTTAGATAGCGAATACTAAGGAATATGCGAGGGTCATGGGAACAAAAGTTGTAGCCCTATGTCTTAGGGTTCTATGTATAAAATTTTGTAAAAATCCGAGGTGTGCAGAGGGTGATACAGTCAAAATACTGAGAGATGTACGAATATAAGGAAAAAACTTGCGAAAATTGCCATCAAAAAGGGGAATTCTTTTTGAAATGTTGAGTTAAGGCTCCGTTTCGACTCCAATATATTCATTTACCCATGATATCTCTTGGGGAAAAATAACGAGCGAGTGGAACACGAGGGTAATACATTTCGGAGAAATTAGTGAAATCTCCAATTCACCAAAGGGGTACCCCTTTCAGAAATCTTCAATTTCTCTAATATGAATTCGAGCAATATTTAGATAGCGAATACTAATGAATATGCGAGGGTCAAGGGAACAAAAGTTGTAGCCCTATGTCTTAGGGTTCTATGTATAAAATTTCGTAAAAATCCGAGGTGTGCAGAGGGTGATACAGTCAAAATACTGAGAGATGTACGAATATAAGGAAAAAACTTGCGAAAATTGCCATCAAAAAGGGGAATTCTTTTTGAAATGTTGAGTTAAGGCTCCGTTTCGACTCCAATATATTCATTTACCCATGATATCTCTTGGGGAAAAATAACGAGCGAGTGGAACACGAGGGTAATACATTTCGGAGAAATTAGTGAAATCTCCAATTCACCAAAGGGGTACCCCTTTCAGAAATCTTCAATTTCTCTAATATGAATTCGAGCAATATTTAGATAGCGAATACTAAGGAATATGCGAGGGTCAAGGGAACAAAAGTTGTAGCCCTATGTCTTAGGGTTCTATGTATAAAATTTCGTAAAAATCCGAGGTGTGCAGAGGGTGATACAGTCAAAATACTGAGAGATGTACGAATATAAGGAAAAAACTTGCGAAAATTGCCATCAAAAAGGGGAATTTTTTTTGAAATGTTGAGTTAAGGCTCCGTTTCGACTCCAATATATTCATTTACCCATGAGATCTCTTGGGGAAAAATATCGAGCGAGTTGAACAGGAGGGTAATACATTTCAGAGAAATTAGTGAAATCTCCAATTCACCAAAGGGGTACCCCTTTCAGAAATCTTCGATTTCTCTAATATGGATTCGAGCAATGTTTAGATAGCGAATACTAAGGAATATGCGAGGGTCATGGGAACAAAAGTTGTAGCCCTATGTCTTAGGGTTCTATGTATAAAATTTTGTAAAAATCCGAGGTGTGCAGAGGGTGATACAGTCAAAATACTGAGAGATGTACGAATATAAGGAAAAAACTTGCGAAAATTGCCATCAAAAAGGGGAATTCTTTTTGAAATGTTGAGTTAAGGCTCCGTTTCGACTCCAATATATTCATTTACCCATGATATCTCTTGGGGAAAAATAACGAGCGAGTGGAACACGAGGGTAATACATTTCGGAGAAATTAGTGAAATCTCCAATTCACCAAAGGGGTACCCCTTTCAGAAATCTTCAATTTCTCTAATATGAATTCGAGCAATATTTAGATAGCGAATACTAATGAATATGCGAGGGTCAAGGGAACAAAAGTTGTAGCCCTATGTCTTAGGGTTCTATGTATAAAATTTCGTAAAAATCCGAGGTGTGCAGAGGGTGATACAGTCAAAATACTGAGAGATGTACGAATATAAGGAAAAAACTTGCGAAAATTGCCATCAAAAAGGGGAATTCTTTTTGAAATGTTGAGTTAAGGCTCCGTTTCGACTCCAATATATTCATTTACCCATGATATCTCTTGGGGAAAAATAACGAGCGAGTGGAACACGAGGGTAATACATTTCGGAGAAATTAGTGAAATCTCCAATTCACCAAAGGGGTACCCCTTTCAGAAATCTTCAATTTCTCTAATATGAATTCGAGCAATATTTAGATAGCGAATACTAAGGAATATGCGAGGGTCAAGGGAACAAAAGTTGTAGCCCTATGTCTTAGGGTTCTATGTATAAAATTTCGTAAAAATCCGAGGTGTGCAGAGGGTGATACAGTCAAAATACTGAGAGATGTACGAATATAAGGAAAAAACTTGCGAAAATTGCCATCAAAAAGGGGAATTTTTTTTGAAATGTTGAGTTAAGGCTCCGTTTCGACTCCAATATATTCATTTACCCATGAGATCTCTTGGGGAAAAATATCGAGCGAGTTGAACAGGAGGGTAATACATTTCGGAGAAATTAGTGAAATCTCCAATTCACCAAAGGGGTACCCCTTTCAGAAATCTTCGATTTCTCTAATATGAATTCGAGCAATGTTTAGATAGTGAATACTAAGGAATATGCGAGGGTCATCGAAAGAAAATTTTTAGCCCTACGTCTTAGGGTTCGATGTATAAAATTTCATACAAATCCGAGGTGTGCAGAGGGTGATACAGTCAAAATACTGAGAGATGTACGAATATAAGGAAAGAACTTGCGAAAATTGCCATCAAAAAGGGGAATTTTTTTTGAAATGTTGAGTTAAGGCTCCGTTTCGACTCCAATATATTCATTTACCCATGATATCTCTTGGGGAAAAATATCGAGCGAGTTGAACACGAGGGTAATACATTTCGGAGAAATTAGTGAAATCTCCAATTCACCAAAGGGGTACCCCTTTCAGAAATCTTCGATTTCTCTAATATGGATTCGAGCAATGTTTAGATAGCGAATACTAAGGAATATGCGAGGGTCATGGGAACAAAAGTTGTAGCCCTATGTCTTAGGGTTCTATGTATAAAATTTTGTAAAAATCCGAGGTGTGCAGAGGGTGATACAGTCAAAATACTGAGAGATGTACGAATATAAGGAAAAAACTTGCGAAAATTGCCATCAAAAAGGGGAATTCTTTTTGAAATGTTGAGTTAAGGCTCCGTTTCGACTCCAATATATTCATTTACCCATGATATCTCTTGGGGAAAAATAACGAGCGAGTGGAACACGAGGGTAATACATTTCGGAGAAATTAGTGAAATCTCCAATTCACCAAAGGGGTACCCCTTTCAGAAATCTTCAATTTCTCTAATATGAATTCGAGCAATATTTAGATAGCGAATACTAAGGAATATGCGAGGGTCAAGGGAACAAAAGTTGTAGCCCTATGTCTTATGGTTCTATGTATAAAATTTCGTAAAAATCCGAGGTGTGCAGAGGGTGATACAGTCAAAATACTGAGAGATATACGAATTTAAGGAAAAAACTTGCGAAAATTGCCATCAAAAAGGGGAATTTTTTTTGAAATGTTGAGTTAAGGCTCCGTTTCGACTCCAATATATTCATTTACCCATGAGATCTCTTGGGGTAAAATATCGAGCGAGTTGAACAGGAGGGTAATACATTTCGGAGAAATTAGTGAAATCTCCAATTCACCAAAGGGGTACCCCTTTCAGAAATCTTCGATTTCTCTAATATGAATTCGAGCAATGTTTAGATAGTGAATACTAAGGAATATGCGAGGGTCATCGAAAGAAAATTTTTAGCCCTATGTCTTAGGGTTCGATGTATAAAATTTCATACAAATCCGAGGTGTGCAGAGGGTGATACAGTCAAAATACTGAGAGATGTACGAATATAAGGAAAAAACTTGCGAAAATTGCCATCAAAAAGGGGAATTTTTTTTGAAATGTTGAGTTAAGGCTCCGTTTCGACTCCAATATATTCATTTACCCATGAGATCTCTTGGGGTAAAATATCGAGCGAGTTGAACAGGAGGGTAATACATTTCGGAGAAATTAGTGAAATCTCCAATTCACCAGAGGGGTACCCCTTTCAGAAATCTTCGATTTCTCTAATATGAATTCGAGCAATGTTTAGATAGTGAATACTAAGGAATATGCGAGGGTCATCGAAATAAAATTTTTAGCCCTACGTCTTAGGGTTCGATGTATAAAATTTCATACAAATCCGAGGTGTGCAGAGGGTGATACAGTCAAAATACTGAGAGATGTACGAATATAAGGAAAAAACTTGCGAAAATTGCCATCAAAAAGGGGAATTTTTTTTGAAATGTTGAGTTAAGGCTCCGTTTCGACTCCAATATATTCATTTACCCATGATATCTCTTGGGGAAAAATATCGAGCGAGTTGAACACGAGGGTAATACATTTCGGAGAAATTAGTGAAATCTCCAATTCACCAAAGGGGTACCCCTTTCAGAAATCTTCAATTTCTCTAATATGAATTCGAGCAATATTTAGATAGCGAATACTAAGGAATATGCGAGGGTCAAGGGAACAAAAGTTGTAGCCCTATGTCTTAGGGTTCTATGTATAAAATTTCGTAAAAATCCGAGGTGTGCAGAGGGTGATACAGTCAAAATACTGAGAGATGTACGAATATAAGGAAAAAACTTGCGAAAATTGCCATCAAAAAGGGGAATTTTTTTTGAAATGTTGAGTTAAGGCTCCGTTTCGACTCCAATATATTCATTTACCCATGATATCTCTTGGGGAAAAATATCGAGCGAGTTGAACACGAGGGTAATACATTTCGGAGATATTAGTGAAATCTCCAATTCACCAAAGGGGTACCCCTTTCAGAAATCTTCAATTTCTCTAATATGAATTCGAGCAAAATTTAGATAGCGAATACTAAGGAATATGCGAGGGTCAAGGGAACAAAAGTTGTAGCCCTATGTCTTATGGTTCTATGTATAAAATTTCGTAAAAATCCGAGGTGTGTAGAGGGTGATACAGTCAAAATACTGAGAGATGTACGAATATAAGGAAAAAACTTGCGAAAATTGCCATCAAAAAGGGGAATTCTTTTTGAAATGTTGAGTTAAGGCTCCGTTTCGACTCCAATATATTCATTTACCCATGATATCTCTTGGGGAAAAATAACGAGCGAGTGGAACACGAGGGTAATACATTTCGGAGAAATTAGTGAAATCTCCAATTCACCAAAGGGGTACCCCTTTCAGAAATCTTCAATTTCTCTAATATGAATTCGAGCAATATTTAGATAGCGAATACTAAGGAATATGCGAGGGTCAAGGGAACAAAAGTTGTAGCCCTATGTCTTAGGGTTCTATGTATAAAATTTCGTAAAAATCCGAGGTGTGCAGAGGGTGATACAGTCAAAATACTGAGAGATGTACGAATATAAGGAAAAAACTTGCGAAAATTGCCATCAAAAAGGGGAATTTTTTTTGAAATGTTGAGTTAAGGCTCCGTTTCGACTCCAATATATTCATTTACCCATGAGATCTCTTGGGGAAAAATATCGAGCGAGTTGAACAGGAGGGTAATACATTTCGGAGAAATTAGTGAAATCTCCAATTCACCAAAGGGGTACCCCTTTCAGAAATCTTCGATTTCTCTAATATGGATTCGAGCAATGTTTAGATAGCGAATACTAAGGAATATGCGAGGGTCATGGGAACAAAAGTTGTAGCCCTATGTCTTAGGGTTCTATGTATAAAATTTTGTAAAAATCCGAGGTGTGCAGAGGGTGATACAGTCAAAATACTGAGAGATGTACGAATATAAGGAAAAAACTTGCGAAAATTGCCATCAAAAAGGGGAATTCTTTTTGAAATGTTGAGTTAAGGCTCCGTTTCGACTCCAATATATTCATTTACCCATGATATCTCTTGGGGAAAAATAACGAGCGAGTGGAACACGAGGGTAATACATTTCGGAGAAATTAGTGAAATCTCCAATTCACCAAAGGGGTACCCCTTTCAGAAATCTTCAATTTCTCTAATATGAATTCGAGCAATATTTAGATAGCGAATACTAATGAATATGCGAGGGTCAAGGGAACAAAAGTTGTAGCCCTATGTCTTAGGGTTCTATGTATAAAATTTCGTAAAAATCCGAGGTGTGCAGAGGGTGATACAGTCAAAATACTGAGAGATGTACGAATATAAGGAAAAAACTTGCGAAAATTGCCATCAAAAAGGGGAATTCTTTTTGAAATGTTGAGTTAAGGCTCCGTTTCGACTCCAATATATTCATTTACCCATGATATCTCTTGGGGAAAAATAACGAGCGAGTGGAACACGAGGGTAATACATTTCGGAGAAATTAGTGAAATCTCCAATTCACCAAAGGGGTACCCCTTTCAGAAATCTTCAATTTCTCTAATATGAATTCGAGCAATATTTAGATAGCGAATACTAAGGAATATGCGAGGGTCAAGGGAACAAAAGTTGTAGCCCTATGTCTTAGGGTTCTATGTATAAAATTTCGTAAAAATCCGAGGTGTGCAGAGGGTGATACAGTCAAAATACTGAGAGATGTACGAATATAAGGAAAAAACTTGCGAAAATTGCCATCAAAAAGGGGAATTTTTTTTGAAATGTTGAGTTAAGGCTCCGTTTCGACTCCAATATATTCATTTACCCATGAGATCTCTTGGGGAAAAATATCGAGCGAGTTGAACACGAGGGTAATACATTTCGGAGAAATTAGTGAAATCTCCAATTCACCAAAGGGGTACCCCTTTCAGAAATCTTCGATTTCTCTAATATGAATTCGAGCAATGTTTAGATAGTGAATACTAAGGAATATGCGAGGGTCATCGAAAGAAAATTTTTAGCCCTACGTCTTAGGGTTCGATGTATAAAATTTCATACAAATCCGAGGTGTGCAGAGGGTGATACAGTCAAAATACTGAGAGATGTACGAATATAAGGAAAGAACTTGCGAAAATTGCCATCAAAAAGGGGAATTTTTTTTGAAATGTTGGGTTAAGTCTCCGTTTCGACTCCAATATATTCATTTACCCATGATATCTCTTGGGGAAAAATATCGAGCGAGTTGAACACGAGGGTAATACATTTCGGAGAAATTAGTGAAATCTCCAATTCACCAAAGGGGTACCCCTTTCAGAAATCTTCGATTTCTCTAATATGAATTCGAGCAATGTTTAGATAGCGAATACTAAGGAATATGCGGGGGTCAAGGGAACAAAAGTTGTAGCCCTATGTCTTATGGTTCTATGTATAAAATTTCGTAAAAATCCGAGGTGTGCAGAGGGTGATACAGTCAAAATACTGAGAGATGTACGAATTTAAGGAAAAAACTTGCGAAAATTGCCATCAAAAAGGGGAATTTTTTTTGAAATGTTGAGTTAAGGCTCCGTTTCGACTCCAATATATTCATTTACCCATGAGATCTCTTGGGGTAAAATATCGAGCGAGTTGAACAGGAGGGTAATACATTTCGGAGAAATTAGTGAAATCTCCAATTCACCAAAGGGGTACCCCTTTCAGAAATCTTCGATTTCTCTAATATGAATTCGAGCAATGTTTAGATAGTGAATACTAAGGAATATGCGAGGGTCATCGAAAGAAAATTTTTAGCCCTACGTCTTAGGGTTCGATGTATAAAATTTCATACAAATCCGAGGTGTGCAGAGGGTGATACAGTCAAAATACTGAGAGATGTACGAATATAAGGAAAAAACTTGCGAAAATTGCCATCAAAAAGGGGAATTTTTTTTGAAATGTTGAGTTAAGGCTCCGTTTCGACTCCAATATATTCATTTACCCATGAGATCTCTTGGGGTAAAATATCGAGCGAGTTGAACAGGAGGGTAATACATTTCGGAGAAATTAGTGAAATCTCCAATTCACCAAAGGGGTACCCCTTTCAGAAATCTTCGATTTCTCTAATATGAATTCGAGCAATGTTTAGATAGTGAATACTAAGGAATATGCGAGGGTCATCGAAATAAAATTTTTAGCCCTACGTCTTAGGGTTCGATGTATAAAATTTCATACAAATCCGAGGTGTGCAGAGGGTGATACAGTCAAAATACTGAGAGATGTACGAATATAAGGAAAAAACTTGCGAAAATTGCCATCAAAAAGGGGAATTTTTTTTGAAATGTTGAGTTAAGGCTCCGTTTCGACTCCAATATATTCATTTACCCATGATATCTCTTGGGGAAAAATATCGAGCGAGTTGAACACGAGGGTAATACATTTCGGAGAAATTAGTGAAATCTCCAATTCACCAAAGGGGTACCCCTTTCAGAAATCTTCAATTTCTCTAATATGAATTCGAGCAATATTTAGATAGCGAATACTAAGGAATATGCGAGGGTCAAGGGAACAAAAGTTGTAGCCCTATGTCTTAGGGTTCTATGTATAAAATTTCGTAAAAATCCGAGGTGTGCAGAGGGTGATACAGTCAAAATACTGAGAGATGTACGAATATAAGGAAAAAACTTGCGAAAATTGCCATCAAAAAGGGGAATTTTTTTTGAAATGTTGAGTTAAGGCTCCGTTTCGACTCCAATATATTCATTTACCCATGATATCTCTTGGGGAAAAATAACGAGCGAGTGGAACACGAGGGTAATACATTTCGGAGAAATTAGTGAAATCTCCAATTCACCAAAGGGGTACCCCTTTCAGAAATCTTCAATTTCTCTAATATGAATTCGAGCAATATTTAGATAGCGAATACTAATGAATATGCGAGGGTCAAGGGAACAAAAGTTGTAGCCCTATGTCTTAGGGTTCTATGTATAAAATTTCGTAAAAATCCGAGGTGTGCAGAGGGTGATACAGTCAAAATACTGAGAGATGTACGAATATAAGGAAAAAACTTGCGAAAATTGCCATCAAAAAGGGGAATTCTTTTTGAAATGTTGAGTTAAGGCTCCGTTTCGACTCCAATATATTCATTTACCCATGATATCTCTTGGGGAAAAATAACGAGCGAGTGGAACACGAGGGTAATACATTTCGGAGAAATTAGTGAAATCTCCAATTCACCAAAGGGGTACCCCTTTCAGAAATCTTCAATTTCTCTAATATGAATTCGAGCAATATTTAGATAGCGAATACTAAGGAATATGCGAGGGTCAAGGGAACAAAAGTTGTAGCCCTATGTCTTAGGGTTCTATGTATAAAATTTCGTAAAAATCCGAGGTGTGCAGAGGGTGATACAGTCAAAATACTGAGAGATGTACGAATATAAGGAAAAAACTTGCGAAAATTGCCATCAAAAAGGGGAATTTTTTTTGAAATGTTGAGTTAAGGCTCCGTTTCGACTCCAATATATTCATTTACCCATGAGATCTCTTGGGGAAAAATATCGAGCGAGTTGAACACGAGGGTAATACATTTCGGAGAAATTAGTGAAATCTCCAATTCACCAAAGGGGTACCCCTTTCAGAAATCTTCGATTTCTCTAATATGAATTCGAGCAATGTTTAGATAGTGAATACTAAGGAATATGCGAGGGTCATCGAAAGAAAATTTTTAGCCCTACGTCTTAGGGTTCGATGTATAAAATTTCATACAAATCCGAGGTGTGCAGAGGGTGATACAGTCAAAATACTGAGAGATGTACGAATATAAGGAAAGAACTTGCGAAAATTGCCATCAAAAAGGGGAATTTTTTTTGAAATGTTGGGTTAAGTCTCCGTTTCGACTCCAATATATTCATTTACCCATGATATCTCTTGGGGAAAAATATCGAGCGAGTTGAACACGAGGGTAATACATTTCGGAGAAATTAGTGAAATCTCCAATTCACCAAAGGGGTACCCCTTTCAGAAATCTTCGATTTCTCTAATATGAATTCGAGCAATGTTTAGATAGCGAATACTAAGGAATATGCGGGGGTCAAGGGAACAAAAGTTGTAGCCCTATGTCTTATGGTTCTATGTATAAAATTTCGTAAAAATCCGAGGTGTGCAGAGGGTGATACAGTCAAAATACTGAGAGATGTACGAATTTAAGGAAAAAACTTGCGAAAATTGCCATCAAAAAGGGGAATTTTTTTTGAAATGTTGAGTTAAGGCTCCGTTTCGACTCCAATATATTCATTTACCCATGAGATCTCTTGGGGTAAAATATCGAGCGAGTTGAACAGGAGGGTAATACATTTCGGAGAAATTAGTGAAATCTCCAATTCACCAAAGGGGTACCCCTTTCAGAAATCTTCGATTTCTCTAATATGAATTCGAGCAATGTTTAGATAGTGAATACTAAGGAATATGCGAGGGTCATCGAAAGAAAATTTTTAGCCCTACGTCTTAGGGTTCGATGTATAAAATTTCATACAAATCCGAGGTGTGCAGAGGGTGATACAGTCAAAATACTGAGAGATGTACGAATATAAGGAAAAAACTTGCGAAAATTGCCATCAAAAAGGGGAATTTTTTTTGAAATGTTGAGTTAAGGCTCCGTTTCGACTCCAATATATTCATTTACCCATGAGATCTCTTGGGGTAAAATATCGAGCGAGTTGAACAGGAGGGTAATACATTTCGGAGAAATTAGTGAAATCTCCAATTCACCAAAGGGGTACCCCTTTCAGAAATCTTCGATTTCTCTAATATGAATTCGAGCAATGTTTAGATAGTGAATACTAAGGAATATGCGAGGGTCATCGAAATAAAATTTTTAGCCCTACGTCTTAGGGTTCGATGTATAAAATTTCATACAAATCCGAGGTGTGCAGAGGGTGATACAGTCAAAATACTGAGAGATGTACGAATATAAGGAAAAAACTTGCGAAAATTGCCATCAAAAAGGGGAATTTTTTTTGAAATGTTGAGTTAAGGCTCCGTTTCGACTCCAATATATTCATTTACCCATGATATCTCTTGGGGAAAAATATCGAGCGAGTTGAACACGAGGGTAATACATTTCGGAGAAATTAGTGAAATCTCCAATTCACCAAAGGGGTACCCCTTTCAGAAATCTTCAATTTCTCTAATATGAATTCGAGCAATATTTAGATAGCGAATACTAAGGAATATGCGAGGGTCAAGGGAACAAAAGTTGTAGCCCTATGTCTTAGGGTTCTATGTATAAAATTTCGTAAAAATCCGAGGTGTGCAGAGGGTGATACAGTCAAAATACTGAGAGATGTACGAATATAAGGAAAAAACTTGCGAAAATTGCCATCAAAAAGGGGAATTTTTTTTGAAATGTTGAGTTAAGGCTCCGTTTCGACTCCAATATATTCATTTACCCATGATATCTCTTGGGGAAAAATATCGAGCGAGTTGAACACGAGGGTAATACATTTCGGAGATATTAGTGAAATCTCCAATTCACCAAAGGGGTACCCCTTTCAGAAATCTTCAATTTCTCTAATATGAATTCGAGCAAAATTTAGATAGCGAATACTAAGGAATATGCGAGGGTCAAGGGAACAAAAGTTGTAGCCCTATGTCTTATGGTTCTATGTATAAAATTTCGTAAAAATCCGAGGTGTGTAGAGGGTGATACAGTCAAAATACTGAGAGATGTACGAATATAAGGAAAAAACTTGCGAAAATTGCCATCAAAAAGGGGAATTTTTTTTGAAATGTTGAGTTAAGGCTCCGTTTCAACTCCAATATATTCATTTACCCATGATATCTCTTGGGGAAAAATATCGAGCGAGTTGAACACGAGGGTAATACATTTCGGAGAAATTAGTGAAATCTCCAATTCACCAAAGGGGTACCCCTTTCAGAAATCTTCGATTTCTCTAATATGGATTCGAGCAATGTTTAGATAGCGAATACTAAGGAATATGCGAGGGTCATGGGAACAAAAGTTGTAGCCCTATGTCTTAGGGTTCTATGTATAAAATTTTGTAAAAATCCGAGGTGTGCAGAGGGTGATACAGTCAAAATACTGAGAGATGTACGAATATAAGGAAAAAACTTGCGAAAATTGCCATCAAAAAGGGGAATTCTTTTTGAAATGTTGAGTTAAGGCTCCGTTTCGACTCCAATATATTCATTTACCCATGATATCTCTTGGGGAAAAATAACGAGCGAGTGGAACACGAGGGTAATACATTTCGGAGAAATTAGTGAAATCTCCAATTCACCAAAGGGGTACCCCTTTCAGAAATCTTCAATTTCTCTAATATGAATTCGAGCAATATTTAGATAGCGAATACTAAGGAATATGCGAGGGTCAAGGGAACAAAAGTTGTAGCCCTATGTCTTATGGTTCTATGTATAAAATTTCGTAAAAATCCGAGGTGTGCAGAGGGTGATACAGTCAAAATACTGAGAGATGTACGAATTTAAGGAAAAAACTTGCGAAAATTGCCATCAAAAAGGGGAATTTTTTTTGAAATGTTGAGTTAAGGCTCCGTTTCGACTCCAATATATTCATTTACCCATGAGATCTCTTGGGGTAAAATATCGAGCGAGTTGAACAGGAGGGTAATACATTTCGGAGAAATTAGTGAAATCTCCAATTCACCAAAGGGGTACCCCTTTCAGAAATCTTCGATTTCTCTAATATGAATTCGAGCAATGTTTAGATAGTGAATACTAAGGAATATGCGAGGGTCATCGAAAGAAAATTTTTAGCCCTACGTCTTAGGGTTCGATGTATAAAATTTCATACAAATCCGAGGTGTGCAGAGGGTGATACAGTCAAAATACTGAGAGATGTACGAATATAAGGAAAAAACTTGCGAAAATTGCCATCAAAAAGGGGAATTTTTTTTGAAATGTTGAGTTAAGGCTCCGTTTCGACTCCAATATATTCATTTACCCATGAGATCTCTTGGGGTAAAATATCGAGCGAGTTGAACAGGAGGGTAATACATTTCGGAGAAATTAGTGAAATCTCCAATTCACCAAAGGGGTACCCCTTTCAGAAATCTTCGATTTCTCTAATATGAATTCGAGCAATATTTAGATAGCGAATACTAAGGAATATGCGAGGGTCAAGGGAACAAAAGTTGTAGCCCTATGTCTTAGGGTTCTATGTATAAAATTTCGTAAAAATCCGAGGTGTGCAGAGGGTGATACAGTCAAAATACTGAGAGATGTACGAATATAAGGAAAAAACTTGCGAAAATTGCCATCAAAAAGGGGAATTTTTTTTGAAATGTTGAGTTAAGGCTCCGTTTCGACTCCAATATATTCATTTACCCATGATATCTCTTGGGGAAAAATATCGAGCGAGTTGAACACGAGGGTAATACATTTCGGAGATATTAGTGAAATCTCCAATTCACCAAAGGGGTACCCCTTTCAGAAATCTTCAATTTCTCTAATATGAATTCGAGCAAAATTTAGATAGCGAATACTAAGGAATATGCGAGGGTCAAGGGAACAAAAGTTGTAGCCCTATGTCTTATGGTTCTATGTATAAAATTTCGTAAAAATCCGAGGTGTGTAGAGGGTGATACAGTCAAAATACTGAGAGATGTACGAATATAAGGAAAAAACTTGCGAAAATTGCCATCAAAAAGGGGAATTTTTTTTGAAATGTTGAGTTAAGGCTCCGTTTCAACTCCAATATATTCATTTACCCATGATATCTCTTGGGGAAAAATATCGAGCGAGTTGAACACGAGGGTAATACATTTCGGAGAAATTAGTGAAATCTCCAATTCACCAAAGGGGTACCCCTTTCAGAAATCTTCGATTTCTCTAATATGGATTCGAGCAATGTTTAGATAGCGAATACTAAGGAATATGCGAGGGTCATGGGAACAAAAGTTGTAGCCCTATGTCTTAGGGTTCTATGTATAAAATTTTGTAAAAATCCGAGGTGTGCAGAGGGTGATACAGTCAAAATACTGACAGATGTACGAATATAAGGAAAAAACTTGCGAAAATTGCCATCAAAAAGGGGAATTCTTTTTGAAATGTTGAGTTAAGGCTCCGTTTCGACTCCAATATATTCATTTACCCATGATATCTCTTGGGGAAAAATATCGAGCGAGTTGAACACGAGGGTAATACATTTCGGAGAAATTAGTGAAATCTCCAATTCACCAAAGGGGTACCCCTTTCAGAAATCTTCGATTTCTCTAATATGGATTCGAGCAATGTTTAGATAGCGAATACTAAGGAATATGCGAGGGTCATGGGAACAAAAGTTGTAGCCCTATGTCTTAGGGTTCTATGTATAAAATTTTGTAAAAATCCGAGGTGTGCAGAGGGTGATACAGTCAAAATACTGAGAGATGTACGAATATAAGGAAAAAACTTGCGAAAATTGCCATCAAAAAGGGGAATTTTTTTTGAAATGTTGAGTTAAGGCTCCGTTTCGACTCCAATATATTCATTTACCCATGATATCTCTTGGGGAAAAATAACGAGCGAGTGGAACACGAGGGTAATACATTTCGGAGAAATTAGTGAAATCTCCAATTCACCAAAGGGGTACCCCTTTCAGAAATCTTCAATTTCTCTAATATGAATTCGAGCAATATTTAGATAGCGAATACTAAGGAATATGCGAGGGTCAAGGGAACAAAAGTTGTAGCCCTATGTCTTAGGGTTCTATATATAAAATTTCGTAAAAATCCGAGGTGTGCAGAGGGTGATACAGTCAAAATACTGAGAGATGTACGAATATAAGGAAAAAACTTGCGAAAATTGCCATCAAAAAGGGGAATTTTTTTTGAAATGTTGAGTTAAGGCTCCGTTTCGACTCCAATATATTCATTTACCCATGAGATCTCTTGGGGTAAAATATCGAGCGAGTTGAACAGGAGGGTAATACATTTCGGAGAAATTAGTGAAATCTCCAATTCACCAAAGGGGTACCCCTTTCAGAAATCTTCGATTTCTCTAATATGAATTCGAGCAATGTTTAGATAGTGAATACTAAGGAATATGCGAGGGTCATCGAAATAAAATTTTTAGCCCTACGTCTTAGGGTTCGATGTATAAAATTTCATACAAATCCGAGGTGTGCAGAGGGTGATACAGTCAAAATACTGAGAGATGTACGAATATAAGGAAAAAACTTGCGAAAATTGCCATCAAAAAGGGGAATTTTTTTTGAAATGTTGAGTTAAGGCTCCGTTTCGACTCCAATATATTCATTTACCCATGATATCTCTTGGGGAAAAATATCGAGCGAGTTGAACACGAGGGTAATACATTTCGGAGAAATTAGTGAAATCTCCAATTCACCAAAGGGGTACCCCTTTCAGAAATCTTCAATTTCTCTAATATGAATTCGAGCAATATTTAGATAGCGAATACTAAGGAATATGCGAGGGTCAAGGGAACAAAAGTTGTAGCCCTATGTCTTAGGGTTCTATGTATAAAATTTCGTAAAAATCCGAGGTGTGCAGAGGGTGATACAGTCAAAATACTGAGAGATGTACGAATATAAGGAAAAAACTTGCGAAAATTGCCATCAAAAAGGGGAATTTTTTTTGAAATGTTGAGTTAAGGCTCCGTTTCGACTCCAATATATTCATTTACCCATGATATCTCTTGGGGAAAAATATCGAGCGAGTTGAACACGAGGGTAATACATTTCGGAGATATTAGTGAAATCTCCAATTCACCAAAGGGGTACCCCTTTCAGAAATCTTCAATTTCTCTAATATGAATTCGAGCAAAATTTAGATAGCGAATACTAAGGAATATGCGAGGGTCAAGGGAACAAAAGTTGTAGCCCTATGTCTTATGGTTCTATGTATAAAATTTCGTAAAAATCCGAGGTGTGTAGAGGGTGATACAGTCAAAATACTGAGAGATGTACGAATATAAGGAAAAAACTTGCGAAAATTGCCATCAAAAAGGGGAATTTTTTTTGAAATGTTGAGTTAAGGCTCCGTTTCAACTCCAATATATTCATTTACCCATGATATCTCTTGGGGAAAAATATCGAGCGAGTTGAACACGAGGGTAATACATTTCGGAGAAATTAGTGAAATCTCCAATTCACCAAAGGGGTACCCCTTTCAGAAATCTTCGATTTCTCTAATATGGATTCGAGCAATGTTTAGATAGCGAATACTAAGGAATATGCGAGGGTCATGGGAACAAAAGTTGTAGCCCTATGTCTTAGGGTTCTATGTATAAAATTTTGTAAAAATCCGAGGTGTGCAGAGGGTGATACAGTCAAAATACTGAGAGATGTACGAATATAAGGAAAAAACTTGCGAAAATTGCCATCAAAAAGGGGAATTCTTTTTGAAATGTTGAGTTAAGGCTCCGTTTCGACTCCAATATATTCATTTACCCATGATATCTCTTGGGGAAAAATAACGAGCGAGTGGAACACGAGGGTAATACATTTCGGAGAAATTAGTGAAATCTCCAATTCACCAAAGGGGTACCCCTTTCAGAAATCTTCAATTTCTCTAATATGAATTCGAGCAATATTTAGATAGCGAATACTAAGGAATATGCGAGGGTCAAGGGAACAAAAGTTGTAGCCCTATGTCTTATGGTTCTATGTATAAAATTTCGTAAAAATCCGAGGTGTGCAGAGGGTGATACAGTCAAAATACTGAGAGATGTACGAATTTAAGGAAAAAACTTGCGAAAATTGCCATCAAAAAGGGGAATTTTTTTTGAAATGTTGAGTTAAGGCTCCGTTTCGACTCCAATATATTCATTTACCCATGAGATCTCTTGGGGTAAAATATCGAGCGAGTTGAACAGGAGGGTAATACATTTCGGAGAAATTAGTGAAATCTCCAATTCACCAAAGGGGTACCCCTTTCAGAAATCTTCGATTTCTCTAATATGAATTCGAGCAATGTTTAGATAGTGAATACTAAGGAATATGCGAGGGTCATCGAAAGAAAATTTTTAGCCCTACGTCTTAGGGTTCGATGTATAAAATTTCATACAAATCCGAGGTGTGCAGAGGGTGATACAGTCAAAATACTGAGAGATGTACGAATATAAGGAAAAAACTTGCGAAAATTGCCATCAAAAAGGGGAATTTTTTTTGAAATGTTGAGTTAAGGCTCCGTTTCGACTCCAATATATTCATTTACCCATGAGATCTCTTGGGGTAAAATATCGAGCGAGTTGAACAGGAGGGTAATACATTTCGGAGAAATTAGTGAAATCTCCAATTCACCAAAGGGGTACCCCTTTCAGAAATCTTCGATTTCTCTAATATGAATTCGAGCAATATTTAGATAGCGAATACTAAGGAATATGCGAGGGTCAAGGGAACAAAAGTTGTAGCCCTATGTCTTAGGGTTCTATGTATAAAATTTCGTAAAAATCCGAGGTGTGCAGAGGGTGATACAGTCAAAATACTGAGAGATGTACGAATATAAGGAAAAAACTTGCGAAAATTGCCATCAAAAAGGGGAATTTTTTTTGAAATGTTGAGTTAAGGCTCCGTTTCGACTCCAATATATTCATTTACCCATGATATCTCTTGGGGAAAAATATCGAGCGAGTTGAACACGAGGGTAATACATTTCGGAGATATTAGTGAAATCTCCAATTCACCAAAGGGGTACCCCTTTCAGAAATCTTCAATTTCTCTAATATGAATTCGAGCAAAATTTAGATAGCGAATACTAAGGAATATGCGAGGGTCAAGGGAACAAAAGTTGTAGCCCTATGTCTTATGGTTCTATGTATAAAATTTCGTAAAAATCCGAGGTGTGTAGAGGGTGATACAGTCAAAATACTGAGAGATGTACGAATATAAGGAAAAAACTTGCGAAAATTGCCATCAAAAAGGGGAATTTTTTTTGAAATGTTGAGTTAAGGCTCCGTTTCAACTCCAATATATTCATTTACCCATGATATCTCTTGGGGAAAAATATCGAGCGAGTTGAACACGAGGGTAATACATTTCGGAGAAATTAGTGAAATCTCCAATTCACCAAAGGGGTACCCCTTTCAGAAATCTTCGATTTCTCTAATATGGATTCGAGCAATGTTTAGATAGCGAATACTAAGGAATATGCGAGGGTCATGGGAACAAAAGTTGTAGCCCTATGTCTTAGGGTTCTATGTATAAAATTTTGTAAAAATCCGAGGTGTGCAGAGGGTGATACAGTCAAAATACTGACAGATGTACGAATATAAGGAAAAAACTTGCGAAAATTGCCATCAAAAAGGGGAATTCTTTTTGAAATGTTGAGTTAAGGCTCCGTTTCGACTCCAATATATTCATTTACCCATGATATCTCTTGGGGAAAAATATCGAGCGAGTTGAACACGAGGGTAATACATTTCGGAGAAATTAGTGAAATCTCCAATTCACCAAAGGGGTACCCCTTTCAGAAATCTTCGATTTCTCTAATATGGATTCGAGCAATGTTTAGATAGCGAATACTAAGGAATATGCGAGGGTCATGGGAACAAAAGTTGTAGCCCTATGTCTTAGGGTTCTATGTATAAAATTTTGTAAAAATCCGAGGTGTGCAGAGGGTGATACAGTCAAAATACTGAGAGATGTACGAATATAAGGAAAAAACTTGCGAAAATTGCCATCAAAAAGGGGAATTTTTTTTGAAATGTTGAGTTAAGGCTCCGTTTCGACTCCAATATATTCATTTACCCATGATATCTCTTGGGGAAAAATAACGAGCGAGTGGAACACGAGGGTAATACATTTCGGAGAAATTAGTGAAATCTCCAATTCACCAAAGGGGTACCCCTTTCAGAAATCTTCAATTTCTCTAATATGAATTCGAGCAATATTTAGATAGCGAATACTAAGGAATATGCGAGGGTCAAGGGAACAAAAGTTGTAGCCCTATGTCTTAGGGTTCTATATATAAAATTTCGTAAAAATCCGAGGTGTGCAGAGGGTGATACAGTCAAAATACTGAGAGATGTACGAATATAAGGAAAAAACTTGCGAAAATTGCCATCAAAAAGGGGAATTTTTTTTGAAATGTTGAGTTAAGGCTCCGTTTCGACTCCAATATATTCATTTACCCATGAGATCTCTTGGGGAAAAATATCGAGCGAGTTGAACAGGAGGGTAATACATTTCGGAGAAATTAGTGAAATCTCCAATTCACCAAAGGGGTACCCCTTTCAGAAATCTTCGATTTCTCTAATATGAATTCGAGCAATGTTTAGATAGTGAATACTAAGGAATATGCGAGGGTCATCGAAAGAAAATTTTTAGCCCTACGTCTTAGGGTTCGATGTATAAAATTTCATACAAATCCGAGGTGTGCAGAGGGTGATACAGTCAAAATACTGAGAGATGTACGAATATAAGGAAAGAACTTGCGAAAATTGCCATCAAAAAGGGGAATTTTTTTTGAAATGTTGAGTTAAGGCTCCGTTTCGACTCCAATATATTCATTTACCCATGATATCTCTTGGGGAAAAATATCGAGCGAGTTGAACACGAGGGTAATACATTTCGGAGAAATTAGTGAAATCTCCAATTCACCAAAGGGGTACCCCTTTCAGAAATCTTCGATTTCTCTAATATGGATTCGAGCAATGTTTAGATAGCGAATACTAAGGAATATGCGAGGGTCATGGGAACAAAAGTTGTAGCCCTATGTCTTATGGTTCTATGTATAAAATTTCGTAAAAATCCGAGGTGTGCAGAGGGTGATACAGTCAAAATACTGAGAGATGTACGAATTTAAGGAAAAAACTTGCGAAAATTGCCATCAAAAAGGGGAATTTTTTTTGAAATGTTGAGTTAAGGCTCCGTTTCGACTCCAATATATTCATTTACCCATGAGATCTCTTGGGGTAAAATATCGAGCGAGTTGAACAGGAGGGTAATACATTTCGGAGAAATTAGTGAAATCTCCAATTCACCAAAGGGGTACCCCTTTCAGAAATCTTCGATTTCTCTAATATGAATTCGAGCAATGTTTAGATAGTGAATACTAAGGAATATGCGAGGGTCATCGAAAGAAAATTTTTAGCCCTACGTCTTAGGGTTCGATGTATAAAATTTCATACAAATCCGAGGTGTGCAGAGGGTGATACAGTCAAAATACTGAGAGATGTACGAATATAAGGAAAAAACTTGCGAAAATTGCCATCAAAAAGGGGAATTTTTTTTGAAATGTTGAGTTAAGGCTCCGTTTCGACTCCAATATATTCATTTACCCATGATATCTCTTGGGGAAAAATATCGAGCGAGTTGAACACGAGGGTAATACATTTCGGAGAAATTAGTGAAATCTCCAATTCACCAAAGGGGTACCCCTTTCAGAAATCTTCAATTTCTCTAATATGAATTCGAGCAATATTTAGATAACGAATACTAAGGAATATGCGGGGGTCAAGGGAACAAAAGTTGTAGCCCTATGTCTTAGGGTTCTATGTATAAAATTTCGTAAAAATCCGAGGTGTGCAGAGGGTGATACAGTCAAAATACTGAGAGATGTACGAATATAAGGAAAAAACTTGCGAAAATTGCCATCAAAAAGGGGAATTTTTTTTGAAATGTTGAGTTAAGGCTCCGTTTCGACTCCAATATATTCATTTACCCATGATATCTCTTGGGGAAAAATATCGAGCGAGTTGAACACGAGGGTAATACATTTCGGAGATATTAGTGAAATCTCCAATTCACCAAAGGGGTACCCCTTTCAGAAATCTTCAATTTCTCTAATATGAATTCGAGCAAAATTTAGATAGCGAATACTAAGGAATATGCGAGGGTCAAGGGAACAAAAGTTGTAGCCCTATGTCTTATGGTTCTATGTATAAAATTTCGTAAAAATCCGAGGTGTGCAGAGGGTGATACAGTCAAAATACTGAGAGATGTACGAATATAAGGAAAAAACTTGCGAAAATTGCCATCAAAAAGGGGAATTTTTTTTGAAATGTTGAGTTAAGGCTCCGTTTCAACTCCAATATATTCATTTACCCATGATATCTCTTGGGGAAAAATATCGAGCGAGTTGAACACGAGGGTAATACATTTCGGAGAAATTAGTGAAATCTCCAATTCACCAAAGGGGTACCCCTTTCAGAAATCTTCGATTTCTCTAATATGGATTCGAGCAATGTTTAGATAGCGAATACTAAGGAATATGCGAGGGTCAAGGGAACAAAAGTTGTAGCCCTATGTCTTAGGGTTCTATGTATAAAATTTTGTAAAAATCCGAGGTGTGCAAAGGGTGATACAGTCAAAATACTGAGAGATGTACGAATATAAGGAAAAAACTTGCGAAAATTGCCATCAAAAAGGGGAATTTTTTTTGAAATGTTGAGTTAAGGCTCCGTTTCGAATCCAATATATTCATTTACCCATGAGATCTCTTGGGGTAAAATATCGAGCGAGTTGAACAGGAGGGTAATACATTTCGGAGAAATTAGTGAAATCTCCAATTCACCAAAGGGGTACCCCTTTCAGAAATCTTCGATTTCTCTAATATGAATTCGAGCAATGTTTAGATAGTGAATACTAAGGAATATGCGAGGGTCATCGAAATAAAATTTTTAGCCCTACGTCTTAGGGTTCGATGTATAAAATTTCATACAAATCCGAGGTGTGCAGAGGGTGATACAGTCAAAATACTGAGAGATGTACGAATATAAGGAAAAAACTTGCGAAAATTGCCATCAAAAAGGGGAATTTTTTTTGAAATGTTGAGTTAAGGCTCCGTATCGACTCCAATATATTCATTTACCCATGATATCTCTTGGGGAAAAATATCGAGCGAGTTGAACACGAGGGTAATACATTTCGGAGAAATTAGTGAAATCTCCAATTCACCAAAGGGGTACCCCTTTCAGAAATCTTCAATTTCTCTAATATGAATTCGAGCAATATTTAGATAGCGAATACTAAGGAATATGCGAGGGTCAAGGGAACAAAAGTTGTAGCCCTATGTCTTAGGGTTCTATGTATAAAATTTCGTAAAAATCCGAGGTGTGCAGAGGGTGATACAGTCAAAATACTGAGAGATGTACGAATATAAGGAAAAAACTTGCGAAAATTGCCATCAAAAAGGGGAATTTTTTTTGAAATGTTGAGTTAAGGCTCCGTTTCGACTCCAATATATTCATTTACCCATGAGATCTCTTGGGGTAAAATATCGAGCGAGTTGAACAGGAGGGTAATACATTTCGGAGAAATTAGTGAAATCTCCAATTCACCAAAGGGGTACCCCTTTCAGAAATCTTCGATTTCTCTAATATGAATTCGAGCAATGTTTAGATAGTGAATACTAAGGAATATGCGAGGGTCATCGAAAGAAAATTTTTAGCCCTACGTCTTAGGGTTCGATGTATAAAATTTCATACAAATCCGAGGTGTGCAGAGGGTGATACAGTCAAAATACTGAGAGATGTACGAATATAAGGAAAAAACTTGCGAAAATTGCCATCAAAAAGGGGAATTTTTTTTGAAATGTTGAGTTAAGGCTCCGTTTCGACTCCAATATATTCATTTACCCATGATATCTCTTGGGGAAAAATATCGAGCGAGTTGAACACGAGGGTAATACATTTCGGAGAAATTAGTGAAATCTCCAATTCACCAAAGGGGTACCCCTTTCAGAAATCTTCAATTTCTCTAATATGAATTCGAGCAATATTTAGATAACGAATACTAAGGAATATGCGGGGGTCAAGGGAACAAAAGTTGTAGCCCTATGTCTTAGGGTTCTATGTATAAAATTTCGTAAAAATCCGAGGTGTGCAGAGGGTGATACAGTCAAAATACTGAGAGATGTACGAATATAAGGAAAAAACTTGCGAAAATTGCCATCAAAAAGGGGAATTTTTTTTGAAATGTTGAGTTAAGGCTCCGTTTCGACTCCAATATATTCATTTACCCATGATATCTCTTGGGGAAAAATATCGAGCGAGTTGAACACGAGGGTAATACATTTCGGAGATATTAGTGAAATCTCCAATTCACCAAAGGGGTACCCCTTTCAGAAATCTTCAATTTCTCTAATATGAATTCGAGCAAAATTTAGATAGCGAATACTAAGGAATATGCGAGGGTCAAGGGAACAAAAGTTGTAGCCCTATGTCTTATGGTTCTATGTATAAAATTTCGTAAAAATCCGAGGTGTGCAGAGGGTGATACAGTCAAAATACTGAGAGATGTACGAATATAAGGAAAAAACTTGCGAAAATTGCCATCAAAAAGGGGAATTTTTTTTGAAATGTTGAGTTAAGGCTCCGTTTCAACTCCAATATATTCATTTACCCATGATATCTCTTGGGGAAAAATATCGAGCGAGTTGAACACGAGGGTAATACATTTCGGAGAAATTAGTGAAATCTCCAATTCACCAAAGGGGTACCCCTTTCAGAAATCTTCGATTTCTCTAATATGGATTCGAGCAATGTTTAGATAGCGAATACTAAGGAATATGCGAGGGTCAAGGGAACAAAAGTTGTAGCCCTATGTCTTAGGGTTCTATGTATAAAATTTTGTAAAAATCCGAGGTGTGCAAAGGGTGATACAGTCAAAATACTGAGAGATGTACGAATATAAGGAAAAAACTTGCGAAAATTGCCATCAAAAAGGGGAATTTTTTTTGAAATGTTGAGTTAAGGCTCCGTTTCGAATCCAATATATTCATTTACCCATGAGATCTCTTGGGGTAAAATATCGAGCGAGTTGAACAGGAGGGTAATACATTTCGGAGAAATTAGTGAAATCTCCAATTCACCAAAGGGGTACCCCTTTCAGAAATCTTCGATTTCTCTAATATGAATTCGAGCAATGTTTAGATAGTGAATACTAAGGAATATGCGAGGGTCATCGAAATAAAATTTTTAGCCCTACGTCTTAGGGTTCGATGTATAAAATTTCATACAAATCCGAGGTGTGCAGAGGGTGATACAGTCAAAATACTGAGAGATGTACGAATATAAGGAAAAAACTTGCGAAAATTGCCATCAAAAAGGGGAATTTTTTTTGAAATGTTGAGTTAAGGCTCCGTATCGACTCCAATATATTCATTTACCCATGATATCTCTTGGGGAAAAATATCGAGCGAGTTGAACACGAGGGTAATACATTTCGGAGAAATTAGTGAAATCTCCAATTCACCAAAGGGGTACCCCTTTCAGAAATCTTCAATTTCTCTAATATGAATTCGAGCAATATTTAGATAGCGAATACTAAGGAATATGCGAGGGTCAAGGGAACAAAAGTTGTAGCCCTATGTCTTAGGGTTCTATGTATAAAATTTCGTAAAAATCCGAGGTGTGCAGAGGGTGATACAGTCAAAATACTGAGAGATGTACGAATATAAGGAAAAAACTTGCGAAAATTGCCATCAAAAAGGGGAATTTTTTTTGAAATGTTGAGTTAAGGCTCCGTTTCGACTCCAATATATTCATTTACCCATGATATCTCTTGGGGAAAAATATCGAGCGAGTTGAACACGAGGGTAATACATTTCGGAGATATTAGTGAAATCTCCAATTCACCAAAGGGGTACCCCTTTAAGAAATCTTCAATTTCTCTAATATGAATTCGAGCAAAATTTAGATAGCGAATACTAAGGAATATGCGAGGGTCAAGGGAACAAAAGTTGTAGCCCTATGTCTTATGGTTCTATGTATAAAATTTCGTAAAAATCCGAGGTGTGTAGAGGGTGATACAGTCAAAATACTGAGAGATGTACGAATATAAGGAAAAAACTTGCGAAAATTGCCATCAAAAAGGGGAATTTTTTTTGAAATGTTGAGTTAAGGCTCCGTTTCAACTCCAATATATTCATTTACCCATGATATCTCTTGGGGAAAAATATCGAGCGAGTTGAACACGAGGGTAATACATTTCGGAGAAATTAGTGAAATCTCCAATTCACCAAAGGGGTACCCCTTTCAGAAATCTTCGATTTCTCTAATATCGATTCGAGCAATGTTTAGATAGCGAATACTAAGGAATATGCGAGGGTCATGGGAACAAAAGTTGTAGCCCTATGTCTTAGGGTTCTATGTATAAAATTTTGTAAAAATCCGAGGTGTGCAGGGGGTGATACAGTCAAAATACTGAGAGATGTACGAATATAAGGAAAAAACTTGCGAAAATTGCCATCAAAAAGGGGAATTCTTTTTGAAATGTTGAGTTAAGGCTCCGTTTCGACTCCAATATATTCATTTACCCATGATATCTCTTGGGGAAAAATAACGAGCGAGTGGAACACGAGGGTAATACATTTCGGAGAAATTAGTGAAATCTCCAATTCACCAAAGGGGTACCCCTTTCAGAAATCTTCAATTTCTCTAATATGAATTCGAGCAATATTTAGATAGTGAATACTAAGGAATATGCGAGGGTCAAGGGAACAAAAGTTGTAGCCCTATGTCTTATGGTTCTATGTATAAAATTTCGTAAAAATCCGAGGTGTGCAGAGGGTGATACAGTCAAAATACTGAGAGATGTACGAATATAAGGAAAAAACTTGCGAAAATTGCCATCAAAAAGGGGAATTTTTTTTGAAATGTTGAGTTAAGGCTCCGTTTCGACTCCAATATATTCATTTACCCATGAGATCTCTTGGGGTAAAATATCGAGCGAGTTGAACAGGAGGGTAATACATTTCGGAGAAATTAGTGAAATCTCCAATTCACCAAAGGGGTACCCCTTTCAGAAATCTTCGATTTCTCTAATATGAATTCGAGCAATGTTTAGATAGTGAATACTAAGGAATATGCGAGGGTCATCGAAAGAAAATTTTTAGCCCTACGTCTTAGGGTTCGATGTATAAAATTTCATACAAATCCGAGGTGTGCAGAGGGTGATACAGTCAAAATACTGAGAGATGTACGAATATAAGGAAAAAACTTGCGAAAATTGCCATCAAAAAGGGGAATTTTTTTTGAAATGTTGAGTTAAGGCTCCGTTTCGACTCCAATATATTCATTTACCCATGATATCTCTTGGGGAAAAATATCGAGCGAGTTGAACACGAGGGTAATACATTTCGGAGAAATTAGTGAAATCTCCAATTCACCAAAGGGGTACCCCTTTCAGAAATCTTCGATTTCTCTAATATGGATTCGAGCAATGTTTAGATAGCGAATACTAAGGAATATGCGAGGGTCATGGGAACAAAAGTTGTAGCCCTATGTCTTAGGGTTCTATGTATAAAATTTTGTAAAAATCCGAGGTGTGCAGAGGGTGATACAGTCAAAATACTGAGAGATGTACGAATATAAGGAAAAAACTTGCGAAAATTGCCATCAAAAAGGGGAATTCTTTTTGAAATGTTGAGTTAAGGCTCCGTTTCGACTCCAATATATTCATTTACCCATGATATCTCTTGGGGAAAAATAACGAGCGAGTGGAACACGAGGGTAATACATTTCGGAGAAATTAGTGAAATCTCCAATTCACCAAAGGGGTACCCCTTTCAGAAATCTTCAATTTCTCTAATATGAATTCGAGCAATATTTAGATAGCGAATACTAAGGAATATGCGAGGGTCAAGGGAACAAAAGTTGTAGCCCTATGTCTTATGGTTCTATGTATAAAATTTCGTAAAAATCCGAGGTGTGCAGAGGGTGATACAGTCAAAATACTGAGAGATGTACGAATATAAGGAAAAAACTTGCGAAAATTGCCATCAAAAAGGGGAATTTTTTTTGAAATGTTGAGTTAAGGCTCCGTTTCGACTCCAATATATTCATTTACCCATGAGATCTCTTGGGGTAAAATATCGAGCGAGTTGAACAGGAGGGTAATACATTTCGGAGAAATTAGTGAAATCTCCAATTCACCAAAGGGGTACCCCTTTCAGAAATCTTCGATTTCTCTAATATGAATTCGAGCAATGTTTAGATAGCGAATACTAAGGAATATGCGAGGGTCATGGGAACAAAAGTTGTAGCCCTATGTCTTAGGGTTCTATGTATAAAATTTTGTAAAAATCCGAGGTGTGCAGAGGGTGATACAGTCAAAATACTGAGAGATGTACGAATATAAGGAAAAAACTTGCGAAAATTGCCATCAAAAAGGGGAATTCTTTTTGAAATGTTGAGTTAAGGCTCCGTTTCGACTCCAATATATTCATTTACCCATGATATCTCTTGGGGAAAAATAACGAGCGAGTGGAACACGAGGGTAATACATTTCGGAGAAATTAGTGAAATCTCCAATTCACCAAAGGGGTACCCCTTTCAGAAATCTTCAATTTCTCTAATATGAATTCGAGCAATATTTAGATAGCGAATACTAAGGAATATGCGGGGGTCAAGGGAACAAAAGTTGTAGCCCTATGTCTTATGGTTCTATGTATAAAATTTCGTAAAAATCCGAGGTGTGCAGAGGGTGATACAGTCAAAATACTGAGAGATGTACGAATATAAGGAAAAAACTTGCGAAAATTGCCATCAAAAAGGGGAATTTTTTTTGAAATGTTGAGTTAAGGCTCCGTTTCGACTCCAATATATTCATTTACCCATGATATCTCTTGGGGAAAAATAACGAGCGAGTGGAACACGAGGGTAATACATTTCGGAGAAATTAGTGAAATCTCCAATTCACCAAAGGGGTACCCCTTTCAGAAATCTTCAATTTCTCTAATATGAATTCGAGCAATATTTAGATAGCGAATACTAAGGAATATGCGGGGGTCAAGGGAACAAAAGTTGTAGCCCTATGTCTTATGGTTCTATGTATAAAATTTCGTAAAAATCCGAGGTGTGCAGAGGGTGATACAGTCAAAATACTGAGAGATGTACGAATATAAGGAAAAAACTTGCGAAAATTGCCATCAAAAAGGGGAATTTTTTTTGAAATGTTGAGTTAAGGCTCCGTTTCGACTCCAATATATTCATTTACCCATGATATCTCTTGGGGAAAAATATCGAGCGAGTTGAACACGAGGGTAATACATTTCGGAGAAATTAGTGAAATCTCCAATTCACCAAAGGGGTACCCCTTTCAGAAATCTTCGATTTCTCTAATATGGATTCGAGCAATGTTTAGATAGCGAATACTAAGGAATATGCGAGGGTCATGGGAACAAAAGTTGTAGCCCTATGTCTTAGGGTTCTATGTATAAAATTTTGTAAAAATCCGAGGTGTGCAGAGGGTGATACAGTCAAAATACTGAGAGATGTACGAATATAAGGAAAAAACTTGCGAAAATTGCCATCAAAAAGGGGAATTCTTTTTGAAATGTTGAGTTAAGGCTCCGTTTCGACTCCAATATATTCATTTACCCATGATATCTCTTGGGGAAAAATAACGAGCGAGTGGAACACGAGGGTAATACATTTCGGAGAAATTAGTGAAATCTCCAATTCACCAAAGGGGTACCCCTTTCAGAAATCTTCAATTTCTCTAATATGAATTCGAGCAATATTTAGATAGCGAATACTAAGGAATATGCGAGGGTCAAGGGAACAAAAGTTGTAGCCCTATGTCTTATGGTTCTATGTATAAAATTTCGTAAAAATCCGAGGTGTGCAGAGGGTGATACAGTCAAAATACTGAGAGATGTACGAATATAAGGAAAAAACTTGCGAAAATTGCCATCAAAAAGGGGAATTTTTTTTGAAATGTTGAGTTAAGGCTCCGTTTCGACTCCAATATATTCATTTACCCATGAGATCTCTTGGGGTAAAATATCGAGCGAGTTGAACAGGAGGGTAATACATTTCGGAGAAATTAGTGAAATCTCCAATTCACCAAAGGGGTACCCCTTTCAGAAATCTTCGATTTCTCTAATATGAATTCGAGCAATGTTTAGATAGCGAATACTAAGGAATATGCGAGGGTCATGGGAACAAAAGTTGTAGCCCTATGTCTTAGGGTTCTATGTATAAAATTTTGTAAAAATCCGAGGTGTGCAGAGGGTGATACAGTCAAAATACTGAGAGATGTACGAATATAAGGAAAAAACTTGCGAAAATTGCCATCAAAAAGGGGAATTCTTTTTGAAATGTTGAGTTAAGGCTCCGTTTCGACTCCAATATATTCATTTACCCATGATATCTCTTGGGGAAAAATAACGAGCGAGTGGAACACGAGGGTAATACATTTCGGAGAAATTAGTGAAATCTCCAATTCACCAAAGGGGTACCCCTTTCAGAAATCTTCAATTTCTCTAATATGAATTCGAGCAATATTTAGATAGCGAATACTAAGGAATATGCGGGGGTCAAGGGAACAAAAGTTGTAGCCCTATGTCTTATGGTTCTATGTATAAAATTTCGTAAAAATCCGAGGTGTGCAGAGGGTGATACAGTCAAAATACTGAGAGATGTACGAATATAAGGAAAAAACTTGCGAAAATTGCCATCAAAAAGGGGAATTTTTTTTGAAATGTTGAGTTAAGGCTCCGTTTCGACTCCAATATATTCATTTACCCATGATATCTCTTGGGGAAAAATAACGAGCGAGTGGAACACGAGGGTAATACATTTCGGAGAAATTAGTGAAATCTCCAATTCACCAAAGGGGTACCCCTTTCAGAAATCTTCAATTTCTCTAATATGAATTCGAGCAATATTTAGATAGCGAATACTAAGGAATATGCGGGGGTCAAGGGAACAAAAGTTGTAGCCCTATGTCTTATGGTTCTATGTATAAAATTTCGTAAAAATCCGAGGTGTGCAGAGGGTGATACAGTCAAAATACTGAGAGATGTACGAATATAAGGAAAAAA
Source organism: Humulus lupulus (assembly GCF_963169125.1). NCBI lineage: Eukaryota > Viridiplantae > Streptophyta > Magnoliopsida > Rosales > Cannabaceae > Humulus > Humulus lupulus. The sequence continues at coordinate 3,201,113 of NC_084795.1, forward strand.
CTTGCGAAAATTGCCATCAAAAAGGGGAATTTTTTTTGAAATGTTGAGTTAAGGCTCCGTTTCGACTCCAATATATTCATTTACCCATGAGATCTCTTGGGGTAAAATATCGAGCGAGTTGAACAGGAGGGTAATACATTTCGGAGAAATTAGTGAAATCTCCAATTCACCAAAGGGGTACCCCTTTCAGAAATCTTCGATTTCTCTAATATGAATTCGAGCAATGTTTAGATAGTGAATACTAAGGAATATGCGAGGGTCATCGAAAGAAAATTTTTAGCCCTACGTCTTAGGGTTCGATGTATAAAATTTCATACAAATCCGAGGTGTGCAGAGGGTGATACAGTCAAAATACTGAGAGATGTACGAATATAAGGAAAAAACTTGCGAAAATTGCCATCAAAAAGGGGAATTTTTTTTGAAATGTTGAGTTAAGGCTCCGTTTCGACTCCAATATATTCATTTACCCATGATATCTCTTGGGGAAAAATATCGAGCGAGTTGAACACGAGGGTAATACATTTCGGAGAAATTAGTGAAATCTCCAATTCACCAAAGGGGTACCCCTTTCAGAAATCTTCGATTTCTCTAATATGGATTCGAGCAATGTTTAGATAGCGAATACTAAGGAATATGCGAGGGTCATGGGAACAAAAGTTGTAGCCCTATGTCTTAGAGTTCTATGTATAAAATTTTGTAAAAATCCGAGGTGTGCAGAGGGTGATACAGTCAAAATACTGAGAGATGTACGAATATAAGGAAAAAACTTGCGAAAATTGCCATCAAAAAGGGGAATTCTTTTTGAAATGTTGAGTTAAGGCTCCGTTTCGACTCCAATATATTCATTTACCCATGATATCTCTTGGGGAAAAATAACGAGCGAGTGGAACACGAGGGTAATACATTTCGGAGAAATTAGTGAAATCTCCAATTCACCAAAGGGGTACCCCTTTCAGAAATCTTCAATTTCTCTAATATGAATTCGAGCAATATTTAGATAGCGAATACTAAGGAATATGCGAGGGTCAAGGGAACAAAAGTTGTAGCCCTATGTCTTATGGTTCTATGTATAAAATTTCGTAAAAATCCGAGGTGTGCAGAGGGTGATACAGTCAAAATACTGAGAGATGTACGAATATAAGGAAAAAACTTGCGAAAATTGCCATCAAAAAGGGGAATTTTTTTTGAAATGTTGAGTTAAGGCTCCGTTTCGACTCCAATATATTCATTTACCCATGAGATCTCTTGGGGTAAAATATCGAGCGAGTTGAACAGGAGGGTAATACATTTCGGAGAAATTAGTGAAATCTCCAATTCACCAAAGGGGTACCCCTTTCAGAAATCTTCAATTTCTCTAATATGAATTCGAGCAATATTTAGATAGCGAATACTAAGGAATATGCGGGGGTCAAGGGAACAAAAGTTGTAGCCCTATGTCTTAGGGTTCTATGTATAAAATTTCGTAAAAATCCGAGGTGTGCAGAGGGTGATACAGTCAAAATACTGAGAGATGTACGAATATAAGGAAAAAACTTGCGAAAATTGCCATCAAAAAGGGGAATTCTTTTTGAAATGTTGAGTTAAGGCTCCGTTTCGACTCCAATATATTCATTTACCCATGATATCTCTTGGGGAAAAATAACGAGCGAGTGGAACACGAGGGTAATACATTTCGGAGAAATTAGTGAAATCTCCAATTCACCAAAGGGGTACCCCTTTCAGAAATCTTCAATTTCTCTAATATGAATTCGAGCAATATTTAGATAGCGAATACTAAGGAATATGCGAGGGTCAAGGGAACAAAAGTTGTAGCCCTATGTCTTATGGTTCTATGTATAAAATTTCGTAAAAATCCGAGGTGTGCAGAGGGTGATACAGTCAAAATACTGAGAGATGTACGAATATAAGGAAAAAACTTGCGAAAATTGCCATCAAAAAGGGGAATTTTTTTTGAAATGTTGAGTTAAGGCTCCGTTTCGACTCCAATATATTCATTTACCCATGAGATCTCTTGGGGTAAAATATCGAGCGAGTTGAACAGGAGGGTAATACATTTCGGAGAAATTAGTGAAATCTCCAATTCACCAAAGGGGTACCCCTTTCAGAAATCTTCGATTTCTCTAATATGAATTCGAGCAATGTTTAGATAGTGAATACTAAGGAATATGCGAGGGTCATCGAAAGAAAATATTTAGCCCTACGTCTTAGGGTTCGATGTATAAAATTTCATACAAATCCGAGGTGTGCAGAGGGTGATACAGTCAAAATACTGAGAGATGTACGAATATAAGGAAAAAACTTGCGAAAATTGCCATCAAAAAGGGGAATTTTTTTTGAAATGTTGAGTTAAGGCTCCGTTTCGACTCCAATATATTCATTTACCCATGATATCTCTTGGGGAAAAATATCGAGCGAGTTGAACACGAGGGTAATACATTTCGGAGAAATTAGTGAAATCTCCAAATCACCAAAGGGGTACCCCTTTCAGAAATCTTCAATTTCTCTAATATGAATTCGAGCAATAGTTAGATAGCGAATACTAAGGAATATGCGGGGGTCAAGGGAACAAAAGTTGTAGCCCTATGTCTTAGGGTTCTATGTATAAAATTTCGTAAAAATCCGAGGTGTGCAGAGGGTGATACAGTCAAAATACTGAGAGATGTACGAATATAAGGAAAAAACTTGCGAAAATTGCCATCAAAAAGGGGAATTTTTTTTGAAATGTTGAGTTAAGGCTCCGTTTCGACTCCAATATACTCATTTACCCATGATATCTCTTGGGGAAAAATATCGAGCGAGTTGAACACGAGGGTAATACATTTCGGAGATATTAGTGAAATCTCCAATTCACCAAAGGGGTACCCCTTTCAGAAATCTTCCATTTCTCTAATATGAATTCGAGCAAAATTTAGATAGCGAATACTAAGGAATATGCGAGGGTCAAGGGAACAAAAGTTGTAGCCCTATGTCTTAGGGTTCTATGTATAAAATTTCGTAAAAATCCGAGGTGTGCAGAGGGTGATACAGTCAAAATACTGAGAGATGTACGAATATAAGGAAAAAACTTGCGAAAATTGCCATCAAAAAGGGGAATTTTTTTTGAAATGTTGAGTTAAGGCTCCGTTTCAACTCCAATATATTCATTTACCCATGATATCTCTTGGGGAAAAATATCGAGCGAGTTGAACACGAGGGTAATACATTTCGGAGAAATTAGTGAAATCTCCAATTCACCAAAGGGGTACCCCTTTCAGAAATCTTCGATTTCTCTAATATGGATTCGAGCAATGTTTAGATAGCGAATACTAAGGAATATGCGAGGGTCAAGCGAACAAAAGTTGTAGCCCTATGTCTTAGGGTTCTATGTACAAAATTTTGTAAAAATCCGAGGTGTGCAGAGGGTGATACAGTCAAAATACTGAGAGATGTACGAATATAAGGAAAAAACTTGCGAAAATTGCCATCAAAAAGGGGAATTTTTTTTGAAATGTTGAGTTAAGGCTCCGTTTCGACTCCAATATATTCATTTACCCATGAGATCTCTTGGGGTAAAATATCGAGCGAGTTGAACAGGAGGGTAATACATTTCGGAGAAATTAGTGAAATCTCCAATTCACCAAAGGGGTACCCCTTTCAGAAATCTTCGATTTCTCTAATATGAATTCGAGCAATGTTTAGATAGTGAATACTAAGGAATATGCGAGGGTCATCGAAAGAAAATTTTTAGCCCTACGTCTTAGGGTTCTATGTATAAAATTTCATACAAATCCGAGGTGTGCAGAGGGTGATACAGTCAAAATACTGAGAGATGTACGAATATAAGGAAAAAACTTGCGAAAATTGCCATCAAAAAGGGGAATTTTTTTTGAAATGTTGAGTTAAGGCTCCGTTTCGACTCCAATATACTCATTTACCCATGATATCTCTTGGGGAAAAATATCGAGCGAGTTGAACACGAGGGTAATACATTTCGGAGATATTAGTGAAATCTCCAATTCACCAAAGGGGTACCCCTTTCAGAAATCTTCAATTTCTCTAATATGAATTCGAGCAAAATTTAGATAGCGAATACTAAGGAATATGCGAGGGTCAAGGGAACAAAAGTTGTAGCCCTATGTCTTAGGGTTCTATGTCTAAAATTTCGTAAAAATCCGAGGTGTGCAGAGGGTGATACAGTCAAAATACTGAGAGATGTACGAATATAAGGAAAAAACTTGCGAAAATTGCCATCAAAAAGGGGAATTTTTTTTGAAATGTTGAGTTAAGGCTCCGTTTTAACTCCAATATATTCATTTACCCATGATATCTCTTGGGGAAAAATATCGAGCGAGTTGAACACGAGGGTAATACATTTCGGAGAAATTAGTGAAATCTCCAATTCACCAAAGGGGTACCCCTTTCAGAAATCTTCGATTTCTCTAATATGGATTCGAGCAATGTTTAGATAGCGAATACTAAGGAATATGCGAGGGTCAAGCGAACAAAAGTTGTAGCCCTATGTCTTAGGGTTCTATGTACAAAATTTTGTAAAAATCCGAGGTGTGCAGAGGGTGATACAGTCAAAATACTGAGAGATGTACGAATATAAGGAAAAAACTTGCGAAAATTGCCATCAAAAAGGGGAATTTTTTTTGAAATGTTGAGTTAAGGCTCCGTTTCGACTCCAATATATTCATTTACCCATGAGATCTCTTGGGGTAAAATATCGAGCGAGTTGAACAGGAGGGTAATACATTTCGGAGAAATTAGTGAAATCTCCAATTCACCAAAGGGGTACCCCTTTCAGAAATCTTCGATTTCTCTAATATGAATTCGAGCAATGTTTAGATAGTGAATACTAAGGAATATGCGAGGGTCATCGAAAGAAAATTTTTAGCCCTACGTCTTAGGGTTCTATGTATAAAATTTCATACAAATCCGAGGTGTGCAGAGGGTGATACAGTCAAAATACTGAGAGATGTACGAATATAAGGAAAAAACTTGCGAAAATTGCCATCAAAAAGGGGAATTTTTTTTGAAATGTTGAGTTAAGGCTCCGTTTCGACTCCAATATACTCATTTACCCATGATATCTCTTGGGGAAAAATATCGAGCGAGTTGAACACGAGGGTAATACATTTCGGAGATATTAGTGAAATCTCCAATTCACCAAAGGGGTACCCCTTTCAGAAATCTTCAATTTCTCTAATATGAATTCGAGCAAAATTTAGATAGCGAATACTAAGGAATATGCGAGGGTCAAGGGAACAAAAGTTGTAGCCCTATGTCTTAGGGTTCTATGTATAAAATTTCGTAAAAATCCGAGGTGTGCAGAGGGTGATACAGTCAAAATACTGAGAGATGTACGAATATAAGGAAAAAACTTGCGAAAATTGCCATCAAAAAGGGGAATTTTTTTTGAAATGTTGAGTTAAGGCTCCGTTTCAACTCCAATATATTCATTTACCCATGATATCTCTTGGGGAAAAATATCGAGCGAGTTGAACACGAGGGTAATACATTTCGGAGAAATTAGTGAAATCTCCAATTCACCAAAGGGGTACCCCTTTCAGAAATCTTCGATTTCTCTAATATGGATTCAAGCAATGTTTAGATAGCGAATACTAAGGAATATGCGAGGGTCAAGCGAACAAAAGTTGTAGCGCTATGTCTTAGGGTTCTATGTACAAAATTTTGTAAAAATCCGAGGTGTGCAGAGGGTGATACAGTCAAAATACTGAGAGATGTACGAATATAAGGAAAAAACTTGCGAAAATTGCCATCAAAAAGGGGAATTTTTTTTGAAATGTTGAGTTAAGGCTCCGTTTCGACTCCAATATATTCATTTACCCATGAGATCTCTTGGGGTAAAATATCGAGCGAGTTGAACAGGAGGGTAATACATTTCGGAGAAATTAGTGAAATCTCCAATTCACCAAAGGGGTACCCCTTTCAGAAATCTTCGATTTCTCTAATATGAATTCGAGCAATGTTTAGATAGTGAATACTAAGGAATATGCGAGGGTCATCGAAAGAAAATTTTTAGCCCTACGTCTTAGGGTTCTATGTATAAAATTTCATACAAATCCGAGGTGTGCAGAGGGTGATACAGTCAAAATACTGAGAGATGTACGAATATAAGGAAAAAACTTGCGAAAATTGCCATCAAAAAGGGGAATTTTTTTTGAAATGTTGAGTTAAGGCTCCGTTTCGACTCCAATATACTCATTTACCCATGATATCTCTTGGGGAAAAATATCGAGCGAGTTGAACACGAGGGTAATACATTTCGGAGATATTAGTGAAATCTCCAATTCACCAAAGGGGTACCCCTTTCAGAAATCTTCAATTTCTCTAATATGAATTCGAGCAAAATTTAGATAGCGAATACTAAGGAATATGCGAGGGTCAAGGGAACAAAAGTTGTAGCCCTATGTCTTAGGGTTCTATGTATAAAATTTCGTAAAAATCCGATGTGTGCAGAGGGTGATACAGTCAAAATACTGAGAGATGTACGAATATAAGGAAAAAACTTGCGAAAATTGCCATCAAAAAGGGGAATTTTTTTTGAAATGTTGAGTTAAGGCTCCGTTTCAACTCCAATATATTCATTTACCCATGATATCTCTTGGGGAAAAATATCGAGCGAGTTGAACACGAGGGTAATACATTTCGGAGAAATTAGTGAAATCTCCAATTCACCAAAGGGGTACCCCTTTCAGAAATCTTCGATTTCTCTAATATGGATTCAAGCAATGTTTAGATAGCGAATACTAAGGAATATGCGAGGGTCAAGCGAACAAAAGTTGTAGCCCTATGTCTTAGGGTTCTATGTACAAAATTTTGTAAAAATCCGAGGTGTGCAGAGGGTGATACAGTCAAAATACTGAGAGATGTACGAATATAAGGAAAAAACTTGCGAAAATTGCCATCAAAAAGGGGAATTTTTTTTGAAATGTTGAGTTAAGGCTCCGTTTCGACTCCAATATATTCATTTACCCATGAGATCTCTTGGGGTAAAATATCGAGCGAGTTGAACAGGAGGGTAATACATTTCGGAGAAATTAGTGAAATCTCCAATTCACCAAAGGGGTACCCCTTTCAGAAATCTTCGATTTCTCTAATATGAATTCGAGCAATGTTTAGATAGTGAATACTAAGGAATATGCGAGGGTCAACGAAAGAAAATTTTTAGCCCTACGTCTTAGGGTTCTATGTATAAAATTTCATACAAATCCGAGGTGTGCAGAGGGTGATACAGTCAAAATACTGAGAGATGTACGAATATAAGGAAAAAACTTGCGAAAATTGCCATCAAAAAGGGGAATTTTTTTTGAAATGTTGAGTTAAGGCTCCGTTTCGAACCCAATATACTCATTTACCCATGATATCTCTTGGGGAAAAATATCGAGCGAGTTGAACACGAGGGTAATACATTTCGGAGATATTAGTGAAATCTCCAATTCACCAAAGGGGTACCCCTTTCAGAAATCTTCAATTTCTCTAATATGAATTCGAGCAAAATTTAGATAGCGAATACTAAGGAATATGCGAGGGTCAAGGGAACAAAAGTTGTAGCCCTATGTCTTAGGGTTCTATGAATAAAATTTCGTAAAAATCCGAGGTGTGCAGAGGGTGATACAGTCAAAATACTGAGAGATGTACGAATATAAGGAAAAAACTTGCGAAAATTGCCATCAAAAAGGGGAATTTTTTTTGAAATGTTGAGTTAAGGCTCCGTTTCAACTCCAATATATTCATTTACCCATGATATCTCTTGGGGAAAAATATCGAGCGAGTTGAACACGAGGGTAATACATTTCGGAGAAATTAGTGAAATCTCCAATTCACCAAAGGGGTACCCCTTTCAGAAATCTTCGATTTCTCTAATATGAATTCGAGCAATGTTTAGATAGTGAATACTAAGGAATATGCGAGGGTCATCGAAATAAAATTTTTAGCCCTACGTCTTAGGGTTCGATGTATAAAATTTCATACAAATCCGAGGTGTGCAGAGGGTGATACAGTCAAAATACTGAGAGATGTACGAATATAAGGAAAAAACTTGCGAAAATTGCCATCAAAAAGGGGAATTTTTTTTGAAATGTTGAGTTAAGGCTCCGTTTCGACTCCAATATATTCATTTACCCATGATATCTCTTGGGGAAAAATAACGAGCGAGTGGAACACGAGGGTAATACATTTCGGAGAAATTAGTGAAATCTCCAATTCACCAAAGGGGTACCCCTTTCAGAAATCTTCAATTTCTCTAAAATGAATTCGAGCAATATTTAGATAGCGAATACTAAGGAATATGCGAGGGTCAAGGGAACAAAAGTTGTAGCCCTATGTCTTATGGTTCTATGTATAAAATTTCGTAAAAATCCGAGGTGTGCAGAGGGTGATACAGTCAAAATACTGAGAGATGTACGAATATAAGGAAAAAACTTGCGAAAATTGCCATCAAAAAGGGGAATTTTTTTTGAAATGTTGAGTTAAGGCTCCGTTTCAACTCCAATATATTCATTTACCCATGATATCTCTTGGGGAAAAATATCGAGCGAGTTGAACACGAGGGTAATACATTTCGGAGAAATTAGTGAAATCTCCAATTCACCAAAGGGGTACCCCTTTCAGAAATCTTCGATTTCTCTAATATGAATTCGAGCAATGTTTAGATAGCGAATACTAAGGAATATGCGAGGGTCAAGGGAACAAAAGTTGTAGCCCTATGTCTTAGGGTTCTATGTATAAAATTTCGTAAAAATCCGAGGTGTGCAGAGGGTGATACAGTCAAAATACTGAGAGATGTACGAATATAAGGAAAAAACTTGCGAAAATTGCCATCAAAAAGGGGAATTTTTTTTGAAATGTTGAGTTAAGGCTCCGTTTCAACTCCAATATATTCATTTACCCATGATATCTCTTGGGGAAAAATATCGAGCGAGTTGAACACGAGGGTAATACATTTCGGAGAAATTAGTGAAATCTCCAATTCACCAAAGGGGTACCCCTTTCAGAAATCTTCGATTTCTCTAATATGGATTCAAGCAATGTTTAGATAGCGAATACTAAGGAATATGCGAGGGTCAAGCGAACAAAAGTTGTAGCCCTATGTCTTAGGGTTCTATGTACAAAATTTTGTAAAAATCCGAGGTGTGCAGAGGGTGATACAGTCAAAATACTGAGAGATGTACGAATATAAGGAAAAAACTTGCGAAAATTGCCATCAAAAAGGGGAATTTTTTTTGAAATGTTGAGTTAAGGCTCCGTTTCGACTCCAATATATTCATTTACCCATGAGATCTCTTGGGGTAAAATATCGAGCGAGTTGAACAGGAGGGTAATACATTTCGGAGAAATTAGTGAAATCTCCAATTCACCAAAGGGGTACCCCTTTCAGAAATCTTCGATTTCTCTAATATGAATTCGAGCAATGTTTAGATAGTGAATACTAAGGAATATGCGAGGGTCATCGAAAGAAAATTTTTAGCCCTACGTCTTAGGGTTCTATGTATAAAATTTCATACAAATCCGAGGTGTGCAGAGGGTGATACAGTCAAAATACTGAGAGATGTACGAATATAAGGAAAAAACTTGCGAAAATTGCCATCAAAAAGGGGAATTTTTTTTGAAATGTTGAGTTAAGGCTCCGTTTCGACTCCAATATACTCATTTACCCATGATATCTCTTGGGGAAAAATATCGAGCGAGTTGAACACGAGGGTAATACATTTCGGAGATATTAGTGAAATCTCCAATTCACCAAAGGGGTACCCCTTTCAGAAATCTTCAATTTCTCTAATATGAATTCGAGCAAAATTTAGATAGCGAATACTAAGGAATATGCGAGGGTCAAGGGAACAAAAGTTGTAGCCCTATGTCTTAGGGTTCTATGTATAAAATTTCGTAAAAATCCGATGTGTGCAGAGGGTGATACAGTCAAAATACTGAGAGATGTACGAATATAAGGAAAAAACTTGCGAAAATTGCCATCAAAAAGGGGAATTTTTTTTGAAATGTTGAGTTAAGGCTCCGTTTCAACTCCAATATATTCATTTACCCATGATATCTCTTGGGGAAAAATATCGAGCGAGTTGAACACGAGGGTAATACATTTCGGAGAAATTAGTGAAATCTCCAATTCACCAAAGGGGTACCCCTTTCAGAAATCTTCGATTTCTCTAATATGGATTCAAGCAATGTTTAGATAGCGAATACTAAGGAATATGCGAGGGTCAAGCGAACAAAAGTTGTAGCCCTATGTCTTAGGGTTCTATGTACAAAATTTTGTAAAAATCCGAGGTGTGCAGAGGGTGATACAGTCAAAATACTGAGAGATGTACGAATATAAGGAAAAAACTTGCGAAAATTGCCATCAAAAAGGGGAATTTTTTTTGAAATGTTGAGTTAAGGCTCCGTTTCGACTCCAATATATTCATTTACCCATGAGATCTCTTGGGGTAAAATATCGAGCGAGTTGAACAGGAGGGTAATACATTTCGGAGAAATTAGTGAAATCTCCAATTCACCAAAGGGGTACCCCTTTCAGAAATCTTCGATTTCTCTAATATGAATTCGAGCAATGTTTAGATAGTGAATACTAAGGAATATGCGAGGGTCAACGAAAGAAAATTTTTAGCCCTACGTCTTAGGGTTCTATGTATAAAATTTCATACAAATCCGAGGTGTGCAGAGGGTGATACAGTCAAAATACTGAGAGATGTACGAATATAAGGAAAAAACTTGCGAAAATTGCCATCAAAAAGGGGAATTTTTTTTGAAATGTTGAGTTAAGGCTCCGTTTCGAACCCAATATACTCATTTACCCATGATATCTCTTGGGGAAAAATATCGAGCGAGTTGAACACGAGGGTAATACATTTCGGAGATATTAGTGAAATCTCCAATTCACCAAAGGGGTACCCCTTTCAGAAATCTTCAATTTCTCTAATATGAATTCGAGCAAAATTTAGATAGCGAATACTAAGGAATATGCGAGGGTCAAGGGAACAAAAGTTGTAGCCCTATGTCTTAGGGTTCTATGAATAAAATTTCGTAAAAATCCGAGGTGTGCAGAGGGTGATACAGTCAAAATACTGAGAGATGTACGAATATAAGGAAAAAACTTGCGAAAATTGCCATCAAAAAGGGGAATTTTTTTTGAAATGTTGAGTTAAGGCTCCGTTTCAACTCCAATATATTCATTTACCCATGATATCTCTTGGGGAAAAATATCGAGCGAGTTGAACACGAGGGTAATACATTTCGGAGAAATTAGTGAAATCTCCAATTCACCAAAGGGGTACCCCTTTCAGAAATCTTCGATTTCTCTAATATGAATTCGAGCAATGTTTAGATAGTGAATACTAAGGAATATGCGAGGGTCATCGAAATAAAATTTTTAGCCCTACGTCTTAGGGTTCGATGTATAAAATTTCATACAAATCCGAGGTGTGCAGAGGGTGATACAGTCAAAATACTGAGAGATGTACGAATATAAGGAAAAAACTTGCGAAAATTGCCATCAAAAAGGGGAATTTTTTTTGAAATGTTGAGTTAAGGCTCCGTTTCGACTCCAATATATTCATTTACCCATGATATCTCTTGGGGAAAAATAACGAGCGAGTGGAACACGAGGGTAATACATTTCGGAGAAATTAGTGAAATCTCCAATTCACCAAAGGGGTACCCCTTTCAGAAATCTTCAATTTCTCTAAAATGAATTCGAGCAATATTTAGATAGCGAATACTAAGGAATATGCGAGGGTCAAGGGAACAAAAGTTGTAGCCCTATGTCTTATGGTTCTATGTATAAAATTTCGTAAAAATCCGAGGTGTGCAGAGGGTGATACAGTCAAAATACTGAGAGATGTACGAATATAAGGAAAAAACTTGCGAAAATTGCCATCAAAAAGGGGAATTTTTTTTGAAATGTTGAGTTAAGGCTCCGTTTCAACTCCAATATATTCATTTACCCATGATATCTCTTGGGGAAAAATATCGAGCGAGTTGAACACGAGGGTAATACATTTCGGAGAAATTAGTGAAATCTCCAATTCACCAAAGGGGTACCCCTTTCAGAAATCTTCGATTTCTCTAATATGAATTCGAGCAATGTTTAGATAGCGAATACTAAGGAATATGCGAGGGTCAAGGGAACAAAAGTTGTAGCCCTATGTCTTAGGGTTCTATGTATAAAATTTCGTAAAAATCCGAGGTGTGCAGAGGGTGATACAGTCAAAATACTGAGAGATGTACGAATATAAGGAAAAAACTTGCGAAAATTGCCATCAAAAAGGGGAATTTTTTTTGAAATGTTGAGTTAAGGCTCCGTTTCAACTCCAATATATTCATTTACCCATGATATCTCTTGGGGAAAAATATCGAGCGAGTTGAACACGAGGGTAATACATTTCGGAGAAATTAGTGAAATCTCCAATTCACCAAAGGGGTACCCCTTTCAGAAATCTTCGATTTCTCTAATATGGATTCAAGCAATGTTTAGATAGCGAATACTAAGGAATATGCGAGGGTCAAGCGAACAAAAGTTGTAGCCCTATGTCTTAGGGTTCTATGTACAAAATTTTGTAAAAATCCGAGGTGTGCAGAGGGTGATACAGTCAAAATACTGAGAGATGTACGAATATAAGGAAAAAACTTGCGAAAATTGCCATCAAAAAGGGGAATTTTTTTTGAAATGTTGAGTTAAGGCTCCGTTTCGACTCCAATATATTCATTTACCCATGAGATCTCTTGGGGTAAAATATCGAGCGAGTTGAACAGGAGGGTAATACATTTCGGAGAAATTAGTGAAATCTCCAATTCACCAAAGGGGTACCCCTTTCAGAAATCTTCGATTTCTCTAATATGAATTCGAGCAATGTTTAGATAGTGAATACTAAGGAATATGCGAGGGTCATCGAAAGAAAATTTTTAGCCCTACGTCTTAGGGTTCTATGTATAAAATTTCATACAAATCCGAGGTGTGCAGAGGGTGATACAGTCAAAATACTGAGAGATGTACGAATATAAGGAAAAAACTTGCGAAAATTGCCATCAAAAAGGGGAATTTTTTTTGAAATGTTGAGTTAAGGCTCCGTTTCGACTCCAATATACTCATTTACCCATGATATCTCTTGGGGAAAAATATCGAGCGAGTTGAACACGAGGGTAATACATTTCGGAGATATTAGTGAAATCTCCAATTCACCAAAGGGGTACCCCTTTCAGAAATCTTCAATTTCTCTAATATGAATTCGAGCAAAATTTAGATAGCGAATACTAAGGAATATGCGAGGGTCAAGGGAACAAAAGTTGTAGCCCTATGTCTTAGGGTTCTATGTATAAAATTTCGTAAAAATCCGATGTGTGCAGAGGGTGATACAGTCAAAATACTGAGAGATGTACGAATATAAGGAAAAAACTTGCGAAAATTGCCATCAAAAAGGGGAATTTTTTTTGAAATGTTGAGTTAAGGCTCCGTTTCAACTCCAATATATTCATTTACCCATGATATCTCTTGGGGAAAAATATCGAGCGAGTTGAACACGAGGGTAATACATTTCGGAGAAATTAGTGAAATCTCCAATTCACCAAAGGGGTACCCCTTTCAGAAATCTTCGATTTCTCTAATATGGATTCAAGCAATGTTTAGATAGCGAATACTAAGGAATATGCGAGGGTCAAGCGAACAAAAGTTGTAGCCCTATGTCTTAGGGTTCTATGTACAAAATTTTGTAAAAATCCGAGGTGTGCAGAGGGTGATACAGTCAAAATACTGAGAGATGTACGAATATAAGGAAAAAACTTGCGAAAATTGCCATCAAAAAGGGGAATTTTTTTTGAAATGTTGAGTTAAGGCTCCGTTTCGACTCCAATATATTCATTTACCCATGAGATCTCTTGGGGTAAAATATCGAGCGAGTTGAACAGGAGGGTAATACATTTCGGAGAAATTAGTGAAATCTCCAATTCACCAAAGGGGTACCCCTTTCAGAAATCTTCGATTTCTCTAATATGAATTCGAGCAATGTTTAGATAGTGAATACTAAGGAATATGCGAGGGTCAACGAAAGAAAATTTTTAGCCCTACGTCTTAGGGTTCTATGTATAAAATTTCATACAAATCCGAGGTGTGCAGAGGGTGATACAGTCAAAATACTGAGAGATGTACGAATATAAGGAAAAAACTTGCGAAAATTGCCATCAAAAAGGGGAATTTTTTTTGAAATGTTGAGTTAAGGCTCCGTTTCGACTCCAATATATTCATTTACCCATGATATCTCTTGGGGAAAAATAACGAGCGAGTGGAACACGAGGGTAATACATTTCGGAGAAATTAGTGAAATCTCCAATTCACCAAAGGGGTACCCCTTTCAGAAATCTTCAATTTCTCTAATATGAATTCGAGCAATATTTAGATAGCGAATACTAAGGAATATGCGAGGGTCAAGGGAACAAAAGTTGTAGCCCTATGTCTTAGGGTTCTATGAATAAAATTTCGTAAAAATCCGAGGTGTGCAGAGGGTGATACAGTCAAAATACTGAGAGATGTACGAATATAAGGAAAAAACTTGCGAAAATTGCCATCAAAAAGGGGAATTTTTTTTGAAATGTTGAGTTAAGGCTCCGTTTCGACTCCAATATATTCATTTACCCATGAGATCTCTTGGGGTAAAATATCGAGCGAGTTGAACAGGAGGGTAATACATTTCGGAGAAATTAGTGAAATCTCCAATTCACCAAAGGGGTACCCCTTTCAGAAATCTTCGATTTCTCTAATATGAATTCGAGCAATGTTTAGATAGTGAATACTAAGGAATATGCGAGGGTCAACGAAAGAAAATTTTTAGCCCTACGTCTTAGGGTTCTATGTATAAAATTTCATACAAATCCGAGGTGTGCAGAGGGTGATACAGTCAAAATACTGAGAGATGTACGAATATAAGGAAAAAACTTGCGAAAATTGCCATCAAAAAGGGGAATTTTTTTTGAAATGTTGAGTTAAGGCTCCGTTTCGACTCCAATATATTCATTTACCCATGATATCTCTTGGGGAAAAATAACGAGCGAGTGGAACACGAGGGTAATACATTTCGGAGAAATTAGTGAAATCTCCAATTCACCAAAGGGGTACCCCTTTCAGAAATCTTCAATTTCTCTAATATGAATTCGAGCAATATTTAGATAGCGAATACTAAGGAATATGCGAGGGTCAAGGGAACAAAAGTTGTAGCCCTATGTCTTAGGGTTCTATGAATAAAATTTCGTAAAAATCCGAGGTGTGCAGAGGGTGATACAGTCAAAATACTGAGAGATGTACGAATATAAGGAAAAAACTTGCGAAAATTGCCATCAAAAAGGGGAATTTTTTTTGAAATGTTGAGTTAAGGCTCCGTTTCAACTCCAATATATTCATTTACCCATGATATCTCTTGGGGAAAAATATCGAGCGAGTTGAACACGAGGGTAATACATTTCGGAGAAATTAGTGAAATCTCCAATTCACCAAAGGGGTACCCCTTTCAGAAATCTTCGATTTCTCTAATATGAATTCGAGCAATGTTTAGATAGTGAATACTAAGGAATATGCGAGGGTCATCGAAATAAAATTTTTAGCCCTACGTCTTAGGGTTCGATGTATAAAATTTCATACAAATCCGAGGTGTGCAGAGGGTGATACAGTCAAAATACTGAGAGATGTACGAATATAAGGAAAAAACTTGCGAAAATTGCCATCAAAAAGGGGAATTTTTTTTGAAATGTTGAGTTAAGGCTCCGTTTCGACTCCAATATATTCATTTACCCATGATATCTCTTGGGGAAAAATAACGAGCGAGTGGAACACGAGGGTAATACATTTCGGAGAAATTAGTGAAATCTCCAATTCACCAAAGGGGTACCCCTTTCAGAAATCTTCAATTTCTCTAATATGAATTCGAGCAATATTTAGATAGTGAATACTAAGGAATATGCGAGGGTCAAGGGAACAAAAGTTGTAGCCCTATGTCTTATGGTTCTATGTATAAAATTTCGTAAAAATCCGAGGTGTGCAGAGGGTGATACAGTCAAAATACTGAGAGATGTACGAATATAAGGAAAAAACTTGCGAAAATTGCCATCAAAAAGGGGAATTTTTTTTGAAATGTTGAGTTAAGGCTCCGTTTCAACTCCAATATATTCATTTACCCATGATATCTCTTGGGGAAAAATATCGAGCGAGTTGAACACGAGGGTAATACATTTCGGAGAAATTAGTGAAATCTCCAATTCACCAAAGGGGTACCCCTTTCAGAAATCTTCGATTTCTCTAATATGAATTCGAGCAATGTTTAGATAGCGAATACTAAGGAATATGCGAGGGTCAAGGGAACAAAAGTTGTAGCCCTATGTCTTAGGGTTCTATGTATAAAATTTCGTAAAAATCCGAGGTGTGCAGAGGGTGATACAGTCAAAATACTGAGAGATGTACGAATATAAGGAAAAAACTTGCGAAAATTGCCATCAAAAAGGGGAATTTTTTTTGAAATGTTGAGTTAAGGCTCCGTTTCGACTCCAATATATTCATTTACCCATGAGATCTCTTGGGGTAAAATATCAAGCGAGTTGAACATGAGGGTAATACATTTCGGAGAAATTAGTGAAATCTCCAATTCACCAAAGGGGTACCCCTTTCAGAAATCTTCGATTTCTCTAATATGAATTCGAGCAATGTTTAGATAGTGAATACTAAGGAATATGCGAGGTTCATCGAAAGAAAATTTTTAGCCCTACGTCTTAGGGTTCTATGTATAAAATTTCATACAAATCCGAGGTGTGCAGAGGGTGATACAGTCAAAATACTGAGAGATGTACGAATATAAGGAAAAAACTTGCGAAAATTGCCATCAAAAAGGGGAATTTTTTTTGAAATGTTGAGTTAAGGCTCCGTTTCGACTCCAATATACTCATTTACCCATGATATCTCTTGGGGAAAAATATCGAGCGAGTTGAACACGAGGGTAATACATTTCGGAGATATTAGTGAAATCTCCAATTCACCAAAGGGGTACCCCTTTCAGAAATCTTCAATTTCTCTAATATGAATTCGAGCAAAATTTAGATAGCGAATACTAAGGAATATGCGAGGGTCAAGGGAACAAAAGTTGTAGCCCTATGTCTTAGGGTTCTATGTATAAAATTTCGAAAAAATCCGAGGTGTGCAGAGGGTGATACAGTCAAAATACTGAGAGATGTACGAATATAAGGAAAAAACTTGCGAAAATTGCCATCAAAAAGGGGAATTTTTTTTGAAATGTTGAGTTAAGGCTCCGTTTCAACTCCAATATATTCATTTACCCATGATATCTCTTGGGGAAAAATATCGAGCGAGTTGAACACGAGGGTAATACATTTCGGAGAAATTAGTGAAATCTCCAATTCACCAAAGGGGTACCCCTTTCAGAAATCTTCGATTTCTCTAATATGGATTCGAGCAATGTTTAGATAGCGAATACTAAGGAATATGCGAGGGTCAAGCGAACAAAAGTTGTAGCCCTATGTCTTAGGGTTCTATGTACAAAATTTTGTAAAAATCCGAGGTGTGCAGAGGGTGATACAGTCAAAATACTGAGAGATGTACGAATATAAGGAAAAAACTTGCGAAAATTGCCATCAAAAAGGGGAATTTTTTTTGAAATGTTGAGTTAAGGCTCCGTTTCGACTCCAATATATTCATTTACCCATGAGATCTCTTGGGGTAAAATATCAAGCGAGTTGAACATGAGGGTAATACATTTCGGAGAAATTAGTGAAATCTCCAATTCACCAAAGGGGTACCCCTTTCAGAAATCTTCGATTTCTCTAATATGAATTCGAGCAATGTTTAGATAGTGAATACTAAGGAATATGCGAGGGTCATCGAAAGAAAATTTTTAGCCCTACGTCTTAGGGTTCTATGTATAAAATTTCATACAAATCCGAGGTGTGCAGAGGGTGATACAGTCAAAATACTGAGAGATGTACGAATATAAGGAAAAAACTTGCGAAAATTGCCATCAAAAAGGGGAATTTTTTTTGAAATGTTGAGTTAAGGCTCCGTTTCGACTCCAATATACTCATTTACCCATGATATCTCTTGGGGAAAAATATCGAGCGAGTTGAACACGAGGGTAATACATTTCGGAGATATTAGTGAAATCTCCAATTCACCAAAGGGGTACCCCTTTCAGAAATCTTCAATTTCTCTAATATGAATTCGAGCAAAATTTAGATAGCGAATACTAAGGAATATGCGAGGGTCAAGGGAACAAAAGTTGTAGCCCTATGTCTTAGGGTTCTATGTATAAAATTTCGTAAAAATCCGAGGTGTGCAGAGGGTGATACAGTCAAAATACTGAGAGATGTACGAATATAAGGAAAAAACTTGCGAAAATTGCCATCAAAAAG
Source organism: Humulus lupulus (assembly GCF_963169125.1). Classification (NCBI taxonomy): domain Eukaryota; kingdom Viridiplantae; phylum Streptophyta; class Magnoliopsida; order Rosales; family Cannabaceae; genus Humulus; species Humulus lupulus. The sequence goes on from NC_084795.1 coordinate 3,219,521, forward strand.
GGGAATTTTTTTTGAAATGTTGAGTTAAGGCTCCGTTTCAACTCCAATATATTCATTTACCCATGATATCTCTTGGGGAAAAATATCGAGCGAGTTGAACACGAGGGTAATACATTTCGGAGAAATTAGTGAAATCTCCAATTCACCAAAGGGGTACCCCTTTCAGAAATCTTCGATTTCTCTAATATGGATTCGAGCAATGTTTAGATAGCGAATACTAAGGAATATGCGAGGGTCAAGCGAACAAAAGTTGTAGCCCTATGTCTTAGGGTTCTATGTACAAAATTTTGTAAAAATCCGAGGTGTGCAGAGGGTGATACAGTCAAAATACTGAGAGATGTACGAATATAAGGAAAAAACTTGCGAAAATTGCCATCAAAAAGGGGAATTTTTTTTGAAATGTTGAGTTAAGGCTCCGTTTCGACTCCAATATATTCATTTACCCATGAGATCTCTTGGGGTAAAATATCGAGCGAGTTGAACAGGAGGGTAATACATTTCGGAGAAATTAGTTAAATCTCCAATTCACCAAAGGGGTACCCCTTTCAGAAATCTTCGATTTCTCTAATATGAATTCGAGCAATGTTTAGATAGTGAATACTAAGGAATATGCGAGGGTCATCGAAAGAAAATTTTTAGCCCTACGTCTTAGGGTTCTATGTATAAAATTTCATACAAATCCGAGGTGTGCAGAGGGTGATACAGTCAAAATACTGAGAGATGTACGAATATAAGGAAAAAACTTGCGAAAATTGCCATCAAAAAGGGGAATTTTTTTTGAAATGTTGAGTTAAGGCTCCGTTTCGACTCCAATATACTCATTTACCCATGATATCTCTTGGGGAAAAATATCGAGCGAGTTGAACACGAGGGTAATACATTTCGGAGATATTAGTGAAATCTCCAATTCACCAAAGGGGTACCCCTTTCAGAAATCTTCAATTTCTCTAATATGAATTCGAGCAAAATTTAGATAGCGAATACTAAGGAATATGCGAGGGTCAAGGGAACAAAAGTTGTAGCCCTATGTCTTAGGGTTCTATGTATAAAATTTCGTAAAAATCGGAGGTGTGCAGAGGGTGATACAGTCAAAATACTGAGAGATGTACGAATATAAGGAAAAAACTTGCGAAAATTGCCATCAAAAAGGGGAATTTTTTTTGAAATGTTGAGTTAAGGCTCCGTTTCAACTCCAATATATTCATTTACCCATGATATCTCTTGGGGAAAAATATCGAGCGAGTTGAACACGAGGGTAATACATTTCGGAGAAATTAGTGAAATCTCCAATTCACCAAAGGGGTACCCCTTTCAGAAATCTTCGATTTCTCTAATATGGATTCGAGCAATGTTTAGATAGCGAATACTAAGGAATATGCGAGGGTCAAGCGAACAAAAGTTGTAGCCCTATGTCTTAGGGTTCTATGTACAAAATTTTGTAAAAATCCGAGGTGTGCAGAGGGTGATACAGTCAAAATACTGAGAGATGTACGAATATAAGGAAAAAACTTGCGAAAATTGCCATCAAAAAGGGGAATTTTTTTTGAAATGTTGAGTTAAGGCTCCGTTTCGACTCCAATATATTCATTTACCCATGAGATCTCTTGGGGTAAAATATCGAGCGAGTTGAACAGGAGGGTAATACATTTCGGAGAAATTAGTGAAATCTCCAATTCACCAAAGGGGTACCCCTTTCAGAAATCTTCGATTTCTCTAATATGAATTCGAGCAATGTTTAGATAGTGAATACTAAGGAATATGCGAGGGTCATCGAAAGAAAATTTTTAGCCCTACGTCTTAGGGTTCTATGTATAAAATTTCATACAAATCCGAGGTGTGCAGAGGGTGATACAGTCAAAATACTGAGAGATGTACGAATATAAGGAAAAAACTTGCGAAAATTGCCATCAAAAAGGGGAATTTTTTTTGAAATGTTGAGTTAAGGCTCCGTTTCGACTCCAATATATTCATTTACCCATGATATCTCTTGGGGAAAAATAACGAGCGAGTGGAACACGAGGGTAATACATTTCGGAGAAATTAGTGAAATCTCCAATTCACCAAAGGGGTACCCCTTTCAGAAATCTTCAATTTCTCTAATATGAATTCGAGGAATATTTAGATAGCGAATACTAAGGAATATGCGAGGGTCAAGGGAACAAAAGTTGTAGCCCTATGTCTTATGGTTCTATGTATAAAATTTCGTAAAAATCCGAGGTGTGCAGAGGGTGATACAGTCAAAATACTGAGAGATGTACGAATATAAGGAAAAAACTTGCGAAAATTGCCATCAAAAAGGGGAATTTTTTTTTGAAATGTTGAGTTAAGGCTCCGTTTCAACTCCAATATATTCATTTACCCATGATATCTCTTGGGGAAAAATATCGAGCGAGTTGAACACGAGGGTAATACATTTCGGAGAAATTAGTGAAATCTCCAATTCACCAAAGGGGTACCCCTTTCAGAAATCTTCGATTTCTCTAATATGGATTCGAGCAATGTTTAGATAGCGAATACTAAGGAATATGCGAGGGTCAAGGGAACAAAAGTTGTAGCCCTATGTCTTAGGGTTCTATGTATAAAATTTCGTAAAAATCCGAGGTGTGCAGAGGGTGATACAGTCAAAATACTGAGAGATGTACGAATATAAGGAAAAAACTTGCGAAAATTGCCATCAAAAAGGGGAATTTTTTTTGAAATGTTGAGTTAAGGCTCCGTTTCGACTCCAATATATTCATTTACCCATGAGATCTCTTGGGGTAAAATATCGAGCGAGTTGAACAGGAGGGTAATACATTTCGGAGAAATTAGTGAAATCTCCAATTCACCAAAGGGGTACCCCTTTCAGAAATCTTCGATTTCTCTAATATGAATTCGAGCAATGTTTAGATAGTGAATACTAAGGAATATGCGAGGGTCATCGAAAGAAAATTTTTAGCCCTACGTCTTAGGGTTCTATGTATAAAATTTCATACAAATCCGAGGTGTGCAGAGGGTGATACAGTCAAAATACTGAGAGATGTACGAATATAAGGAAAAAACTTGCGAAAATTGCCATCAAAAAGGGGAATTTTTTTTGAAATGTTGAGTTAAGGCTCCGTTTCGACTCCAATATACTCATTTACCCATGATATCTCTTGGGGAAAAATATCGAGCGAGTTGAACACGAGGGTAATACATTTCGGAGATATTAGTGAAATCTCCAATTCACCAAAGGGGTACCCCTTTCAGAAATCTTCAATTTCTCTAATATGAATTCGAGCAAAATTTAGATAGCGAATACTAAGGAATATGCGAGGGTCAAGGGAACAAAAGTTGTAGCCCTATGTCTTAGGGTTCTATGTATAAAATTTCGTAAAAATCCGAGGTGTGCAGAGGGTGATACAGTCAAAATACTGAGAGATGTACGAATATAAGGAAAAAACTTGCGAAAATTGCCATCAAAAAGGGGAATTTTTTTTGAAATGTTGAGTTAAGGCTCCGTTTCAACTCCAATATATTCATTTACCCATGATATCTCTTGGGGAAAAATATCGAGCGAGTTGAACACGAGGGTAATACATTTCGGAGAAATTAGTGAAATCTCCAATTCACCAAAGGGGTACCCCTTTCAGAAATCTTCGATTTCTCTAATATGGATTCGAGCAATGTTTAGATAGCGAATACTAAGGAATATGCGAGGGTCAAGCGAACAAAAGTTGTAGCCCTATGTCTTAGGGTTCTATGTACAAAATTTTGTAAAAATCCGAGGGGTGCAGAGGGTGATACAGTCAAAATACTGAGAGATGTACGAATATAAGGAAAAAACTTGCGAAAATTGCCATCAAAAAGGGGAATTTTTTTTGAAATGTTGAGTTAAGGCTCCGTTTCGACTCCAATATATTCATTTACCCATGAGATCTCTTGGGGTAAAATATCGAGCGAGTTGAACAGGAGGGTAATACATTTCGGAGAAATTAGTGAAATCTCCAATTCACCAAAGGGGTACCCCTTTCAGAAATCTTCGATTTCTCTAATATGAATTCGAGCAATGTTTAGATAGTGAATACTAAGGAATATGCGAGGGTCATCGAAAGAAAATTTTTAGCCCTACGTCTTAGGGTTCTATGTATAAAATTTCATACAAATCCGAGGTGTGCAGAGGGTGATACAGTCAAAATACTGAGAGATGTACGAATATAAGGAAAAAACTTGCGAAAATTGCCATCAAAAAGGGGAATTTTTTTTGAAATGTTGAGTTAAGGCTCCGTTTCGACTCCAATATACTCATTTACCCATGATATCTCTTGGGGAAAAATATCGAGCGAGTTGAACACGAGGGTAATACATTTCGGAGATATTAGTGAAATCTCCAATTCACCAAAGGGGTACCCCTTTCAGAAATCTTCAATTTCTCTAATATGAATTCGAGCAAAATTTAGATAGCGAATACTAAGGAATATGCGAGGGTCAAGGGAACAAAAGTTGTAGCCCTATGTCTTAGGGTTCTATGTATAAAATTTCGAAAAAATCCGAGGTGTGCAGAGGGTGATACAGTCAAAATACTGAGAGATGTACGAATATAAGGAAAAAACTTGCGAAAATTGCCATCAAAAAGGGGAATTTTTTTTGAAATGTTGAGTTAAGGCTCCGTTTCAACTCCAATATATTCATTTACCCATGATATCTCTTGGGGAAAAATATCGAGCGAGTTGAACACGAGGGTAATACATTTCGGAGAAATTAGTGAAATCTCCAATTCACCAAAGGGGTACCCCTTTCAGAAATCTTCGATTTCTCTAATATGGATTCGAGCAATGTTTAGATAGCGAATACTAAGGAATATGCGAGGGTCAAGCGAACAAAAGTTGTAGCCCTATGTCTTAGGGTTCTATGTACAAAATTTTGTAAAAATCCGAGGTGTGCAGAGGGTGATACAGTCAAAATACTGAGAGATGTACGAATATAAGGAAAAAACTTGCGAAAATTGCCATCAAAAAGGGGAATTTTTTTTGAAATGTTGAGTTAAGGCTCCGTTTCGACTCCAATATATTCATTTACCCATGAGATCTCTTGGGGTAAAATATCAAGCGAGTTGAACATGAGGGTAATACATTTCGGAGAAATTAGTGAAATCTCCAATTCACCAAAGGGGTACCCCTTTCAGAAATCTTCGATTTCTCTAATATGAATTCGAGCAATGTTTAGATAGTGAATACTAAGGAATATGCGAGGGTCATCGAAAGAAAATTTTTAGCCCTACGTCTTAGGGTTCTATGTATAAAATTTCATACAAATCCGAGGTGTGCAGAGGGTGATACAGTCAAAATACTGAGAGATGTACGAATATAAGGAAAAAACTTGCGAAAATTGCCATCAAAAAGGGGAATTTTTTTTGAAATGTTGAGTTAAGGCTCCGTTTCGACTCCAATATACTCATTTACCCATGATATCTCTTGGGGAAAAATATCGAGCGAGTTGAACACGAGGGTAATACATTTCGGAGATATTAGTGAAATCTCCAATTCACCAAAGGGGTACCCCTTTCAGAAATCTTCGATTTCTCTAATATGAATTCGAGCAATGTTTAGATAGTGAATACTAAGGAATATGCGAGGGTCATCGAAAGAAAATTTTTAGCCCTACGTCTTAGGGTTCTATGTATAAAATTTCATACAAATCCGAGGTGTGCAGAGGGTGATACAGTCAAAATACTGAGAGATGTACGAATATAAGGAAAAAACTTGCGAAAATTGCCATCAAAAAGGGGAATTTTTTTTGAAATGTTGAGTTAAGGCTCCGTTTCAAACCCAATATACTCATTTACCCATGATATCTCTTGGGGAAAAATATCGAGCGAGTTGAACACGAGGGTAATACATTTCGGAGATATTAGTGAAATCTCCAATTCACCAAAGGGGTACCCCTTTCAGAAATCTTCAATTTCTCTAATATGAATTCGAGCAAAATTTAGATAGCGAATACTAAGGAATATGCGAGGGTCAAGGGAACAAAAGTTGTAGCCCTATGTCTTAGGGTTCTATGAATAAAATTTCGTAAAAATCCGAGGTGTGCAGAGGGTGATACAGTCAAAATACTGAGAGATGTACGAATATAAGGAAAAAACTTGCGAAAATTGCCATCAAAAAGGGGAATTTTTTTTGAAATGTTGAGTTAAGGCTCCGTTTCAACTCCAATATATTCATTTACCCATGATATCTCTTGGGGAAAAATATCGAGCGAGTTGAACACGAGGGTAATACATTTCGGAGAAATTAGTGAAATCTCCAATTCACCAAAGGGGTACCCCTTTCAGAAATCTTCGATTTCTCTAATATGAATTCGAGCAAAATTTAGATAGCGAATACTAAGGAATATGCGAGGGTCAAGGGAACAAAAGTTGTAGCCCTATGTCTTAGGGTTCTATGTATAAAATTTCGTAAAAATCCGAGGTGTGCAGAGGGTGATACAGTCAAAATACTGAGAGATGTACGAATATAAGGAAAAAACTTGCGAAAATTGCCATCAAAAAGGGGAATTTTTTTTGAAATGTTGAGTTAAGGCTCCGTTTCAACTCCAATATATTCATTTACCCATGATATCTCTTGGGGAAAAATATCGAGCGAGTTGAACACGAGGGTAATACATTTCGGAGAAATTAGTGAAATCTCCAATTCACCAAAGGGGTACCCCTTTCAGAAATCTTCGATTTCTCTAATATGAATTCGAGCAATGTTTAGATAGTGAATACTAAGGAATATGCGAGGGTCATCGAAAGAAAATTTTTAGCCCTACGTCTTAGGGTTCTATGTATAAAATTTCATACAAATCCGAGGTGTGCAGAGGGTGATACAGTCAAAATACTGAGAGATGTACGAATATAAGGAAAAAACTTGCGAAAATTGCCATCAAAAAGGGGAATTTTTTTTGAAATGTTGAGTTAAGGCTCCGTTTCGACGCCAATATACTCATTTACCCATGATATCTCTTGGGGAAAAATATCGAGCGAGTTGAACACGAGGGTAATACATTTCGGAGATATTAGTGAAATCTCCAATTCACCAAAGGGGTACCCCTTTCAGAAATCTTCGATTTCTCTAATATGAATTCGAGCAATGTTTAGATAGTGAATACTAAGGAATATGCGAGGGTCATCGAAATAAAATTTTTAGCCCTACGTCTTAGGGTTCGATGTATAAAATTTCATACAAATCCGAGGTGTGCAGAGGGTGATACAGTCAAAATACTGAGAGATGTACGAATATAAGGAAAAAACTTGCGAAAATTGCCATCAAAAAGGGGAATTTTTTTTGAAATGTTGAGTTAAGGCTCCGTTTCGACTCCAATATATTCATTTACCCATGATATCTCTTGGGGAAAAATAACGAGCGAGTGGAACACGAGGGTAATACATTTCGGAGAAATTAGTGAAATCTCCAATTCACCAAAGGGGTACCCCTTTCAGAAATCTTCAATTTCTCTAATATGAATTCGAGCAATATTTAGATAGCGAATACTAAGGAATATGCGAGGGTCAAGGGAACAAAAGTTGTAGCCCTATGTCTTATGGTTCTATGTATAAAATTTCGTAAAAATCCGAGGTGTGCAGAGGGTGATACAGTCAAAATACTGAGAGATGTACGAATATAAGGAAAAAACTTGCGAAAATTGCCATCAAAAAGGGGAATTTTTTTTGAAATGTTGAGTTAAGGCTCCGTTTCAACTCCAATATATTCATTTACCCATGATATCTCTTGGGGAAAAATATCGAGCGAGTTGAACACGAGGGTAATACATTTCGGAGAAATTAGTGAAATCTCCAATTCACCAAAGGGGTACCCCTTTCAGAAATCTTCGATTTCTCTAATATGGATTCGAGCAATGTTTAGATAGCGAATACTAAGGAATATGCGAGGGTCATGGGAACAAAAGTTGTAGCCCTATGTCTTAGGGTTCTATGTATAAAATTTTGTAAAAATCCGAGGTGTACAGAGGGTGATACAGTCAAAATACTGAGAGATGTACGAATATAAGGAAAAAACTTGCGAAAATTGCCATCAAAAAGGGGAATTTTTTTTGAAATGTTGAGTTAAGGCTCCGTTTCGACTCCAATATATTCATTTACCCATGATATCTCTTGGGGAAAAATAACGAGCGAGTGGAACACGAGGGTAATACATTTCGGAGAAATTAGTGAAATCTCCAATTCACCAAAGGGGTACCCCTTTCAGAAATCTTCAATTTCTCTAATATGAATTCGAGCAATATTTAGATAGCGAATACTAAGGAATATGCGAGGGTCAAGGGAACAAAAGTTGTAGCCCTATGTCTTATGGTTCTATGTATAAAATTTCGTAAAAATCCGAGGTGTGCAGAGGGTGATACAGTCAAAATACTGAGAGATGTACGAATATAAGGAAAAAACTTGCGAAAATTGCCATCAAAAAGGGGAATTTTTTTTGAAATGTTGAGTTAAGGCTCCGTTTCAACTCCAATATATTCATTTACCCATGATATCTCTTGGGGAAAAATATCGAGCGAGTTGAACACGAGGGTAATACATTTCGGAGAAATTAGTGAAATCTCCAATTCACCAAAGGGGTACCCCTTTCAGAAATCTTCGATTTCTCTAATATGAATTCGAGCAATGTTTAGATAGTGAATACTAAGGAATATGCGAGGGTCATCGAAAGAAAATTTTTAGCCCTACGTCTTAGGGTTCTATGTATAAAATTTCATACAAATCCGAGGTGTGCAGAGGGTGATACAGTCAAAATACTGAGAGATGTACGAATATAAGGAAAAAACTTGCGAAAATTGCCATCAAAAAGGGGAATTTTTTTTGAAATGTTGAGTTAAGGCTCCGTTTCGACTCCAATATATTCATTTACCCATGATATCTCTTGGGGAAAAATAACGAGCGAGTGGAACACGAGGGTAATACATTTCGGAGAAATTAGTGAAATCTCCAATTCACCAAAGGGGTACCCCTTTCAGAAATCTTCAATTTCTCTAATATGAATTCGAGCAATATTTAGATAGCGAATACTAAGGAATATGCGAGGGTCAAGGGAACAAAAGTTGTAGCCCTATGTCTTATGGTTCTATGTATAAAATTTCGTAAAAATCCGAGGTGTGCAGAGGGTGATACAGTCAAAATACTGAGAGATGTACGAATATAAGGAAAAAACTTGCGAAAATTGCCATCAAAAAGGGGAATTTTTTTTGAAATGTTGAGTTAAGGCTCCGTTTCAACTCCAATATATTCATTTACCCATGATATCTCTTGGGGAAAAATATCGAGCGAGTTGAACACGAGGGTAATACATTTCGGAGAAATTAGTGAAATCTCCAATTCACCAAAGGGGTACCCCTTTCAGAAATCTTCGATTTCTCTAATATGAATTCGAGCAATGTTTAGATAGTGAATACTAAGGAATATGCGAGGGTCATCGAAAGAAAATTTTTAGCCCTACGTCTTAGGGTTCTATGTATAAAATTTCATACAAATCCGAGGTGTGCAGAGGGTGATACAGTCAAAATACTGAGAGATGTACGAATATAAGGAAAAAACTTGCGAAAATTGCCATCAAAAAGGGGAATTTTTTTTGAAATGTTGAGTTAAGGCTCCGTTTCGACGCCAATATACTCATTTACCCATGATATCTCTTGGGGAAAAATATCGAGCGAGTTGAACACGAGGGTAATACATTTCGGAGATATTAGTGAAATCTCCAATTCACCAAAGGGGTACCCCTTTCAGAAATCTTCAATTTCTCTAATATGAATTCGAGCAAAATTTAGATAGCGAATACTAAGGAATATGCGAGGGTCAAGGGAACAAAAGTTGTAGCCCTATGTCTTAGGGTTCTATGAATAAAATTTCGTAAAAATCCGAGGTGTGCAGAGGGTGATACAGTCAAAATACTGAGAGATGTACGAATATAAGGAAAAAACTTGCGAAAATTGCCATCAAAAAGGGGAATTTTTTTTGAAATGTTGAGTTAAGGCTCCGTTTCAACTCCAATATATTCATTTACCCATGATATCTCTTGGGGAAAAATATCGAGCGAGTTGAACACGAGGGTAATACATTTCGGAGAAATTAGTGAAATCTCCAATTCACCAAAGGGGTACCCCTTTCAGAAATCTTCGATTTCTCTAATATGGATTCGAGCAATGTTTAGATAGCGAATACTAAGGAATATGCGAGGGTCAAGCGAACAAAAGTTGTAGCCCTATGTCTTAGGGTTCTATGTACAAAATTTTGTAAAAATCCGAGGTGTACAGAGGGTGATACAGTCAAAATACTGAGAGATGTACGAATATAAGGAAAAAACTTGCGAAAATTGCCATCAAAAAGGGGAATTTTTTTTGAAATGTTGAGTTAAGGCTCCGTTTCGACTCCAATATATTCATTTACCCATGAGATCTCTTGGGGTAAATTATCGAGCGAGTTGAACAGGAGGGTAATACATTTCGGAGAAATTAGTGAAATCTCCAATTCACCAAAGGGGTACCCCTTTCAGAAATCTTCGATTTCTCTAATATGGATTCGAGCAATGTTTAGATAGCGAATACTAAGGAATATGCGAGGGTCAAGCGAACAAAAGTTGTAGCCCTATGTCTTAGGGTTCTATGTACAAAATTTTGTAAAAATCCGAGGTGTACAGAGGGTGATACAGTCAAAATACTGAGAGATGTACGAATATAAGGAAAAAACTTGCGAAAATTGCCATCAAAAAGGGGAATTTTTTTTGAAATGTTGAGTTAAGGCTCCGTTTCGACTCCAATATATTCATTTACCCATGAGATCTCTTGGGGTAAATTATCGAGCGAGTTGAACAGGAGGGTAATACATTTCGGAGAAATTAGTGAAATCTCCAATTCACCAAAGGGGTACCCCTTTCAGAAATCTTCGATTTCTCTAATATGAATTCGAGCAATGTTTAGATAGTGAATACTAAGGAATATGCGAGGGTCATCGAAAGAAAATTTTTAGCCCTACGTCTTAGGGTTCTATGTATAAAATTTCATACAAATCCGAGGTGTGCAGAGGGTGATACAGTCAAAATACTGAGAGATGTACGAATATAAGGAAAAAACTTGCGAAAATTGCCATCAAAAAGGGGAATTTTTTTTGAAATGTTGAGTTAAGGCTCCGTTTCGACTCCAATATACTCATTTACCCATGATATCTCTTGGGGAAAAATATCGAGCGAGTTGAACACGAGGGTAATACATTTCGGAGATATTAGTGAAATCTCCAATTCACCAAAGGGGTACCCCTTTCAGAAATCTTCAATTTCTCTAATATGAATTCGAGCAAAATTTAGATAGCGAATACTAAGGAATATGTGAGGGTCAAGGGAACAAAAGTTGTAGCCCTATGTCTTAGGGTTCTATGTACAAAATTTTGTAAAAATCCGAGGTGTGCAGAGGGTGATACAGTCAAAATACTGAGAGATGTACGAATATAAGGAAAAAACTTGCGAAAATTGCCATCAAAAAGGGGAATTTTTTTTGAAATGTTGAGTTAAGGCTCCGTTTCGACTCCAATATATTCATTTACCCATGAGATCTCTTGGGGTAAAATATCGAGCGAGTTGAACAGGAGGGTAATACATTTCGGAGAAATTAGTGAAATCTCCAATTCACCAAAGGGGTACCCCTTTCAGAAATCTTCGATTTCTCTAATATGAATTCGAGCAATGTTTAGATAGTGAATACTAAGGAATATGCGAGGGTCATCGAAAGAAAATTTTTAGCCCTACGTCTTAGGGTTCTATGTATAAAATTTCATACAAATCCGAGGTGTGCAGAGGGTGATACAGTCAAAATACTGAGAGATGTACGAATATAAGGAAAAAACTTGCGAAAATTGCCATCAAAAAGGGGAATTTTTTTTGAAATGTTGAGTTAAGGCTCCGTTTCAAACCCAATATACTCATTTACCCATGATATCTCTTGGGGAAAAATATCGAGCGAGTTGAACACGAGGGTAATACATTTCGGAGATATTAGTGAAATCTCCAATTCACCAAAGGGGTACCCCTTTCAGAAATCTTCAATTTCTCTAATATGAATTCGAGCAAAATTTAGATAGCGAATACTAAGGAATATGCGAGGGTCAAGGGAACAAAAGTTGTAGCCCTATGTCTTAGGGTTCTATGAACAAAATTTCGTAAAAATCCGAGGTGTGCAGAGGGTGATACAGTCAAAATACTGAGAGATGTACGAATATAAGGAAAAAACTTGCGAAAATTGCCATCAAAAAGGGGAATTTTTTTTGAAATGTTGAGTTAAGGCTCCGTTTCAACTCCAATATATTCATTTACCCATGATATCTCTTGGGGAAAAATATCGAGCGAGTTGAACACGAGGGTAATACATTTCGGAGAAATTAGTGAAATCTCCAATTCACCAAAGGGGTACCCCTTTCAGAAATCTTCGATTTCTCTAATATGAATTCGAGCAAAATTTAGATAGCGAATACTAAGGAATATGCGAGGGTCAAGGGAACAAAAGTTGTAGCCCTATGTCTTAGGGTTCTATGTATAAAATTTCGTAAAAATCCGAGGTGTGCAGAGGGTGATACAGTCAAAATACTGAGAGATGTACGAATATAAGGAAAAAACTTGCGAAAATTGCCATCAAAAAGGGGAATTTTTTTTGAAATGTTGAGTTAAGGCTCCGTTTCAACTCCAATATATTCATTTACCCATGATATCTCTTGGGGAAAAATATCGAGCGAGTTGAACACGAGGGTAATACATTTCGGAGAAATTAGTGAAATCTCCAATTCACCAAAGGGGTACCCCTTTCAGAAATCTTCGATTTCTCTAATATGAATTCGAGCAATGTTTAGATAGTGAATACTAAGGAATATGCGAGGGTCATCGAAAGAAAATTTTTAGCCCTACGTCTTAGGGTTCTATGTATAAAATTTCATACAAATCCGAGGTGTGCAGAGGGTGATACAGTCAAAATACTGAGAGATGTACGAATATAAGGAAAAAACTTGCGAAAATTGCCATCAAAAAGGGGAATTTTTTTTGAAATGTTGAGTTAAGGCTCCGTTTCGACTCCAATATACTCATTTACCCATGATATCTCTTGGGGAAAAATATCGAGCGAGTTGAACACGAGGGTAATACATTTCGGAGATATTAGTGAAATCTCCAATTCACCAAAGGGGTACCCCTTTCAGAAATCTTCAATTTCTCTAATATGAATTCGAGCAAAATTTAGATAGCGAATACTAAGGAATATGCGAGGGTCAAGGGAACAAAAGTTGTAGCCCTATGTCTTAGGGTTCTATGTATAAAATTTCGTAAAAATCCGAGGTGTGCAGAGGGTGATACAGTCAAAATACTGAGAGATGTACGAATATAAGGAAAAAACTTGCGAAAATTGCCATCAAAAAGGGGAATTTTTTTTGAAATGTTGAGTTAAGGCTCCGTTTCAACTCCAATATATTCATTTACCCATGATATCTCTTGGGGAAAAATATCGAGCGAGTTGAACACGAGGGTAATACATTTCGGAGAAATTAGTGAAATCTCCAATTCACCAAAGGGGTACCCCTTTCAGAAATCTTCGATTTCTCTAATATGGATTCGAGCAATGTTTAGATAGCGAATACTAAGGAATATGCGAGGGTCAAGCGAACAAAAGTTGTAGCCCTATGTCTTAGGGTTCTATGTACAAAATTTTGTAAAAATCTGAGGTGTGCAGAGGGTGATACAGTCAAAATACTGAGAGATGTACGAATATAAGGAAAAAACTTGCGAAAATTGCCATCAAAAAGGGGAATTTTTTTTGAAATGTTGAGTTAAGGCTCCGTTTCGACTCCAATATATTCATTTACCCATGATATCTCTTGGGGAAAAATAACGAGCGAGTTGAACACGAGGGTATTACATTTCGGAGAAATTAGTGAAATCTCCAATTCACCAAAGGCATACCCCTTTCAGAAATCTTCGATTTCTCTAATATGAATTCGAGCAATGTTTAGATAGTGAATACTAAGGAATATGCGAGGGTCACCGAAAGAAAAGTTTTAGCCCTATGTCTTAGGGTTTTATGTATAAAATTTCATACAAATCCGGGGTGTGCAGAGGGTGATACAGTCAAAATACTGAGAGATGTACGAATATAAGGAAAAAACTTGCGAAAATTGCCATCAAAAAGGTGATTTTTTTTTTGAAATGTTGAGTTAAGGCTCCGTTTTGACTCCAATATATTCATTTACCCATGAGATCTCTTGGGGAAAAATATCGAGCGAGTTGAACATGAGGGTAATACATTTCGGAGAAATTAGTGAAATCTCCAATTCACCAAAGGGGTACCCCTTTCAGAAATCTTCGATTTCTCTAATATGGATTCGAGCAATGTTTTGATAGTGAATACTAAGGAATATGCGAGGGTCAAGGGAAAAAAAGTTGTAGCCCTATGTCTTAGGGTTCTATGTATAAAATTTCGTACAAATCCGAGGTGTGCATAGGGTGATACAGTCAAAATACTGAGAGATGTACGAATATAAGGAAAAAACTTGCGAAAATTGCCATCAAAAAGTTGATTTTTTTTTTGAAATGTTGAGTTAAGGCTCCGTTTTGACTCCAATATATTCATTTACCCATGAGATCTCTTGGGGAAAAATATCGAGCGAGTTGAACATGAGGGTAATACATTTCGGAGAAATTAGTGAAATCTCCAATTCACCAAAGGGGTACCCCTTTCAGAAATCTTCAATTTCTCTAATATGAATTCGAGCAATGTTTTGATAGTGAATACTAAGGAATATGCGAGGGTCAAGGGAACAAAAGTTGTAGCCCTATGTCTTAGGGTTCTATGTATAAAATTTCGTACAAATCCGAGGTGTGCATAGGGTGATACAGTCAAAATACTGAGAGATGTACGAATATAAGGAAAAAACTTGCGAAAATTGCCATCAAAAAGGGGAATTTTTTTTGAAATGTTGAGTTAAGGCTCCGTTTCGACTCCAATATATTCATTTACCCATGATATCTCTTGGGGAAAAATAACGAGCGAGTTGAACACGAGGGTAATACATTTCGGAGAAATTAGTGAAATCTCCAATTCACCAAAGGCATACCCCTTTCAGAAATCTTCGATTTCTCTAATATGAATTCGAGTAATGTTTAGATAGTGAATACTAAGGAATATTCGAGGGTCACCGAAAGAAAAGTTTTAGCCCTACGTCTTAGGGTTTTATGTATAAAATTTCATACAAATCCGGGGTGTGCAGAGGGTGATACAGTCAAAATACTGAGAGATGTACGAATATAAGGAAAAAACTTGCGAAAATTGCCATCAAAAAGTTGATTTTTTTTTTGAAATGTTGAGTTAAGGCTCCGTTTTGACTCCAATATATTCATTTACCCATGAGATCTCTTGGGGAAAAATATCGAGCGAGTTGAACATGAGGGTAATACATTTCGGAGAAATTAGTGAAATCTCCAATTCACCAAAGGGGTACCCCTTACAGAAATCTTCGATTTCTCTAATATGGATTCGAGCAATGTTTTGATAGTGAATACTAAGGAATATGCGAGGGTCAAGGGAACAAAAGTTGTAGCCCTATGTCTTAGGGTTCTATGTATAAAATTTCGTACAAATCCGAGGTGTGCATAGGGTGATACAGTCAAAATACTGAGAGATGTACGAATATAAGGAAAAAACTTGCGAAAATTGCCATCAAAAAGGGGAATTTTTTTTGAAATGTTGAGTTAAGGCTCCGTTTCGACTCCAATATATTCATTTACCCATGATATCTCTTGGGGAAAAATATCGAGCAAGTTGAACATGAGGGTAATACATTTCGGAGAAATTAGTGAAATCTCCAATTCACCAAAGGCATACCCCTTTCAGAAATCTTCGATTTCTCTAATATGAATTCGAGCAATGTTTAGATAGTGAATACTAAGGAATATGCGAGGGTCATCCAAAGAAAAGTATTAGCCCTACGTCTTAGGGTTTTATGTATAAAATTTCATACAAATCCGAGGTGTGCAGAGGGGGACACAGTCAAAATACTGAGAGATGTACGAATATAAGGAAAAAACTTGCGAAAATTGCCATCAAAAAGGGGAATTTTTTTTGAAATGTTGAGTTAAGGCTCCGTTTCAACTCCAATATATTCATTTACCCATGATATCTCTTGGGGAAAAATATCGAGCGAGTTGAACACGAGGGTAATACATTTCGGAGAAATTAGTGAAATCTCCAATTCACCAAAGGGGTACCCCTTTCAGAAATCTTCGATTTCTCTAATATGAATTCGAGCAATGTTTAGATAGTGAATACTAAGGAATATGCGAGGGTCATCGAAAGAAAATTTTTAGCCCTACGTCTTAGGGTTCTATGTATAAAATTTCATACAAATCCGAGGTGTGCAGAGGGTGATACAGTCAAAATACTGAGAGATGTACGAATATAAGGAAAAAACTTGCGAAAATTGCCATCAAAAAGGGGAATTTTTTTTGAAATGTTGAGTTAAGGCTCCGTTTCGACGCCAATATACTCATTTACCCATGATATCTCTTGGGGAAAAATATCGAGCGAGTTGAACACGAGGGTAATACATTTCGGAGATATTAGTGAAATCTCCAATTCACCAAAGGGGTACCCCTTTCAGAAATCTTCAATTTCTCTAATATGAATTCGAGCAAAATTTAGATAGCGAATACTAAGGAATATGCGAGGGTCAAGGGAACAAAAGTTGTAGCCCTATGTCTTAGGGTTCTATGAATAAAATTTCGTAAAAATCCGAGGTGTGCAGAGGGTGATACAGTCAAAATACTGAGAGATGTACGAATATAAGGAAAAAACTTGCGAAAATTGCCATCAAAAAGGGGAATTTTTTTTGAAATGTTGAGTTAAGGCTCCGTTTCAACTCCAATATATTCATTTACCCATGATATCTCTTGGGGAAAAATATCGAGCGAGTTGAACACGAGGGTAATACATTTCGGAGAAATTAGTGAAATCTCCAATTCACCAAAGGGGTACCCCTTTCAGAAATCTTCGATTTCTCTAATATGGATTCGAGCAATGTTTAGATAGCGAATACTAAGGAATATGCGAGGGTCAAGCGAACAAAAGTTGTAGCCCTATGTCTTAGGGTTCTATGTACAAAATTTTGTAAAAATCCGAGGTGTACAGAGGGTGATACAGTCAAAATACTGAGAGATGTACGAATATAAGGAAAAAACTTGCGAAAATTGCCATCAAAAAGGGGAATTTTTTTTGAAATGTTGAGTTAAGGCTCCGTTTCGACTCCAATATATTCATTTACCCATGAGATCTCTTGGGGTAAATTATCGAGCGAGTTGAACAGGAGGGTAATACATTTCGGAGAAATTAGTGAAATCTCCAATTCACCAAAGGGGTACCCCTTTCAGAAATCTTCGATTTCTCTAATATGGATTCGAGCAATGTTTAGATAGCGAATACTAAGGAATATGCGAGGGTCAAGCGAACAAAAGTTGTAGCCCTATGTCTTAGGGTTCTATGTACAAAATTTTGTAAAAATCCGAGGTGTACAGAGGGTGATACAGTCAAAATACTGAGAGATGTACGAATATAAGGAAAAAACTTGCGAAAATTGCCATCAAAAAGGGGAATTTTTTTTGAAATGTTGAGTTAAGGCTCCGTTTCGACTCCAATATATTCATTTACCCATGAGATCTCTTGGGGTAAATTATCGAGCGAGTTGAACAGGAGGGTAATACATTTCGGAGAAATTAGTGAAATCTCCAATTCACCAAAGGGGTACCCCTTTCAGAAATCTTCGATTTCTCTAATATGAATTCGAGCAATGTTTAGATAGTGAATACTAAGGAATATGCGAGGGTCATCGAAAGAAAATTTTTAGCCCTACGTCTTAGGGTTCTATGTATAAAATTTCATACAAATCCGAGGTGTGCAGAGGGTGATACAGTCAAAATACTGAGAGATGTACGAATATAAGGAAAAAACTTGCGAAAATTGCCATCAAAAAGGGGAATTTTTTTTGAAATGTTGAGTTAAGGCTCCGTTTCGACTCCAATATACTCATTTACCCATGATATCTCTTGGGGAAAAATATCGAGCGAGTTGAACACGAGGGTAATACATTTCGGAGATATTAGTGAAATCTCCAATTCACCAAAGGGGTACCCCTTTCAGAAATCTTCAATTTCTCTAATATGAATTCGAGCAAAATTTAGATAGCGAATACTAAGGAATATGCGAGGGTCAAGGGAACAAAAGTTGTAGCCCTATGTCTTAGGGTTCTATGTACAAAATTTTGTAAAAATCCGAGGTGTGCAGAGGGTGATACAGTCAAAATACTGAGAGATGTACGAATATAAGGAAAAAACTTGCGAAAATTGCCATCAAAAAGGGGAATTTTTTTTGAAATGTTGAGTTAAGGCTCCGTTTCGACTCCAATATATTCATTTACCCATGAGATCTCTTGGGGTAAAATATCGAGCGAGTTGAACAGGAGGGTAATACATTTCGGAGAAATTAGTGAAATCTCCAATTCACCAAAGGGGTACCCCTTTCAGAAATCTTCGATTTCTCTAATATGAATTCGAGCAATGTTTAGATAGTGAATACTAAGGAATATGCGAGGGTCATCAAAAGAAAATTTTTAGCCCTACGTCTTAGGGTTCTATGTATAAAATTTCATACAAATCCGAGGTGTGCAGAGGGTGATACAGTCAAAATACTGAGAGATGTACGAATATAAGGAAAAAACTTGCGAAAATTGCCATCAAAAAGGGGAATTTTTTTTGAAATGTTGAGTTAAGGCTCCGTTTCAAACCCAATATACTCATTTACCCATGATATCTCTTGGGGAAAAATATCGAGCGAGTTGAACACGAGGGTAATACATTTCGGAGATATTAGTGAAATCTCCAATTCACCAAAGGGGTACCCCTTTCAGAAATCTTCAATTTCTCTAATATGAATTCGAGCAAAATTTAGATAGCGAATACTAAGGAATATGCGAGGGTCAAGGGAACAAAAGTTGTAGCCCTATGTCTTAGGGTTCTATGAACAAAATTTCGTAAAAATCCGAGGTGTGCAGAGGGTGATACAGTCAAAATACTGAGAGATGTACGAATATAAGGAAAAAACTTGCGAAAATTGCCATCAAAAAGGGGAATTTTTTTTGAAATGTTGAGTTAAGGCTCCGTTTCAACTCCAATATAT
This sequence comes from Humulus lupulus, assembly GCF_963169125.1. Lineage (NCBI taxonomy): Eukaryota > Viridiplantae > Streptophyta > Magnoliopsida > Rosales > Cannabaceae > Humulus > Humulus lupulus. The sequence continues at coordinate 3,238,727 of NC_084795.1, forward strand.
TCATTTACCCATGATATCTCTTGGGGAAAAATATCGAGCGAGTTGAACACGAGGGTAATACATTTCGGAGAAATTAGTGAAATCTCCAATTCACCAAAGGGGTACCCCTTTCAGAAATCTTCGATTTCTCTAATATGAATTCGAGCAAAATTTAGATAGCGAATACTAAGGAATATGCGAGGGTCAAGGGAACAAAAGTTGTAGCCCTATGTCTTAGGGTTCTATGTATAAAATTTCGTAAAAATCCGAGGTGTGCAGAGGGTGATACAGTCAAAATACTGAGAGATGTACGAATATAAGGAAAAAACTTGCGAAAATTGCCATCAAAAAGGGGAATTTTTTTTGAAATGTTGAGTTAAGGCTCCGTTTCAACTCCAATATATTCATTTACCCATGATATCTCTTGGGGAAAAATATCGAGCGAGTTGAACACGAGGGTAATACATTTCGGAGAAATTAGTGAAATCTCCAATTCACCAAAGGGGTACCCCTTTCAGAAATCTTCGATTTCTCTAATATGAATTCGAGCAATGTTTAGATAGTGAATACTAAGGAATATGCGAGGGTCATCGAAAGAAAATTTTTAGCCCTACGTCTTAGGGTTCTATGTATAAAATTTCATACAAATCCGAGGTGTGCAGAGGGTGATACAGTCAAAATACTGAGAGATGTACGAATATAAGGAAAAAACTTGCGAAAATTGCCATCAAAAAGGGGAATTTTTTTTGAAATGTTGAGTTAAGGCTCCGTTTCGACTCCAATATACTCATTTACCCATGATATCTCTTGGGGAAAAATATCGAGCGAGTTGAACACGAGGGTAATACATTTCGGAGATATTAGTGAAATCTCCAATTCACCAAAGGGGTACCCCTTTCAGAAATCTTCAATTTCTCTAATATGAATTCGAGCAAAATTTAGATAGCGAATACTAAGGAATATGCGAGGGTCAAGGGAACAAAAGTTGTAGCCCTATGTCTTAGGGTTCTATGTATAAAATTTCGTAAAAATCCGAGGTGTGCAGAGGGTGATACAGTCAAAATACTGAGAGATGTACGAATATAAGGAAAAAACTTGCGAAAATTGCCATCAAAAAGGGGAATTTTTTTTGAAATGTTGAGTTAAGGCTCCGTTTCAACTCCAATATATTCATTTACCCATGATATCTCTTGGGGAAAAATATCGAGCGAGTTGAACACGAGGGTAATACATTTCGGAGAAATTAGTGAAATCTCCAATTCACCAAAGGGGTACCCCTTTCAGAAATCTTCGATTTCTCTAATATGGATTCGAGCAATGTTTAGATAGCGAATACTAAGGAATATGCGAGGGTCAAGCGAACAAAAGTTGTAGCCCTATGTCTTAGGGTTCTATGTACAAAATTTTGTAAAAATCTGAGGTGTGCAGAGGGTGATACAGTCAAAATACTGAGAGATGTACGAATATAAGGAAAAAACTTGCGAAAATTGCCATCAAAAAGGGGAATTTTTTTTGAAATGTTGAGTTAAGGCTCCGTTTCGACTCCAATATATTCATTTACCCATGATATCTCTTGGGGAAAAATAACGAGCGAGTTGAACACGAGGGTATTACATTTCGGAGAAATTAGTGAAATCTCCAATTCACCAAAGGCATACCCCTTTCAGAAATCTTCGATTTCTCTAATATGAATTCGAGCAATGTTTAGATAGTGAATACTAAGGAATATGCGAGGGTCACCGAAAGAAAAGTTTTAGCCCTATGTCTTAGGGTTTTATGTATAAAATTTCATACAAATCCGGGGTGTGCAGAGGGTGATACAGTCAAAATACTGAGAGATGTACGAATATAAGGAAAAAACTTGCGAAAATTGCCATCAAAAAGGTGATTTTTTTTTTGAAATGTTGAGTTAAGGCTCCGTTTTGACTCCAATATATTCATTTACCCATGAGATCTCTTGGGGAAAAATATCGAGCGAGTTGAACATGAGGGTAATACATTTCGGAGAAATTAGTGAAATCTCCAATTCACCAAAGGGGTACCCCTTTCAGAAATCTTCGATTTCTCTAATATGGATTCGAGCAATGTTTTGATAGTGAATACTAAGGAATATGCGAGGGTCAAGGGAAAAAAAGTTGTAGCCCTATGTCTTAGGGTTCTATGTATAAAATTTCGTACAAATCCGAGGTGTGCATAGGGTGATACAGTCAAAATACTGAGAGATGTACGAATATAAGGAAAAAACTTGCGAAAATTGCCATCAAAAAGTTGATTTTTTTTTTGAAATGTTGAGTTAAGGCTCCGTTTTGACTCCAATATATTCATTTACCCATGAGATCTCTTGGGGAAAAATATCGAGCGAGTTGAACATGAGGGTAATACATTTCGGAGAAATTAGTGAAATCTCCAATTCACCAAAGGGGTACCCCTTTCAGAAATCTTCAATTTCTCTAATATGAATTCGAGCAATGTTTTGATAGTGAATACTAAGGAATATGCGAGGGTCAAGGGAACAAAAGTTGTAGCCCTATGTCTTAGGGTTCTATGTATAAAATTTCGTACAAATCCGAGGTGTGCATAGGGTGATACAGTCAAAATACTGAGAGATGTACGAATATAAGGAAAAAACTTGCGAAAATTGCCATCAAAAAGGGGAATTTTTTTTGAAATGTTGAGTTAAGGCTCCGTTTCGACTCCAATATATTCATTTACCCATGATATCTCTTGGGGAAAAATAACGAGCGAGTTGAACACGAGGGTAATACATTTCGGAGAAATTAGTGAAATCTCCAATTCACCAAAGGCATACCCCTTTCAGAAATCTTCGATTTCTCTAATATGAATTCGAGTAATGTTTAGATAGTGAATACTAAGGAATATTCGAGGGTCACCGAAAGAAAAGTTTTAGCCCTACGTCTTAGGGTTTTATGTATAAAATTTCATACAAATCCGGGGTGTGCAGAGGGTGATACAGTCAAAATACTGAGAGATGTACGAATATAAGGAAAAAACTTGCGAAAATTGCCATCAAAAAGTTGATTTTTTTTTTGAAATGTTGAGTTAAGGCTCCGTTTTGACTCCAATATATTCATTTACCCATGAGATCTCTTGGGGAAAAATATCGAGCGAGTTGAACATGAGGGTAATACATTTCGGAGAAATTAGTGAAATCTCCAATTCACCAAAGGGGTACCCCTTACAGAAATCTTCGATTTCTCTAATATGGATTCGAGCAATGTTTTGATAGTGAATACTAAGGAATATGCGAGGGTCAAGGGAACAAAAGTTGTAGCCCTATGTCTTAGGGTTCTATGTATAAAATTTCGTACAAATCCGAGGTGTGCATAGGGTGATACAGTCAAAATACTGAGAGATGTACGAATATAAGGAAAAAACTTGCGAAAATTGCCATCAAAAAGGGGAATTTTTTTTGAAATGTTGAGTTAAGGCTCCGTTTCGACTCCAATATATTCATTTACCCATGATATCTCTTGGGGAAAAATATCGAGCAAGTTGAACATGAGGGTAATACATTTCGGAGAAATTAGTGAAATCTCCAATTCACCAAAGGCATACCCCTTTCAGAAATCTTCGATTTCTCTAATATGAATTCGAGCAATGTTTAGATAGTGAATACTAAGGAATATGCGAGGGTCATCCAAAGAAAAGTTTTAGCCCTACGTCTTAGGGTTTTATGTATAAAATTTCATACAAATCCGAGGTGTGCAGAGGGGGACACAGTCAAAATACTGAGAGATGTACGAATATAAGGAAAAAACTTGCGAAAATTGCCATCAAAAAGGGGAATTTTTTTTGAAATGTTGAGTTAAGGCTCCGTTTCAACTCCAATATATTCATTTACCCATGATATCTCTTGGGGAAAAATATCGAGCGAGTTGAACACGAGGGTAATACATTTCGGAGAAATTAGTGAAATCTCCAATTCACCAAAGGGGTACCCCTTTCAGAAATCTTCGATTTCTCTAATATGAATTCGAGCAATGTTTAGATAGTGAATACTAAGGAATATGCGAGGGTCATCGAAAGAAAATTTTTAGCCCTACGTCTTAGGGTTCTATGTATAAAATTTCATACAAATCCGAGGTGTGCAGAGGGTGATACAGTCAAAATACTGAGAGATGTACGAATATAAGGAAAAAACTTGCGAAAATTGCCATCAAAAAGGGGAATTTTTTTTGAAATGTTGAGTTAAGGCTCCGTTTCGACTCCAATATACTCATTTACCCATGATATCTCTTGGGGAAAAATATCGAGCGAGTTGAACACGAGGGTAATACATTTCGGAGATATTAGTGAAATCTCCAATTCACCAAAGGGGTACCCCTTTCAGAAATCTTCAATTTCTCTAATATGAATTCGAGCAAAATTTAGATAGCGAATACTAAGGAATATGCGAGGGTCAAGGGAACAAAAGTTGTAGCCCTATGTCTTAGGGTTCTATGTATAAAATTTCGTAAAAATCCGAGGTGTGCAGAGGGTGATACAGTCAAAATACTGAGAGATGTACGAATATAAGGAAAAAACTTGCGAAAATTGCCATCAAAAAGGGGAATTTTTTTTGAAATGTTGAGTTAAGGCTCCGTTTCAACTCCAATATATTCATTTACCCATGATATCTCTTGGGGAAAAATATCGAGCGAGTTGAACACGAGGGTAATACATTTCGGAGAAATTAGTGAAATCTCCAATTCACCAAAGGGGTACCCCTTTCAGAAATCTTCGATTTCTCTAATATGGATTCGAGCAATGTTTAGATAGCGAATACTAAGGAATATGCGAGGGTCAAGCGAACAAAAGTTGTAGCCCTATGTCTTAGGGTTCTATGTACAAAATTTTGTAAAAATCTGAGGTGTGCAGAGGGTGATACAGTCAAAATACTGAGAGATGTACGAATATAAGGAAAAAACTTGCGAAAATTGCCATCAAAAAGGGGAATTTTTTTTGAAATGTTGAGTTAAGGCTCCGTTTCGACTCCAATATATTCATTTACCCATGATATCTCTTGGGGAAAAATAACGAGCGAGTTGAACACGAGGGTATTACATTTCGGAGAAATTAGTGAAATCTCCAATTCACCAAAGGCATACCCCTTTCAGAAATCTTCGATTTCTCTAATATGAATTCGAGCAATGTTTAGATAGTGAATACTAAGGAATATGCGAGGGTCACCGAAAGAAAAGTTTTAGCCCTATGTCTTAGGGTTTTATGTATAAAATTTCATACAAATCCGGGGTGTGCAGAGGGTGATACAGTCAAAATACTGAGAGATGTACGAATATAAGGAAAAAACTTGCGAAAATTGCCATCAAAAAGGTGATTTTTTTTTTGAAATGTTGAGTTAAGGCTCCGTTTTGACTCCAATATATTCATTTACCCATGAGATCTCTTGGGGAAAAATATCGAGCGAGTTGAACATGAGGGTAATACATTTCGGAGAAATTAGTGAAATCTCCAATTCACCAAAGGGGTACCCCTTTCAGAAATCTTCGATTTCTCTAATATGGATTCGAGCAATGTTTTGATAGTGAATACTAAGGAATATGCGAGGGTCAAGGGAAAAAAAGTTGTAGCCCTATGTCTTAGGGTTCTATGTATAAAATTTCGTACAAATCCGAGGTGTGCATAGGGTGATACAGTCAAAATACTGAGAGATGTACGAATATAAGGAAAAAACTTGCGAAAATTGCCATCAAAAAGTTGATTTTTTTTTTGAAATGTTGAGTTAAGGCTCCGTTTTGACTCCAATATATTCATTTACCCATGAGATCTCTTGGGGAAAAATATCGAGCGAGTTGAACATGAGGGTAATACATTTCGGAGAAATTAGTGAAATCTCCAATTCACCAAAGGGGTACCCCTTTCAGAAATCTTCAATTTCTCTAATATGAATTCGAGCAATGTTTTGATAGTGAATACTAAGGAATATGCGAGGGTCAAGGGAACAAAAGTTGTAGCCCTATGTCTTAGGGTTCTATGTATAAAATTTCGTACAAATCCGAGGTGTGCATAGGGTGATACAGTCAAAATACTGAGAGATGTACGAATATAAGGAAAAAACTTGCGAAAATTGCCATCAAAAAGGGGAATTTTTTTTGAAATGTTGAGTTAAGGCTCCGTTTCGACTCCAATATATTCATTTACCCATGATATCTCTTGGGGAAAAATAACGAGCGAGTTGAACACGAGGGTAATACATTTCGGAGAAATTAGTGAAATCTCCAATTCACCAAAGGCATACCCCTTTCAGAAATCTTCGATTTCTCTAATATGAATTCGAGTAATTTTTAGATAGTGAATACTAAGGAATATTCGAGGGTCACCGAAAGAAAAGTTTTAGCCCTACGTCTTAGGGTTTTATGTATAAAATTTCATACAAATCCGGGGTGTGCAGAGGGTGATACAGTCAAAATACTGAGAGATGTACGAATATAAGGAAAAAACTTGCGAAAATTGCCATCAAAAAGTTGATTTTTTTTTTGAAATGTTGAGTTAAGGCTCCGTTTTGACTCCAATATATTCATTTACCCATGAGATCTCTTGGGGAAAAATATTGAGCGAGTTGAACATGAGGGTAATACATTTCGGAGAAATTAGTGAAATCTCCAATTCACCAAAGGGGTACCCCTTACAGAAATCTTCGATTTCTCTAATATGGATTCGAGCAATGTTTTGATAGTGAATACTAAGGAATATGCGAGGGTCAAGGGAACAAAAGTTGTAGCCCTATGTCTTAGGGTTCTATGTATAAAATTTCGTACAAATCCGAGGTGTGCATAGGGTGATACAGTCAAAATACTGAGAGATGTACGAATATAAGGAAAAAACTTGCGAAAATTGCCATCAAAAAGTTGATTTTTTTTTTGAAATGTTGAGTTAAGGCTCCGTTTTGACTCCAATATATTCATTTACCCATGAGATCTCTTGGGGAAAAATATCGAGCGAGTTGAACATGAGGGTAATACATTTCGGAGAAATTAGTGAAATCTCCAATTCACCAAAGGGGTACCCCTTTCAGAAATCTTCGATTTCTCTAATATGAATTCGAGCAATGTTTAGATAGTGAATACTAAGGAATATGCGAGGGTCATCCAAAGAAAAGTTTTAGCCCTACGTCTTAGGGTTTTATGTATAAAATTTCATACAAATCCGAGGTGTGCAGAGGGGGACACAGTCAAAATACTGAGAGATGTACGAATATAAGGAAAAAACTTGCGAAAATTGCCATCAAAAAGGGGAATTTTTTTTGAAATGTTGAGTTAAGGCTCCGTTTTGACTCCAATATATTCATTTACCCATGAGATCTCTTGGGGGAAAATATCGAGCGAGTTGAACATGAGGGTAATACAATTCGGAGAAATTAGTGAAATCTCCAATTCACCAAAGGGGTACCCCTTTCAGTAATCTTCGATTTCTCTAATATGGATTCGAGCAATGTTTTGATAGTGAATACTAAATAATAAGCGAGGATATTGGGCACAAAAGTTGTAGCCCTATTTCTTAGGGTTCTATGTATAAAATTTCGTGCTAATCCGAGGTGTGTATAGGGTGATATAGTCAAAATACTGAGAGATGTACGAATATAAGGAAAAAACTTGTGAAAATTGCCCTCAAAAAGGGGAATTTCTTTTTAAATGTTGAATGAAGGCTCTGTTTCGACTCCAATATATTCATTTTCCCATGAGATCTCTTGGGGAAAAATATCGAACGAGTTGAACACGAGGGTAATACATTTCGGAGATATTAGTGAAATCTCCAATTCACCAAAGGGTTACCCCTTTCAGAAATCTTCGATTTCTCTAATATGGATTCGAGCAATGTTTTGATAGTGAATACTAAATAATATGTGAGGATATTGGGCACAAAAGTTGTAGCCCTATGTCTTAGGGTTCTATGTATAAAATTTCGTACAAATCCGAGGTGTGCATAGGGTGATACAGTCAAAATACTGAGAGATGTACGAATATAAGGAAAAAACTTGCGAAAATTGCCATCAAAAAGGGGAATTTTTTTTGAAATGTTGAGTTAAGGCTCCGTTTCGACTCCAATATATTCATTTACCCATGATATCTCTTGGGGAAAAATATCGAGCAAGTTGAACATGAGGGTAATACATTTCGGAGAAATTAGTGAAATCTCCAATTCACCAAAGGCATACCCCTTTCAGAAATCTTCGATTTCTCTAATATGAATTCGAGCAATGTTTAGATAGTGAATACTAAGGAATATGCGAGGGTCATCCAAAGAAAAGTTTTAGCCCTACGTCTTAGGGTTTTATGTATAAAATTTCATACAAATCCGAGGTGTGCAGAGGGGGACACAGTCAAAATACTGAGAGATGTACGAATATAAGGAAAAAACTTGCGAAAATTGCCATCAAAAAGGGGAATTTTTTTTGAAATGTTGAGTTAAGGCTCCGTTTTGACTCCAATATATTCATTTACCCATGAGATCTCTTGGGGGAAAATATCGAGCGAGTTGAACATGAGGGTAATACAATTCGGAGAAATTAGTGAAATCTCCAATTCACCAAAGGGGTACCCCTTTCAGTAATCTTCGATTTCTCTAATATGGATTCGAGCAATGTTTTGATAGTGAATACTAAATAATAAGCGAGGATATTGGGCACAAAAGTTGTAGCCCTATTTCTTAGGGTTCTATGTATAAAATTTCGTGCTAATCCGAGGTGTGTATAGGGTGATATAGTCAAAATACTGAGAGATGTACGAATATAAGGAAAAAACTTGTGAAAATTGCCCTCAAATAGGGGAATTTCTTTTTAAATGTTGAATGAAGGCTCTGTTTCGACTCCAATATATTCATTTTCCCATGAGATCTCTTGGGGAAAAATATCGAACGAGTTGAACACGAGGGTAATACATTTCGGAGATATTAGTGAAATCTCCAATTCACCAAAGGGTTACCCCTTTCAGAAATCTTCGATTTCTCTAATATGGATTCGAGCAATGTTTTGATAGTGAATACTAAATAATATGTGAGGATATTGGGCACAAAAGTTGTAGCCCTATGTCTTAGGGTTCTATGTATAAAATTTCGTGCTAATCCGAGGTGTGTATAAGGTGATACAATCAAAATACTGAGAGATGTACGAATATAAGGAAAAAACTTGTGAAAATTGCCCTCAAAAAGGGGAATTTCTTTTTAAATTTTGAATTAAGGCTCTGTTTCGACTCCAATATATTCATTTACCCATGAGATCTCTTGGGGAAAAATATCGAAAGAGTTGAACACGAGGGTAATACATTTCGGAGAAATTAGTGAAATCTCCAATTCACCATTGGAATCTTCGATTTCTCTAGTATGGACTCGGGCAATGTTTTGATAGTGAATACTAAATAATATGCGAGGATATTGGGCACAAAAGTTGTAGCCCTATGTCTTACGGTTCTATTTATAAAATTTCGTGCAAATCCGAGGTGTGTATAGGGTGATACAGTCAAAATACTGAGAGATGTACAAATATAAGGAAAAAACTTGTGAAAATTGCCCTCAAAAAGGGGAATTTCTTTTTAAATGTTGAATTAAGGCTCTGTTTCGACTCCAATATATTTATTTTCCCATGAGATCTCTTGGGGAAAAATATCGAACGAGTTGAACACGAGGGAAACACATTTCGGAGATATTAGTGAAATCTCCAATTCACCAAAGGGGTAACCCTTTCAGTAATCTTCGATTTCTCTAATATGGATTCGAGCAATGTTTTGATAGTGAATACTAAATAATATGCGAGGATATTGGGCACAAAAGTTGTAGCCCTATGTCTTACGGTTCTATGTATAAAATTTCGTGCTAATCCGAGGTGTGTATAGGGTGATACAGTCAAAATACTGAGAGATGTACGAATATAAGGAAAAAACTTGTGAAAATTGCCCTCAAAAAGGGGAATTTCTTTTTAAATGTTGAATTAAGGCTCTGTTTCGACTCCAATATATTCATTTTCCCATGAGATCTCTTGGGGAAAAATATCGAACGAGTTGAACACGAGGGTAACACATTTCGGAGATATTAGTGAAATCTCCAATTCACCAAAGGGGTAACCCTTTCAGAAATCTTCGATTTCTCTAATATGGATTCGAGCAATGTTTTGATAGTGAATACTAAATAATATGCGAGGATATTGGGCACAAAATTTGTAGCCCTATGTCTTAGGGTTCTATGTATAAAATTTCTTGCAAATCCGAGGTGTGTGTAGGGTGATACAGTCAAAATACTGAGAGATGTACGAATATAAGGAAAAAACTTGTGAAAATTGCCCTCAAAAAGGGGAATTTCTTTTTAAATGTTGAATTAAGGCTCTGTTTCGACTCCAATATATTCATTTACCCATGAGATCTCTTGGGGAAAAATATCGAAAGAGTTGAACACGAGGGTAATACATTTCGGAGAAATTAGTGAAATCTCCAATTCACCATTGGAATCTTCGATTTCTCTAGTATGGACTCGGGCAATGTTTTGATAGTGAATACTAAATAATATGCGAGGATATTGGGCACAAAAGTTGTAGCCCTATGTCTTACGGTTCTATTTATAAAATTTCGTGCAAATCCGAGGTGTGTATAGGGTGATACTGTCAAAATACTGAGAGATGTACAAATATAAGGAAAAAACTTGTGAAAATTGCCCTCAAAAAGGGGAATTTCTTTTTAAATGTTGAATTAAGGCTCTGTTTCGACTCCAATATATTTATTTTCCCATGAGATCTCTTGGGTAAAAATATCGAACGAGTTGAACACGAGGGAAACACATTTCGGAGATATTAGTGAAATCTCCAATTCACCAAAGGGGTAACCCTTTCAGTAATCTTCGATTTCTCTAATATGGATTCGAGCAATGTTTTGATAGTGAATACTAAATAATATGCGAGGATATTGGGCACAAAAGTTGTAGCCCTATGTCTTACGGTTCTATGTATAAAATTTCGTGCTAATCCGAGGTGTGTATAGGGTGATACAGTCAAAATACTGAGAGATGTACGAATATAAGGAAAAAACTTGTGAAAATTGCCCTCAAAAAGGGGAATTTCTTTTTAAATGTTGAATTAAGGCTCTGTTTCGACTCCAATATATTCATTTTCCCATGAGATCTCTTGGGGAAAAATATCGAAAGAGTTGAACACGAGGGTAATACATTTCGGAGAAATTAGTGAAATCTCCAATTCACCATTGGAATCTTCGATTTCTCTAATATGGACTCGGGCAATGTTTTGATAGTGAATACTAAATAATATGCGAGGATATTGGGCAGAAAAGTTGTAGCCCTATGTCTTACGGTTCTATTTATAAAATTTCGTGCAAATCCGTGGTGTGTATAGGGTGATACAGTCAAAATACTGAGAGATGTACAAATATAAGGAAAAAACTTGTGAAAATTGCCCTCAAAAAGGGGAATTTCTTTTTAAATGTTGAATTAAGGCTCTGTTTCGACTCCAATATATTTATTTTCCCATGAGATCTCTTGGGGAAAAATATCGAACGAGTTGAACACGAGGGAAACACATTTCGGAGATATTAGTGAAATCTCCAATTCACCAAAGGGGTAACCCTTTCAGTAATCTTCGATTTCTCTAATATGGATTCGAGCAATGTTTTGATAGTGAATACTAAATAATATGCGAGGATATTGGGCACAAAAGTTGTAGCCCTATGTCTTACGGTTCTATGTATAAAATTTCGTGCTAATCCGAGGTGTGTATAGGGTGATACAGTCAAAATACTGAGAGATGTACGAATATAAGGAAAAAACTTGTGAAAATTGCCCTCAAAAAGGGGAATTTCTTTTTAAATGTTGAATTAAGGCTCTGTTTCGACTCCAATATATTTATTTTCCCATGAGATCTCTTGGGGAAAAATATCGAACGAGTTGAACACGAGGGAAATACATTTCGGAGATATTAGTGAAATCTCCAATTCAACAAAGGGGTAACCCTTTCAGTAATCTTCGATTTCTCTAATATGGATTCGAGCAATGTTTTGATAGTGAATACTAAATAATATGCGAGGATATTGGGCACAAAAGTTGTAGCCCTATGTCTTACGGTTCTATGTATAAAATTTCGTGCTAATCCGAGGTGTGTATAGGGTGATACAGTCAAAATACTGAGAGATGTACGAATATAAGGAAAAAACTTGTGAAAATTGCCCTCAAAAAGGGGAATTTCTTTTTAAATGTTGAATTAAGGCTCTGTTTCGACTCCAATATATTCATTTTCCCATGAGATCTCTTGGGGAAAAATATCGAACGAGTTGAACACGAGGGTAACACATTTCGGAGATATTAGTGAAATCTCCAATTCACCAAAGGGGTAACCCTTTCAGAAATCTTCGATTTCTCTAATATGGATTCGAGCAATGTTTTGATAGTGAATACTAAATAATATGCGAGGATATTGGGCACAAAATTTGTAGCCCTATGTCTTAGGGTTCTATGTATAAAATTTCTTGCAAATCCGAGGTGTGTGTAGGGTGATACAGTCAAAATACTGAGAGATGTACGAATATAAGGAAAAAACTTGTGAAAATTGCCCTCAAAAAGGGGAATTTCTTTTTAAATGTTGAATTAAGGCTCTGTTTCGACTCCAATATATTCATTTACCCATGAGATCTCTTGGGGAAAAATATCGAAAGAGTTGAACACGAGGGTAATACATTTCGGAGAAATTAGTGAAATCTCCAATTCACCATTGGAATCTTCGATTTCTCTAGTATGGACTCGGGCAATGTTTTGATAGTGAATACTAAATAATATGCGAGGATATTGGGCACAAAAGTTGTAGCCCTATGTCTTACGGTTCTATTTATAAAATTTCGTGCAAATCCGAGGTGTGTATAGGGTGATACTGTCAAAATACTGAGAGATGTACAAATATAAGGAAAAAACTTGTGAAAATTGCCCTCAAAAAGGGGAATTTCTTTTTAAATGTTGAATTAAGGCTCTGTTTCGACTCCAATATATTTATTTTCCCATGAGATCTCTTGGGTAAAAATATCGAACGAGTTGAACACGAGGGAAACACATTTCGGAGATATTAGTGAAATCTCCAATTCACCAAAGGGGTAACCCTTTCAGTAATCTTCGATTTCTCTAATATGGATTCGAGCAATGTTTTGATAGTGAATACTAAATAATATGCGAGGATATTGGGCACAAAAGTTGTAGCCCTATGTCTTACGGTTCTATGTATAAAATTTCGTGCTAATCCGAGGTGTGTATAGGGTGATACAGTCAAAATACTGAGAGATGTACGAATATAAGGAAAAAACTTGTGAAAATTGCCCTCAAAAAGGGGAATTTCTTTTTAAATGTTGAATTAAGGCTCTGTTTCGACTCCAATATATTCATTTTCCCATGAGATCTCTTGGGGAAAAATATCGAAAGAGTTGAACACGAGGGTAATACATTTCGGAGAAATTAGTGAAATCTCCAATTCACCATTGGAATCTTCGATTTCTCTAATATGGACTCGGGCAATGTTTTGATAGTGAATACTAAATAATATGCGAGGATATTGGGCAGAAAAGTTGTAGCCCTATGTCTTACGGTTCTATTTATAAAATTTCGTGCAAATCCGTGGTGTGTATAGGGTGATACAGTCAAAATACTGAGAGATGTACAAATATAAGGAAAAAACTTGTGAAAATTGCCCTCAAAAAGGGGAATTTCTTTTTAAATGTTGAATTAAGGCTCTGTTTCGACTCCAATATATTTATTTTCCCATGAGATCTCTTGGGGAAAAATATCGAACGAGTTGAACACGAGGGAAACACATTTCGGAGATATTAGTGAAATCTCCAATTCACCAAAGGGGTAACCCTTTCAGTAATCTTCGATTTCTCTAATATGGATTCGAGCAATGTTTTGATAGTGAATACTAAATAATATGCGAGGATATTGGGCACAAAAGTTGTAGCCCTATGTCTTACGGTTCTATGTATAAAATTTCGTGCTAATCCGAGGTGTGTATAGGGTGATACAGTCAAAATACTGAGAGATGTACGAATATAAGGAAAAAACTTGTGAAAATTGCCCTCAAAAAGGGGAATTTCTTTTTAAATGTTGAATTAAGGCTCTGTTTCGACTCCAATATATTTATTTTCCCATGAGATCTCTTGGGGAAAAATATCGAACGAGTTGAACACGAGGGAAATACATTTCGGAGATATTAGTGAAATCTCCAATTCAACAAAGGGGTAACCCTTTCAGTAATCTTCGATTTCTCTAATATGGATTCGAGCAATGTTTTGATAGTGAATACTAAATAATATGCGAGGATATTGGGCACAAAAGTTGTAGCCCTATGTCTTACGGTTCTATGTATAAAATTTCGTGCTAATCCGAGGTGTGTATAGGGTGATACAGTCAAAATACTGAGAGATGTACGAATATAAGGAAAAAACTTGTGAAAATTGCCCTCAAAAAGGGGAATTTCTTTTTAAATGTTGAATTAAGGCTCTGTTTCGACTCCAATATATTCATTTTCCCATGAGATCTCTTGGGGAAAAATATCGAACGAGTTGAACACGAGGGTAACACATTTCGGAGATATTAGTGAAATCTCCAATTCACCAAAGGGGTAACCCTTTCAGAAATCTTCGATTTCTCTAATATGGATTCGAGCAATGTTTTGATAGTGAATACTAAATAATATGCGAGGATATTGGGCACAAAATTTGTAGCCCTATGTCTTAGGGTTCTATGTATAAAATTTCTTGCAAATCCGAGGTGTGTGTAGGGTGATACAGTCAAAATACTGAGAGATGTACGAATATAAGGAAAAAACTTGTGAAAATTGCCCTCAAAAAGGGGAATTTCTTTTTAAATGTTGAATTAAGGCTCTGTTTCGACTCCAATATATTCATTTACCCATGAGATCTCTTGGGGAAAAATATCGAAAGAGTTGAACACGAGGGTAATACATTTCGGAGAAATTAGTGAAATCTCCAATTCACCATTGGAATCTTCGATTTCTCTAGTATGGACTCGGGCAATGTTTTGATAGTGAATACTAAATAATATGCGAGGATATTGGGCACAAAAGTTGTAGCCCTATGTCTTACGGTTCTATTTATAAAATTTCGTGCAAATCCGAGGTGTGTATAGGGTGATACTGTCAAAATACTGAGAGATGTACAAATATAAGGAAAAAACTTGTGAAAATTGCCCTCAAAAAGGGGAATTTCTTTTTAAATGTTGAATTAAGGCTCTGTTTCGACTCCAATATATTTATTTTCCCATGAGATCTCTTGGGTAAAAATATCGAACGAGTTGAACACGAGGGAAACACATTTCGGAGATATTAGTGAAATCTCCAATTCACCAAAGGGGTAACCCTTTCAGTAATCTTCGATTTCTCTAATATGGATTCGAGCAATGTTTTGATAGTGAATACTAAATAATATGCGAGGATATTGGGCACAAAAGTTGTAGCCCTATGTCTTACGGTTCTATGTATAAAATTTCGTGCTAATCCGAGGTGTGTATAGGGTGATACAGTCAAAATACTGAGAGATGTACGAATATAAGGAAAAAACTTGTGAAAATTGCCCTCAAAAAGGGGAATTTCTTTTTAAATGTTGAATTAAGGCTCTGTTTCGACTCCAATATATTCATTTTCCCATGAGATCTCTTGGGGAAAAATATCGAACGAGTTGAACACGAGGGTAACACATTTCGGAGATATTAGTGAAATCTCCAATTCACCAAAGGGGTAACCCTTTCAGAAATCTTCGATTTCTCTAATATGGATTCGAGCAATGTTTTGATAGTGAATACTAAATAATATGCGAGGATATTGGGCACAAAATTTGTAGCCCTATGTCTTAGGGTTCTATGTATAAAATTTCTTGCAAATCCGAGGTGTGTGTAGGGTGATACAGTCAAAATACTGAGAGATGTACGAATATAAGGAAAAAACTTGTGAAAATTGCCCTCAAAAAGGGGAATTTCTTTTTAAATGTTGAATTAAGGCTCTGTTTCGACTCCAATATATTCATTTACCCATGAGATCTCTTGGGGAAAAATATCGAAAGAGTTGAACACGAGGGTAATACATTTCGGAGAAATTAGTGAAATCTCCAATTCACCATTGGAATCTTCGATTTCTCTAGTATGGACTCGGGCAATGTTTTGATAGTGAATACTAAATAATATGCGAGGATATTGGGCACAAAAGTTGTAGCCCTATGTCTTACGGTTCTATTTATAAAATTTCGTGCAAATCCGAGGTGTGTATAGGGTGATACTGTCAAAATACTGAGAGATGTACAAATATAAGGAAAAAACTTGTGAAAATTGCCCTCAAAAAGGGGAATTTCTTTTTAAATGTTGAATTAAGGCTCTGTTTCGACTCCAATATATTTATTTTCCCATGAGATCTCTTGGGTAAAAATATCGAACGAGTTGAACACGAGGGAAACACATTTCGGAGATATTAGTGAAATCTCCAATTCACCAAAGGGGTAACCCTTTCAGTAATCTTCGATTTCTCTAATATGGATTCGAGCAATGTTTTGATAGTGAATACTAAATAATATGCGAGGATATTGGGCACAAAAGTTGTAGCCCTATGTCTTACGGTTCTATGTATAAAATTTCGTGCTAATCCGAGGTGTGTATAGGGTGATACAGTCAAAATACTGAGAGATGTACGAATATAAGGAAAAAACTTGTGAAAATTGCCCTCAAAAAGGGGAATTTCTTTTTAAATGTTGAATTAAGGCTCTGTTTCGACTCCAATATATTCATTTTCCCATGAGATCTCTTGGGGAATAATATCGAAAGAGTTGAACACGAGGGTAATACATTTCGGAGAAATTAGTGAAATCTCCAATTCACCATTGGAATCTTCGATTTCTCTAATATGGACTCGGGCAATGTTTTGATAGTGAATACTAAATAATATGCGAGGATATTGGGCAGAAAAGTTGTAGCCCTATGTCTTACGGTTCTATTTATAAAATTTCGTGCAAATCCGTGGTGTGTATAGGGTGATACAGTCAAAATACTGAGAGATGTACAAATATAAGGAAAAAACTTGTGAAAATTGCCCTCAAAAAGGGGAATTTCTTTTTAAATGTTGAATTAAGGCTCTGTTTCGACTCCAATATATTCATTTACCCATGAGATCTCTTGGGGAAAAATATCGAACGAGTTGAACACGAGGGTAACACATTTCGGAGATATTAGTGAAATCTCCAATTCACCAAAGGGGTACCCCTTTCAGAAATCTTCGATTTCTCTAATATGGATTCGAGCAATGTTTTGATAGTGAATACTAAATAATATGTGAGGATATTGGGCACAAAAGTTGTAGCCCTATGTCTTACGGTTCTTTGTATAAAATTTCGTGCTAATCCGAGGTGTGTATAGGGTGATACAGTCAAAATACTGAGAGATGTACGAATATAAGGAAAAAACTTGTGAAAATTGCCCTCAAAAAGGGGAATTTCTTTTTAAATGTTGAATTAAGGCTCTGTTTCGACTCCAATATATTCATTTACCCATGAGATCTCTTGGGGAAAAATATCGAAAGAGTTGAACACGAGGGTAATACATCTCGGAGAAATTAGTGAAATCTCCAATTCACCATTGGAATCTTCGATTTCTCTAATATGGACTCGGGCAATGTTTTGATAGTGAATACTAAATAATATGCGAGGATATTGGGCACAAAAGTTGTAGCCCTATGTCTTAGGGTTCTATATATAAAATTTCGTGCTAATAAGAGGTGTGTATAGGGTGATACAGTCAAAATACTGAGAGATGTACGAATATAAGGAAAAAACTTGTGAAAATTGCCCTCAAAAAGGGGAATTTCTTTTTAAATGTTGAATTAAGGCTCTGTTTCGAATCCAATATTTTCATTTACCCATGAGATCTCTTGGGGAAAAATATCGAACGAGTTGAACACGAGGGTAATACATTTCGGAGAAATTAGTGAAATCTCCAATTCACCAAAGGGGTACCCCTTTCAGAAATCTTCGATTTCTCTAATATGGACTCGAGCAATGTTTTGATAGTGAATACTAAAGAATATGCGAGGGTCATGGTCACAAAAGTTGTATCCCTATGTCTAAGGGTTCTATGTATAAAAGTTTGTGCAAATCTGAGGTGTGTATAGGGTGATACAGTCAAAATACTGTGAGATGTACGAATATAAGGAAAAAACTTGTGAAAATTGCCCTCAAAAAGGGGAATTTCTTTTGAAATGTTGAGTTAAGGCTCCGTTTCGACTCCAATATATTCATTTACCCATGATATCTCTTGGGGAAAAATATCGAGCGAGTTGAACACGAGGGTAATACATTTCGGAGAAATTAGTGAAATCTCCAATTCACCAAAGGGGTACCCCTTTCAGAAATCTTCGATTTCTCTAATATGGATTCGAGCAATGTTTAGATAGCGAATACTAAGGAATATGCGAGGGTCAAGGGAACAAAAGTTGTAGCCCTATGTCTTAGGGTTCTATGTATAAAATTTCGTAAAAATCCGAGGTGTGCAGAGGGTGATACAGTCAAAATACTGGGAGATGTACGAATATAAGGAAAAAACTTGCGAAAATTGCCATCAAAAAGGGGAATTTTTTTTGAAATGTTGAGTTAAGGCTCCGTTTCGACTCCAATATATTCATTTACCCATGAGATCTCTTGGGGAATAATATCGAGCGAGTTGAACACGAGGGTAATACATTTTGGAGAAATTAGTGAAATCTCAATTTCACCAATGGAATCTTCGATTTCTCTAATATGGACTCGAGCAATGTTTTGATAGTGAATACTAAATAATATGCGAGGATATTGGGCACAAAAGTTGTAGCCCTATGTCTTAGGGTTCTATGTATAAAATTTCTTGCAAATCCGAGGTGTGTATAGGGTGATACAGTCAAAATACTGAGAGATGTACGAATATAAGGAAAAAACTTGTGAAAATTGCCCTCAAAAAGGGGAATTTCTTTTGAAATGTTGAGTTAAGGCTCCGATTCGACTCCAATATATTCATTTACCCATGATATCTCTTGGGGAAAAATATCGAGCGAGTTGAACACGAGGGTAATACATTTCGGAGAAATTAGTGAAATCTCCAATTCACCAAAGGTGTACCCCTTTCAGAAATCTTCGATTTCTCTAATATGAATTCGAGCAATGTTTAGATAGTGAATACTAAGGAATATGCGAGGGTCATCGAAAGAAAAGTTTTAGCCCTACGTCTTAGGGTTCTATGTATAAAATTT
The DNA here is from genome assembly GCF_963169125.1 of Humulus lupulus. Taxonomy (NCBI): domain Eukaryota; kingdom Viridiplantae; phylum Streptophyta; class Magnoliopsida; order Rosales; family Cannabaceae; genus Humulus; species Humulus lupulus. The sequence continues at coordinate 3,257,970 of NC_084795.1, forward strand.
CATACAAATCCGAGGTGTGCAGAGGGTGATACAGTCAAAATACTGAGAGATGTACGAATATAAGGAAAAAACTTGCGAAAATTGCCCTCAAAAAGGGGAATTTCTTTTTAAATGTTGAATTAAGGCTCTGTTTCGACTCCAATATATTCATTTACCCATGAGATCTCTTGGGGAAAAATATCGAATGAGTTGAACACGAAGGTAATACATTTTGGAGAAATTAGTGAAATCTCAATTTCACCAATGGAATCTTCGATTTCTCTAATATGGACTCGAGCAATGTTTTGATAGCGAATACTAAATAATATGCGAGGATATTGGGCACAAAAGTTGTAGCCCTATGTCTTACGGTTCTATGTATAAAATTTCGTGCTAATCCGAGGTGTGTATAGGGTGATACAGTCAAAATACTGAGAGATGTACGAATATAAGGAAAAAACTTGTGAAAATTGCCCTCAAAAAGGGGAATTTCTTTTTAAATGTTGAATTAAGGCTCTGTTTCGACTCCAATATATTCATTTTCCCATGAGATCTCTTGGGGAAAAATATCGAAAGAGTTGAACACGAGGGTAATACATTTCGGAGAAATTAGTGAAATCTCCAATTCACCATTGGAATCTTCGATTTCTCTAATATGGACTCGGGCAATGTTTTGATAGTGAATACTAAATAATATGCGAGGATATTGGGCAGAAAAGTTGTAGCCCTATGTCTTACGGTTCTATTTATAAAATTTCGTGCAAATCCGTGGTGTGTATAGGGTGATACAGTCAAAATACTGAGAGATGTACAAATATAAGGAAAAAACTTGTGAAAATTGCCCTCAAAAAGGGGAATTTCTTTTTAAATGTTGAATTAAGGCTCTGTTTCGACTCCAATATATTCATTTACCCATGAGATCTCTTGGGGAAAAATATCGAACGAGTTGAACACGAGGGTAACACATTTCGGAGATATTAGTGAAATCTCCAATTCACCAAAGGGGTACCCCTTTCAGAAATCTTCGATTTCTCTAATATGGATTCGAGCAATGTTTTGATAGTGAATACTAAATAATATGTGAGGATATTGGGCACAAAAGTTGTAGCCCTATGTCTTACGGTTCTATGTATAAAATTTCGTGCTAATCCGAGGTGTGTATAGGGTGATACAGTCAAAATACTGAGAGATGTACGAATATAAGGAAAAAACTTGTGAAAATTGCCCTCAAAAAGGGGAATTTCTTTTTAAATGTTGAATTAAGGCTCTGTTTCGACTCCAATATATTCATTTACCCATGAGATCTCTTGGGGAAAAATATCGAAAGAGTTGAACACGAGGGTAATACATCTCGGAGAAATTAGTGAAATCTCCAATTCACCATTGGAATCTTCGATTTCTCTAATATGGACTCGGGCAATGTTTTGATAGTGAATACTAAATAATATGCGAGGATATTGGGCACAAAAGTTGTAGCCCTATGTCTTAGGGTTCTATATATAAAATTTCGTGCTAATAAGAGGTGTGTATAGGGTGATACAGTCAAAATACTGAGAGATGTACGAATATAAGGAAAAAACTTGTGAAAATTGCCCTCAAAAAGGGGAATTTCTTTTTAAATGTTGAATTAAGGCTCTGTTTCGACTCCAATATTTTCATTTACCCATGAGATCTCTTGGGGAAAAATATCGAACGAGTTGAACACGAGGGTAATACATTTCGGAGAAATTAGTGAAATCTCCAATTCACCAAAGGGGTACCCCTTTCAGAAATCTTCGATTTCTCTAATATGGACTCGAGCAATGTTTTGATAGTGAATACTAAAGAATATGCGAGGGTCATGGTCACAAAAGTTGTATCCCTATGTCTAAGGGTTCTATGTATAAAAGTTTGTGCAAATCTGAGGTGTGTATAGGGTGATACAGTCAAAATACTGTGAGATGTACGAATATAAGGAAAAAACTTGTGAAAATTTCCCTCAAAAAGGGGAATTTCTTTTGAAATGTTGAGTTAAGGCTCCGTTTCGACTCCAATATATTCATTTACCCATGATATCTCTTGGGGAAAAATATCGAGCGAGTTGAACACGAGGGTAATACATTTCGGAGAAATTAGTGAAATCTCCAATTCACCAAAGGGGTACCCCTTTCAGAAATCTTCGATTTCTCTAATATGGATTCGAGCAATGTTTAGATAGCGAATACTAAGGAATATGCGAGGGTCAAGGGAACAAAAGTTGTAGCCCTATGTCTTAGGGTTCTATGTATAAAATTTCGTAAAAATCCGAGGTGTGCAGAGGGTGATACAGTCAAAATACTGGGAGATGTACGAATATAAGGAAAAAACTTGCGAAAATTGCCATCAAAAAGGGGAATTTTTTTTGAAATGTTGAGTTAAGGCTCCGTTTCGACTCCAATATATTCATTTACCCATGAGATCTCTTGGGGAATAATATCGAGCGAGTTGAACACGAGGGTAATACATTTTGGAGAAATTAGTGAAATCTCAATTTCACCAATGGAATCTTCGATTTCTCTAATACGGACTCGAGCAATGTTTTGATAGTGAATACTAAATAATATGCGAGGATATTGGGCACAAAAGTTGTAGCCCTATGTCTTAGGGTTCTATGTATAAAATTTCCTGCAAATCCGAGGTGTGTATAGGGTGATACAGTCAAAATACTGAGAGATGTACGAATATAAGGAAAAAACTTGTGAAAATTGCCCTCAAAAAGGGGAATTTCTTTTGAAATGTTGAGTTAAGGCTCCGTTTCGACTCCAATATATTCATTTACCCATGATATCTCTTGGGGAAAAATATCGAGCGAGTTGAACACGAGGGTAATACATTTCGGAGAAATTAGTGAAATCTCCAATTCACCAAAGGTGTACCCCTTTCAGAAATCTTCGATTTCTCTAATATGAATTCGAGCAATGTTTAGATAGTGAATACTAAGGAATATGCGAGGGTCATCGAAAGAAAAGTTTTAGCCCTACGTCTTAGGGTTCTATGTATAAAATTTCATACAAATCCGAGGTGTGCAGAGGGTGATACAGTCAAAATACTGAGAGATGTACGAATATAAGGAAAAAACTTGCGAAAATTGCCCTCAAAAAGGGGAATTTCTTTTTAAATGTTGAATTAAGGCTCTGTTTCGACTCCAATATATTCATTTACCCATGAGATCTCTTGGGGAAAAATATCGAATGAGTTGAACACGAAGGTAATACATTTTGGAGAAATTAGTGAAATCTCAATTTCACCAATGGAATCTTCGATTTCTCTAATATGGACTCGAGCAATGTTTTGATAGCGAATACTAAATAATATGCGAGGATATTGGGCACAAAAGTTGTAGCCCTATGTCTTAGGGTTCTATGTATAAAATTTCTTGCAAATCCGAGGTGTGTATAGGGTGATACAGTCAAAATACTGAGAGATGTACGAATATAAGGAAAAAACTTGTGAAAATTGCCCTCAAAAAGGGGAATTTCTTTTTAAATGTTGAATTAAGGCTCTGTTTCGACTCCAATATATTCATTTTCCCATGAGATCTCTTGGGGAAAAATATCGAACGAGTTGAACACGAGGGTAACACATTTCGGAGACATTAGTGATATCTCTAATTCACCAAAGGGGTATCCCTTTTAGAAATCTTCGATTTCTCTAATATGGACTCGAGCAATGTTTTGATAGTGAATACTAAAGAATATGCGAGGGTCATGGTCCCAAAAGTTGTATCCCTATGTCTAAGGGTTCTATGTATAAAATTTCGTTAAAATCTGAGGTGTGTATAGGGTGATACAGTCAAAATACTGATAGATGTACGAATATAAGGAAAAAACTTGTGAAAATTGCCCTCAAAAAGGGGAATTTCTTTTTAAATGTTGAATTAAGGCTCTGTTTCGAATCCAATATTTTCATTTACCCATGAGATCTCTTGGGGAAAAATATCGAACGAGTTGAACACGAGGGTAATACATTTCGGAGAAATTAGTGAAATCTCCAATTCACCAAAGGGGTACCCCTTTCAGAAATCTTCGATTTCTCTAATATGGACTCGAGCAATGTTTTGATAGTGAATACTAAAGAATATGCGAGGGTCATGGTCACAAAAGTTGTATCCCTATGTCTAAGGGTTCTATGTATAAAAGTTTGTGCAAATCTGAGGTGTGTATAGGGTGATACAGTCAAAATACTGTGAGATGTACGAATATAAGGAAAAAACTTGTGAAAATTGCCCTCAAAAAGGGGAATTTCTTTTGAAATGTTGAGTTAAGGCTCCGTTTCGACTCCAATATATTCATTTACCCATGATATCTCTTGGGGAAAAATATCGAGCGAGTTGAACACGAGGGTAATACATTTCGGAGAAATTAGTGAAATCTCCAATTCACCAAAGGGGTACCCCTTTCAGAAATCTTCGATTTCTCTAATATGGATTCGAGCAATGTTTAGATAGCGAATACTAAGGAATATGCGAGGGTCAAGGGAACAAAAGTTGTAGCCCTATGTCTTAGGGTTCTATGTATAAAATTTCGTAAAAATCCGAGGTGTGCAGAGGGTGATACAGTCAAAATACTGGGAGATGTACGAATATAAGGAAAAAACTTGCGAAAATTGCCATCAAAAAGGGGAATTTTTTTTGAAATGTTGAGTTAAGGCTCCGTTTCGACTCCAATATATTCATTTACCCATGAGATCTCTTGGGGAATAATATCGAGCGAGTTGAACACGAGGGTAATACATTTTGGAGAAATTAGTGAAATCTCAATTTCACCAATGGAATCTTCGATTTCTCTAATATGGACTCGAGCAATGTTTTGATAGTGAATACTAAATAATATGCGAGGATATTGGGCACAAAAGTTGTAGCCCTATGTCTTAGGGTTCTATGTATAAAATTTCTTGCAAATCCGAGGTGTGTATAGGGTGATACAGTCAAAATACTGAGAGATGTACGAATATAAGGAAAAAACTTGTGAAAATTGCCCTCAAAAAGGGGAATTTCTTTTGAAATGTTGAGTTAAGGCTCCGATTCGACTCCAATATATTCATTTACCCATGATATCTCTTGGGGAAAAATATCGAGCGAGTTGAACACGAGGGTAATACATTTCGGAGAAATTAGTGAAATCTCCAATTCACCAAAGGTGTACCCCTTTCAGAAATCTTCGATTTCTCTAATATGAATTCGAGCAATGTTTAGATAGTGAATACTAAGGAATATGCGAGGGTCATCGAAAGAAAAGTTTTAGCCCTACGTCTTAGGGTTCTATGTATAAAATTTCATACAAATCCGAGGTGTGCAGAGGGTGATACAGTCAAAATACTGAGAGATGTACGAATATAAGGAAAAAACTTGCGAAAATTGCCCTCAAAAAGGGGAATTTCTTTTTAAATGTTGAATTAAGGCTCTGTTTCGACTCCAATATATTCATTTACCCATGAGATCTCTTGGGGAAAAATATCGAATGAGTTGAACACGAAGGTAATACATTTTGGAGAAATTAGTGAAATCTCAATTTCACCAATGGAATCTTCGATTTCTCTAATATGGACTCGAGCAATGTTTTGATAGCGAATACTAAATAATATGCGAGGATATTGGGCACAAAAGTTGTAGCCCTATGTCTTACGGTTCTATGTATAAAATTTCGTGCTAATCCGAGGTGTGTATAGGGTGATACAGTCAAAATACTGAGAGATGTACGAATATAAGGAAAAAACTTGTGAAAATTGCCCTCAAAAAGGGGAATTTCTTTTTAAATGTTGAATTAAGGCTCTGTTTCGACTCCAATATATTCATTTTCCCATGAGATCTCTTGGGGAAAAATATCGAAAGAGTTGAACACGAGGGTAATACATTTCGGAGAAATTAGTGAAATCTCCAATTCACCATTGGAATCTTCGATTTCTCTAATATGGACTCGGGCAATGTTTTGATAGTGAATACTAAATAATATGCGAGGATATTGGGCAGAAAAGTTGTAGCCCTATGTCTTACGGTTCTATTTATAAAATTTCGTGCAAATCCGTGGTGTGTATAGGGTGATACAGTCAAAATACTGAGAGATGTACAAATATAAGGAAAAAACTTGTGAAAATTGCCCTCAAAAAGGGGAATTTCTTTTTAAATGTTGAATTAAGGCTCTGTTTCGACTCCAATATATTCATTTACCCATGAGATCTCTTGGGGAAAAATATCGAACGAGTTGAACACGAGGGTAACACATTTCGGAGATATTAGTGAAATCTCCAATTCACCAAAGGGGTACCCCTTTCAGAAATCTTCGATTTCTCTAATATGGATTCGAGCAATGTTTTGATAGTGAATACTAAATAATATGTGAGGATATTGGGCACAAAAGTTGTAGCCCTATGTCTTACGGTTCTATGTATAAAATTTCGTGCTAATCCGAGGTGTGTATAGGGTGATACAGTCAAAATACTGAGAGATGTACGAATATAAGGAAAAAACTTGTGAAAATTGCCCTCAAAAAGGGGAATTTCTTTTTAAATGTTGAATTAAGGCTCTGTTTCGACTCCAATATATTCATTTACCCATGAGATCTCTTGGGGAAAAATATCGAAAGAGTTGAACACGAGGGTAATACATCTCGGAGAAATTAGTGAAATCTCCAATTCACCATTGGAATCTTCGATTTCTCTAATATGGACTCGGGCAATGTTTTGATAGTGAATACTAAATAATATGCGAGGATATTGGGCACAAAAGTTGTAGCCCTATGTCTTAGGGTTCTATATATAAAATTTCGTGCTAATAAGAGGTGTGTATAGGGTGATACAGTCAAAATACTGAGAGATGTACGAATATAAGGAAAAAACTTGTGAAAATTGCCCTCAAAAAGGGGAATTTCTTTTTAAATGTTGAATTAAGGCTCTGTTTCGACTCCAATATTTTCATTTACCCATGAGATCTCTTGGGGAAAAATATCGAACGAGTTGAACACGAGGGTAATACATTTCGGAGAAATTAGTGAAATCTCCAATTCACCAAAGGGGTACCCCTTTCAGAAATCTTCGATTTCTCTAATATGGACTCGAGCAATGTTTTGATAGTGAATACTAAAGAATATGCGAGGGTCATGGTCACAAAAGTTGTATCCCTATGTCTAAGGGTTCTATGTATAAAAGTTTGTGCAAATCTGAGGTGTGTATAGGGTGATACAGTCAAAATACTGTGAGATGTACGAATATAAGGAAAAAACTTGTGAAAATTTCCCTCAAAAAGGGGAATTTCTTTTGAAATGTTGAGTTAAGGCTCCGTTTCGACTCCAATATATTCATTTACCCATGATATCTCTTGGGGAAAAATATCGAGCGAGTTGAACACGAGGGTAATACATTTCGGAGAAATTAGTGAAATCTCCAATTCACCAAAGGGGTACCCCTTTCAGAAATCTTCGATTTCTCTAATATGGATTCGAGCAATGTTTAGATAGCGAATACTAAGGAATATGCGAGGGTCAAGGGAACAAAAGTTGTAGCCCTATGTCTTAGGGTTCTATGTATAAAATTTCGTAAAAATCCGAGGTGTGCAGAGGGTGATACAGTCAAAATACTGGGAGATGTACGAATATAAGGAAAAAACTTGCGAAAATTGCCATCAAAAAGGGGAATTTTTTTTGAAATGTTGAGTTAAGGCTCCGTTTCGACTCCAATATATTCATTTACCCATGAGATCTCTTGGGGAATAATATCGAGCGAGTTGAACACGAGGGTAATACATTTTGGAGAAATTAGTGAAATCTCAATTTCACCAATGGAATCTTCGATTTCTCTAATACGGACTCGAGCAATGTTTTGATAGTGAATACTAAATAATATGCGAGGATATTGGGCACAAAAGTTGTAGCCCTATGTCTTAGGGTTCTATGTATAAAATTTCCTGCAAATCCGAGGTGTGTATAGGGTGATACAGTCAAAATACTGAGAGATGTACGAATATAAGGAAAAAACTTGTGAAAATTGCCCTCAAAAAGGGGAATTTCTTTTGAAATGTTGAGTTAAGGCTCCGTTTCGACTCCAATATATTCATTTACCCATGATATCTCTTGGGGAAAAATATCGAGCGAGTTGAACACGAGGGTAATACATTTCGGAGAAATTAGTGAAATCTCCAATTCACCAAAGGTGTACCCCTTTCAGAAATCTTCGATTTCTCTAATATGAATTCGAGCAATGTTTAGATAGTGAATACTAAGGAATATGCGAGGGTCATCGAAAGAAAAGTTTTAGCCCTACGTCTTAGGGTTCTATGTATAAAATTTCATACAAATCCGAGGTGTGCAGAGGGTGATACAGTCAAAATACTGAGAGATGTACGAATATAAGGAAAAAACTTGCGAAAATTGCCCTCAAAAAGGGGAATTTCTTTTTAAATGTTGAATTAAGGCTCTGTTTCGACTCCAATATATTCATTTACCCATGAGATCTCTTGGGGAAAAATATCGAATGAGTTGAACACGAAGGTAATACATTTTGGAGAAATTAGTGAAATCTCAATTTCACCAATGGAATCTTCGATTTCTCTAATATGGACTCGAGCAATGTTTTGATAGCGAATACTAAATAATATGCGAGGATATTGGGCACAAAAGTTGTAGCCCTATGTCTTAGGGTTCTATGTATAAAATTTCTTGCAAATCCGAGGTGTGTATAGGGTGATACAGTCAAAATACTGAGAGATGTACGAATATAAGGAAAAAACTTGTGAAAATTGCCCTCAAAAAGGGGAATTTCTTTTTAAATGTTGAATTAAGGCTCTGTTTCGACTCCAATATATTCATTTTCCCATGAGATCTCTTGGGGAAAAATATCGAACGAGTTGAACACGAGGGTAACACATTTCGGAGACATTAGTGATATCTCTAATTCACCAAAGGGGTATCCCTTTTAGAAATCTTCGATTTCTCTAATATGGACTCGAGCAATGTTTTGATAGTGAATACTAAAGAATATGCGAGGGTCATGGTCCCAAAAGTTGTATCCCTATGTCTAAGGGTTCTATGTATAAAATTTCGTTAAAATCTGAGGTGTGTATAGGGTGATACAGTCAAAATACTGATAGATGTACGAATATAAGGAAAAAACTTGTGAAAATTGCCCTCAAAAAGGGGAATTTCTTTTTAAATGTTGAATTAAGGCTCTGTTTCGACTCCAATATATTCATTTTCCCATGAGATATCTTGGGGAAAAGTATCGAACGAGTTGAACACGAGGGTAATACATTTCGGAGAAATTAGTGAAATCTCCAATTCACCAAAGGGGTACCCCTTTCAGAAATCTTCGATTTCTCAAATATGGACTCGAGCAATGTTTTGATAGTGAATACTAAAGAATATACGTGGGTCATGGTCACAAAAGTTTTATCCCTATGTCTAAGGGTTCTATGTATAAAATTTCGTGCAAATCTAAGGTGTGTATAGGGTGATACAGTCAAAATACTGAGAGATGTACGAATATAAGGAAAAAACTTGTGAAAATTGACCTCAAAAAAGGGAATTTCTTTTTAAATGTTGAATTAAGTCTCTGTTTCGACTCCAATATATTCATTTACCCATGAGATCTCTTGGGGAAAAATATCGAATGAGTTGAACACGAGGGTAATACATTTCGGAGAAATTAGTGAAATCTCCAATTCACCAATGGAATCTTCGATTTCTCTAATATGGACTCGAGCAATGTTTTGATAGTGAATACTAAATAATATGCGAGGATATTGGGCACAAAATTTGTAGCCCTATGTCTTAGGGTTCTATGTATAAAATTTCTTGCAAATCCCAGGTGTGTATAGGGTGATACAGTAAAAATACTGAGAGATGTACGAATATAAGGAAAAAACTTTTGAAAATTTCCCTCAAAAAGGGGAATTTCTTTTTCAATGTTGAATTAAGGCTCTGTTTCGACTCCAATATATTCATTTTCCCATGAGATCTCTTGGGGAAAAATATCGAAAGAGTTGAACACGAGGGTAACACATTTCGGAGATATTAGTGAAATCTCCAATTCACCAAAATGGTACCCCTTTCAGAAATCTTCGATTTCTCTAATATGGATTCGAGGAATGTTTTGATAGTGAATACTAAATAATATGTGAGGATATTGGGCACAAAAGTTGTAGCCCTATGTCTTAGGGTTCTATGTATAAAATTTCGTGCTAATAAGAGGTGTGTATAGGGTGATACAGTCAAAATACTGAGAGATGTACGAATATAAGGAATAAACTTGTGAAAATTGCCCTCAAAAAGTGGAATTTATTTTTCAATGTTGAATTAAGGCTCTGTTTCGACTCCAATATATTCATTTTCCCATGAGATCTCTTGGGGAAAAATATCGAAAGAGTTGAACACGAGGGTAACACATTTCGGAGATATTATTGAAATCTCCAATTCACCAAAGGGGTACCCCTTTCAGAAATCTTCGATTTCTCTAATATGGATTCGAGCAATGTTTTGATAGTGAATACTAAATAATATGTGAGGATATTGGGCACAAAAGTTGTAGCCCTATGTCTTAGGGTTCTATGTATAAAATTTCGTGCGAATAAGAGGTGTGTATAGGGTGATACAGTCAAAATACTGAGAGATGTACGAATATAAGGAAAAAACTTGTGAAAATTGCCCTCAAAAAGGGGAATTTCTTTTTAAATGTTGAATTAAGGCTCTGTTTCGACTCCAATATATTCATTTACCCATGAGATCTCTTGGGGAAAAATATCGAACGAGTTGAACACGAGGGTAATACATTTCGGAGAAATTAGTGAAATCTCCAATTCACCAAAGGGGTACCCCTTTCAGAAATCTTCGATTTCTCTAATATGGACTCGAGCAATGTTTTGATTGTGAATACTAAAGAATATACGTGGGTCATGGTCACAAAAGTTGTATCCCTATGTCTAAGGGTTCTATGTATAAAATTTCGTGCAAATCTAAGGTGTGTATAGGGTGATACAGTCAAAATACTGAGAGATGTACGAATATAAGGAAAAAACTTGTGAAAATTGCCCTCAAAAAAGGGAATTTCTTTTTAAATGTTGAATTAAGTCTCTGTTTCGACTCCAATATATTCATTTACCCATGAGATCTCTTGGGGAAAAATATCGAATGAGTTGAACACGAGGGTAATACATTTCGGAGAAATTAGTGAAATCTCCAATTCACCAATGGAATCTTCGATTTCTCTAATATGGACTCGAGCAATGTTTTGATAGTGAATACTAAATAATATGCGAGGATATTGGGCACAAAATTTGTAGCCCTATGTCTTAGGGTTCTATGTATAAAATTTCTTGCAAATCCCAGGTGTGTATAGGGTGATACAGTAAAAATACTGAGAGATGTACGAATATAAGGAAAAAACTTTTGAAAATTTCCCTCAAAAAGGGGAATTTCTTTTTCAATGTTGAATTAAGGCTCTGTTTCGACTCCAATATATTCATTTTCCCATGAGATCTCTTGGGGAAAAATATCGAAAGAGTTGAACAAGAGGGTAACACATTTCGGAGATATTAGTGAAATCTCCAATTCACCAAAGGGGTACCCCTTTCAGAAATCTTCGATTTCTCTAATATGGATTCGAGGAATGTTTTGATAGTGAATACTAAATAATATGTGAGGATATTGGGCACAAAAGTTGTAGCCCTATGTCTTAGGGTTCTATGTATAAAATTTCGTGCTAATAAGAGGTGTGTATAGGGTGATACAGTCAAAATACTGAGAGATGTACGAATATAAGGAATAAACTTGTGAAAATTGCCCTCAAAAAGTGGAATTTCTTTTTCAATGTTGAATTAAGGCTCTGTTTCGACTCCAATATATTCATTTTCCCATGAGATCTCTTGGGGAAAAATATCGAAAGAGTTGAACACGAGGGTAACACATTTCGGAGATATTATTGAAATCTCCAATTCACCAAAGGGGTACCCCTTTCAGAAATCTTCGATTTCTCTAATATGGATTCGAGCAATGTTTTGATAGTGAATACTAAATAATATGTGAGGATATTGGGCACAAAAGTTGTAGCCCTATGTCTTAGGGTTCTATGTATAAAATTTCGTGCGAATAAGAGGTGTGTATAGGGTGATACAGTCAAAATACTGAGAGATGTACGAATATAAGGAAAAAACTTGTGAAAATTGCCCTCAAAAAGGGGAATTTCTTTTTAAATGTTGAATTAAGGCTCTGTTTCGACTCCAATATATTCATTTACCCATGAGATCTCTTGGGGAAAAATATCGAACGAGTTGAACACGAGGGTAATACATTTCGGAGAAATTAGTGAAATCTCCAATTCACCAAAGGGGTACCCCTTTCAGAAATCTTCGATTTCTCTAATATGGACTCGAGCAATGTTTTGATTGTGAATACTAAAGAATATACGTGGGTCATGGTCACAAAAGTTGTATCCCTATGTCTATGGGTTCTATGTATAAAATTTCGTGCAAATCTAAGGTGTGTATAGGGTGATACAGTCAAAATACTGAGAGATGTACGAATATAAGGAAAAAACTTGTGAAAATTGCCCTCAAAAAAGGGAATTTCTTTTTAAATGTTGAATTAAGTCTCTGTTTCGACTCCAATATATTCATTTACCCATGAGATCTCTTGGGGAAAAATATCGAATGAGTTGAACACGAGGGTAATACATTTCGGAGAAATTAGTGAAATCTCCAATTCACCAATGGAATCTTCGATTTCTCTAATATGGACTCGAGCAATGTTTTGATAGTGAATACTAAATAATATGCGAGGATATTGGGCACAAAATTTGTAGCCCTATGTCTTAGGGTTCTATGTATAAAATTTCTTGCAAATCCCAGGTGTGTATAGGGTGATACAGTAAAAATACTGAGAGATGTACGAATATAAGGAAAAAACTTTTGAAAATTTCCCTCAAAAAGGGGAATTTCTTTTTCAATGTTGAATTAAGGCTCTGTTTCGACTCCAATATATTCATTTTCCCATGAGATCTCTTGGGGAAAAATATCGAAAGAGTTGAACAAGAGGGTAACACATTTCGGAGATATTAGTGAAATCTCCAATTCACCAAAGGGGTACCCCTTTCAGAAATCTTCGATTTCTCTAATATGGATTCGAGGAATGTTTTGATAGTGAATACTAAATAATATGTGAGGATATTGGGCACAAAAGTTGTAGCCCTATGTCTTAGGGTTCTATGTATAAAATTTCGTGCTAATAAGAGGTGTGTATAGGGTGATACAGTCAAAATACTGAGAGATGTACGAATATAAGGAATAAACTTGTGAAAATTGCCCTCAAAAAGTGGAATTTCTTTTTCAATGTTGAATTAAGGCTCTGTTTCGACTCCAATATATTCATTTTCCCATGAGATCTCTTGGGGAAAAATATCGAAAGAGTTGAACACGAGGGTAACACATTTCGGAGATATTATTGAAATCTCCAATTCACCAAAGGGGTACCCCTTTCAGAAATCTTCGATTTCTCTAATATGGATTCGAGCAATGTTTTGATAGTGAATACTAAATAATATGTGAGGATATTGGGCACAAAAGTTGTAGCCCTATGTCTTAGGGTTCTATGTATAAAATTTCGTGCGAATAAGAGGTGTGTATAGGGTGATACAGTCAAAATACTGAGAGATGTACGAATATAAGGAAAAAACTTGTGAAAATTGACCTCAAAAAGGGGAATTTCTTTTTAAATGTTGAATTAAGTCTCTGTTTCGACTCCAATATATTCATTTACCCATGAGATCTCTTGGGGAAAAATATCGAATGAGTTGAACACGAGGGTAATACATTTCGGAGAAATTAGTGAAATCTCCAATTCACCAATGGAATCTTCGATTTCTCTAATATGGACTCGAGCAATGTTTTGATAGTGAATACTAAATAATATGCGAGGATATTGGGCACAAAAGTTGTAGCCCTATGTCTTAGGGTTCTATGTATAAAATTTCTTGCAAATCCCAGGTGTGTATAGGGTGATACAGTAAAAATACTGAGAGATGTACGAATATAAGGAAAAAACTTGTGAAAATTGCCCTCAAAAAGGGGAATTTCTTTTTAAATGTTGAATTAAGGCTCTGTTTCGACTCCAATATATTCATTTTCCCATGAGATCTCTTGGGGAAAAATATCGAAAGAGTTGAACACGAGGGTAATACATTTCGGAGAAATTAGTGAAATCTCCAATTCACCATTGGAATCTTCGATTTCTCTAATATGGACTCGGGCAATGTTTTGATAGTGAATACTAAATAATATGCGAGGATATTGGGCAGAAAAGTTGTAGCCCTATGTCTTACGGTTCTATTTATAAAATTTCGTGCAAATCCGTGGTGTGTATAGGGTGATACAGTCAAAATACTGAGAGATGTACAAATATAAGGAAAAAACTTGTGAAAATTGCCCTCAAAAAGGGGAATTTCTTTTTAAATGTTGAATTAAGGCTCTGTTTCGACTCCAATATATTCATTTACCAATGAGATCTCTTGGGGAAAAATATCGAACGAGTTGAACACGAGGGTAACACATTTCGGAGATATTAGTGAAATCTCCAATTCACCAAAGGGGTACCCCTTTCAGAAATCTTCGATTTCTCTAATATGGATTCGAGCAATGTTTTGATAGTGAATACTAAATAATATGTGAGGATATTGGGCACAAAAGTTGTAGCCCTATGTCTTACGGTTCTATGTATAAAATTTCGTGCTAATCCGAGGTGTGTATAGGGTGATACAGTCAAAATACTGAGAGATGTACGAATATAAGGAAAAAACTTGTGAAAATTGCCCTCAAAAAGGGGAATTTCTTTTTAAATGTTGAATTAAGGCTCTGTTTCGACTCCAATATATTCATTTACCCATGAGATCTCTTGGGGAAAAATATCGAAAGAGTTGAACACGAGGGTAATACATCTCGGAGAAATTAGTGAAATCTCCAATTCACCATTGGAATCTTCGATTTCTCTAATATGGACTCGGGCAATGTTTTGATAGTGAATACTAAATAATATGCAAGGATATTGGGCACAAAAGTTGTAGCCCTATGTCTTAGGGTTCTATATATAAAATTTCGTGCTAATAAGAGGTGTGTATAGGGTGATACAGTCAAAATACTGAGAGATGTACGAATATAAGGAAAAAACTTGTGAAAATTGCCCTCAAAAAGGGGAATTTCTTTTTAAATGTTGAATTAAGGCTCTGTTTCGACTCCAATATATTCATTTACCCATGAGATCTCTTGGGGAAAAATATCGAACGAGTTGAACACGAGGGTAATACATTTCGGGGAAATTAGTGAAATCTCCAATTCACCAAAGGGGTACCCCTTTCAGAAATCTTCGATTTCTCTAATATGGACTCGAGCAATGTTTTGATAGTGAATACTAAAGAATATGCGAGGGTCATGGTCACAAAAGTTGTATCCCTATGTCTAAGGGTTCTATGTATAAAAGTTTGTGCAAATCTGAGGTGTGTATAGGGTGATACAGTCAAAATACTGTGAGATGTACGAATATAAGGAATAAACTTGTGAAAATTGCCCTCAAAAAGGGGAATTTCTTTTGAAATGTTGAGTTAAGGCTCCGTTTCGACTCCAATATATTCATTTACCCATGATATCTCTTGGGGAAAAATATCGAGCGAGTTGAACACGAGGGTAATACATTTCGGAGAAATTAGTGAAATCTCCAATTCACCAAAGGTGTACCCCTTTCAGAAATCTTCGATTTCTCTAATATGAATTCGAGCAATGTTTAGATAGTGAATACTAAGGAATATGCGAGGGTCATCGAAAGAAAAGTTTTAGCCCTACGTCTTAGGGTTCTATGTATAAAATTTCATACAAATCCGAGGTGTTCAGAGGGTGATACAGTCAAAATACTGAGAGATGTACGAATATAAGGAAAAAACTTGCGAAAATTGCCCTCAAAAAGGGGAATTTCTTTTTAAATGTTGAATTAAGGCTCTGTTTCGACTCCAATATATTCATTTACCCATGAGATCTCTTGGGGAAAAATATCGAATGAGTTGAACACGAAGGTAATACATTTTGGAGAAATTAGTGAAATCTCAATTTCACCAATGGAATCTTCGATTTCTCTAATATGGACTCGAGCAATGTTTTGATAGTGAATACTAAATAATATGCGAGGATATTGGGCACAAAATTTGTAGCCCTATGTCTTAGGGTTCTATGTATAAAATTTCTTGCAAATCCGAGGTGTGTATAGGGTGATACAGTCAAAATACTGAGAGATGTACGAATATAAGGAAAAAACTTGTGAAAATTGCCCTCAAAAAGGGGAATTTCTTTTTAAATGTTGAATTAAGTCTCTGTTTCGACTCCAATATATTCATTTACCCATGAGATCTCTTGGGGAAAAATATCGAATGAGTTGAACACGAGGGTAATACATTTCGGAGAAATTAGTGAAATCTCCAATTCACCGATGGAATCTTCGATTTCTCTAATATGGACTCGAGCAATGTTTTGATAGTGAATACTAAATAATATGCGAGGATATTGGGCACAAAAGTTGTAGCCCTATGTCTTAGGGTTCTATGTATAAAATTTCTTGCAAATCCCAGGTGTGTATAGGGTGATACAGTAAAAATACTGAGAGATGTACGAATATAAGGAAAAAACTTGTGAAAATTGCCCTCAAAAAGGGGAATTTCTTTTTCAATGTTGAATTAAGGCTCTGTTTCGACTCCAATATATTCATTTTCCCATGAGATCTCTTGGGGAAAAATATCGAAAGAGTTCAACTCGAGGGTAACACATTTCGGAGATATTAGTGAAATCTCCAATTCACCAAAGGGGTACCCCTTTCAGAAATCTTCGATTTCTCTAATATGGATTCGAGGAATGTTTTGATAGAGAATACTAAATAATATGTGAGGATATTGGGCACAAAAGTTGTAGCCCTATGTCTTAGGGTTCTATGTATAAAATTTCGTGCTAATAAGAGGTGTGTATAGGGTGATACAGTCAAAATACTGAGAGATGTACGAATATAAGGAAAAAACTTGTGAAAATTGCCCTCAAAAAAGGGAATTTCTTTTTAAATGTTGAATTAAGTCTCATTTTCGACTCCAATATATTCATTTACCCATGAGATCTCTTGGGGAAAAATATCGAATGAGTTGAACACGAGGGTAATACATTTCGGAGAAATTAGTGAAATCTCCAATTCACCAATGGAATCTTCGATTTCTCTAATATGGACTCGAGCAATGTTTTGATAGTGAATACTAAATAATATGCGAGGATATTGGGCACAAAATTTGTAGCCCTATGTCTTAGGGTTCTATGTATAAAATTTCTTGCAAATCCCAGGTGTGTATAGGGTGATACAGTAAAAATACTGAGAGATGTACGAATATAAGGAAAAAACTTTTGAAAATTTCCCTCAAAAAGGGGAATTTCTTTTTCAATGTTGAATTAAGGCTCTGTTTCGACTCCAATATATTCATTTACCCCTGAGATCTCTTGGGGAAAAATATCGAATGAGTTGAACACGAGGGTAATACATTTCGGAGAAATTAGTGAAATCTCCAATTCACCAATGGAATCTTCGATTTCTCTAATATGGACTTGAGCAATGTTTTGATAGTGAATACTAAATAATATGCGAGGATATTGGGCACAAAAGTTGTAGCCCTATGTCTTAGGGTTCTATGTATAAAATTTCTTGCAAATCCCAGGTGTGTATAGGGTGATACAGTAAAAATACTGAGAGATGTACGAATATAAGGAAAAAACTTGTGAAAATTGCCCTCAAAAAGGGGAATTTCTTTTTGAATGTTGAATTAAGGCTCTGTTTCGACGCCAATATATTCATTTACCCATGAGATCTCTTGGGGAAAAATATCGAATGAGTTGAACACGAAGGTAATACATTTTGGAGAAATTAGTGAAATCTCAATTTCACCAATGGAATCTTCGATTTCTCTAATATGGACTCGAGCAATGTTTTGATAGTGAATACTAAATAATATGCGAGGATATTGGGCACAAAAGTTGTAGCCCTATGTCTTAGGGTTCTATGTATAAAATTTCTTGCAAATCCGAGGTGTGTATAGGGTGATACAGTCAAAATACTGAGAGATGTACAAATATAAGGAAAAAACTTGTGAAAATTGCCCTCAAAAAGGGGAATTTCTTTTTAAATGTTGAATTAAGGCTCTGTTTCGACTCCAATATATTCATTTTCCCATGAGATCTCTTGGGGAAAAATATCGAACGAGTTGAACACGAGGGTAACACATTTCGGAGACATTAGTGATATCTCTAATTCACCAAAGGGGTATCCCTTTTAGAAATCTTCGATTTCTCTAATATGGACTCGAGCAATGTTTTGATAGTGAATACTAAAGAATATGCGAGTGTCATGGTCCCAAAAGTTGTATCCCTATGTCTAAGGGTTCTATGTATAAAATTTCGTTAAAATCTGAGGTGTGTATAGGGTGATACAGTCAAAATACTGATAGATGTACGAATATAAGGAAAAAACTTGTGAAAATTGCCCTCAAAAAGGGGAATTTCTTTTTAAATGTTGAATTAAGGCTCTGTTTCGACTCCAATATATTCATTTTCCCATGAGATATCTTGGGGAAAAATATCGAACGAGTTGAACACGAGGGTAATACATTTCGGAGAAATTAGTGAAATCTCCAATTCACCAAAGGGGTACCCCTTTCAGAAATCTTCGATTTCTCAAATATGGACTCGAGCAATGTTTTGATAGTGAATTCTAAAGAATATACGTGGGTCATGGTCACAAAAGTTGTATCCCTATGTCTAAGGGTTCTATGTATAAAATTTCGTGCAAATCTAAGGTGTGTATAGGGTGATACAGTCAAAATACTGAGAGATGTACGAATATAAGGAAAAAACTTGTGAAAATTGCCCTCAAAAAAGGGAATTTCTTTTTAAATGTTGAATTAAGTCTCTGTTTCGACTCCAATATATTCATTTACCCATGAGATCTCTTGGGGAAAAATATCGAATGAGTTGAACACGAGGGTAATACATTTCGGAGAAATTAGTGAAATCTCCAATTCACCAAAGGGGTACCCCTTTCAGAATTCTTCGATTTCTCTAATATGGACTCGAGCAATGTTTTGATAGTGAATACTAAAGAATATACGTGGGTCATGGTCACAAAAGTTGTATCCCTATGTCTAAGGGTTCTATGTATAAAATTTCGTGCAAATCTGAGGTGTGTATAGGGTGATACAGTCAAAATACTGAGGGATGTACGAATATAAGGAAAAAACTTGTGAAAATCGCCTTAAAAAAAGGGAATTTCTTTTTAAATGTTGAATTAAGTCTCTGTTTCGACTCCAATATATTCATTTACCCATGAGATCTCTTGGGGAAAAATATCGAATGAGTTGAACACGAGGGTAATACATTTCGGAGAAATTAGTGAAATCTCCAATTCACCAAAGGGGTACCCCTTTCAGAAATCTTCGATTTCTCTAATATGGACTCGAGCAATGTTTTGATAGTGAATACTAAAGAATATACGTGGGTCATGGTCACAAAAGTTGTATCCCTATGTCTAAGGGTTCTATGTATAAAATTTCGTGCAAATCTGAGGTGTGTATAGGGTGATACAGTCAAAATACTGAGAGATGTACGAATATAAGGAAAAAACTTGTGAAAATTGCCCTCAAAAAAGGGAATTTCTTTTTAAATGTTGAATTAAGTCTCTGTTTCGACTCCAATATATTCATTTACCCATGAGATCTCTTGGGGAAAAATATCGAATGAGTTGAACACGAGGGTAATACATTTCGGAGAAATTAGTGAAA
This sequence comes from Humulus lupulus, assembly GCF_963169125.1. Taxonomy (NCBI): domain Eukaryota; kingdom Viridiplantae; phylum Streptophyta; class Magnoliopsida; order Rosales; family Cannabaceae; genus Humulus; species Humulus lupulus. The sequence continues at coordinate 3,277,785 of NC_084795.1, forward strand.
TCTCCAATTCACCAATGGAATCTTCGATTTCTCTAATATGGACTCGAGCAATGTTTTGATAGTGAATACTAAATAATATGCGAGGATATTGGGCACAAAATTTGTAGCCCTATGTCTTAGGGTTCTATGTATAAAATTTCTTGCAAATGCCAGGTGTGTATAGGGTGATACAGTAAAAATACTGAGAGATGTACGAATATGAGGAAAAAACTTTTGAAAATTTCCCTCAAAAAGGGGAATTTCTTTTTCAATGTTGAATTAAGGCTCTGTTTCGACTCCAATATATTCATTTTCCCATGAGATCTCTTGGGGAAAAATATCGAAAGAGTTGAACACGAGGGTAACACATTTCGGAGATATTAGTGAAATCTCCAATTCACCAAAGGGGTACCCCTTTCAGAAATCTTCGATTTCTCTAATATGGATTCGAGGAATGTTTTGATAGAGAATACTAAATAATATGTGAGGATATTGGGCACAAAAGTTGTAGCCCTATGTCTTAGGGTTCTATGTATAAAATTTCGTGCTAATAAGAGGTGTGTATAGGGTGATACAGTCAAAATACTGAGAGATGTACGAATATAAGGAATAAACTTGTGAAAATTGCCCTCAAAAAGTGGAATTTCTTTTTCAATGTTGAATTAAGGCTCTGTTTCGACTCCAATATATTCATTTTCCCATGAGATCTCTTGGGGAAAAATATCGAAAGAGTTGAACACGAGGGTAACACATTTCGGAGATATTATTGAAATCTCCAATTCACCAAAGGGGTACCCCTTTCAGAAATCTTCGATTTCTCTAATATGGATTCGAGCAATGTTTTGATAGTGAATACTAAATAATATGTGAGGATATTGGGCACAAAAGTTGTAGCCCTATGTCTTATGGTTCTATGTATAAAATTTCGTGCGAATAAGAGGTGTGTATAGGGTGATACAGTCAAAATACTGAGAGATGTACGAATATAAGGAAAAAACTTGTGAAAATTGCCCTCAAAAAGGGGAATTTCTTTTTAAATGTTGAATTAAGTCTCTGTTTCGATTCCAATATATTCATTTACCCATGAGATCTCTTGGGGAAAAATATCGAATGAGTTGAACACGAGGGTAATACATTTCGGAGAAATTAGTGAAATCTCCAATTCACCAATGGAATCTTCGATTTCTCTAATATGGACTCGAGCAATGTTTTGATAGTGAATACTAAATAATATGCGAGGATATTGGGCACAAAAGTTGTAGCCCTATGTCTTAGGGTTCTATGTATAAAATTTCTTGCAAATCCCAGGTGTGTATAGGGTGATACAGTAAAAATACTGAGAGATGTACGAATATAAGGAAAAAACTTGTGAAAATTGCCCTCAAAAAGGGGAATTTCTTTTTCAATGTTGAATTAAGGCTCTGTTTCGACTCCAATATATTCATTTTCCCATGAGATCTCTTGGGGAAAAATATCGAAAGAGTTCAACACAAGGGTAACACATTTCGGAGATATTAGTGAAATCTCCAATTCACCAAAGGGGTACCCCTTTCAGAAATCTTCGATTTCTCTAATATGGATTCGAGGAATGTTTTGATAGTGAATACTAAATAATATGTGAGGATATTGGGCACAAAAGTTGTAGCCCTATGTCTTAGGGTTCTATGTATAAAATTTCGTGCTAATAAGAGGTGTGTATAGGGTGATACAGTCAAAATACTGAGAGATGTACGAATATAAGGAAAAAACTTGTGAAAATTGCCCTCAAAAAGGGGAATTTCTTTTTCAATGTTGAATTAAGGCTCTGTTTCGACTCCAATATATTCATTTACCCATGAGATCTCTTGGGGAAAAATATCGAACGAGTTGAACACGAGGGTAATACATTTCGGAGAAATTAGTGAAATCTCCAATTCACCAATGGGGTACCCCTTTCAGAAATCTTCGATTTCTCTAATATGGACTCGAGCAATGTTTTGATAGTGAATACTAAAGAATATGCGAGGGTCATGGTCACAAAAGTTGTATCCCTATGTCTAAGGGTTCTATGTATAAAATTTCGTGCAAATCCGAGGTGTGTATAGGGTGATACAGTCAAAATACTGATAGATGTACGTATATAAGGAAAAAACATGTGAAAATTGCCATCAAAAAGGGGAATTTCTTTTTAAATGTTGAATTAAGGCTCTGTTTCGACTCGAATATATTCATTTACCCATGAGATCTCTTGGGGAAAAATATCGAATGAGTTGAACACGAGGGTAATACATTTCGGAGAAATTAGTGAAATCTCCAATTCACCAATGGAATCTTCGATTTCTCTAATATGGAATCGAGCAATGTTTTGATAGTGAATACTAAATAATATGCGAGGATATTGGGCACAAAAGTTGTAGCCCTATGTCTTAGGGTTCTATGTATAAAATTTCTTGCAAATCTGAGGTGTGTATAGGGCGATACAGTCAAAATACTGAGAGATGTACGAATATAAGGAAAAAACTTGTGAAAATTGCCTTCAAAAAGGGGAATTTCTTTTTAAATGTTGAATTAAGGCTCTGTTTCGACTCCAATATATTCATTTTCCCATGAGATCTCTTGGGGAAAAATATCGAAAGAGTTGAACACGAGGGTAACACATTTCGGAGATATTAGTGAAATCTCCAATTCACCAAAGGGGTACCCCTTTCAGAAATCTTCGATTTCTCTAATATGGATTCGAGGAATGTTTTGATAGTGAATACTAAATAATATGTGAGGATATTGGGCACAAAAGTTGTAGCCGTATGTCTTAGGGTTCTATGTATAAAATTTCGTGCTAATAAGAGGTGTGTATAGGGTGATACAGTCAAAATACTGAGAGATGTACGAATATAAGGAAAAAACTTGTGAAAATTGCCCTCAAAAAGGGGAATTTCTTTTTAAATGTTGAATTAAGGCTCTGTTTCGACTCCAATATTTTTCATTTACCCATGAGATCTCTTGGGGAAAAATATCGAACGAGTTGAACACGAGGGTAATACATTTCGGAGAAATTAGTGAAATCTCCAATTCACCAAAGGGGTACCCCTTTCAGAAATCTTCGATTTCTCTATTATGTACTCGAGCAATGTTTTGATAGTGAATACTAAAGAATATGGGAGGGTCATGGTCACAAAAGTTGTATCCCTATGTCTAAGGGTTCTATGTATAAAATTTCGTGCAAATCTGAGGTGTGTATAGGGTGATACAGTCAAAATACTGAGAGATGTACGAATATAAGGAAAAAACTTGCGAAAATTGCCATCAAAAAGGGGAATTTTTTTTGAAATGTTGAGTTAAGGCTCCGTTTCGACTCCAATATATTCATTTACCCATGATATCTCTTGGGGAAAAATATCGAGCGAGTTGAACACGAGGGTAATACATTTCGGAGAAATTAGTGAAATCTCCAATTCACCAAAGGTGTACCCCTATCAGAAATCTTCGATTTCTCTAATATGGATTCGAGGAATGTTTTGATAGTGAATACTAAATAATATGCGAGGATATTGGGCACAAAAGTTGTATCCCTATGTCTAAGGGTTCTATGTATAAAATTTCGTGCAAATCCGAGGTTTGTATAGGGTGATACAGTCAACATACTGATAGATGTACGTATATAAGGAAAAAACATGTGAAAATTGCCATCAAAAAGGGGAATTTCTTTTTAAATGTTGAATTAAGGCTCTGTTTCGACTCGAATATATTCATTTACCCATGAGATCTCTTGGGGAAAAATATCGAACGAGTTGAACACGAGGGTAATACATTTCGGAGAAATTAGTGAAATCTCCAATTCACCAATGGAATCTTCGATTTCTCTAATATGGAATCGAGCATTGTTTTGATAGTGAATACTAAATAATATGCGAGGATATTGGGCACAAAAGTTGTAGCCCTATGTCTTAGGGTTCTATGTATAAAATTTCTTGCAAATCCGAGGTGTGTATAGGGCGATACAGACAAAATACTGAGAGATGTACGAATATATGGAAAAAACTTGTGAAAATTGCCTTCAAAAAGGGGAATTTCTTTTTAAATGTTGAATTAAGGCTCTGTTTCGACTCCAATATATTCATTTTCCCATGAGATCTCTTGGGGAAAAATATCGAAAGAGTTGAACACGAGGGTAACACATTTCGGAGATATTAGTGAAATCTCCAATTCACCAAAGGGGTACCCCTTTCAGAAATCTTCGATTTCTCTAATATGGATTCGAGGAATGTTTTGATAGTGAATACTAAATAATATGTGAGGATATTGGGCACAAAAGTTGTAGCCCTATGTCTTAGGGTTCTATGTATAAAATTTCGTGCTAATAAGAGGTGTGTATAGGGTGATACAGTCAAAATACTGAGAGATGTACGAATATAAGGAAAAAACTTGTGAAAATTGCCCTCAAAAAGGGGAATTTCTTTTTAAATGTTGAATTAAGGCTCTGTTTCGACTCCAATATATTCATTTACCCATGAGATCTCTTGGGGAAAAATATCGAACGAGTTGAACACGAGGGTAATACATTTCGGAGAAATTATTGAAATCTCCAATTCACCAAAGGGGTACCCCTTTCAGAAATCTTCGATTTCTCTAATATGGACTCGAGCAATGTTTTGATAGTGAATACTAAATAATATGCGAGGGTCATGGTCACAAAAGTTGTATCCCAATGTCTAAGGGTTCTATGTATAAAATTTCGTGCAAATCTGAGGTCTGTATAGGGTGATACAGTCAAAATACTGAGAGATGTACGAATATAAGGAAAAAACTTGTGAAAATTGCCCTCAAAAAGGGGAATTTCTTTTTAAATGTTGAATTAAGTCTCTGTTTCGACTCCAATATATTCATTTTCCCATGAGATCTCTTGGGGAAAAATATCGAATGAGTTGAACACGAGGGTAATACATTTCGGAGAAATTAGTGAAATCTCCAATTCACCAAAGGGGTACCCCTTTCAGAAATCTTCGATTTCTCTAATATGGACTCGAGCAATGTTTTGATAGTGAATACTAAAGAATATACGTGGGTCATGGTCACAAAAGTTGTATCCCTATGTCTAAGGGTTCTATGTATAAAATTTCGTGCAAATCTGAGTTGTGTATAGGGTGATACAGTCAAAATACTGAGGGATGTACGAATATAAGGAAAAAACTTGTGAAAATCGCCTTAAAAAAAGGGAATTTCTTTTTAAATGTTGAATTAAGTCTCTGTTTCGACTCCAATATATTCATTTACCCATGAGATCTCTTGGGGAAAAATATCGAATGAGTTGAACACGAGGGTAATACATTTCGGAGAAATTAGTGAAATCTCCAATTCACCAAAGGGGTACCCCTTTCAGAAATCTTCGATTTCTCTAATATGGACTCGAGCAATGTTTTGATAGTGAATACTAAAGAATATACGTGGGTCATGGTCACAAAAGTTGTATCCCTATGTCTAAGGGTTCTATGTATAAAATTTCGTGCAAATCTGAGGTGTGTATAGGGTGATACAGTCAAAATACTGAGAGATGTACGAATATAAGGAAAAAACTTGTGAAAATTGCCCTCAAAAAAGGGAATTTCTTTTTAAATGTTGAATTAAGTCTCTGTTTCGACTCCAATATATTCATTTACCCATGAGATCTCTTGGGGAAAAATATCGAATGAGTTGAACACGAGGGTAATACATTTCGGAGAAATTAGTGAAATCTCCAATTCACCAATGGAATCTTCGATTTCTCTAATATGGACTCGAGCAATGTTTTGATAGTGAATACTAAATAATATGCGAGGATATTGGGCACAAAATTTGTAGCCCTATGTCTTAGGGTTCTATGTATAAAATTTCTTGCAAATGCCAGGTGTGTATAGGGTGATACAGTAAAAATACTGAGAGATGTACGAATATGAGGAAAAAACTTTTGAAAATTTCCCTCAAAAAGGGGAATTTCTTTTTCAATGTTGAATTAAGGCTCTGTTTCGACTCCAATATATTCATTTTCCCATGAGATCTCTTGGGGAAAAATATCGAAAGAGTTGAACACGAGGGTAACACATTTCGGAGATATTAGTGAAATCTCCAATTCACCAAAGGGGTACCCCTTTCAGAAATCTTCGATTTCTCTAATATGGATTCGAGGAATGTTTTGATAGAGAATACTAAATAATATGGGAGGATATTGGGCACAAAAGTTGTAGCCCTATGTCTTAGGGTTCTATGTATAACATTTCGTGCTAATAAGAGGTGTGTATAGGGTGATACAGTCAAAATACTGAGAGATGTACGAATATAAGGAATAAACTTGTGAAAATTGCCCTCAAAAAGTGGAATTTCTTTTTCAATGTTGAATTAAGGCTCTGTTTCGACTCCAATATATTCATTTTCCCATGAGATCTCTTGGGGAAAAATATCGAAAGAGTTGAACACGAGGGTAACACATTTCGGAGATATTATTGAAATCTCCAATTCACCAAAGGGGTACCCCTTTCAGAAATCTTCGATTTCTCTAATATGGATTCGAGCAATGTTTTGATAGTGAATACTAAATAATATGTGAGGATATTGGGCACAAAAGTTGTAGCCCTATGTCTTATGGTTCTATGTATAAAATTTCGTGCGAATAAGAGGTGTGTATAGGGTGATACAGTCAAAATACTGAGAGATGTACGAATATAAGGAAAAAACTTGTGAAAATTGCCCTCAAAAAGGGGAATTTCTTTTTAAATGTTGAATTAAGTCTCTGTTTCGATTCCAATATATTCATTTACCCATGAGATCTCTTGGGGAAAAATATCGAATGAGTTGAACACGAGGGTAATACATTTCGGAGAAATTAGTGAAATCTCCAATTCACCAATGGAATCTTCGATTTCTCTAATATGGACTCGAGCAATGTTTTGATAGTGAATACTAAATAATATGCGAGGATATTGGACACAAAAGTTGTAGCCCTATGTCTTAGGGTTCTATGTATAAAATTTCTTGCAAATCCCAGGTGTGTATAGGGTGATACAGTAAAAATACTGAGAGATGTACGAATATAAGGAAAAAACTTGTGAAAATTGCCCTCAAAAAGGGGAATTTCTTTTTCAATGTTGAATTAAGGCTCTGTTTCGACTCCAATATATTCATTTTCCCATGAGATCTCTTGGGGAAAAATATCGAAAGAGTTCAACACAAGGGTAACACATTTCGGAGATATTAGTGAAATCTCCAATTCACCAAAGGGGTACCCCTTTCAGAAATCTTCGATTTCTCTAATATGGATTCGAGGAATGTTTTGATAGTGAATACTAAATAATATGTGAGGATATTGGGCACAAAAGTTGTAGCCCTATGTCTTAGGGTTCTATGTATAAAATTTCGTGCTAATAAGAGGTGTGTATAGGGTGATACAGTCAAAATACTGAGAGATGTACGAATATAAGGAAAAAACTTGTGAAAATTGCCCTCAAAAAGGGGAATTTCTTTTTCAATGTTGAATTAAGGCTCTGTTTCGACTCCAATATATTCATTTACCCATGAGATCTCTTGGGGAAAAATATCGAACGAGTTGAACACGAGGGTAATACATTTCGGAGAAATTAGTGAAATCTCCAATTCACCAATGGGGTACCCCTTTCAGAAATCTTCGATTTCTCTAATATGGACTCGAGCAATGTTTTGATAGTGAATACTAAAGAATATGCGAGGGTCATGGTCACAAAAGTTGTATCCCTATGTCTAAGGGTTCTATGTATAAAATTTCGTGCAAATCCGAGGTGTGTATAGGGTGATACAGTCAAAATACTGATAGATGTACGTATATAAGGAAAAAACATGTGAAAATTGCCATCAAAAAGGGGAATTTCTTTTTAAATGTTGAATTAAGGCTCTGTTTCGACTCGAATATATTCATTTACCCATGAGATCTCTTGGGGAAAAATATCGAATGAGTTGAACACGAGGGTAATACATTTCGGAGAAATTAGTGAAATCTCCAATTCACCAATGGAATCTTCGATTTCTCTAATATGGACTCGAGCAATGTTTTGATAGTGAATACTAAATAATATGCGAGGATATTGGGCACAAAATTTGTAGCCCTATGTCTTAGGGTTCTATGTATAAAATTTCTTGCAAATGCCAGGTGTGTATAGGGTGATACAGTAAAAATACTGAGAGATGTACGAATATGAGGAAAAAACTTTTGAAAATTTCCCTCAAAAAGGGGAATTTCTTTTTCAATGTTGAATTAAGGCTCTGTTTCGACTCCAATATATTCATTTTCCCATGAGATCTCTTGGGGAAAAATATCGAAAGAGTTGAACACGAGGGTAACACATTTCGGAGATATTAGTGAAATCTCCAATTCACCAAAGGGGTACCCCTTTCAGAAATCTTCGATTTCTCTAATATGGATTCGAGGAATGTTTTGATAGAGAATACTAAATAATATGGGAGGATATTGGGCACAAAAGTTGTAGCCCTATGTCTTAGGGTTCTATGTATAAAATTTCGTGCTAATAAGAGGTGTGTATAGGGTGATACAGTCAAAATACTGAGAGATGTACGAATATAAGGAATAAACTTGTGAAAATTGCCCTCAAAAAGTGGAATTTCTTTTTCAATGTTGAATTAAGGCTCTGTTTCGACTCCAATATATTCATTTTCCCATGAGATCTCTTGGGGAAAAATATCGAAAGAGTTGAACACGAGGGTAACACATTTCGGAGATATTATTGAAATCTCCAATTCACCAAAGGGGTACCCCTTTCAGAAATCTTCGATTTCTCTAATATGGATTCGAGCAATGTTTTGATAGTGAATACTAAATAATATGTGAGGATATTGGGCACAAAAGTTGTAGCCCTATGTCTTATGGTTCTATGTATAAAATTTCGTGCGAATAAGAGGTGTGTATAGGGTGATACAGTCAAAATACTGAGAGATGTACGAATATAAGGAAAAAACTTGTGAAAATTGCCCTCAAAAAGGGGAATTTCTTTTTAAATGTTGAATTAAGTCTCTGTTTCGATTCCAATATATTCATTTACCCATGAGATCTCTTGGGGAAAAATATCGAATGAGTTGAACACGAGGGTAATACATTTCGGAGAAATTAGTGAAATCTCCAATTCACCAATGGAATCTTCGATTTCTCTAATATGGACTCGAGCAATGTTTTGATAGTGAATACTAAATAATATGCGAGGATATTGGACACAAAAGTTGTAGCCCTATGTCTTAGGGTTCTATGTATAAAATTTCTTGCAAATCCCAGGTGTGTATAGGGTGATACAGTAAAAATACTGAGAGATGTACGAATATAAGGAAAAAACTTGTGAAAATTGCCCTCAAAAAGGGGAATTTCTTTTTCAATGTTGAATTAAGGCTCTGTTTCGACTCCAATATATTCATTTTCCCATGAGATCTCTTGGGGAAAAATATCGAAAGAGTTCAACACAAGGGTAACACATTTCGGAGATATTAGTGAAATCTCCAATTCACCAAAGGGGTACCCCTTTCAGAAATCTTCGATTTCTCTAATATGGATTCGAGGAATGTTTTGATAGTGAATACTAAATAATATGTGAGGATATTGGGCACAAAAGTTGTAGCCCTATGTCTTAGGGTTCTATGTATAAAATTTCGTGCTAATAAGAGGTGTGTATAGGGTGATACAGTCAAAATACTGAGAGATGTACGAATATAAGGAAAAAACTTGTGAAAATTGCCCTCAAAAAGGGGAATTTCTTTTTCAATGTTGAATTAAGGCTCTGTTTCGACTCCAATATATTCATTTACCCATGAGATCTCTTGGGGAAAAATATCGAACGAGTTGAACACGAGGGTAATACATTTCGGAGAAATTAGTGAAATCTCCAATTCACCAATGGGGTACCCCTTTCAGAAATCTTCGATTTCTCTAATATGGACTCGAGCAATGTTTTGATAGTGAATACTAAAGAATATGCGAGGGTCATGGTCACAAAAGTTGTATCCCTATGTCTAAGGGTTCTATGTATAAAATTTCGTGCAAATCCGAGGTGTGTATAGGGTGATACAGTCAAAATACTGATAGATGTACGTATATAAGGAAAAAACATGTGAAAATTGCCATCAAAAAGGGGAATTTCTTTTTAAATGTTGAATTAAGGCTCTGTTTCGACTCGAATATATTCATTTACCCATGAGATCTCTTGGGGAAAAATATCGAATGAGTTGAACACGAGGGTATTACATTTCGGAGAAATTAGTGAAATCTCCAATTCACCAATGGAATCTTCGATTTCTCTAATATGGAATCGAGCAATGTTTTGATAGTGAATACTAAATAATATGCGAGGATATTGGGCACAAAAGTTGTAGCCCTATGTCTTAGGGTTCTATGTATAAAATTTCTTGCAAATCTGAGGTGTGTATAGGGCGATACAGTCAAAATACTGAGAGATGTACGAATATAAGGAAAAAACTTGTGAAAATTGCCTTCAAAAAGGGGAATTTCTTTTTAAATGTTGAATTAAGGCTCTGTTTCGACTCCAATATATTCATTTTCCCATGAGATCTCTTGGGGAAAAATATCGAAAGAGTTGAACACGAGGGTAACACATTTCGGAGATATTAGTGAAATCTCCAATTCACCAAAGGGGTACCCCTTTCAGAAATCTTCGATTTCTCTAATATGGATTCGAGGAATGTTTTGATAGTGAATACTAAATAATATGCGAGGATATTGGGCACAAAAGTTGTATCCCTATGTCTAAGGGTTCTATGTATAAAATTTCGTGCAAATCCGAGGTTTGTATAGGGTGATACAGTCAACATACTGATAGATGTACGTATATAAGGAAAAAACATGTGAAAATTGCCATCAAAAAGGGGAATTTCTTTTTAAATGTTGAATTAAGGCTCTGTTTCGACTCGAATATATTCATTTACCCATGAGATCTCTTGGGGAAAAATATCGAACGAGTTGAACACGAGGGTAATACATTTCGGAGAAATTAGTGAAATCTCCAATTCACCAATGGAATCTTCGATTTCTCTAATATGGAATCGAGCATTGTTTTGATAGTGAATACTAAATAATATGCGAGGATATTGGGCACAAAAGTTGTAGCCCTATGTCTTAGGGTTCTATGTATAAAATTTCTTGCAAATCCGAGGTGTGTATAGGGCGATACAGACAAAATACTGAGAGATGTACGAATATATGGAAAAAACTTGTGAAAATTGCCTTCAAAAAGGGGAATTTCTTTTTAAATGTTGAATTAAGGCTCTGTTTCGACTCCAATATATTCATTTTCCCATGAGATCTCTTGGGGAAAAATATCGAAAGAGTTGAACACGAGGGTAACACATTTCGGAGATATTAGTGAAATCTCCAATTCACCAAAGGGGTACCCCTTTCAGAAATCTTCGATTTCTCTAATATGGATTCGAGGAATGTTTTGATAGTGAATACTAAATAATATGTGAGGATATTGGGCACAAAAGTTGTAGCCCTATGTCTTAGGGTTCTATGTATAAAATTTCGTGCTAATAAGAGGTGTGTATAGGGTGATACAGTCAAAATACTGAGAGATGTACGAATATAAGGAAAAAACTTGTGAAAATTGCCCTCAAAAAGGGGAATTTCTTTTTAAATGTTGAATTAAGGCTCTGTTTCGACTCCAATATATTCATTTACCCATGAGATCTCTTGGGGAAAAATATCGAACGAGTTGAACACGAGGGTAATACATTTCGGAGAAATTATTGAAATCTCCAATTCACCAAAGGGGTACCCCTTTCAGAAATCTTCGATTTCTCTAATATGGACTCGAGCAATGTTTTGATAGTGAATACTAAATAATATGCGAGGGTCATGGTCACAAAAGTTGTATCCCAATGTCTAAGGGTTCTATGTATAAAATTTCGTGCAAATCTGAGGTCTGTATAGGGTGATACAGTCAAAATACTGAGAGATGTACGAATATAAGGAAAAAACTTGTGAAAATTGCCCTCAAAAAGGGGAATTTCTTTTTAAATGTTGAATTAAGTCTCTGTTTCGACTCCAATATATTCATTTACCCATGAGATCTCTTGGGGAAAAATATCGAATGAGTTGAACACGAGGGTAATACATTTCGGAGAAATTAGTGAAATCTCCAATTCACCAATGGAATCTTCGATTTCTCTAATATGGACTGGAGCAATGTTTTGATAGTGAATACTAAATAATTTGCGAGGATATTGGGCACAAAAGTTGTAGCCCTATGTCTTAGGGTTCTATGGATAAAATTTCTTGCAAATCCCAGGTGTGTATAGGGTGATACAGTAAAAATACTGAGAGATGTACGAATATAAGGAAAAAACTTTTGAAAATTTCCCTCAAAAAGGGGAATTTCTTTTTCAATGTTGAATTAAGGCTCTGTTTCGACTCCAATATATTCATTTTCCCATGAGATCTCTTGGGGAAAAATATCAAAAGAGTTGAACACGAGGGTAACACATTTCGGAGATATTAGTGAATCTCCAATTCACCAAAGGGGTACCCCTTTCAGAAATCTTCGATTTCTCTAATATGGATTCGAGGAATGTTTTGATAGTGAATACTAAATAATATGTGAGGATATTGGGCACAAAAGTTGTAGCCCTATGTCTTAGGGTTCTATGTATAAAATTTCGTGCTAATAAGAGGTGTGTATAGGGTGATACAGTCAAAATACTGAGAGATGTACGAATATAAGGAATAAACTTGTGAAAATTGCCCTCAAAAAGTGGAATTTCTTTTTCAATGTTGAATTAAGGCTCTGTTTCGACTCCAATATATTCATTTTCCCATGAGATCTCTTGGGGAAAAATATCGAAAGAGTTGAACACGAGGGTAACACATTTCGGAGATATTATTGAAATCTCCTATTCACCAAAGGGGTACCCCTTTCAGAAATCTTCGATTTCTCTAATATGGATTCGAGCAATGTTTTGATAGTGAATACTAAATAATATGTGAGGATATTGGGCACAAAAGTTGTAGCCCTATGTCTTAGGGTTCTATGTATAAAATTTCGTGCGAATAAGAGGTGTGTATAGGGTGATACAGTCAAAATACTGAGAGATGAACGAATATAAGGAAAAAACTTGTGAAAATTGCCCTCAAAAAGGGGAATTTCTTTTTAAATGTTGAATTAAGTCTCTGTTTCGATTCCAATATATTCATTTACCCATGAGATCTCTTGAGGAAAAATATCGAATGAGTTGAACACGAGGGTAATACATTTCGGAGAAATTAGTGAAATCTCCAATTCACCAATGGAATCTTCGATTTCTCTAATATGGACTCGAGCAATGTTTTGATAGTGAATACTAAATAATATGCGAGGATATTGGGCACAAAAGTTGTAGCCCTATGTCTTAGGGTTCTATGTATAAAATTTCTTGCAAATCCCAGGTGTGTATAGGGTGATACAGTAAAAATACTGAGAGATGTACGAATATAAGGAAAAAACTTGTGAAAATTGCCCTCAAAAAGGGGAATTTCTTTTTCAATGTTGAATTAAGGCTCTGTTTCGACTCCAATATATTCATTTTCCCATGAGATCTCTTGGGGAAAAATATCGAAAGAGTTCAACACAAGGGTAACACATTTCGGAGATATTTGTGAAATCTCCAATTCACCAAAGGGGTACCCCTTTCAGAAATCTTCGATTTCTCTAATATGGATTCGAGGAATGTTTTGATAGTGAATACTAAATAATATGTGAGGATATTGGGCACAAAAGTTGTAGCCCTATGTCTTAGGGTTCTCTGTATAAAATTTCGTGCTAATAAGAGGTGTGTATAGGGTGATACAGTCAAAATACTGAGAGATGTACGAATATAAGGAAAAAACTTGTGAAAATTGCCCTCAAAAAGGGGAATTTCTTTTTCAATGTTGAATTAAGGCTCTGTTTCGACTCCAATATATTCATTTACCCATGAGATCTCTTGGGGAAAAATATCGAACGAGTTGAACACGAGGGTAATACATTTCGGAGAAATTAGTGAAATCTCCAATTCACCAATGGGGTACCCCTTTCAGAAATCTTCGATTTCTCTAATATGGACTCGAGCAATGTTTTGATAGTGAATACTAAAGAATATGCGAGGGTCATGGTCACAAAAGTTGTATCCCTATGTCTAAGGGTTCTATGTATAAAATTTCGTGCAAATCCGAGGTGTGTATAGGGTGATACAGTCAAAATACTGATAGATGTACGTATATAAGGAAAAAACATGTGAAAATTGCCATCAAAAAGGGGAATTTCTTTTTAAATGTTGAATTAAGGCTCTGTTTCGACTCGAATATATTCATTTACCCATGAGATCTCTTGGGGAAAAATATCGAATGAGTTGAACACGAGGGTAATACATTTCGGAGAAATTAGTGAAATCTCCAATTCACCAATGGAATCTTCGATTTCTCTAATATGGAATCGAGCAATGTTTTGATAGTGAATACTAAATAATATGCGAGGATATTGGGCACAAAAGTTGTAGCCCTATGTCTTAGGGTTCTATGTATAAAATATCTTGCAAATCGGAGGTGTGTATAGGGCGATACAGTCAAAATACTGAGAGATGTACGAATATAAGGAAAAAACTTGTGAAAATTGCCTTCAAAAAGGGGAATTTCTTTTTAAATGTTGAATTAAGGCTCTGTTTCGACTCCAATATATTCATTTTCCCATGAGATCTCTTGGGGAAAAATATCGAAAGAGTTGAACACGAGGGTAACACATTTCGGAGATATTAGTGAAATCTCCAATTCACCAAAGGGGTACCCCTTTCAGAAATCTTCGATTTCTCTAATATGGATTCGAGGAATGTTTTGATAGTGAATACTAAATAATATGTGAGGATATTGGGCACAAAAGTTGTAGCCGTATGTCTTAGGGTTCTATGTATAAAATTTCGTGCTAATAAGAGGTGTGTATAGGGTGATACAGTCAAAATACTGAGAGATGTACGAATATAAGGAAAAAACTTGTGAAAATTGCCCTCAAAAAGGGGAATTTCTTTTTAAATGTTGAATTAAGGCTCTGTTTCGACTCCAATATTTTTCATTTACCCATGAGATCTCTTGGGGAAAAATATCGAACGAGTTGAACACGAGGGTAATACATTTCGGAGAAATTAGTGAAATCTCCAATTCACCAAAGGGGTACCCCTTTCAGAAATCTTCGATTTCTCTAATATGGACTCGAGCAATGTTTTGATAGTGAATACTAAATAATATGCGAGGGTCATGGTCACAAAAGTTGTATCCCAATGTCTAAGGGTTCTATGTATAAAATTTCGTGCAAATCTGAGGTCTGTATAGGGTGATACAGTCAAAATACTGAGAGATGTACGAATATAAGGAAAAAACTTGTGAAAATTGCCCTCAAAAAGGGGAATTTCTTTTTAAATGTTGAATTAAGTCTCTGTTTCGACTCCAATATATTCATTTACCCATGAGATCTCTTGGGGAAAAATATCGAATGAGTTGAACACGAGGGTAATACATTTCGGAGAAATTAGTGAAATCTCCAATTCACCAATGGAATCTTCGATTTCTCTAATATGGACTTGAGCAATGTTTTGATAGTGAATACTAAATAATTTGCGAGGATATTGGGCACAAAAGTTGTAGCCCTATGTCTTAGGGTTCTATGGATAAAACTTCTTGCAAATCCCAGGTGTGTATAGGGTGATACAGTAAAAATACTGAGAGATGTACGAATATAAGGAAAAAACTTGTGAAAATTGCCCTCAAAAAGGGGAATTTCTTTTTCAATGTTGAATTAAGGCTCTGTTTCGACTCCAATATATTCATTTTCCCATGAGATCTTTTGGGGAAAAATATCGAAAGAGTTGAACACGAGGGTAACACATTTCGGAGATATTAGTGAAATCTCCAATTCACCAAAGGGGTACCCCTTTCAGAAATCTTCGATTTCTCTAATATGGATTCGAGGAATGTTTTGATAGTGAATACTAAATAATATGTGAGGATATTGGGCACAAAAGTTGTAGCCCTATGTCTTAGGGTTCTATGTATAAAATTTCGGGCTAATAAGAGGTGTGTATAGGGTGATACAGTCAAAATACTGAGAGATGTACGAATATAAGGAAAAAACTTGTGAAAATTGCCATCAAAAAGGGGAATTTCTTTTTAAATGTTGAATTAAGGCTCTGTTTCGACTCCAAAATATTCATTTACCCATGAGATCTCTTGGGGAAAAATATCGAACGAGTTGAACACGAGGGTAATACATTTCGGAGAAATTAGTGAAATCTCCAATTCACCAAAGGGGTACCCCTTTCAGAAATCTTCGATTTCTCTAATATGGACTCGAGCAATGTTTTGATAGTGAATACTAAATAATATGCGAGGGTAATGGTCACAAAAGTTGTATCCCAATGTCTAAGGGTTCTATGTATAAAATTTCGTGCAAATCTGAGGTCTGTATAGGGTGATACAGTCAAAATACTGAGAGATGTACGAATATAAGGAAAAAACTTGTGAAAATTGCCCTCAAAAAGGGGAATTTCTTTTTAAATGTTGAATTAAGTCTCTGTTTCGACTCCAATATATTCATTTACCCATGAGATCTCTTGGGGAAAAATATCGAATGAGTTGAACACGAGGGTAATACATTTCGGAGAAATTAGTGAAATCTCCAATTCACCAATGGAATCTTCGATTTCTCTAATATGGACTTGAGCAATGTTTTGATAGTGAATACTAAATAATTTGCGAGGATATTGGGCACAAAAGTTGTAGCCCTATGTCTTAGGGTTCTATGGATAAAATTTCTTGCAAATCCCAGGTGTGTATAGGGTGATACAGTAAAAATACTGAGAGATGTACGAATATAAGGAAAAAACTTGTGAAAATTGCCCTCAAAAAGGGGAATTTCTTTTTCAATGTTGAATTAAGGCTCTGTTTCGACTCCAATATATTCACTTTCCCATGAGATCTTTTGGGGAAAAATATCGAAAGAGTTGAACACGAGGGTAACACATTTCGGAGATATTAGTGAAATCTCCAATTCACCAAAGGGGTACCCCTTTCAGAAATCTTCGATTTCTCTAATATGGATTCGAAGAATGTTTTGATAGTGAATACTAAATAATATGTGAGGATATTGGGCACAAAAGTTGTAGCCCTATGTCTTAGGGTTCTATGTATAAAATTTCGTGCTAATAAGAGGTGTGTATAGGGTGATACAGTCAAAATACTGAGAGATGTACGAATATAAGGAAAAAACTTGTGAAAATTGCCATCAAAAAGGGGAATTTCTTTTTAAATGTTGAATTAAGGCTCTGTTTCGACTCCAAAATATTCATTTACCCATGAGATCTCTTGGGGAAAAATATCGAACGAGTTGAACACGAGGGTAATACATTTCGGAGAAATTAGTGAAATCTCCAATTCACCAAAAGGGTACCCCTTTCAGAAATCTTCGATTTCTCTAATATGGACTCGAGCAATGTTTTGATAGTGAATACTAAATAATATGCGAGCGTAATGGTCACAAAAGTTGTATCCCAATGTCTAAGGGTTCTATGTATAAAATTTCGTGCAAATCTGAGGTCTGTATAGGGTGATACAGTCAAAATACTGAGAGATGTACGAATATAAGGAAAAAACTTGTGAAAATTGCCCTCAAAGAGGGGAATTTCTTTTTAAATGTTGAATTAAGTCTCTGTTTCGACTCCAATATATTCATTTACCCATGAGATCTCTTGGGGAAAAATATCGAATGAGTTGAACACGAGGGTAATACATTTCGGAGAAATTAGTGAAATCTCCAATTCACCAATGGAATCTTCGATTTCTCTAATATGGACTTGAGCAATGTTTTGATAGTGAATACTAAATAATTTGCGAGGATATTGGGCACAAAAGTTGTAGCCCTATGTCTTAGGGTTCTATGGATAAAATTTCTTGCAAATCCCAGGTGTGTATAGGGTGATACAGTAAAAATACTGAGAGATGTACGAATATAAGGAAAAAACTTGTGAAAATTGCCCTCAAAAAGGGGAATTTCTTTTTCAATGTTGAATTAAGGCTCTGTTTCGACTCCAATATATTCATTTTCCCATGAGATCTCTTGGGGAAAAATATCGAAAGAGTTGAACACGAGGGTAACACATTTCGGAGATATTAGTGAAATCTCCAATTCACCACAGGGGTACCCCTTTCAGAAATCTTCGATTTCTCTAATACGGATTCGAGGAATGTTTTGATAGTGAATACTAAATAATATGTGAGGATATTGGGCACAAAAGTTGTAGCCCTATGTCTTAGGGTTCTATGTATAAAATTTCGTGCTAATAAGAGGTGTGTATAGGGTGATACAGTCAAAATACTGAGAGATGTACGAATATAAGGAAAAAACTTGTGAAAATTGCCCTCAAAAAGGGGAATTTCTTTTTAAATGTTGAATTAAGGCTCTGTTTCGACTCCAATATTTTTCATTTACCCATGAGATCTCTTGGGGAAAAATATCGAACGAGTTGAACACGAGGGTAATACATTTCGGAGAAATTAGTGAAATCTCCAATTCACCAAAGGGGTACCCCTTTCAGAAATCTTCGATTTCTCTATTATGGACTCGAGCAATGTTTTGATAGTGAATACTAAAGAATATGGGAAGGTCATGGTCACAAAAGTTGTATCCCTATGTCTAAGGGTTCTATGTATAAAATTTCGTGCAAATCTGAGGTGTGTATAGGGTGATACAGTCAAAATACTGAGAGATGTACGAATATAACGAAAAAACTTGCGAAAATTGCCATCAAAAAGGGGAATTTTTTTTGAAATGTTGAGTTAAGGCTCCGTTTCGACTCCAATATATTCATTTACCCATGAGATCTCTTGGGGAAAAATATCGAGCGAGTTGAACACGAGGGTAATACATTTCGGAGAAATTAGTGAAATCTCCAATTCACCAAAGGTGTACCCCTATCAGAAATCTTCGATTTCTCTAATATGAATTCGAGCAATGTTTAGATAGTGAATACAAAGGAATATGCGAGGGTCATCGAAAGAAAAGTTTTAGCCCTACGTCTTAGGGTTCTATGTATAAAATTTCATACAAATCCGAGGTGTGTAGAGGGTGATACAGGCAAAATACTGAGAGATGTACGAATATAAGGAAAAAACTTGCGAAAATTGCCCTCAAAAACGGGAATTTCTTTTTAAATGTTGAATTAAGTCTCTGTTTCGACTCCAATATATTCATTTACCCATGAGATCTCTTGGGGAAAAATATCGAATGAGTTGAACACGAGGGTAATACATTTCGGAGAAATTAGTGAAATCTCCAATTCACCAATGGAATCTTCGATTTCTCTAATATGGACTCGAGCAATGTTTTGATAGTGAATACTAAATAATTTGCGAGGATATTGGGCACAAAAGTTGTAGCCCTATGTCTTAGGGTTCTATGGATAAAATTTCTTGCAAATCCCAGGTGTGTATAGGGTGATACAGTAAAAATACTGAGAGATGTACGAATATAAGGAAAAAACTTTTGAAAATTTCCCTCAAAAAGGGGAATTTCTTTTTCAATGTTGAATTAAGGCTCTGTTTCGACTCCAATATATTCATTTTCCCATGAGATCTCTTGGGGAAAAATATCAAAAGAGTTGAACACGAGGGTAACACATTTCGGAGATATTAGTGAATCTCCAATTCACCAAAGGGGTACCCCTTTCAGAAATCTTCGATTTCTCTAATATGGATTCGAGGAATGTTTTGATAGTGAATACTAAATAATATGTGAGGATATTGGGCACAAAAGTTGTAGCCCTATGTCTTAGGGTTCTATGTATAAAATTTCGTGCTAATAAGAGGTGTGTATAGGGTGATACAGTCAAAATACTGAGAGATGTACGAATATAAGGAATAAACTTGTGAAAATTGCCCTCAAAAAGTGGAATTTCTTTTTCAATGTTGAATTAAGGCTCTGTTTCGACTCCAATATATTCATTTTCCCATGAGATCTCTTGGGGAAAAATATCGAAAGAGTTGAACACGAGGGTAACACATTTCGGAGATATTATTGAAATCTCCTATTCACCAAAGGGGTACCCCTTTCAGAAATCTTCGATTTCTCTAATATGGATTCGAGCAATGTTTTGATAGTGAATACTAAATAATATGTGAGGATATTGGGCACAAAAGTTGTAGCCCTATGTCTTAGGGTTCTATGTATAAAATTTCGTGCGAATAAGAGGTGTGTATAGGGTGATACAGTCAAAATACTGAGAGATGTACGAATATAAGGAAAAAACTTGTGAAAATTGCCCTCAAAAAGGGGAATTTCTTTTTAAATGTTGAATTAAGTCTCTGTTTCGATTCCAATATATTCATTTACCCATGAGATCTCTTGGGGAAAAATATCGAATGAGTTGAACACGAGGGTAATACATTTCGGAGAAATTAGTGAAATCTCCAATTCACCAATGGAATCTTCGATTTCTCTAATATGGACTCGAGCAATGTTTTGATAGTGAATACTAAATAATATGCGAGGATATTGGGCACAAAAGTTGTAGCCCTATGTCTTAGGGTTCTATGTATAAAATTTCTTGCAAATCCCAGGTGTGTATAGGGTGATACAGTAAAAATACTGAGAGATGTACGAATATAAGGAAAAAACTTGTGAAAATTGCCCTCAAAAAGGGGAATTTCTTTTTCAATGTTGAATTAAGGCTCTGTTTCGACTCCAATATATTCATTTTCCCATGAGATCTCTTGGGGAAAAATATCGAAAGAGTTCAACACAAGGGTAACACATTTCGGAGATATTTGTGAAATCTCCAATTCACCAAAGGGGTACCCCTTTCAGAAATCTTCGATTTCTCTAATATGGATTCGAGGAATGTTTTGATAGTGAATACTAAATAATATGTGAGGATATTGGGCACAAAAGTTGTAGCCCTATGTCTTAGGGTTCTCTGTATAAAATTTCGTGCTAATAAGAGGTGTGTATAGGGTGATACAGTCAAAATACTGAGAGATGTACGAATATAAGGAAAAAACTTGTGAAAATTGCCCTCAAAAAGGGGAATTTCTTTTTCAATGTTGAATTAAGGCTCTGTTTCGACTCCAATATATTCATTTACCCATGAGATCTCTTGGGGAAAAATATCGAACGAGTTGAACACGAGGGTAATACATTTCGGAGAAATTAGTGAAATCTCCAATTCACCAATGGGGTACCCCTTTCAGAAATCTTCGATTTCTCTAATATGGACTCGAGCAATGTTTTGATAGTGAATACTAAAGAATATGCGAGGGTCATGGTCACAAAAGTTGTATCCCTATGTCTAAGGGTTCTATGTATAAAATTTCGTGCAAATCCGAGGTGTGTATAGGGTGATACAGTCAAAATACTGATAGATGTACGTATATAAGGAAAAAACATGTGAAAATTGCCATCAAAAAGGGGAATTTCTTTTTAAATGTTGAATTAAGGCTCTGTTTCGACTCGAATATATTCATTTACCCATGAGATCTCTTGGGGAAAAATATCGAATGAGTTGAACACGAGGGTAATACATTTCGGAGAAATTAGTGAAATCTCCAATTCACCAATGGAATCTTCGATTTCTCTAATATGGAATCGAGCAATGTTTTGATAGTGAATACTAAATAATATGCGAGGATATTGGGCACAAAAGTTGTAGCCCTATGTCTTAGGGTTCTATGTATAAAATATCTTGCAAATCGGAGGTGTGTATAGGGCGATACAGTCAAAATACTGAGAGATGTACGAATATAAGGAAAAAACTTGTGAAAATTGCCTTCAAAAAGGGGAATTTCTTTTTAAATGTTGAATTAAGGCTCTGTTTCGACTCCAATATATTCATTTTCCCATGAGATCTCTTGGGGAAAAATATCGAAAGAGTTGAACACGAGGGTAACACATTTCGGAGATATTAGTGAAATCTCCAATTCACCAAAGGGGTACCCCTTTCAGAAATCTTCGATTTCTCTAATATGGATTCGAGGAATGTTTTGATAGTGAATACTAAATAATATGTGAGGATATTGGGCACAAAAGTTGTAGCCGTATGTCTTAGGGTTCTATGTATAAAATTTCGTGCTAATAAGAGGTGTGTATAGGGTGATACAGTCAAAATACTGAGAGATGTACGAATATAAGGAAAAAACTTGTGAAAATTGCCCTCAAAAAGGGGAATTTCTTTTTAAATGTTGAATTAAGGCTCTGTTTCGACTCCAATATTTTTCATTTACCCATGAGATCTCTTGGGGAAAAATATCGAACGAGTTGAACACGAGGGTAATACATTTCGGAGAAATTAGTGAAATCTCCAATTCACCAAAGGGGTACCCCTTTCAGAAATCTTCGATTTCTCTAATATGGACTCGAGCAATGTTTTGATAGTGAATACTAAAGAATATGCGAGGGTCATGGTCACAAAAGTTGTATCCCTATGTCTAAGGGTTCTATGTATAAAATTTCGTGCAAATCTGAGGTGTGTATAGGGTGATACAGTCAAAATACTGATAGATGTACGTATATAAGGAAAAAACATGTGAAAATTGCCATCAAAAAGGGGAATTTCTTTTTAAATGTTGAATTAAGGCTCTGTTTCGACTCGAATATATTCATTTACCCATGAGATCTCTTGGGGAAAAATATCGAATGAGTTGAACACGAGGGTAATACATTTCGGAGAAATTAGTGAAATCTCCAATTCACCAATGGAATCTTCGATTTCTCTAATATGGATTCGAGGAATGTTTTGATAGTGAATACTAAATAATATGTGTGGATATTGGGCACAAAAGTTGTAGCCGTATGTCTTAGGGTTCTATGTATAAAATTTCGTGCTAATAAGAGGTGTGTATAGGGTGATACAGTCAAAATACTGAGAGATGTACGAATATAAGGAAAAAACTTGTGAAAATTGCCCTCAAAAAGGGGAATTTCTTTTTCAATGTTGAATTAAGGCTCTGTTTCGACTCCAATATATTCATTTACCCATGAGATCTCTTGGGGAAAAATATCGAACGAGTTGAACACGAGGGTAATACATTTCGGAGAAATTAGTGAAATCTCCAATTCACCAATGGGGTACCCCTTTCAGAAATCTTCGATTTCTCTAATATGGACTCGAGCAATGTTTTGATAGTGAATACTAAAGAATATGCGAGGGTCATGGTCACAAAAGTTGTATCCCTATGTCTAAGGGTTCTATGTATAAAATTTCGTGCAAATCCGAGGTGTGTATAGGGTGATACAGTCAAAATACTGATAGATGTACGTATATAAGGAAAAAACATGTGAAAATTGCCATCAAAAAGGGGAATTTCTTTTTAAATGTTGAATTAAGGCTCTGTTTCGACTCGAATATATTCATTTACCCATGAGATCTCTTGGGGAAAAATATCGAATGAGTTGAACACGAGGGTAATACATTTCGGAGAAATTAGTGAAATCTCCAATTCACCAATGGAATCTTCGATTTCTCTAATATGGAATCGAGCAATGTTTTGATAGTGAATACTAAATAATATGCGAGGATATTGGGCACAAAAGTTGTAGCCCTATGTCTTAGGGTTCTATGTATAAAATATCTTGCAAATCGGAGGTGTGTATAGGGCGATACAGTCAAAATACTGAGAGATGTACGAATATAAGGAAAAAACTTGTGAAAATTGCCTTCAAAAAGGGGAATTTCTTTTTAAATGTTGAATTAAGGCTCTGTTTCGACTCCAATATATTCATTTTCCCATGAGATCTCTTGGGGAAAAATATCGAAAGAGTTGAACACGAGGGTAACACATTTCGGAGATATTAGTGAAATCTCCAATTCACCAAAGGGGTACCCCTTTCAGAAATCTTCGATTTCTCTAATATGGATTCGAGGAATGTTTTGATAGTGAATACTAAATAATATGTGAGGATATTGGGCACAAAAGTTGTAGCCGTATGTCTTAGGGTTCTATGTATAAAATTTCGTGCTAATAAGAGGTGTGTATAGGGTGATACAGTCAAAATACTGAGAGATGTACGAATATAAGGAAAAAACTTGTGAAAATTGCCCTCAAAAAGGGGAATTTCTTTTTAAATGTTGAATTAAGGCTCTGTTTCGACTCCAATATTTTTCATTTACCCATGAGATCTCTTGGGGAAAAATATCGAACGAGTTGAACACGAGGGTATTACATTTCGGAGAAATTAGTGAAATCTCCAATTCACCAAAGGGGTACCCCTTTCAGAAATCTTCGATTTCTCTAATATGGACTCGAGCAATGTTTTGATAGTGAATACTAAAGAATATGCGAGGGTCATGGTCACAAAAGTTGTATCCCTATGTCTAAGGGTTCTATGTATAAAATTTCGTGCAAATCTGAGGTGTGTATAGGGTGATACAGTCAAAATACTGATAGATGTACGTATATAAGGAAAAAACATGTGAAAATTGCCATCAAAAAGGGGAATTTCTTTTTAAATGTTGAATTAAGGCTCTGTTTCGACTCGAATATATTCATTTACCCATGAGATCTCTTGGGGAAAAATATCGAATGAGTTGAACACGAGGGTAATACATTTCGGAGAAATTAGTGAAATCTCCAATTCACCAATGGAATCTTCGATTTCTCTAATATGGATTCGAGGAATGTTTTGATAGTGAATACTAAATAATATGTGAGGATATTGGGCACAAAAGTTGTAGCCGTATGTCTTAGGGTTCTATGTATAAAATTTCGTGCTAATAAGAGGTGTGTATAGGGTGATACAGTCAAAATACTGAGAGATGTACGAATATAAGGAAAAAACTTGTGAAAATTGCCCTCAAAAAGGGGAATTTCTTTTTCAATGTTGAATTAAGGCTCTGTTTCGACTCCAATATATTCATTTACCCATGAGATCTCTTGGGGAAAAATATCGAACGAGTTGAACACGAGGGTAATACATTTCGGAGAAATTAGTGAAATCTCCAATTCACCAATGGGGTACCCCTTTCAGAAATCTTCGATTTCTCTAATATGGACTCGAGCAATGTTTTGATAGTGAATACTAAAGAATATGCGAGGGTCATGGTCACAAAAGTTGTATCCCTATGTCTAAGGGTTCTATGTATAAAATTTCGTGCAAATCCGAGGTGTGTATAGGGTGATACAGTCAAAATACTGATAGATGTACGTATATAAGGAAAAAACATGTGAAAATTGCCATCAAAAAGGGGAATTTCTTTTTAAATGTTGAATTAAGGCTCTGTTTCGACTCGAATATATTCATTTACCCATGAGATCTCTTGGGGAAAAATATCGAATGAGTTGAACACGAGGGTAATACATTTCGGAGAAATTAGTGAAATCTCCAATTCACCAATGGAATCTTCGATTTCTCTAATATGGAATCGAGCAATGTTTTGATAGTGAATACTAAATAATATGCGAGGATATTGGGCACAAAAGTTGTAGCCCTATGTCTTAGGGTTCTATGTATAAAATATCTTGCAAATCGGAGGTGTGTATAGGGCGATACAGTCAAAATACTGAGAGATGTACGAATATAAGGAAAAAACTTGTGAAAATTGCCTTCAAAAAGGGGAATTTCTTTTTAAATGTTGAATTAAGGCTCTGTTTCGACTCCAATATATTCATTTTCCCATGAGATCTCTTGGGGAAAAATATCGAAAGAGTTGAACACGAGGGTAACACATTTCGGAGATATTAGTGAAATCTCCAATTCACCAAAGGGGTACCCCTTTCAGAAATCTTCGATTTCTCTAATATGGATTCGAGGAATGTTTTGATAGTGAATACTAAATAATATGTGAGGATATTGGGCACAAAAGTTGTAGCCGTATGTCTTAGGGTTCTATGTATAAAATTTCGTGCTAATAAGAGGTGTGTATAGGGTGATACAGTCAAAATACTGAGAGATGTACGAATATAAGGAAAAAACTTGTGAAAATTGCCCTCAAAAAGGGGAATTTCTTTTTAAATGTTGAATTAAGGCTCTGTTTCGACTCCAATATTTTTCATTTACCCATGAGATCTCTTGGGGAAAAATATCGAACGAGTTGAACACGAGGGTAATACATTTCGGAGAAATTAGTGAAATCTCCAATTCACCAAAGGGGTACCCCTTTCAGAAATCTTCGATTTCTCTAATATGGACTCGAGCAATGTTTTGATAGTGAATACTAAAGAATATGCGAGGGTCATGGTCACAAAAGTTGTATCCCTATGTCTAAGGGTTCTATGTATAAAATTTCGTGCAAATCTGAGGTGTGTATAGGGTGATACAGTCAAAATACTGATAGATGTACGTATATAAGGAAAAAACATGTGAAAATTGCCATCAAAAAGGGGAATTTCTTTTTAAATGTTGAATTAAGGCTCTGTTTCGACTCGAATATATTCATTTACCCATGAGATCTCTTGGGGAAAAATATCGAATGAGTTGAACACGAGGGTAATACATTTCGGAGAAATTAGTGAAATCTCCAATTCACCAATGGAATCTTCGATTTCTCTAATATGGATTCGAGGAATGTTTTGATAGTGAATACTAAATAATATGTGAGGATATTGGGCACAAAAGTTGTAGCCGTATGTCTTAGGGTTCTATGTATAAAATTTCGTGCTAATAAGAGGTGTGTATAGGGTGATACAGTCAAAATACTGAGAGATGTACGAATATAAGGAAAAAACTTTTGAAAATTGCCCTCAAAAAGGGGAATTTCTTTTTCAATGTTGAATTAAGGCTCTGTTTCGACTCCAATATATTCATTTACCCATGAGATCTCTTGGGGAAAAATATCGAACGAGTTGAACACGAGGGTAATACATTTCGGAGAAATTAGTGAAATCTCCAATTCACCAATGGGGTACCCCTTTCAGAAATCTTCGATTTCTCTAATATGGACTCGAGCAATGTTTTGATAGTGAATACTAAAGAATATGCGAGGGTCATGGTCACAAAAGTTGTATCCCTATGTCTAAGGGTTCTATGTATAAAATTTCGTGCAAATCCGAGGTGTGTATAGGGTGATACAGTCAAAATACTGATAGATGTACGTATATAAGGAAAAAACATGTGAAAATTGCCATCAAAAAGGGGAATTTCTTTTTAAATGTTGAATTAAGGCTCTGTTTCGACTCGAATATATTCATTTACCCATGAGATCTCTTGGGGAAAAATATCGAATGAGTTGAACACGAGGGTAATACATTTCGGAGAAATTAGTGAAATCTCCAATTCACCAATGGAATCTTCGATTTCTCTAATATGGAATCGAGCAATGTTTTGATAGTGAATACTAAATAATATGCGAGGATATTGGGCACAAAAGTTGTAGCCCTATGTCTTAGGGTTCTATGTATAAAATTTCTTGCAAATCCGAGGTGTGTATAGGGCGATACAGACAAAATACTGAGAGATGTACGAATATAAGGAAAAAACTTGTGAAAATTGCCTTCAAAAAGGGGAATTTCTTTTTAAATGTTGAATTAAGGCTCTGTTTCGACTCCAATATATTCATTTTCCCATGAGATCTCTTGGGGAAAAATATCGAAAGAGTTGAACACGAGGGTAACACATTTCGGAGATATTAGTGAAATCTCCAATTCACCAAAGGGGTACCCCTTTCAGAAATCTTCGATTTCTCTAATATGGATTCGAGGAATGTTTTGATAGTGAATACTAAATAATATGTGAGGATATTGGGCACAAAAGTTGTAGCCCTATGTCTTAGGGTTCTATGTATAAAATTTCGTGCTAATAAGAGGTGTGTATAGGGTGATACAGTCAAAATACTGAGAGATGTACGAATATAAGGAAAAAACTTGTGAAAATTGCCCTCAAAAAGGGGAATTTCTTTTTAAATGTTGAATTAAGGCTCTGTTTCGACTCCAATATATTCATTTACCCATGAGATCTCTTGGGGAAAAATATCGAACGAGTTGAACACGAGGGTAATACATTTCGGAGAAATTAGTGAAATCTCCAATTCACCAAAGGGGTACCCCTTTCAGAAATCTTCGATTTCTCTAATATGGACTCGAGCAATGTTTTGATAGTGAATACTAAATAATATGCGAGGGTCATGGTCACAAAAGTTGTATCCCAATGTCTAAGGGTTCTATGTATAAAATTTCGTGCAAATCTGAGGTCTGTATAGGGTGATACAGTCAAAATACTGAGAGATGTACGAATATAAGGAAAAAACTTGTGAAAATTGCCCTCAAAAAGGGGAATTTCTTTTTAAATGTTGAATTAAGTCTCTGTTTCGACTCCAATATATTCATTTACCCATGAGATCTCTTGGGGAAAAATATCGAATGAGTTGAACACGAGGGTAATACATTTCGGAGAAATTAGTGAAATCTCCAATTCACCAATGGAATCTTCGATTTCTCTAATATGGACTTGAGCAATGTTTTGATAGTGAATACTAAATAATTTGCGAGGATATTGGGCACAAAAGTTGTAGCCCTATGTCTTAGGGTTCTATGGATAAAATTTCTTGCAAATCCCAGGTGTGTATAGGGTGATACAGTAAAAATACTGAGAGATGTACGAATATAAGGAAAAAACTTGTGAAAATTGCCCTCAAAAAGGGGAATTTCTTTTTCAATGTTGAATTAAGGCTCTGTTTCGACTCCAATATATTCATTTTCCCATGAGATCTTTTGGGGAAAAATATCGAAAGAGTTGAACACGAGGGTAACACATTTCGGAGATATTAGTGAAATCTCCAATTCACCAAAGGGGTACCCCTTTCAGAAATCTTCGATTTCTCTAATATGGATTCGAGGAATGTTTTGATAGTGAATACTAAATAATATGTGAGGATATTGGGCACAAAAGTTGTAGCCCTATGTCTTAGGGTTCTATGTATAAAATTTCGTGCTAATAAGAGGTGTGTATAGGGTGATACAGTCAAAATACTGAGAGATGTACGAATATAAGGAAAAAACTTGTGAAAATTGCCATCAAAAAGGGGAATTTCTTTTTAAATGTTGAATTAAGGCTCTGTTTCGACTCCAAAATATTCATTTACCCATGAGATCTCTTGGGGAAAAATATCGAACGAGTTGAACACGAGGGTAATACATTTCGGAGAAATTAGTGAAATCTCCAATTCACCAAAGGGGTACCCCTTTCAGAAATCTTCGATTTCTCTAATATGGACTCGAGCAATGTTTTGATAGTGAATACTAAATAATATGCGAGGGTAATGGTCACAAAAGTTGTATCCCAATGTCTAAGGGTTCTATGTATAAAATTTCGTGCAAATCTGAGGTCTGTATAGGGTGATACAGTCAAAATACTGAGAGATGTACGAATATAAGGAAAAAACTTGTGAAAATTGCCATCAAAAAGGGGAATTTCTTTTTAAATGTTGAATAAAGGCTCTGTTTCGACTCCAAAATATTCATTTACCCATGAGATCTCTTAGGGAAAAATATCGAACGAGTTGAACACGAGGGTAATACATTTCGGAGAAATTAGTGAAATCTCCAATTCACCAAAGGGGTACCCCTTTCAGAAATCTTCGATTTCTCTAATATGGACTCGAGCAATGTTTTGATAGTGAATACTAAATAATATGCGAGGGTAATGGTCACAAAAGTTGTATCCCAATGTCTAAGGGTTCTATGTATAAAATTTCGTGCAAATCTGAGGTCTGTATAGGGTGATACAGTCAAAATACTGAGAGATGTACGAATATAAGGAAAAAACTTGTGAAAATTGCCCTCAAAAAGGGGAATTTCTTTTTAAATGTTGAATTAAGTCTCTGTTTCGACTCCAATATATTCATTTACCCATGAGATCTCTTGGGGAAAAATATCGAATGAGTTGAACACGAGGGTAATACATTTCGGAGAAATTAGTGAAATCTCCAATTCACCAATGGAATCTTCGATTTCTCTAATATGGACTTGAGCAATGTTTTGATAGTGAATACTAAATAATTTGCGAGGATATTGGGCACAAAAGTTGTAGCCCTATGTCTTAGGGTTCTATGGATAAAATTTCTTGCAAATCCCAGGTGTGTATAGGGTGATACAGTAAAAATACTGAGAGATGTACGAATATAAGGAAAAAACTTGTGAAAATTGCCCTCAAAAAGGGGAATTTCTTTTTCAATGTTGAATTAAGGCTCTGTTTCGACTCCAATATATTCACTTTCCCATGAGATCTTTTGGGGAAAAATATCGAAAGAGTTGAACACGAGGGTAACACATTTCGGAGATATTAGTGAAATCTCCAATTCACCAAAGGGGTACCCCTTTCAGAAATCTTCGATTTCTCTAATATGGATTCGAGGAATGTTTTGATAGTGAATACTAAATAATATGTGAGGATATTGGGCACAAAAGTTGTAGCCCTATGTCTTAGGGTTCTATGTATAAAATTTCGTGCTAATAAGAGGTGTGTATAGGGTGATACAGTCAAAATACTGAGAGATGTACGAATATAAGGAAAAAACTTGTGAAAATTGCCATCAAAAAGGGGAATTTCTTTTTAAATGTTGAATTAAGGCTCTGTTTCGACTCCAAAATATTCATTTACCCATGAGATCTCTTGGGGAAAAATATCGAACGAGTTGAACACGAGGGTAATACATTTCGGAGAAATTAGTGAAATCTCCAATTCACCAAAAGGGTACCCCTTTCAGAAATCTTCGATTTCTCTAATATGGACTCGAGCAATGTTTTGATAGTGAATACTAAATAATATGCGAGCGTAATGGTCACAAAAGTTGTATCCCAATGTCTAAGGGTTCTATGTATAAAATTTCGTGCAAATCTGAGGTCTGTATAGGGTGATACAGTCAAAATACTGAGAGATGTACGAATATAAGGAAAAAACTTGTGAAAATTGCCCTCAAAGAGGGGAATTTCTTTTTAAATGTTGAATTAAGTCTCTGTTTCGACTCCAATATATTCATTTACCCATGAGATCTCTTGGGGAAAAATATCGAATGAGTTGAACACGAGGGTAATACATTTCGGAGAAATTAGTGAAATCTCCAATTCACCAATGGAATCTTCGATTTCTCTAATATGGACTTGAGCAATGTTTTGATAGTGAATACTAAATAATTTGCGAGGATATTGGGCACAAAAGTTGTAGCCCTATGTCTTAGGGTTCTATGGATAAAATTTCTTGCAAATCCCAGGTGTGTATAGGGTGATACAGTAAAAATACTGAGAGATGTACGAATATAAGGAAAAAACTTGTGAAAATTGCCCTCAAAAAGGGGAATTTCTTTTTCAATGTTGAATTAAGGCTCTGTTTCGACTCCAATATATTCATTTACCCATGAGATCTCTTGGGGAAAAATATCGAATGAGTTGAACACGAGGGTAATACATTTCGGAGAAATTAGTGAAATCTCCAATTCACCAATGGAATCTTCGATTTCTCTAATATGGACTCGAGCAATGTTTTGATAGTGAATACTAAATAATTTGCGAGGATATTGGGCACAAAAGTTGTAGCCCTATGTCTTAGGGTTCTATGGATAAAATTTCTTGCAAATCCCAGGTGTGTATAGGGTGATACAGTAAAAATACTGAGAGATGTACGAATATAAGGAAAAAACTTTTGAAAATTTCCCTCAAAAAGGGGAATTTCTTTTTCAATGTTGAATTAAGGCTCTGTTTCGACTCCAATATATTCATTTTCCCATGAGATCTCTTGGGGAAAAATATCGAACGAGTTGAACACGAGGGTAATACATTTCGGAGAAATTAGTGAAATCTCCAATTCACCAAAGGGGTACCCCTTTCAGAAATCTTCGATTTCTCTAATATGGACTCGAGCAATGTTTTGATAGTGAATACTAAATAATATGCGAGGGTCATGGTCACAAAAGTTGTATCCCAATGTCTAAGGGTTCTATGTATAAAATTTCGTGCAAATCTGAGGTCTGTATAGGGTGATACAGTCAAAATACTGAGAGATGTACGAATATAAGGAAAAAACTTGTGAAAATTGCCCTCAAAAAGGGGAATTTCTTTTTAAATGTTGAATTAAGTCTCTGTTTCGACTCCAATATATTCATTTACCCATGAGATCTCTTGGGGAAAAATATCGAATGAGTTGAACACGAGGGTAATACATTTCGGAGAAATTAGTGAAATCTCCAATTCACCAATGGAATCTTCGATTTCTCTAATATGGACTTGAGCAATGTTTTGATAGTGAATACTAAATAATTTGCGAGGATATTGGGCACAAAAGTTGTAGCCCTATGTCTTAGGGTTCTATGGATAAAATTTCTTGCAAATCCCAGGTGTGTATAGGGTGATACAGTAAAAATACTGAGAGATGTACGAATATAAGGAAAAAACTTGTGAAAATTGCCCTCAAAAAGGGGAATTTCTTTTTCAATGTTGAATTAAGGCTCTGTTTCGACTCCAATATATTCATTTTCCCATGAGATCTTTTGGGGAAAAATATCGAAAGAGTTGAACACGAGGGTAACACATTTCGGAGATATTAGTGAAATCTCCAATTCACCAAAGGGGTACCCCTTTCAGAAATCTTCGATTTCTCTAATATGGATTCGAGGAATGTTTTGATAGTGAATACTAAATAATATGTGAGGATATTGGGCACAAAAGTTGTAGCCCTATGTCTTAGGGTTCTATGTATAA
Organism: Humulus lupulus; assembly: GCF_963169125.1. Lineage (NCBI taxonomy): Eukaryota > Viridiplantae > Streptophyta > Magnoliopsida > Rosales > Cannabaceae > Humulus > Humulus lupulus. Next base: position 3,310,426 of record NC_084795.1, read on the forward strand.
AATTTCGTGCTAATAAGAGGTGTGTATAGGGTGATACAGTCAAAATACTGAGAGATGTACGAATATAAGGAAAAAACTTGTGAAAATTGCCATCAAAAAGGGGAATTTCTTTTTAAATGTTGAATTAAGGCTCTGTTTCGACTCCAAAATATTCATTTACCCATGAGATCTCTTGGGGAAAAATATCGAACGAGTTGAACACGAGGGTAATACATTTCGGAGAAATTAGTGAAATCTCCAATTCACCAAAGGGGTACCCCTTTCAGAAATCTTCGATTTCTCTAATATGGACTCGAGCAATGTTTTGATAGTGAATACTAAATAATATGCGAGGGTAATGGTCACAAAAGTTGTATCCCAATGTCTAAGGGTTCTATGTATAAAATTTCGTGCAAATCTGAGGTCTGTATAGGGTGATACAGTCAAAATACTGAGAGATGTACGAATATAAGGAAAAAACTTGTGAAAATTGCCATCAAAAAGGGGAATTTCTTTTTAAATGTTGAATTAAGGCTCTGTTTCGACTCCAAAATATTCATTTACCCATGAGATCTCTTAGGGAAAAATATCGAACGAGTTGAACACGAGGGTAATACATTTCGGAGAAATTAGTGAAATCTCCAATTCACCAAAGGGGTACCCCTTTCAGAAATCTTCGATTTCTCTAATATGGACTCGAGCAATGTTTTGATAGTGAATACTAAATAATATGCGAGGGTAATGGTCACAAAAGTTGTATCCCAATGTCTAAGGGTTCTATGTATAAAATTTCGTGCAAATCTGAGGTCTGTATAGGGTGATACAGTCAAAATACTGAGAGATGTACGAATATAAGGAAAAAACTTGTGAAAATTGCCCTCAAAAAGGGGAATTTCTTTTTAAATGTTGAATTAAGTCTCTGTTTCGACTCCAATATATTCATTTACCCATGAGATCTCTTGGGGAAAAATATCGAATGAGTTGAACACGAGGGTAATACATTTCGGAGAAATTAGTGAAATCTCCAATTCACCAATGGAATCTTCGATTTCTCTAATATGGACTTGAGCAATGTTTTGATAGTGAATACTAAATAATTTGCGAGGATATTGGGCACAAAAGTTGTAGCCCTATGTCTTAGGGTTCTATGGATAAAATTTCTTGCAAATCCCAGGTGTGTATAGGGTGATACAGTAAAAATACTGAGAGATGTACGAATATAAGGAAAAAACTTGTGAAAATTGCCCTCAAAAAGGGGAATTTCTTTTTCAATGTTGAATTAAGGCTCTGTTTCGACTCCAATATATTCACTTTCCCATGAGATCTTTTGGGGAAAAATATCGAAAGAGTTGAACACGAGGGTAACACATTTCGGAGATATTAGTGAAATCTCCAATTCACCAAAGGGGTACCCCTTTCAGAAATCTTCGATTTCTCTAATATGGATTCGAGGAATGTTTTGATAGTGAATACTAAATAATATGTGAGGATATTGGGCACAAAAGTTGTAGCCCTATGTCTTAGGGTTCTATGTATAAAATTTCGTGCTAATAAGAGGTGTGTATAGGGTGATACAGTCAAAATACTGAGAGATGTACGAATATAAGGAAAAAACTTGTGAAAATTGCCATCAAAAAGGGGAATTTCTTTTTGAATGTTGAATTAAGGCTCTGTTTCGACTCCAAAATATTCATTTACCCATGAGATCTCTTGGGGAAAAATATCGAACGAGTTGAACACGAGGGTAATACATTTCGGAGAAATTAGTGAAATCTCCAATTCACCAAAAGGGTACCCCTTTCAGAAATCTTCGATTTCTCTAATATGGACTCGAGCAATGTTTTGATAGTGAATACTAAATAATATGCGAGCGTAATGGTCACAAAAGTTGTATCCCAATGTCTAAGGGTTCTATGTATAAAATTTCGTGCAAATCTGAGGTCTGTATAGGGTGATACAGTCAAAATACTGAGAGATGTACGAATATAAGGAAAAAACTTGTGAAAATTGCCCTCAAAGAGGGGAATTTCTTTTTAAATGTTGAATTAAGTCTCTGTTTCGACTCCAATATATTCATTTACCCATGAGATCTCTTGGGGAAAAATATCGAATGAGTTGAACACGAGGGTAATACATTTCGGAGAAATTAGTGAAATCTCCAATTCACCAATGGAATCTTCGATTTCTCTAATATGGACTTGAGCAATGTTTTGATAGTGAATACTAAATAATTTGCGAGGATATTGGGCACAAAAGTTGTAGCCCTATGTCTTAGGGTTCTATGGATAAAATTTCTTGCAAATCCCAGGTGTGTATAGGGTGATACAGTAAAAATACTGAGAGATGTACGAATATAAGGAAAAAACTTGTGAAAATTGCCCTCAAAAAGGGGAATTTCTTTTTCAATGTTGAATTAAGGCTCTGTTTCGACTCCAATATATTCATTTACCCATGAGATCTCTTGGGGAAAAATATCGAATGAGTTGAACACGAGGGTAATACATTTCGGAGAAATTAGTGAAATCTCCAATTCACCAATGGAATCTTCGATTTCTCTAATATGGACTCGAGCAATGTTTTGATAGTGAATACTAAATAATTTGCGAGGATATTGGGCACAAAAGTTGTAGCCCTATGTCTTAGGGTTCTATGGATAAAATTTCTTGCAAATCCCAGGTGTGTATAGGGTGATACAGTAAAATTACTGAGAGATGTACGAATATAAGGAAAAAACTTTTGAAAATTTCCCTCAAAAAGGGGAATTTCTTTTTCAATGTTGAATTAAGGCTCTGTTTCGACTCCAATATATTCATTTTCCCATGAGATCTCTTGGGAAAAAATATCGAAAGAGTTGAACACGAGGGTAACACATTTCGGAGATATTAGTGAATCTCCAATTCACCAAAGGGGTACCCCTTTCAGAAATCTTCGATTTCTCTAATATGGATTCGAGGAATGTTTTGATAGTGAATACTAAATAATATGTGAGGATATTGGGCACAAAAGTTGTAGCCCTATGTCTTAGGGTTCTATGTATAAAATTTCGTGCTAATAAGAGGTGTGTATAGGGTGATACAGTCAAAATACTGAGAGATGTACGAATATAAGGAAAAAACTTGTGAAAATTGCCCTCAAAAAGGGGAATTTCTTTTTAAATGTTGAATTAAGGCTCTGTTTCGACTCCAATATTTTTCATTTACCCATGAGATCTCTTGGGGAAAAATATCGAACGAGTTGAACACGAGGGTAATACATTTCGGAGAAATTAGTGAAATCTCCAATTCACCAAAGGGGTACCCCTTTCAGAAATCTTCGATTTCTCTATTATGGACTCGAGCAATGTTTTGATAGTGAATACTAAAGAATATGGGAAGGTCATGGTCACAAAAGTTGTATCCCTATGTCTAAGGGTTCTATGTATAAAATTTCGTGCAAATCTGAGGTGTGTATAGGGTGATACAGTCAAAATACTGAGAGATGTACGAATATAACGAAAAAACTTGCGAAAATTGCCATCAAAAAGGGGAATTTTTTTTGAAATGTTGAGTTAAGGCTCCGTTTCGACTCCAATATATTCATTTACCCATGATATCTCTTGGGGAAAAATATCGAGCGAGTTGAACACGAGGGTAATACATTTCGGAGAAATTAGTGAAATCTCCAATTCACCAAAGGTGTACCCCTATCAGAAATCTTCGATTTCTCTAATATGAATTCGAGCAATGTTTAGATAGTGAATACAAAGGAATATGCGAGGGTCATCGAAAGAAAAGTTTTAGCCCTACGTCTTAGGGTTCTATGTATAAAATTTCATACAAATCCGAGGTGTGTAGAGGGTGATACAGGCAAAATACTGAGAGATGTGCGAATATAAGGAAAAAACTTGCGAAAATTGCCCTCAAAAACGGGAATTTCTTTTTAAATGTTGAATTAAGTCTCTGTTTCGACTCCAATATATTCATTTACCCATGAGATCTCTTGGGGAAAAATATCGAATGAGTTGAACACGAGGGTAATACATTTCGGAGAAATTAGTGAAATCTCCAATTCACCAATGGAATCTTCGATTTCTCTAATATGGACTCGAGCAATGTTTTGATAGTGAATACTAAATAATTTGCGAGGATATTGGGCACAAAAGTTGTAGCCCTATGTCTTAGGGTTCTATGGATAAAATTTCTTGCAAATCCCAGGTGTGTATAGGGTGATACAGTAAAAATACTGAGAGATGTACGAATATAAGGAAAAAACTTTTGAAAATTTCCCTCAAAAAGGGGAATTTCTTTTTCAATGTTGAATTAAGGCTCTGTTTCGACTCCAATATATTCATTTTCCCATGAGATCTCTTGGGGAAAAATATCGAAAGAGTTGAACACGAGGGTTACACATTTCGGAGATATTAGTGAATCTCCAATTCACCAAAGGGGTACCCCTTTCAGAAATCTTCGATTTCTCTAATATGGATTCGAGGAATGTTTTGATAGTGAATACTAAATAATATGTGAGGATATTGGGCACAAAAGTTGTAGCCCTATGTCTTAGGGTTCTATGTATAAAATTTCGTGCTAATAAGAGGTGTGTATAGGGTGATACAGTCAAAATACTGAGAGATGTACGAATATAAGGAAAAAACTTGTGAAAATTGCCCTCAAAAAGGGGAATTTCTTTTTAAATGTTGAATTAAGGCTCTGTTTCGACTCCAATATTTTTCATTTACCCATGAGATCTCTTGGGGAAAAATATCGAACGAGTTGAACACGAGGGTAATACATTTCGGAGAAATTAGTGAAATCTCCAATTCACCAAAGGGGTACCCCTTTCAGAAATCTTCGATTTCTCTATTATGGACTCGAGCAATGTTTTGATAGTGAATACTAAAGAATATGGGAAGGTCATGGTCACAAAAGTTGTATCCCTATGTCTAAGGGTTCTATGTATAAAATTTCGTGCAAATCTGAGGTGTGTATAGGGTGATACAGTCAAAATACTGAGAGATGTACGAATATAACGAAAAAACTTGCGAAAATTGCCATCAAAAAGGGGAATTTTTTTTGAAATGTTGAGTTAAGGCTCCGTTTCGACTCCAATATATTCATTTACCCATGATATCTCTTGGGGAAAAATATCGAGCGAGTTGAACACGAGGGTAATACATTTCGGAGAAATTAGTGAAATCTCCAATTCACCAAAGGTGTACCCCTATCAGAAATCTTCGATTTCTCTAATATGAATTCGAGCAATGTTTAGATAGTGAATACAAAGGAATATGCGAGGGTCATCGAAAGAAAAGTTTTAGCCCTACGTCTTAGGGTTCTATGTATAAAATTTCATACAAATCCGAGGTGTGTAGAGGGTGATACAGGCAAAATACTGAGAGATGTGCGAATATAAGGAAAAAACTTGCGAAAATTGCCCTCAAAAACGGGAATTTCTTTTTAAATGTTGAATTAAGTCTCTGTTTCGACTCCAATATATTCATTTACCCATGAGATCTCTTGGGGAAAAATATCGAATGAGTTGAACACGAGGGTAATACATTTCGGAGAAATTAGTGAAATCTCCAATTCACCAATGGAATCTTCGATTTCTCTAATATGGACTCGAGCAATGTTTTGATAGTGAATACTAAATAATTTGCGAGGATATTGGGCACAAAAGTTGTAGCCCTATGTCTTAGGGTTCTATGGATAAAATTTCTTGCAAATCCCAGGTGTGTATAGGGTGATACAGTAAAAATACTGAGAGATGTACGAATATAAGGAAAAAACTTTTGAAAATTTCCCTCAAAAAGGGGAATTTCTTTTTCAATGTTGAATTAAGGCTCTGTTTCGACTCCAATATATTCATTTTCCCATGAGATCTCTTGGGGAAAAATATCGAAAGAGTTGAACACGAGGGTTACACATTTCGGAGATATTAGTGAATCTCCAATTCACCAAAGGGGTACCCCTTTCAGAAATCTTCGATTTCTCTAATATGGATTCGAGGAATGTTTTGATAGTGAATACTAAATAATATGTGAGGATATTGGGCACAAAAGTTGTAGCCCTATGTCTTAGGGTTCTATGTATAAAATTTCGTGCTAATAAGAGGTGTGTATAGGGTGATACAGTCAAAATACTGAGAGATGTACGAATATAAGGCAAAAACTTGTGAAAATTGCCCTCAAAAAGGGGAATTTCTTTTTAAATGTTGAATTAAGGCTCTGTTTCGACTCCAATATTTTTCATTTACCCATGAGATCTCTTGGGGAAAAATATCGAACGAGTTGAACACGAGGGTAATACATTTCGGAGAAATTAGTGAAATCTCCAATTCACCAAAGGGGTACCCCTTTCAGAAATCTTCGATTTCTCTATTATGGACTCGAGCAATGTTTTGATAGTGAATACTAAAGAATATGGGAAGGTCATGGTCACAAAAGTTGTATCCCTATGTCTAAGGGTTCTATGTATAAAATTTCGTGCAAATCTGAGGTGTGTATAGGGTGATACAGTCAAAATACTGAGAGATGTACGAATATAACGAAAAAACTTGCGAAAATTGCCATCAAAAAGGGGAATTTTTTTTGAAATGTTGAGTTAAGGCTCCGTTTCGACTCCAATATATTCATTTACCCATGATATCTCTTGGGGAAAAATATCGAGCGAGTTGAACACGAGGGTAATACATTTCGGAGAAATTAGTGAAATCTCCAATTCACCAAAGGTGTACCCCTATCAGAAATCTTCGATTTCTCTAATATGAATTCGAGCAATGTTTAGATAGTGAATACAAAGGAATATGCGAGGGTCATCGAAAGAAAAGTTTTAGCCCTACGTCTTAGGGTTCTATGTATAAAATTTCATACAAATCCGAGGTGTGTAGAGGGTGATACAGGCAAAATACTGAGAGATGTACGAATATAAGGAAAAAACTTGCGAAAATTGCCCTCAAAAACGGGAATTTCTTTTTAAATGTTGAATTAAGTCTCTGTTTCGACTCCAATATATTCATTTACCCATGAGATCTCTTGGGGAAAAATATCTAATGAGTTGAACACGAGGGTAATACATTTCGGAGAAATTAGTGAAATCTCCAATTCACCAATGGAATCTTCGATTTCTCTAATATGGACTCGAGCAATGTTTTGATAGTGAATACTAAATAATTTGCGAGGATATTGGGCACAAAAGTTGTAGCCCTATGTCTTAGGGTTCTATGGATAAAATTTCTTGCAAATCCCAGGTGTGTATAGGGTAATACAGTAAAAATACTGAGAGATGTACGAATATAAGGAAAAAACTTTTGAAAATTTCCCTCAAAAAGGGGAATTTCTTTTTCAATGTTGAATTAAGGCTCTGTTTCGACTCCAATATATTCATTTTCCCATGAGATCTCTTGGGGAAAAATATCGAAAGAGTTGAACACGAGGGTAACACATTTCGGAGATATTAGTGAATCTCCAATTCACCAAAGGGGTACCCCTTTCAGAAATCTTCGATTTCTCTAATATGGATTCGAGGAATGTTTTGATAGTGAATACTAAATAATATGTGAGGATATTGGGCACAAAAGTTGTAGCCCTATGTCTTAGGGTTCTATGTATAAAATTTCGTGCTAATAAGAGGTGTGTATAGGGTGATACAGTCAAAATACTGAGAGATGTACGAATATAAGGAATAAACTTGTGAAAATTGCCCTCAAAAAGTGGAATTTCTTTTTCAATGTTGAATTAAGGCTCTGTTTCGACTCCAATATATTCATTTTCCCATGAGATCTCTTGGGGAAAAATATCGAAAGAGTTGAACACGAGGGTAATACATTTCGGAGAAATTAGTGAAATCTCCAATTCACCAATGGAATCTTCGATTTCTCTAATATGGACTCGAGCAATGTTTTGATAGTGAATACTAAATCATATGCGAGGATATTGGGCACAAAAGTTGTAGCCCTATGTCTTAGGGTTCTATGTATAAAATTTCTTGCAAATCCCAGGTGTGTATAGGGTGATACAGTAAAAATACTGAGAGATGTACGAATATAAGGAAAAAACTTGTGAAAATTGCCCTCAAAAAGGGAAATTTCTTTTTCAATGTTGAATTAAGGCTCTGTTTCGACTCCAATATATTCATTTTCCCATGAGATCTCTTGGGGAAATATATCGAACGAGTTGAACACGAGGGTAATACATTTCGGAGAAATTAGTGAAATCTCCAATTCACCAAAGGGGTACCCCTTTCGGAAATCTTCGATTTCTCTAATATGGACTCGAGCAATGTTTTGATAGTGAATACTAAAGAATATGCGAGGGTCATGGTCACAAAAGTTGTATCCCTATGTCTAAGGGTTCTATGTATAAAATTCCGTGCAAATCCGAGGTGTGTATAGGGTGATACAGTCAAAATACTGATAGATGTACGTATATAAGGAAAAAACATGTGAAAATTGCCATCAAAAAGGGGAATTTCTTTTTAAATGTTGAATTAAGGCTCTGTATCGACTCGAATATATTCATTTACCCATGAGATCTCTTGGGGAAAAATATCGAATGAGTTGAACACGAGGGTAATACATTTCGGAGAAATTAGTGAAATCTCCAATTCACCAATGGAATCTTCGATTTCTCTAATATGGAATCGAGCAATGTTTTGATAGTGAATACTAAATAATATGCGAGGATATTGGGCACAAAAGTTGTAGCCCTATGTCTTAGGGTTCTATGTATAAAATTTCTTGCAAATCCGAGGTGTGTATAGGGCGATACAGTCAAAATACTGAGAGATGTACGAATATAAGGAAAAAACTTGTGAAAATTGCCTTCAAAAAGGGGAATTTCTTTTTAAATGTTGAATTAAGGCTCTGTTTCGATTCCAATATATTCATTTACCCATGATATCTCTTGGGGAAAAATATCGAGCGAGTTGAACACGAGGGTAATACATTTCGGAGAAATTAGTGAAATCTCCAATTCACCAAAGGTGTACCCCTATCAGAAATCTTCGATTTCTCTAATATGAATTCGAGCAATGTTTAGATAGTGAATACTAAGGAATATGCGAGGGTCATCGAAAGAAAAGTTTTAGCCCTACGTCTTAGAGTTCTATGTATAAAATTTCATACAAATCCGAGGTGTGTAGAGGGTGATACAGGCAAAATACTGAGAGATGTACGAATATAAGGAAAAAACTTGCGAAAATTGCCCTCAAAAAGGGGAATTTCTTTTTCAATGTTGAATTAAGGCTCTGTTTCGACTCCAATATATTCATTTTCCCATGAGATCTCTTGGGGAAAAATATCGAAAGAGTTCAACACGAGGGTAACACATTTCGGAGATATTAGTGAAATCTCCAATTCGCCAATGGAATCTTCGATTTCTCTAATATGGAATCGAGCAATGTTTTAATAGTGAATACTAAATAATATGCGAGGATATTGGGCACAAAAGTTCTAGCCCTATGTCTTAGGGTTCTATGTATAAAATTTCTTGCAAATCCGAGGTGTGTATAGGGCGATACAGTCAAAATACTGCGAGATGTACGAATATAAGGAAAAAACTTGTGAAAATTGCCTTCAAAAAGGGGAATTTCTTTTTAAATGTTGAATTAAGGCTCTGTTTCGACTCCAATATATTCATTTTCCCATGAGATCTCTTGGGGAAAAATATCGAAAGAGTTGAACACGAGGGTAACACATTTCGGAGATATTAGTGAAATCTCCAATTCACCAAAGGGGTACCCCTTTCAGAAATCTTCGATTTCTCTAATATGGATTCGAGGAATGTTTTGATAGTGAATACTAAATAATATGTGAGGATATTGGGCACAAAAGTTGTAGCCCTATGTCTTAGGGTTCTATGTATAAAATTTCGTGCTAATAAGAGGTGTGTATCGGGTGATACAGTCAAAATACTGAGAGATGTACGAATATAAGGAAAAAACTTGTGAAAATTGCCCTCAAAAAGGGGAATTTCTTTTTAAATGTTGAATTAAGTCTCTGTTTCGACTCCAATATATTCATTTACCCATGAGATCTCTTGGGGAAAAATATCGAATGGGTTGAACACGAGGGTAATACATTTCGGAGAAATTAGTGAAATCTCCAATTCACCAATGGAATCTTCGATTTCTCTAATATGGACTGGAGCAATGTTTTGATAGTGAATACTAAATAATTTGCGAGGATATTGGGCACAAAAGTTGTAGCCCTATGTCTTAGGGTTCTATGGATAAAATTTCTTGCAAATCCCAGGTGTGTATAGGGTGATACAGTAAAAATACTGAGAGATGTACGAATATAAGGAAAAAACTTGTGAAAATTGCCCTCAAAAAGGGAAATTTCTTTTTCAATGTTGAATTAAGGCTCTGTTTCGACTCCAATATATTCATTTTCCCATGAGATCTCTTGGGGAAAAATATCGAAAGAGTTGAACACGAGGGTAACACATTTCGGAGATATTAGTGAAATCTCCAATTCACAAAAGGGGTACCCCTTTCAGAAATCTTCGATTTCTCTAATATGGATTCGAGGAATGTTTTGATAGTGAATACTAAATAATATGTGAGGATATTGGGCACAAAAGTTGTAGCCCTATGTCTTAGGGTTCTATGTATAAAATTTCGTGCTAATAAGAGGTGTGTATAGGGTGATACAGTCAAAATACTGAGAGATGTACGAATATAAGGAAAAAACTTGTGAAAATTGCCCTCAAAAAGGGGAATTTCTTTTTAAATGTTGAATTAAGGCTCTGTTTCGACTCCAATATTTTTCATTTACCCATGAGATCTCTTGGGGAAAAATATCGAACGAGTTGAATACGAGGGTAATTCATTTCGGAGAAATTAGTGAAATCTCCAATTCACCAAAGGGGTACCCCTTTCAGAAATCTTCGATTTCTCTATTATGGACTCGAGCAATGTTTTGATAGTGAATACTAAAGAATATGGGCGGGTCATGGTCACAAAAGTTGTATCCCTATGTCTAAGGGTTCTATGTATAAAATTTCGTGCAAATCTGAGGTGTGTATAGGGTGATACAGTCAAAATACTGAGAGATGTACGAATATAAGGAAAAAACTTGGGAAAATTGCCATCAAAAAGGGGAATTTTTTTTTAAATGTTGAGTTAAGGCTCCGTTTCGACTCCAATATATTCATTTACCCATGATATCTCTTGGGGAAAAATATCGAGCGAGTTGAACACGAGGGTAATACATTTCGGAGAAATTAGTGAAATCTCCAATTCACCAAAGGTGTACCCCTATCAGAAATCTTCGATTTCTCTAATATGAATTCGAGCAATGTTTAGATAGTGAATACTAAGGAATATGCGAGGGTCATCGAAAGAAAAGTTTTAGCCCTACGTCTTAGGGTTCTATGTATAAAATTTCATACAAATCCGAGGTGTGGAGAGGGTGATACAGGCAAAATACTGAGAGATGTACGAATATAAGGAAAAAACTTGCGAAAATTGCCCTCAAAAACGGGAATTTCTTTTTAAATGTTGAATTAAGTCTCTGTTTCGACTCCAATATATTCATTTACCCATGAGATCTCTTGGGGAAAAATATCGACTGAGTTGAACACGAGGGTAATACATTTCGGAGAAATTAGTGAAATCTCCAATTCACCAATGGAATCTTCGATTTCTCTAATATGGACTCGAGCAATGTTTTGATAGTGAATACTAAATAATATGCGACGATATTGGGCACAAAAGTTGTAGCCCTATGTCTTAGGGTTCTATGTATAAAATTTCTTGCAAATCCCAGGTGTGTATAGGGTGATACAGTAAAAATACTGAGAGATGTACGAATATAAGGAAAAAACTTGTGAAAATTGCCCTCAAAAAGGGGAATTTCTTTTTCAATGTTGAATTAAGGCTCTGTTTCGACTCCAATATATTCATTTTCCCATGAGATCTCTTGGGGAAAAATATCGAACGAGTTGAACACGAGGGTAATACATTTCGGAGAAATTAGTGAAATCTCCAATTCACCAAAGGGGTACCCCTTTCAGAAATCTTCGATTTCTCTAATATGGACTCGAGCAATGTTTTGATAGTGAATACTAAAGAATATGCGAGGGTCATGGTCACAAAAGTTGTATCCCTATGTCTAAGGGTTCTATGTATAAAATTCCGTGCAAATCCGAGGTGTGTATAGGGTGATACAGTCAAAATACTGATAGATGTACGTATATAAGGAAAAAACATGTGAAAATTGCCATCAAAAAGGGGAATTTCTTTTTAAATGTTGAATTAAGGCTCTGTTTCGACTCGAATATATTCATTTACCCATGAGATCTCTTGGGGGAAAATATCGAATGAGTTGAACACGAGGGTAATACATTTCGGAGAAATTAGTGAAATCTCCAATTCACCAATGGAATCTTCGATTTCTCTAATATGGAATCGAGCAATGTTTTGATAGTGAATACTAAATAATATGCGAGGATATTGGGCACAAAAGTTGTAGCCCTATGTCTTAGGGTTCTATGTATAAAATTTCTTGCAAATCCCAGGTGTGTATAGGGTGATACAGTAAAAATACTGAGAGATGTACGAATATAAGGAAAAAACTTGTGAAAATTGCCCTCAAAAAGGGGAATTTCTTTTTCAATGTTGAATTAAGGCTCTGTTTCGACTCCAATATATTCATTTTCCCATGAGATCTCTTGGGGAAAAATATCGAAAGAGTTGAACACGAGGGTAACACATTTCGGAGATATTAGTGAAATCTCCAATTCACCAAAGGGGTACCCCTTTCAGAAATCTTCGATTTCTCTAATATGGATTCGAGGAATGTTTTGATAGTGAATACTAAATAATATGTGAGGATATTGGGCACAAAAGTTGTAGCCCTATGTCTTAGGGTTCTATGTATAAAATTTCGTGCTAATAAGAGGTGTGTATAGGGTGATACAGTCAAAATACTGAGAGATGTACGAATATAAGGAAAAAACTTGTGAAAATTGCCCTCAAAAAGGGGAATTTCTTTTTCAATGTTGAATTAAGGCTCTGTTTCGACTCCAATATATTCATTTACCCATGAGATCTCTTGGGGAAAAATATCGAACGAGTTGAACACGAGGGTAATACATTTCGGAGAAATTAGTGAAATCTCCAATTCACCAAAGGGGTACCCCTTTCAGAAATCTTCGATTTCTCTAATATGGACTCGAGCAATGTTTTGATAGTGAATACTAAAGAATATGCGAGGGTCATGGTCACAAAAGTTTTATCCCTATGTCTAAGGGTACTATGTATAAAATTCCGTGCAAATCCGAGGTGTGTATAGGGTGATACAGTCAAAATACTGATAGATGTACGTATATAAGGAAAAAACATGTGAAAATTGCCATCAAAAAGGGGAATTTCTTTTTAAATGTAGAATTAAGGCTCTGTTTCGACTCGAATATATTCATTTACCCATGAGATCTCTTGGGGAAATATATCGAATGAGTTGAACACGAGGGTAACACATTTCGGAGATATTAGTGAAATCTCCAATTCACCAAAGGGGTACCCCTTTCAGAAATCTTCGATTTCTCTAATATGGACTCGAGCAATGTTTTGATAGTGAATACTAAAGAATATGCGAGGGTCATGGTCACAAAAGTTTTATCCCTATGTCTAAGGGTACTATGTATAAAATTCCGTGCAAATCCGAGGTGTGTATAGGGTGATACAGTCAAAATACTGATAGATGTACGTATATAAGGAAAAAACATGTGAAAATTGCCATCAAAAAGGGGAATTTCTTTTTAAATGTAGAATTAAGGCTCTGTTTCGACTCGAATATATTCATTTACCCATGAGATCTCTTGGGGAAATATATCGAATGAGTTGAACACGAGGGTAATACATTTCGGAGAAATTAGTGAAATCTCCAATTCACCAATGGAATCTTCGATTTCTCTAATATGGAATCGAGCAATATTTTGATAGTGAATACTAAATAATATGCGAGGATATTGGGCACAAAAGTTGTAGCCCTATGTCTTAGGGTTCTATGTATAAAATTTCTTGCAAATCCGAGGTGTGTATAGGGCGATACAGTCAAAATACTGAGAGATGTACGAATATAAGGAAAAAACTTGTGAAAATTGCCTTCAAAAAGGGGAATTTCTTTTTAAATGTTGAATTAAGGCTCTGTTTCGACTCCAATATATTCATTTTCCCATGAGATCTCTTGGGGAAAAATATCGAAAGAGTTGAACACGAGGGTAACACATTTCGGAGATATTAGTGAAATCTCCAATTCACCAAAGGGGTACCCCTTTCAGAAATCTTCGATTTCTCTAATATGGATTCGAGGAATGATTTGATAGTGAATACTAAATAATATGTGAGGATATTGGGCACAAAAGTTGTAGCCCTATGTCTTAGGGTTCTATATATAAAATTTCGTGCTAATAAGAGGTGTGTATAGGGTGATACAGTCAAAATACTGAGAGATGTACGAATATAAGGAAAAAACTTGTGAAAATTGCCCTCAAAAAGGGGAATTTTTTTTTAAATGTTGAGTTAAGGCTCCGTTTCGACTCCAATATATTCATTTACCCATGATATCTCTTGGGGAAAAATATCGAGCGAGTTGAACACGAGGGTAATACATTTCGGAGAAATTAGTGAAATCTCCAATTCACCAAAGGTGTACCCCTATCAGAAATCTTCGATTTCTCTAATATGAATTCGAGCAATGTTTAGATAGTGAATACTAAGGAATATGCGAGGTTCATCGAAAGAAAAGTTTTAGCCCTACGTCTTACGGTTCTATGTATAAAATTTCATACAAATCCGAGGTGTGCAGAGGGTGATACAGGCAAAATACTGAGAGATGTACGAATATAAGGAAAAAACTTGCGAAAATTGCCATCAAAAAGGGGAATTTCTTTTTAAATGTTGAATTAAGGCCCTGTTTTGAATCCAATATATTCATTTACCCATGAGATCTCTTGGGGAAATATATCGAATGAGTTGAACACGAAGGTAATACATTTTGGAGAAATTAGTGAAATCTCAATTTCACCAATGGAATCTTCGATTTCTCTAATATGGACTCGAGCAATGTTTTGATAGTGAATACTAAATAATATGCGAGGATATTGGGCACAAAAGTTGTAGCCCTATGTCTTAGGGTTCTATGCATAAAATTTCTTGCAAATCCGAGGTGTGTATAGGGTGATACAGTCAAAATACTGAGAGATGTACGAATATAAGGAAAAAACTTGTGAAAATTGCCCTCAAAAAGGGGAATATCTTTTTCAATGTTGAATTAAGGCTCTGTTTCGACTCCAATATATTCATTTTCCCATGAGATCTCTTGGGGAAAAATATCGAAAGAGTTGAACACGAGGGTAACACATTTCGGAGATATTTGTGAAATCTCCAATTCACCAAAGGGGTTCCCCTTTCCGAAATCTTCGATTTCTCTAATATGGATTCGAGGAATGTTTTGATAGTGAATGCTAAATAATATGTGAGGATATTGGGCACAAAAGTTGTAGCCCTATGTCTTAGGGTTCTATGTATAAAATTTCGTGCTAATAAGAGGTGTGTATAGGGTGATACGGTCAAAATACTGAGAGATGTACGAATATAAGGAAAAAACTTGTGAAAATTGCCCTCAAAAAGGGGAATTTTTTTTTGAAATGTTGAGTTAAGGCTCCGTTTCGCCTCCAATATATTCATTTACCCATGATATCTCTTGGGGAAAAATATCGAGCGAGTTGAACACGAGGGTAATACATTTCGGAGAAATTAGTGAAATCTCCAATTCACCAAAGGTGTACCCCTATCAGAAATCTTCGATTTCTCTAATATGAATTCGAGCGATGTTTAGATAGTGAATACTAAGGAATATGCGAGGTTCATCGAAAGAAAAGTTTTAGCCCTACGTCTTAGGGTTCTATGTATAAAATTTCATACAAATCCGAGGTGTGCAGAGGGTGATACAGGCAAAATACTGAGTGATGTACGAATATAAGGAAAAAACTTGCGAAAATTGCCATCAAAAAGGGGAATTTCTTTTTAAATGTTGAATTAAGGCCCTGTTTTGACTCCAATATATTCATTTACCCATGAGATCTCTTGGGGAAATATATCGAATGAGTTGAACACGAAGGTAATACATTTTGGAGAAATTAGTGAAATCTCAATTTCACCAATGGAATCTTCGATTTCTCTAATATGGACTCGAGCAATGTTTTGATAGTGAATAGTAAATAATATGCGAGGATATTGGGCACAAAAGTTGTAGCCCTATGTCTTAGGGTTCTATGCATAAAATTTCTTGCAAATCCGAGGTGTGTATAGGGTGATACAGTGAAAATACTGAGAGATGTACGAATATAAGGAAAAAACTTGTGAAAATTGCCCTCAAAAAGGGGAATTTCTTTTTAAATGTTGAATTAAGGCTCTGTTTCGACTCCAATATATTCATTTTCCCATGAGATCTCTTGGGGAAAAATATCGAACGAGTTGAACACGAGGGTAACACATTTCGGAGACATTAGTGATATCTCTAATTCACCAAAGGGGTATCCCTTTCAGAAATCTTCGATTTCTCTAATATGGAATCGAGCAATGTTTTGATAGTGAATACTAAAGAATATGCGAGGGTCATGGTCCCAAAAGTTGTATCCCTATGTCTAAGGGTTCTGTGTATAAAATTTCGTTAAAATCTGAGGTGTGTATAGGGTGATACAGTCAAAATACTGAGAGACGTACGAATATAAGGAAAAAAATTGTGAAAATTGCCCTCAAAAAGGGGAATTTCTTTTTAAATGTTGAATTAAGGCTCTGTTTCGACTCCAATATATTCATTTACCCATAAGATCTCTTGGGGGAAAATATCGAACGAGTTGAACACGAGGGAAATACATTTCAGAGAAATTAGTGAAATCTCCAATTCACAAAAGGGGTACCCCTTTCAGAAGTCTTCGATTTCTCTAATATGGAATCGAGCAATGTTTTGATAGTGAATACTAAATAATATGCGAGGATATTGGGCACAAAAGTTGTATCCCTATGTCTTAGGGTTATATGTATAAAATTTCGTCCAAATCCGAGGTATGTATAGGGTGATACAGTCAAAATACTGAGAGATGTACGAATATAAGGAAAAAACTTGTGAAAATTGCCCTCAAAAAGGGGAATTTCTTTTTCAATGTTGAATTAAGGCTCTGTTTCGACTCCAATATATTCATTTACCCATGAGATCTCTTGGGGAAAAATATCGAACGAGTTGAAAACGAGGGTAATACATTTCGGAGAAATTAGTGAAATCTCCAATTCACCAAAGGGGTACCCCTTTCAGAAATCTTCGATTTCACTAATATGGACTCGAGCAATGTTTTGATAGTGAATACTAAAGAATATGCATGGGTCATGGTCACAAAAGTTGTATCCCTATGTCTAAGGGTTCTATGTATAAAATTTCGTGCAAATCTGAGGTGTGTATTGGGTGATACAGTCAAAATACTGAGAGATGTACGAATATAAGGAAAAAACTTGTGAAAATTGCCCTCAAAAAGGGGAATTTCTTTTTAAATGTTGAATTAAGGCTCTGTTTCGACTCCAATATATTCATTTACCCATAAGATCTCTTGGGGAAAAATATCGAACGAGTTGAACACGAGGGAAATACATTTCAGAGAAATTAGTGAAATCTCCAATTCACCAAAGGGGTACCCCTTTCAGAAATCTTCGATTTCTCTAATATGGACTTGAGCAATGTTTTGATAGTGAATACTAAAGAATATGCGTGGGTCATGGCCTCAAAACTTGTAGCCCTATGTCTTAGGGTTATATGTATAAAATTTCATCCAAATCCGAGGTATGTATAGGGTGATACAGTCAAAATACTGAGAGATGTACGAATATAAGGAATAAACTTGTGAAAATTGCCCTCAAAAAGGGGAATTTCTTTTTAAATGTTGAATTAAGGCTCTGTTTCGACTCCAATATTTTTCATTTACCCATGAGATCTCTTGGGGAAAAATATCGAACGAGTTGAACACGAGGGTAATACATTTCGGAGAAATTAGTGAAATCTCCAATTCACCAAAGGGGTACCCCTTTCAGAAATCTTCGATTTCTCTATTATGGACTCGAGCAATGTTTTGATAGTGAATACTAAAGAATATGGGAGGGTCATGGTCACAAAAGTTGTATCCCTATGTCTAAGGGTTCTATGTATAAAATTTCGTGCAAATCTGAGGTGTGTATAGGGTGATACAGTCAAAATACTGAGAGATGTACGAATATAAGGAAAAAACTTGGGAAAATTGCCATCAAAAAGGGGAATTTTTTTTGAAATGTTGAGTTAAGGCTCCGTTTCGACTCCAATATATTTATTTACCCATGATATCTCTTGGGGAAAAATATCGAGCGAGTTGAACACGAGGGTAATACATTTCGGAGAAATTAGTGAAATTTCCAATTCACCAAAGGTGTACCCCTATCAGAAATCTTCGATTTCTCTAATATGAATTCGAGCAATGTTTAGATAGTGAATACTAAGGAATATGCGAGGGTCATCGAAAGAAAAGTTTTAGCCCTACGTCTTAGGGTTCTATGTATAAAATTTCATACAAATCCGAGGTGTGCAGAGGGTGATACAGGCAAAATACTGAGAGATGTACGAATATAAGGAAAAAACTTGCGAAAATTGCCCTCAAAAAGGGGAATTTCTTTTTAAATGTTGAATTAAGTCTCTGTTTCGACTCCAATATATTCATTTACCCATGAGATCTCTTGGGGAAAAATATCGAATGAGTTGAACACGAGGGTAATACATTTCGGAGAAATTAGTGAATTCTCCAATTCACCAATGGAATCTTCGATTTCTCTAATATGGACTCGAGCAATGTTTTGATAGTGAATACTAAATAATATGCGAGGATATTGGGCACAAAAGTTGTAGCCCTATGTCTTAGGGTTCTATGTATAAAATTTCTTGCAAATCCCAGGTGTGTATAGGGTGATACAGTAAAAATACTGAGAGATGTACGAATATAAGGAAAAAACTTGTGAAAATTGCCCTCAAAAAGGGGAATTTCTTTTTCAATGTTGAATTAAGGCTCTGTTTCGACTCCAATATTTTTCATTTACCCATGAGATCTCTTGGGGAAAAATATCGAACGAGTTGAACACGAGGGTAATACATTTCGGAGAAATTAGTGAAATCTCCAATTCACCAAAGGGGTACCCCTTTCAGAAATCTTCGATTTCTCTATTATGGACTCGAGCAATGTTTTGATAGTGAATACTAAAGAATATGGGAGGGTCATGGTCACAAAAGTTGTATCCCTATGTCTAAGGGTTCTATGTATAAAATTTCGTGCAAATCTGAGGTGTGTATAGGGTGATACAGTCAAAATACTGAGAGATGTACGAATATAAGGAAAAAACTTGGGAAAATTGCCATCAAAAAGGGGAATTTTTTTTGAAATGTTGAGTTAAGGCTCCGTTTCGACTCCAATATATTTATTTACCCATGATATCTCTTGGGGAAAAATATCGAGCGAGTTGAACACGAGGGTAATACATTTCGGAGAAATTAGTGAAATCTCCAATTCACCAAAGGTGTACCCCTATCAGAAATCTTCGATTTCTCTAATATGAATTCGAGCAATGTTTAGATTGTGAATACTAAGGAATATGCGAGGGTCATCGAAAGAAAAGTTTTAGCCCTACGTCTTAGGGTTCTATGTATAAAATTTCATACAAATCCGAGGTGTGCAGAGGGTGATACAGGCAAAATACTGAGAGATGTACGAATATAAGGAAAAAACTTGCGAAAATTGCCCTCAAAAAGGGGAATTTCTTTTTAAATGTTGAATTAAGTCTCTGTTTCGACTCCAATATATTCATTTACCCATGAGATCTCTTGGGGAAAAATATCGAATGAGTTGAACACGAGGGTAATACATTTCGGAGAAATTAGTGAAATCTCCAATTCACCAATGGAATCTTCGATTTCTCTAATATGGACTCGAGCAATGTTTTGATAGTGAATACTAAATAATATGCGAGGATATTGGGCACAAAAGTTGTAGCCCTATGTCTTAGGGTTCTATGTATAAAATTTCTTGCAAATCCCAGGTGTGTATAGGGTGATACAGTAAAAATACTGAGAGATGTACGAATATAAGGAAAAAACTTGTGAAAATTGCCCTCAAAAAGGGGAATTTCTTTTTCAATGTTGAATTAAGGCTCTGTTTCGACTCCAATATATTCATTTACCCATGAGATCTCTTGGGGAAAAATATCGAACGAGTTGAACACGAGGGTAATACATTTCAGAGAAATTAGTGAAATCTCCAATTCACCAAAGGGGTACCCCTTTCAGAAATCTTCGATTTCTCTAATATGGACTCGAGCAATGTTTTGATAGTGAATACTAAAGAATATGCGAGGGTCATGGTCACAAAAGTTGTATCCCTATGTCTAAGGGTTCTATGTATAAAATTTCGTGCAAATCCGAGGTGTGTATAGGGTGATACAGTCAAAATACTGATAGATGTACGTATATAAGGAAAAAACATGTGAAAATTGCCATCAAAAAGGGGAATTTCTTTTTAAATGTTGAATTAAGGCTCTGTTTCGACTCGAATATATTCATTTACCCATGAGATCTCTTGGGGAAAAATATCGAATGAGTTGAACACGAGGGTAATACATTTCGGAGAAATTAGTGAAATCTCCAATTCACCAATGGAATCTTCGATTTCTCTAATATGGAATCGAGCAATGTTTTGATAGTGAATACTAAATAATATGCGAGGGTATTGGCCACAAAAGTTGTAGCCCTATGTCTTAGGGTTCTATGTATAAAATTTCTTGCAAATCCGAGGTGTGTATAGGGCGATACAGTCAAAATACTGAGAGATGTACGAATATAAGGAAAAAACTTGTGAAAATTTCCTTCAAAAAGGGGAATTTCTTTTTAAATGTTGAATTAAGGCTCTGTTTCGACTCCAATATATTCATTTTCCCATGAGATCTCTTGGGGAAAAATATCGAAAGAGTTGAACACGAGGGTAACACATTTCGGAGATATTAGTGAAATCTCCAATTCACCAAAGGGGTACCCCTTTTAGAAATCTTCGATTTCTCTAATATGGATTCGAGGAATGTTTTGATAGTGAATACTAAATAATATGTGAGGATATTGGGCACAAAAGTTGTAGCCCTATGTCTTAGGGTTCTATTTATAAAATTTCGTGCTAATAAGAGGTGTGTATAGGGTGATACAGTCAAAATACTGAGAGATGTACGAATATAAGGAAAAAACTTGTGAAAATTGCCCTCAAAAAGGGGAATTTCTTTTTAAATGTTGAATTAAGGCTCTGTTTCGACTCCAATATATTCATTTACCCATGAGATCTCTTGGGAAAAAAAAAATCGAACGAGTTGAACACGAGGGTAATACATTTCGGAGAAATTAGTGAAATCTCCAATTCACCAAAGGGGTACCCCTTTCAGAAATCTTCGATTTCTCTAATATGGACTCGAGCAATGTTTTGATAGTGAATACTAAATAATATGCGAGGGTCATGGTCACAAAATTTGTATCCCAATGTCTAAGGGTTCTATGTATAAAATTTCGTGCAAATCTGAGGTCTGTATAGGGTGATACAGTCATAATACTGATAGATGTACGTATATAAGGAAAAAACATGTGAAAATTGCCATCAAAAAGGGGAATTTCTTTTTAAATGTTGAATTAAGTCTCTGTTTCACCTCCAATATATTCATTTACCCATGAGATCTCTTGGGGAAAAATATCGAATGAGTTGAACACGAGGGTAATACATTTCGGAGAAATTAGTGAAATCTCCAATTCACCAATGGAATCTTCGATTTCTCTAATATGGACTCGAGCAATGTTTTGATAGTGAATACTAAATAATATGCGAGCATATTGGGCACAAAAGTTGTAGCCCTATGTCTTAGGGTTCTATGTATAAAATTTCTTGCAAATCCCAGGTGTGTATAGGGTGATACAGTAAAAATACTGAGAGATGTACGAATATAAGGAAAAAACTTGTGAAAATTGCCCTCAAAAAGGGGAATTTCTTTTTCAATGTTGAATTAAGGCTCTGTTTCGACTCCAATATATTCATTTTCCCATGAGATCTCTTGGGGAAAAATATCGAAAGAGTTCAACACGAGGGTAACACATTTCGGAGATATTAGTGAAATCTCCAATTCACCAAAGGGGTACCCCTTTCAGAAATCTTCGATTTCTCTAATATGGATTCGAGGAATGTTTTGATAGTGAATACTAAATAATATGTGAGGATATTGGGCACGAAAGTTGTAGCCCTATGTCTTAGGGTTCTATGTATAAAATTTCGTGCTAATAAGAGGTGTGTATAGGGTGATACAGTCAAAATACTGAGAGATGTACGAATATAAGGAAAAAACTTGTGAAAATTGCCCTCAAAAAGGGGAATTTCTTTTTCAATGTTGAATTAAGGCTCTGTTTCGACTCCAATATATTCATTTACCCATGAGATCTCTTGGGGAAAAATATCGAACGAGTTGAACACGAGGGTAATACATTTCGGAGAAATTAGTGAAATCTCCAATTCACCAAAGGGGTACCCCTTTCAGAAATCTTCGATTTCTCTAATATGGACTCGAGCAATGTTTTGATAGTGAATACTAAAGAATATGCGAGGGTCATGGTCACAAAAGTTGTATCCCTATGTCTAAGGGTTCTATGTATAAAATTCCGTGCAAATCCGAGGTGTGTATAGGGTGATACAGTCAAAATACTAATAGATGTACGTATATAAGGAAAAAACATGTGAAAATTGCCATCAAAAAGGGGAATTTCTTTTTAAATGTTGAATTAAGGCTCTGTTTCGACTCGAATATATTCATTTACCCATGAGATCTCTTGGGGAAAAATATCGAATGAGTTGAACACGAGGGTAATACATTTCGGAGAAATTAGTGAAATCTCCAATTCACCAATGGAATCTTCGATTTCTCTAATATGGAATCGAGCAATGTTTTGATAGAGAATACTAAATAATATGCGAGGATATTGGGCACAAAAGTTGTAGCCCTATGTCTTAGGGTTCTATGTATAAAATTTCTTGCAAATCCGAGGTGTGTATAGGGCGATACAGTCAAAATACTGAGAGATGTACGAATATAAGGAAAAAACTTGTGAAAATTGCCTTCAAAAAGGGGAATTTCTTTTTAAATGTTGAATTAAGGCTCTGTTTCGACTCCAATATATTCATTTTCCCATGAGATCTCTTGGGGAAAAATATCGAAAGAGTTGAACACGAGGGTAACACATTTCGGAGATATTAGTGAAATCTCCAATTCACCAAAGGGGTACCCCTTTCAGAAATCTTCGATTTCTCTAATATGGATTCGAGGAATGTTTTGATAGTGAATACTAAATAATATGTGAGGATATTGGGCACAAAAGTTGTAGCCCTATGTCTTAGGGTTCTATGTATAAAATTTCGTGCTAATAAGAGGTGTGTATAGGGTGATACAGTCAAAATACTGAGAGATGTACGAATATAAGGAAAAAACTTGTGAAAATTGCCCTCAAAAAGGAGAATTTCTTTTTAAATGTTGAATTAAGGCTCTGTTTCGACTCCAATATATTCATTTACCCATGAGATCTCTTGGGGAAAAATATCGAACGAGTTGAACACGAGGGTAATACATTTCGGAGAAATTAGTGAAATCTCCAATTCACCAAAGGGGTACCCCTTTCAGAAATCTTCGATTTCTCTAATATGGACTCGAGCAATGTTTTGATAGTGAATACTAAAGAATATGCGAGGGTCATGGTCACAAAAGTTGTATCCCAATGTCTAAGGGTTCTATGTATAAAATTTCGTGCAAATCTGAGGTCTGTATAGGGTGATACAGTCAAAATACTGAGAGATGTACGAATATAAGGAAAAAACTTGTGAAAATTGCCCTCAAAAAGGGGAATTTCTTTTTAAATGTTGAATTAAGTCTCTGTTTTGACTCCAATATATTCATTTACCCATGAGATCTCTTGGGGAAAAATATCGAATGAGTTGAACACGAGGGTAATACAGTTCGGAGAAATTAGTGAAATCTCCAATTCACCAATGGAATCTTCGATTTCTCTAATATGGACTTGAGCAATGTTTTGATAGTGAATACTAAATAATATGCGAGGATATTGGGCACAAAAGTTGTAGCCCTATGTCTTAGGGTTCTATGTATAAAATTTCTTGCAAATCCGAGGTGTGTATAGGGCGATACAGTCAAAATACTGAGAGATGTACGAATATAAGGAAAAAACTTGTGAAAATTGCCTTCAAAAAGGGGAATTTCTTTTTCAATGTTGAATTAAGGCTCTGTTTCGACTCCAATATATTCATTTTCCCATGAGATCTCTTGGGGAAAAATATCGAAAGAGTTCAACACGAGGGTAACACATTTCGGAGATATTAGTGAAATCTCCAATTCACCAAAGGGGTACCCCTTTCAGAAATCTTCGATTTCTCTAATATGGATTCGAGGAATGTTTTGATAGTGAAAACTAAATAATATGTGAGGATATTGGGCACAAAATTTGTAGCCCTATGTGTTAGGGTTCTATGTATAAAATTTCGTGCTAATAAGAGGTGTGTATAGGGTGATACAGTCAAAATACTGAGAGATGTACGAATATAAGGAAAAAACTTGTGAAAATTGCCCTCAAAAAGGGGAATTTCTTTTTCAATGTTGAATTAAGGCTCTGTTTCGACTCCAATATATTCATTTACCCATGATATCTCTTGGGGAAAAATATCGAACGAGTTGAAAACGAGGGTAATACATTTCGGAGAAATTAGTGAAATCTCCAATTCACCAAAGGGGTACCCCTTTCAGAAATCTTCGATTTCACTAATATGGACTCGAGCAATGTTTTGATAGTGAATACTAAAGAATATGCATGGGTCATGGTCACAAAAGTTGTATCCCTATGTCTAAGGGTTCTATGTATAAAATTTCGTGCAAATCTGAGGTGTGTATTGGGTGATACAGTCAAAATACTGAGAGATGTACGAATATAAGGAAAAAACTTGTGAAAATTGCCCTCAAAAAGGGGAATTTCTTTTTAAATGTTGAATTAAGGCTCTGTTTCGACTCCAATATATTCATTTACCCATAAGATCTCTTGGGGAAAAATATCGAACGAGTTGAACACGAGGGAAATACATTTCAGAGAAATTAGTGAAATCTCCAATTCACCAAAGGGGTACCCCTTTCAGAAATCTTCGATTTCTCTAATATGGACTTGAGCAATGTTTTGATAGTGAATACTAAAGAATATGCGTGGGTCATGGCCTCAAAACTTGTAGCCCTATGTCTTAGGGTTATATGTATAAAATTTCGTCCAAATCCAAGGTATGTATAGGGTGATACAGTCAAAATACTGAGAGATGTACGAATATAAGGAATAAACTTGTGAAAATTGCCCTCAAAAAGTGGAATTTCTTTTTCAATGTTGAATTAAGGCTCTGTTTCGACTCCAATATATTCATTTTCCCCTGAGATCTCTTGGGGAAAAATATCGAACGAGTTGAACTCGAGGGTAATACATTTCGGAGAAATTAGTGAAATCTCCAATTCACCAAAGGGGTACCCCTTTCAGAAATCTTCGATTTCTCTAATATGGACTCGAGCAATGTTTTGATAGTGAATACTAAAGAATATGCGAGGGTCATGGTCACAAAAGTTGTATCCCTATGTCTAAGGGTTCTATGTATAAAATTCCGTGCAAATCCGAGGTGTGTATAGGGTGATACAGTCAAAATACTGATAGATGTACGTATATAAGGAAAAAACATGTGAAAATTGCCATCAAAAAGGGGAATTTCTTTTTAAATGTTGAATTAAGGCTCTGTTTCGACTCGAATATATTCATTTACCCATGAGATCTCTTGGGGAAAAATATCGAATGAGTTGAACACGAGGGTAATACATTTCGGAGAAATTAGTGAAATCTCCAATTCACCAATGGAATCTTCGATTTCTCTAATATGGAATCGAGCAATGTTTTGATAGTGAATACTAAATAATATGCGAGGATATTGGGCACAAAAGTTGTAGCCCTATGTCTTAGGGTTCTATGTATAAAATTTCTTGCAAATCCGAGGTGTGTATAGGGCGATACAGTCAAAATACTGAGAGATGTACGAATATAAGGAAAAAACTTGTGAAAATTGCCTTCAAAAAGGGGAATTTCTTTTTAAATGTTGAATTAAGGCTCTGTTTCGACTCCAATATATTCATTTTCCCATGAGATCTCTTGGGGAAAAATATCGAAAGAGTTGAACACGAGGGTAACACATTTCGGAGATATTAGTGAAATCTCCAATTCACCAAAGGGGTACCCCTTTCAGAAATCTTCGATTTCTCTAATATGGACTTGAGCAATGTTTTGATAGTGAATACTAAAGAATATGCGTGGGTCATGGCCTCAAAACTTGTAGCCCTATGTCTTAGGGTTATATGTATAAAATTTCGTCCAAATCCAAGGTATGTATAGGGTGATACAGTCAAAATACTGAGAGATGTACGAATATAAGGAATAAACTTGTGAAAATTGCCCTCAAAAAGTGGAATTTCTTTTTCAATGTTGAATTAAGGCTCTGTTTCGACTCCAATATATTCATTTTCCCCTGAGATCTCTTGGGGAAAAATATCGAACGAGTTGAACACGAGGGTAATACATTTCGGAGAAATTAGTGAAATCTCCAATTCACCAAAGGGGTACCCCTTTCAGAAATCTTCGATTTCTCTAATATGGACTCGAGCAATGTTTTGATAGTGAATACTAAAGAATATGCGAGGGTCATGGTCACAAAAGTTGTATCCCTATGTCTAAGGGTTCTATGTATAAAATTCCGTGCAAATCCGAGGTGTGTATAGGGTGATACAGTCAAAATACTGATAGATGTACGTATATAAGGAAAAAACATGTGAAAATTGCCATCAAAAAGGGGAATTTCTTTTTAAATGTTGAATTAAGGCTCTGTTTCGACTCGAATATATTCATTTACCCATGAGATCTCTTGGGGAAAAATATCGAATGAGTTGAACACGAGGGTAATACATTTCGGAGAAATTAGTGAAATCTCCAATTCACCAATGGAATCTTCGATTTCTCTAATATGGAATCGAGCAATGTTTTGATAGAGAATACTAAATAATATGCGAGGATATTGGGCACAAAAGTTGTAGCCCTATGTCTTAGGGTTCAATGTATAAAATTTCTTGCAAATCCGAGGTGTGTATAGGGCGATACAGTCAAAATACTGAGAGATGTACGAATATAAGGAAAAAACTTGTGAAAATTGCCTTCAAAAAGGGGAATTTCTTTTTAAATGTTGAATTAAGGCTCTGTTTCGACTCCAATATATTCATTTTCCCATGAGATCTCTTGGGGAAAAATATCGAAAGAGTTGAACACGAGGGTAACACATTTCGGAGATATTAGTGAAATCTCCAATTCACCAAAGGGGTACCCCTTTCAGAAATCTTCGATTTCTCTAATATGGATTCGAGGAATGTTTTGATAGTGAATACTAAATAATATGTGAGGATATTGGGCACAAAAGTTGTAGCCCTATGTCTTAGGGTTCTATGTATAAAATTTCGTGCTAATAAGAGGTGTGTATAGGGTGATACAGTCAAAATACTGAGAGATGTACGAATATAAGGAAAAAACTTGTGAAAATTGCCCTCAAAAAGGGGAATTTCTTTTTAAATGTTGAATTAAGGCTCTGTTTCGACTCCAATATATTCATTTACCCATGAGATCTCTTGGGGAAAAATATCGAACGAGTTGAACACGAGGGTAATACATTTCGGAGAAATTAGTGAAATCTCCAATTCACCAAAGGGGTACCCCTTTCAGAAATCTTCGATTTCTCTAATATGGACTCGAGCAATGTTTTGATAGTGAATACTAAAGAATATGCGAGGGTCATGGTCACAAAAGTTGTATCCCAATGTCTAAGGGTTCTATGTATAAAATTTCGTGCAAATCTGAGGTCTGTATAGGGTGATACAGTCAAAATACTGAGAGATGTACGAATATAAGGAAAAAACTTGTGAAAATTGCCCTCAAAAAGGGGAATTTCTTTTTAAATGTTGAATTAAGTCTCTGTTTCGACTCCAATATATTCATTTACCCATGAGATCTCTTGGGGAAAAATATCGAATGAGTTGAACACGAGGGTAATACAGTTCGGAGAAATTAGTGAAATCTCCAATTCACCAATGGAATCTTCGATTTCTCTAATATGGACTTGAGCAATGTTTTGATAGTGAATACTAAATAATATGCGAGGATATTGGGCACAAAAGTTGTAGCCCTATGTCTTAGGGTTCTATGTATAAAATTTCTTGCAAATCCCAGGTGTGTATAGGGTGATACAGTAAAAATACTGAGAGATGTACGAATATAAGGAAAAAACTTGTGAAAATTGCCCTCAAAAAGGGGAATTTCTTTTTCAATGTTGAATTAAGGCTCTGTTTCGACTCCAATATATTCATTTTCCCATGAGATCTCTTGGGGAAAAATATCGAAAGAGTTCAACACGAGGGTAACACATTTCGGAGATATTAGTGAAATCTCCAATTCACCAAAGGGGTACCCCTTTCAGAAATCTTCGATTTCTCTAATATGGATTCGAGGAATGTTTTGATAGTGAATACTAAATAATATGTGAGGATATTGGGCACAAAATTTGTAGCCCTATGTCTTAGGGTTCTATGTATAAAATTTCGTGCTAATAAGAGGTGTGTATAGGGTGATACAGTCAAAATACTGAGAGATGTACGAATATAAGGAAAAAACTTGTGAAAATTGCCCTCAAAAAGGGGAATTTCTTTTTCAATGTTGAATTAAGGCACTGTTTCGACTCCAATATATTCATTTACCCATGAGATCTCTTGGGGAAAAATATCGAACGAGTTGAAAACGAGGGTAATACATTTCGGAGAAATTAGTGAAATCTCCAATTCACCAAAGGGGTACCCCTTTCAGAAATCTTCGATTTCACTAATATGGACTCGAGCAATGTTTTGATAGTGAATACTAAAGAATATGCATGGGTCATGGTCACAAAAGTTGTATCCCTATGTCTAAGGGTTCTATGTATAAAATTTTGTGCAAATCTGAGGTGTGTATTGGGTGATACAGTCAAAATACTGAGAGATGTACGAATATAAGGAAAAAACTTGTGAAAATTGCCCTCAAAAAGGGGAATTTCTTTTTAAATGTTGAATTAAGGCTCTGTTTCGACTCCAATATATTCATTTACCCATAAGATCTCTTGGGGAAAAATATCGAACGAGTTGAACACGAGGGAAATACATTTCAGAGAAATTAGTGAAATCTCCAATTCACCAAAGGGGTACCCCTTTCAGAAATCTTCGATTTCTCTAATATGGACTTGAGCAATGTTTTGATAGTGAATACTAAAGAATATGCGTGGGTCATGGCCTCAAAACTTGTAGCCCTATGTCTTAGGGTTATATGTATAAAATTTCGTCCAAATCCAAGGTATGTATAGGGTGATACAGTCAAAATACTGAGAGATGTACGAATATAAGGAATAAACTTGTGAAAATTGCCCTCAAAAAGTGGAATTTCTTTTTCAATGTTGAATTAAGGCTCTGTTTCGACTCCAATATATTCATTTTCCCCTGAGATCTCTTGGGGAAAAATATCGAACGAGTTGAACACGAGGGTAATACATTTCGGAGAAATTAGTGAAATCTCCAATTCACCAAAGGGGTACCCCTTTCAGAAATCTTCGATTTCTCTAATATGGACTCGAGCAATGTTTTGATAGTGAATACTAAAGAATATGCGAGGGTCATGGTCACAAAAGTTGTATCCCTATGTCTAAGGGTTCTATGTATAAAATTCCGTGCAAATCCGAGGTGTGTATAGGGTGATACAGTCTAAATACTGATAGATGTACGTATATAAGGAAAAAACATGTGAAAATTGCCATCAAAAAGGGGAATTTCTTTTTAAATGTTGAATTAAGGCTCTGTTTCGACTCGAATATATTCATTTACCCATGAGATCTCTTGGGGAAAAATATCGAATGAGTTGAACACGAGGGTAATACATTTCGGAGAAATTAGTGAAATCTCCAATTCACCAATGGAATCTTCGATTTCTCTAATATGGAATCGAGCAATGTTTTGATAGTGAATACTAAATAATATGCGAGGATATTGGGCACAAAAGTTGTAGCCCTATGTCTTAGGGTTCTATGTATAAAGTTTCTTGAAAATCCGAGGTGTGTATAGGGCGATACAGTCAAAATACTGAGAGATGTACGAATATAAGGAAAAAACTTGTGAAAATTGCCTTCAAAAAGGGGAATTTCTTTTTAAATGTTGAATTAAGGCTCTGTTTCGACTCCAATATATTCATTTTCCCATGAGATCTCTTGGGGAAAATATCGAAAGAGTTGAACACGAGGGTAACACATTTCGGAGATATTAGTGAAATCTCCAATTCACCAAAGGGGTACCCCTTTCAGAAATCTTCGATTTCTCTAATATGGATTCGAGGAATGTTTTGATAGTGAATACTAAATAATATGTGAGGATATTGGGCACAAAAGTTGTAGCCCTATGTCTTAGGGTTCTATGTATAAAATTTCTAGCAAATCTGAGGTCTGTATAGGGTGATACAGTCAAAATACTGATAGATGTACGAATATAAGGAAAAAACTTGTGAAAATTGCCCTCAAAAAGGGGAATTTCTCTTTAAATGTTGAATTAAGGCTCTGTTTCGACTCCAATATATTCATTTTCCCATGAGATATCTTGGGGAAAAATATCGAACGAGTTGAACACGAGGGTAATACATTTCGGAGAAATTAGTGAAATCTCCAATTCACCAAAGGGGTACCCCTTTCAGAAATCTTCGATTTCTCTAATATGGACTCGAGCAATGTTTTGATAGTGAATACTAAAGAATATACGTGGGTCATGGTCACAAAAGTTGTATCCCTATGTCTAAGGGTTCTATGTATAAAATTTCGTGCAAATCTGAGGTGTGTATAGGGTGATACAGTCAAAATACTGAGAGACGTACGAATATAAGGAAAAAAATTGTGAAAATTGCCCTCAAAAAGGGGAATTTCTTTTTAAATGTTGAATTAAGGCTCTGTTTCGACTCCAATATATTCATTTACCCATAAGATCTCTTGGGGGAAAATATCGAACGAGTTGAACACGAGGGAAATACATTTCAGAGAAATTAGTGAAATCTCCAATTCACAAAAGGGGTACCCCTTTCAGAAATCTTCGATTTCTCTAATATGGAATCGAGCAATGTTTTGATAGTGAATACTAAATAATATGCGAGGATATTGGGCACAAAAGTTGTATCCCTATGTCTTAGGGTTATATGTATAAAATTTCGTCCAAATCCGAGGTATGTATAGGGTGATACAGTCAAAATACTGAGAGATGTACGAATATAAGGAAAAAACTTGTGAAAATTGCCCTCAAAAAGGGGAATTTCTTTTTCAATGTTGAATTAAGGCTCTGTTTCGACTCCAATATATTCATTTACCCATGAGATCTCTTGGGGAAAAATATCGAACGAGTTGAAAACGAGGGTAATACATTTCGGAGAAATTAGTGAAATCTCCAATTCACCAAAGGGGTACCCCTTTCAGAAATCTTCGATTTCACTAATATGGACTCGAGCAATGTTTTGATAGTGAATACTAAAGAATATGCATGGGTCATGGTCACAAAAGTTGTATCCCTATGTCTAAGGGTTCTATGTATAAAATTTCGTGCAAATCTGAGGTGTGTATTGGGTGATACAGTCAAAATACTGAGAGATGTACGAATATAAGGAAAAAACTTGTGAAAATTGCCCTCAAAAAGGGGAATTTCTTTTTAAATGTTGAATTAAGGCTCTGTTTCGACTCCAATATATTCATTTACCCATGAGATCTCTTGGGGAAAAATATCGAACGAGTTGAACACGAGGGAAATACATTTCCGAGAAATTAGTGAAATCTCCAATTCACCAAAGGGGTACCCCTTTCAGAAATCTTCGATTTCTCTAATATGGACTTGAGCAATGTTTTGATAGTGAATACTAAAGAATATGCGTGGGTCATGGCCTCAAAACTTGTAGCCCTATGTCTTAGGGTTATATGTATAAAATTTCGTCCAAATCCGAGGTATGTATAGGGTGATACAGTCAAAATACTGAGAGATGTACGAATATAAGGAATAAACTTGTGAAAATTGCCCTCAAAAAGGGGAATTTCTTTTTCAATGTTGAATTAAGGCTCTGTTTCGACTCAAATATATTCATTTTCCCATGAGATCTCTTGGGGAAAAATATCGAAAGAGTTGAACACGAGGGTAACACATTTCGGAGATACTATTGAAATCTCCAATTCACCAAAGGGGTACCCCTTTCAGAAATCTTCGATTTCTCTAATATGGATTCGAGGAATGTTTTGATAGTGAATACTAAATAATATGTGAGGATATTGGGCACAAAAGTTGTAGCCCTATGTCTTAGGGTTCTATGTATAAAATTTCGTGCTAATAAGAGGTGTGTATAGGGTGATACAGTCAAAATACTGAGAGATGTACGAATATAAGGAAAAAACTTGTGAAAATTGCCCTCAAAAAGGGGAATTTCTTTTTCAATGTTGAATTAAGGCTCTGTTTCGACTCCAATATATTCATTTACCCATGAGATCTCTTGGGGAAAAATATCGAACGAGTTGAACACGAGGGTAATACATTTCGGAGAAATTAGTGAAATCTCCAATTCACCAAAGGGGTACCCCTTTCAGAAATCTTCGATTTCTCTAATATGGACTCGAGCAATGTTTTGATAGTGAATACTAAAGAATATGCGAGGGTCATGGTCACAAAAGTTTTATCCCTATGTCTAAGGGTTCTATGTATAAAATTTCGTGCAAATCCGAGGTGTGTATAGGGTGATACAGTCAAAATACTGATAGATGTACGTATATAAGGAAAAAACATGTGAAAATTGCCATCAAAAAGGGGAATTTCTTTTTAAATGTTGAATTAAGGCTCTGTTTCGACTCGAATATATTCATTTTCCCATGAGATCTCTTGGGGAAAAATATCGAACGAGTTGAACACGAGGGTAACACATTTCGGAGACATTAGTGAAATCTTTAATTCACCAAAGGGGTATCCCTTTCAGAAATCTTCGATTTCTCTAATATGGATTCGAGCAATGTTTTGATAGTGAATACTATAGAATATGCGAGGGTCATGGCCTCAAAAGTTGTAACCCTATGTCTTAGGGTTATATGTATAAAATTTCGTCCAAATCCGAGGTGTGTATAGGGTGATACAGTCAAAATACTGAGAGATGTATGAATATAAGGAAAAAC
The DNA here is from genome assembly GCF_963169125.1 of Humulus lupulus. Taxonomy (NCBI): domain Eukaryota; kingdom Viridiplantae; phylum Streptophyta; class Magnoliopsida; order Rosales; family Cannabaceae; genus Humulus; species Humulus lupulus. The sequence continues at coordinate 3,343,835 of NC_084795.1, forward strand.
CTTGTGAAAATTGCCGTCAAAAAGGGGAATTTATTTTTAAATGTTGAATTAAGGCTCTGTTTCGACTCCAATATATTCATTTACCCATGAGATCTCTTGGGGAAAAATATCGAACGACTTGAACACGAGGGTACTACATTTCGGAGAAATTAGTGAAATCTCCAATTCACCAAAGGGGTACCCCTTTCAGAAATCTTCGATTTCTCTAATATGGACTCGAGCAATGTTTTGATAGTGAATACTAAAGAATATGCGTGGGTCATGGTCACAAAAGTTGTATCCCTATGTCTAAGGGTTCTATGTATAAAATTTCGTGCAAATCTGAGGTGTGTATAGGGTGATACAGTCAAAATACTGAGAGATGTACGAATATAAGGAAAAAACTTGTGAAAATTGCCCTCAAAAAGGGGAATTTCTTTTTAAATGTTGAATTAAGGCTCTGTTTCGACTCCAATATATTCATTTACCCATAAGATCTATTGGGGAAAAATATCGAACGAGTTGAACACGAGGGAAATACATTTCAGAGAAATTAGTGAAATCTCCAATTCACCAAAGGGGTACCCCTTTCAGAAATCTTCGATTTCTCTAATATGGACTTGAGCAATGTTTTGATAGTGAATACTAAAGAATATGCGTGGGTCATGGCCTCAAAACTTGTAGCCCTATGTCTTAGGGTTATATGTATAAAATTTCGTCCAAATCCGAGGTATGTATAGGGTGATACAGTCAAAATACTGAGAGATGTACGAATATAAGGAATAAACTTGTGAAAATTGCCCTCAAAAAGGGGAATTTCTTTTTCAATGTTGAATTAAGGCTCTGTTTCGACTCAAATATATTCATTTTCCCATGAGATCTCTTGGGGAAAAATATCGAAAGAGTTGAACACGAGGGTAACACATTTCGGAGATACTATTGAAATCTCCAATTCACCAAAGGGGTACCCCTTTCAGAAATCTTCGATTTCTCTAATATGGATTCGAGGAATGTTTTGATAGTGAATACTAAATAATATGTGAGGATATTGGGCACAAAAGTTGTAGCCCTATGTCTTAGGGTTCTATGTATAAAATTTCGTGCTAATAAGAGGTGTGTATAGGGTGATACAGTCAAAATACTGAGAGATGTACGAATATAAGGAAAAAACTTGTGAAAATTGCCCTCAAAAAGGGGAATTTCTTTTTCAATGTTGAATTAAGGCTCTGTTTCGACTCCAATATATTCATTTACCCATGAGATCTCTTGGGGAAAAATATCGAACGAGTTGAACACGAGGGTAATACATTTCGGAGAAATTAGTGAAATCTCCAATTCACCAAAGGGGTACCCCTTTCAGAAATCTTCGATTTCTCTAATATGGACTCGAGCAATGTTTTGATAGTGAATACTAAAGAATATGCGAGGGTCATGGTCACAAAAGTTTTATCCCTATGTCTAAGGGTTCTATGTATAAAATTTCGTCCAAATCCGAGGTGTGTATAGGGTGATACAGTCAAAATACTGATAGATGTACGTATATAAGGAAAAAACATGTGAAAATTGCCATCAAAAAGGGGAATTTCTTTTTAAATGTTGAATTAAGGCTCTGTTTCGACTCGAATATATTCATTTACCCATGAGATCTCTTGGGGAAAAATATCGAATGAGTTGAACACGAGGGTAATACATTTCGGAGAAATTAGTGAAATCTCCAATTCACCAATGGAATCTTCGATTTCTCTAATATGGAATCGAGCAATGTTTTGATAGTGAATACTAAATAATATGCGAGGATATTGGGCACAAAAGTTGTAGCCCTATGACTTAGGGTTCTATGTATAAAATTTCTTGCAAATCCGAGGTGTGTATAGGGCGATACAGTCAAAATACTGAGAGATGTACGAATATAAGGAAAAAACTTGTGAAAATTTCCTTCAAAAAGGGGAATTTCTTTTTAAATGTTGAATTAAGGCTCTGTTTCGACTCCAATATATTCATTTTCCCATGAGATCTCTTGGGGAAAAATATCGAACGAGTTGAACACGAGGGTAACACATTTCGGAGACATTAGTGAAATCTCTAATTCACCAAAGGGGTATCCCTTTCAGAAATCTTCGATTTCTCTAATATGGATTCGAGCAATGTTTTGATAGTGAATACTATAGAATATGCGAGGGTCATGGCCTCAAAAGTTGTAACCCTATGTCTTAGGGTTATATGTATAAAATTTCGTCCAAATCCGAGGTGTGTATAGGGTGATACAGTCAAAATACTGAGAGATGTATGAATATAAGGAAAAACCTTGTGAAAATTGCCGTCAAAAAGGGGAATTTATTTTTAAATGTTGAATTAAGGCTCTGTTTCGACTCCAATATATTCATTTACCCATGAGATCTCTTGGGGAAAAATATCGAACGAGTTGAACACGAGGGTACTACATTTCGGAGAAATTAGTGAAATCTCCAATTCACCAAAGGGGTACCCCTTTCAGAAATCTTCGATTTCTCTAATATGGACTCGAGCAATGTTTTGATAGTGAATACTAAAGAATATGCGTGGGTCATGGTCACAAAAGTTGTATCCCTATGTCTAAGGGTTCTATGTATAAAATTTCGTGCAAATCTGAGGTGTGTATAGGGTGATACAGTCAAAATACTGAGAGATGTACGAATATAAGGAAAAAACTTGTGAAAATTGCCCTCAAAAAGGGGAATTTCTTTTTAAATGTTGAATTAAGGCTCTGTTTCGACTCCAATATATTCATTTACCCATAAGATCTCTTGGGGAAAAATATCGAACGAGTTGAACACGAGAGAAATACATTTCAGAGAAATTAGTGAAATCTCCAATTCACCAAAGGGGTACCCCTTTCAGAAATCTTCGATTTCTCTAATATGGACTTGAGCAATGTTTTGATAGTGAATACTAAAGAATATGCGTGGGTCATGGCCTCAAAACTTGTAGCCCTATGTCTTAGGGTTATATGTATAAAATTTCGTCCAAATCCGAGGTATGTATAGGGTGATACAGTCAAAATACTGAGAGATGTACGAATATAAGGAATAAACTTGTGAAAATTGCCCTCAAAAAGTGGAATTTCTTTTTCACTCTTGAATTAAGGCTCTGTTTCGACTCCAATATATTCATTTTCCCATGAGATCTCTTGGGGAAAAATATCGAAAGAGTTGAACACGAGGGTAACACATTTCGGAGATATTATAGAAATCTCCAATTCACCAAAGGGGTACCCCTTTCAGAAATCTTCGATTTCTCTAATATGGATTCGAGCAATGTTTTGATAGTGAATACTAAATAATATGTGAGGATATTGGGCACAAAAGTTGTAGCCCTATGTCTTAGGGTTCTATGTATAAAATTTCGTGCGAATAAGAGGTGTGTATAGGGTGATACAGTCAAAATACTGAGAGATGTACGAATATAAGGAAAAAACTTGTGAAAATTGCCCTCAAAAAGGGGAATTTCTTTTTAAATGTTGAATTAAGTCTCTGTTTCGACTCCAATATATTCATTTACCCATGAGATCTCTTGGGGAAAAATATCGAATGAGTTGAACACGAGGGTAATAAATTTCGGAGAAATTAGTGAAATCTCCAATTCACCAATGGAATCTTCGATTTCTCTAATATGGACTCGAGCAATGTTTTGATAGTGAATACTAAATAATATGTGAGGATATTGGGCACAAAAGTTGTAGCCCTATGTCTTAGGGTTCTATGTATAAAATTTCTTGCAAATCCCAGGTGTGTATAGGGTGATACAGTAAAAATACTGAGAGATGTACGAATATAAGGAAAAAACTTGTGAAAATTGCCCTCAAAAAGGGGAATTTCTTTTTCAATGTTGAATTAAGGCTCTGTTTCGACTCCAATATATTCATTTTCCCATGAGATCTCTTGGGGAAAAATATCGAAAGAGTTGAACACGAGGGTAACACATTTCGGAGATATTAGTGAAATATCCAATTCACCAAAGGGGTACCCCATTCAGAAATCTTCGATTTCTCTAATATGGATTCGAGGAATGTTTTGATAGTGAATACTAAATAATATGTGAGGATATTGGGCACAAAAGTTGTAGCCCTATGTCTTAGGGTTCTATGTATAAAATTTCGTGCTAATAAGAGTTGTGTATAGGGTGATACAGTCAAAATACTGAGAGATGTACGAATATAAGGAAAAAACTTGTGAAAATTGCCCTCAAAAAGGGGAATTTCTTTTTCAATGTTGAATTAAGGCTCTGTTTCGACTCCAATATATTCATTTACCCATGAGATCTCTTGGGGAAAAATATCGAACGAGTTGAACACGAGGGTAATACATTTCGGAGAAATTAGTGAAATCTCCAATTCACCAAAGGGGTACCCCTTTCAGAAATCTTCGATTTCTCTAATATGGACTCGAGCAATGTTTTGATAGTGAATACTAAAGAATATGCGTGGGTCATGGTCACAAAAGTTGTATCCCTATGTCTAAGGGTTCTATGTATAAAATTTCGTGCAAATCTGAGGTGTGTATAGGGTGATACAGTCAAAATACTGAGAGATGTACGAATATAAGGAAAAAACTTGTGAAAATTGCCCTCAAAAAGGGGAATTTCTTTTTAAATGTTTAATTAAGGCTCTGTTTCGACTCCAATATATTCATTTTCCCATGAGATCTCTTGGGGAAAAATATCGAAAGAGTTGAACACGAGGGTAACACATTTCGGAGATATTAGTGAAATCTCCAATTCACCAAAGGGGTACCCCTTTCAGAAATCTTCGATTTCTCTAATATGGATTCGAGCAATGTTTTGATAGTGAATACTAAATAATATGTGAGGATATTGGGCACAAAAGTTGTAGCCCTATGTCTTAGGGTTCTATGTATAAAATTTCGTGCGAATAAGAGGTGTGTATAGGGTGATACAGTCAAAATACTGAGAGATGTACGAATATAAGGAAAAAACTTGTGAAAATTGCCCTCAAAAAGGGGAATTTCTTTTTAAATGTTGAATTAAGTCTCTGTTTCGACTCCAATATATTCATTTACCCATGATATCTCTTGGGGAAAAATATCGAACGAGTTGAACACGAGGGTAATACATTTCGGAGAAATTAGTGAAATCTCCAATTCACCAAAGGGGTACCCCTTTCAGAAATCTTCGATTTCTCTAATATGGACTCGAGCAATGTTTTGATAGTGAATACTAAAGAATATGCGAGGGTCATGGTCACAAAAGTTGTATCCCTATGTCTAAGGGTTCTATGTATAAAATTTCGTGCAAATCCGAGGTGTGTATAGGGTGATACAGTCAAAATACTGATAGATGTACGTATATAAGGAAAAAACATGTGAAAATTGCCATCAAAAAGGGGAATTTCTTTTTAAATGTTGAATTAAGGCTCTGTTTCGACTCGAATATATTCATTTACCCATGAGATCTCTTGGGGAAAAATATCGAATGAGTTGAACACGAGGGTAATACATTTAGGAGAAATTAGTGAAATCTCCAATTCACCAATGGAATCTTCGATTTCTCTAATATGGAATCGAGCAATGTTTTGATAGTGAATACTAAATAATATGCGAGGATATTGGGCACAAAAGTTGTAGCCCTATGACTTAGGGTTCTATGTATAAAATTTCTTGCAAATCCGAGGTGTGTATAGGGCGATACAGTGAAAATACTGAGAGATGTACGAATATAAGGAAAAAACTTGTGAAAATTGCCTTCAAAAAGGGGAATTTCTTTTTAAATGTTGAATTAAGGCTCTGTTTCGACTCCAATATATTCATTTTCCCATGAGATCTCTTGGGGAAAAATATCGAACGAGTTGAACACGAGGGTAACACATTTCGGAGACATTAGTGAAATCTTTAATTCACCAAAGGGGTATCCCTTTCAGAAATCTTCGATTTCTCTAATATGGATTCGAGCAATGTTTTGATAGTGAATACTATAGAATATGCGAGGGTCATGGCCTCAAAAGTTGTAACCCTATGTCTTAGGGTTATATGTATAAAATTTCGTCCAAATCCGAGGTGTGTATAGGGTGATACAGTCAAAATACTGAGAGATGTATGAATATAAGGAAAAACCTTGTGAAAATTGCCGTCAAAAAGGGGAATTTATTTTTAAATGTTGAATTAAGGCTCTGTTTCGACTCCAATATATTCATTTACCCATGAGATCTCTTGGGGAAAAATATCGAACGACTTGAACACGAGGGTACTACATTTCGGAGAAATTAGTGAAATCTCCAATTCACCAAAGGGGTACCCCTTTCAGAAATCTTCGATTTCTCTAATATGGACTCGAGCAATGTTTTGATAGTGAATACTAAAGAATATGCGTGGGTCATGGTCACAAAAGTTGTATCCCTATGTCTAAGGGTTCTATGTATAAAATTTCGTGCAAATCTGAGGTGTGTATAGGGTGATACAGTCAAAATACTGAGAGATGTACGAATATAAGGAAAAAACTTGTGAAAATTGCCCTCAAAAAGGGGAATTTCTTTTTAAATGTTGAATTAAGGCTCTGTTTCGACTCCAATATATTCATTTACCCATAAGATCTATTGGGGAAAAATATCGAACGAGTTGAACACGAGGGAAATACATTTCAGAGAAATTAGTGAAATCTCCAATTCACCAAAGGGGTACCCCTTTCAGAAATCTTCGATTTCTCTAATATGGACTTGAGCAATGTTTTGATAGTGAATACTAAAGAATATGCGTGGGTCATGGCCTCAAAACTTGTAGCCCTATGTCTTAGGGTTATATGTATAAAATTTCGTCCAAATCCGAGGTATGTATAGGGTGATACAGTCAAAATACTGAGAGATGTACGAATATAAGGAATAAACTTGTGAAAATTGCCCTCAAAAAGGGGAATTTCTTTTTCAATGTTGAATTAAGGCTCTGTTTCGACTCAAATATATTCATTTTCCCATGAGATCTCTTGGGGAAAAATATCGAAAGAGTTGAACACGAGGGTAACACATTTCGGAGATACTATTGAAATCTCCAATTCACCAAAGGGGTACCCCTTTCAGAAATCTTCGATTTCTCTAATATGGATTCGAGGAATGTTTTGATAGTGAATACTAAATAATATGTGAGGATATTGGGCACAAAAGTTGTAGCCCTATGTCTTAGGGTTCTATGTATAAAATTTCGTGCTAATAAGAGGTGTGTATAGGGTGATACAGTCAAAATACTGAGAGATGTACGAATATAAGGAAAAAACTTGTGAAAATTGCCCTCAAAAAGGGGAATTTCTTTTTCAATGTTGAATTAAGGCTCTGTTTCGACTCCAATATATTCATTTACCCATGAGATCTCTTGGGGAAAAATATCGAACGAGTTGAACACGAGGGTAATACATTTCGGAGAAATTAGTGAAATCTCCAATTCACCAAAGGGGTACCCCTTTCAGAAATCTTCGATTTCTCTAATATGGACTCGAGCAATGTTTTGATAGTGAATACTAAAGAATATGCGAGGGTCATGGTCACAAAAGTTTTATCCCTATGTCTAAGGGTTCTATGTATAAAATTTCGTCCAAATCCGAGGTGTGTATAGGGTGATACAGTCAAAATACTGATAGATGTACGTATATAAGGAAAAAACATGTGAAAATTGCCATCAAAAAGGGGAATTTCTTTTTAAATGTTGAATTAAGGCTCTGTTTCGACTCGAATATATTCATTTACCCATGAGATCTCTTGGGGAAAAATATCGAATGAGTTGAACACGAGGGTAATACATTTCGGAGAAATTAGTGAAATCTCCAATTCACCAATGGAATCTTCGATTTCTCTAATATGGAATCGAGCAATGTTTTGATAGTGAATACTAAATAATATGCGAGGATATTGGGCACAAAAGTTGTAGCCCTATGACTTAGGGTTCTATGTATAAAATTTCTTGCAAATCCGAGGTGTGTATAGGGCGATACAGTCAAAATACTGAGAGATGTACGAATATAAGGAAAAAACTTGTGAAAATTTCCTTCAAAAAGGGGAATTTCTTTTTAAATGTTGAATTAAGGCTCTGTTTCGACTCCAATATATTCATTTTCCCATGAGATCTCTTGGGGAAAAATATCGAACGAGTTGAACACGAGGGTAACACATTTCGGAGACATTAGTGAAATCTCTAATTCACCAAAGGGGTATCCCTTTCAGAAATCTTCGATTTCTCTAATATGGATTCGAGCAATGTTTTGATAGTGAATACTATAGAATATGCGAGGGTCATGGCCTCAAAAGTTGTAACCCTATGTCTTAGGGTTATATGTATAAAATTTCGTCCAAATCCGAGGTGTGTATAGGGTGATACAGTCAAAATACTGAGAGATGTATGAATATAAGGAAAAACCTTGTGAAAATTGCCGTCAAAAAGGGGAATTTATTTTTAAATGTTGAATTAAGGCTCTGTTTCGACTCCAATATATTCATTTACCCATGAGATCTCTTGGGGAAAAATATCGAACGAGTTGAACACGAGGGTACTACATTTCGGAGAAATTAGTGAAATCTCCAATTCACCAAAGGGGTACCCCTTTCAGAAATCTTCGATTTCTCTAATATGGACTCGAGCAATGTTTTGATAGTGAATACTAAAGAATATGCGTGGGTCATGGTCACAAAAGTTGTATCCCTATGTCTAAGGGTTCTATGTATAAAATTTCGTGCAAATCTGAGGTGTGTATAGGGTGATACAGTCAAAATACTGAGAGATGTACGAATATAAGGAAAAAACTTGTGAAAATTGCCCTCAAAAAGGGGAATTTCTTTTTAAATGTTGAATTAAGGCTCTGTTTCGACTCCAATATATTCATTTACCCATAAGATCTATTGGGGAAAAATATCGAACGAGTTGAACACGAGGGAAATACATTTCAGAGAAATTAGTGAAATCTCCAATTCACCAAAGGGGTACCCCTTTCAGAAATCTTCGATTTCTCTAATATGGACTTGAGCAATGTTTTGATAGTGAATACTAAAGAATATGCGTGGGTCATGGCCTCAAAACTTGTAGCCCTATGTCTTAGGGTTATATGTATAAAATTTCGTCCAAATCCGAGGTATGTATAGGGTGATACAGTCAAAATACTGAGAGATGTACGAATATAAGGAATAAACTTGTGAAAATTGCCCTCAAAAAGGGGAATTTCTTTTTCAATGTTGAATTAAGGCTCTGTTTCGACTCAAATATATTCATTTTCCCATGAGATCTCTTGGGGAAAAATATCGAAAGAGTTGAACACGAGGGTAACACATTTCGGAGATACTATTGAAATCTCCAATTCACCAAAGGGGTACCCCTTTCAGAAATCTTCGATTTCTCTAATATGGATTCGAGGAATGTTTTGATAGTGAATACTAAATAATATGTGAGGATATTGGGCACAAAAGTTGTAGCCCTATGTCTTAGGGTTCTATGTATAAAATTTCGTGCTAATAAGAGGTGTGTATAGGGTGATACAGTCAAAATACTGAGAGATGTACGAATATAAGGAAAAAACTTGTGAAAATTGCCCTCAAAAAGGGGAATTTCTTTTTCAATGTTGAATTAAGGCTCTGTTTCGACTCCAATATATTCATTTACCCATGAGATCTCTTGGGGAAAAATATCGAACGAGTTGAACACGAGGGTAATACATTTCGGAGAAATTAGTGAAATCTCCAATTCACCAAAGGGGTACCCCTTTCAGAAATCTTCGATTTCTCTAATATGGACTCGAGCAATGTTTTGATAGTGAATACTAAAGAATATGCGAGGGTCATGGTCACAAAAGTTTTATCCCTATGTCTAAGGGTTCTATGTATAAAATTTCGTCCAAATCCGAGGTGTGTATAGGGTGATACAGTCAAAATACTGATAGATGTACGTATATAAGGAAAAAACATGTGAAAATTGCCATCAAAAAGGGGAATTTCTTTTTAAATGTTGAATTAAGGCTCTGTTTCGACTCGAATATATTCATTTACCCATGAGATCTCTTGGGGAAAAATATCGAATGAGTTGAACACGAGGGTAATACATTTCGGAGAAATTAGTGAAATCTCCAATTCACCAATGGAATCTTCGATTTCTCTAATATGGAATCGAGCAATGTTTTGATAGTGAATACTAAATAATATGCGAGGATATTGGGCACAAAAGTTGTAGCCCTATGACTTAGGGTTCTATGTATAAAATTTCTTGCAAATCCGAGGTGTGTATAGGGCGATACAGTCAAAATACTGAGAGATGTACGAATATAAGGAAAAAACTTGTGAAAATTTCCTTCAAAAAGGGGAATTTCTTTTTAAATGTTGAATTAAGGCTCTGTTTCGACTCCAATATATTCATTTTCCCATGAGATCTCTTGGGGAAAAATATCGAACGAGTTGAACACGAGGGTAACACATTTCGGAGACATTAGTGAAATCTCTAATTCACCAAAGGGGTATCCCTTTCAGAAATCTTCGATTTCTCTAATATGGATTCGAGCAATGTTTTGATAGTGAATACTATAGAATATGCGAGGGTCATGGCCTCAAAAGTTGTAACCCTATGTCTTAGGGTTATATGTATAAAATTTCGTCCAAATCCGAGGTGTGTATAGGGTGATACAGTCAAAATACTGAGAGATGTATGAATATAAGGAAAAACCTTGTGAAAATTGCCGTCAAAAAGGGGAATTTATTTTTAAATGTTGAATTAAGGCTCTGTTTCGACTCCAATATATTCATTTACCCATGAGATCTCTTGGGGAAAAATATCGAACGAGTTGAACACGAGGGTACTACATTTCGGAGAAATTAGTGAAATCTCCAATTCACCAAAGGGGTACCCCTTTCAGAAATCTTCGATTTCTCTAATATGGACTCGAGCAATGTTTTGATAGTGAATACTAAAGAATATGCGTGGGTCATGGTCACAAAAGTTGTATCCCTATGTCTAAGGGTTCTATGTATAAAATTTCGTGCAAATCTGAGGTGTGTATAGGGTGATACAGTCAAAATACTGAGAGATGTACGAATATAAGGAAAAAACTTGTGAAAATTGCCCTCAAAAAGGGGAATTTCTTTTTAAATGTTGAATTAAGGCTCTGTTTCGACTCCAATATATTCATTTACCCATAAGATCTATTGGGGAAAAATATCGAACGAGTTGAACACGAGGGAAATACATTTCAGAGAAATTAGTGAAATCTCCAATTCACCAAAGGGGTACCCCTTTCAGAAATCTTCGATTTCTCTAATATGGACTTGAGCAATGTTTTGATAGTGAATACTAAAGAATATGCGTGGGTCATGGCCTCAAAACTTGTAGCCCTATGTCTTAGGGTTATATGTATAAAATTTCGTCCAAATCCGAGGTATGTATAGGGTGATACAGTCAAAATACTGAGAGATGTACGAATATAAGGAATAAACTTGTGAAAATTGCCCTCAAAAAGGGGAATTTCTTTTTCAATGTTGAATTAAGGCTCTGTTTCGACTCAAATATATTCATTTTCCCATGAGATCTCTTGGGGAAAAATATCGAAAGAGTTGAACACGAGGGTAACACATTTCGGAGATACTATTGAAATCTCCAATTCACCAAAGGGGTACCCCTTTCAGAAATCTTCGATTTCTCTAATATGGATTCGAGGAATGTTTTGATAGTGAATACTAAATAATATGTGAGGATATTGGGCACAAAAGTTGTAGCCCTATGTCTTAGGGTTCTATGTATAAAATTTCGTGCTAATAAGAGGTGTGTATAGGGTGATACAGTCAAAATACTGAGAGATGTACGAATATAAGGAAAAAACTTGTGAAAATTGCCCTCAAAAAGGGGAATTTCTTTTTCAATGTTGAATTAAGGCTCTGTTTCGACTCCAATATATTCATTTACCCATGAGATCTCTTGGGGAAAAATATCGAACGAGTTGAACACGAGGGTAATACATTTCGGAGAAATTAGTGAAATCTCCAATTCACCAAAGGGGTACCCCTTTCAGAAATCTTCGATTTCTCTAATATGGACTCGAGCAATGTTTTGATAGTGAATACTAAAGAATATGCGAGGGTCATGGTCACAAAAGTTTTATCCCTATGTCTAAGGGTTCTATGTATAAAATTTCGTCCAAATCCGAGGTGTGTATAGGGTGATACAGTCAAAATACTGATAGATGTACGTATATAAGGAAAAAACATGTGAAAATTGCCATCAAAAAGGGGAATTTCTTTTTAAATGTTGAATTAAGGCTCTGTTTCGACTCGAATATATTCATTTACCCATGAGATCTCTTGGGGAAAAATATCGAATGAGTTGAACACGAGGGTAATACATTTCGGAGAAATTAGTGAAATCTCCAATTCACCAATGGAATCTTCGATTTCTCTAATATGGAATCGAGCAATGTTTTGATAGTGAATACTAAATAATATGCGAGGATATTGGGCACAAAAGTTGTAGCCCTATGACTTAGGGTTCTATGTATAAAATTTCTTGCAAATCCGAGGTGTGTATAGGGCGATACAGTCAAAATACTGAGAGATGTACGAATATAAGGAAAAAACTTGTGAAAATTTCCTTCAAAAAGGGGAATTTCTTTTTAAATGTTGAATTAAGGCTCTGTTTCGACTCCAATATATTCATTTTCCCATGAGATCTCTTGGGGAAAAATATCGAACGAGTTGAACACGAGGGTAACACATTTCGGAGACATTAGTGAAATCTCTAATTCACCAAAGGGGTATCCCTTTCAGAAATCTTCGATTTCTCTAATATGGATTCGAGCAATGTTTTGATAGTGAATACTATAGAATATGCGAGGGTCATGGCCTCAAAAGTTGTAACCCTATGTCTTAGGGTTATATGTATAAAATTTCGTCCAAATCCGAGGTGTGTATAGGGTGATACAGTCAAAATACTGAGAGATGTATGAATATAAGGAAAAACCTTGTGAAAATTGCCGTCAAAAAGGGGAATTTATTTTTAAATGTTGAATTAAGGCTCTGTTTCGACTCCAATATATTCATTTACCCATGAGATCTCTTGGGGAAAAATATCGAACGAGTTGAACACGAGGGTACTACATTTCGGAGAAATTAGTGAAATCTCCAATTCACCAAAGGGGTACCCCTTTCAGAAATCTTCGATTTCTCTAATATGGACTCGAGCAATGTTTTGATAGTGAATACTAAAGAATATGCGTGGGTCATGGTCACAAAAGTTGTATCCCTATGTCTAAGGGTTCTATGTATAAAATTTCGTGCAAATCTGAGGTGTGTATAGGGTGATACAGTCAAAATACTGAGAGATGTACGAATATAAGGAAAAAACTTGTGAAAATTGCCCTCAAAAAGGGGAATTTCTTTTTAAATGTTGAATTAAGGCTCTGTTTCGACTCCAATATATTCATTTACCCATAAGATCTCTTGGGGAAAAATATCGAACGAGTTGAACACGAGAGAAATACATTTCAGAGAAATTAGTGAAATCTCCAATTCACCAAAGGGGTACCCCTTTCAGAAATCTTCGATTTCTCTAATATGGACTTGAGCAATGTTTTGATAGTGAATACTAAAGAATATGCGTGGGTCATGGCCTCAAAACTTGTAGCCCTATGTCTTAGGGTTATATGTATAAAATTTCGTCCAAATCCGAGGTATGTATAGGGTGATACAGTCAAAATACTGAGAGATGTACGAATATAAGGAATAAACTTGTGAAAATTGCCCTCAAAAAGTGGAATTTCTTTTTCACTGTTGAATTAAGGCTCTGTTTCGACTCCAATATATTCATTTTCCCATGAGATCTCTTGGGGAAAAATATCGAAAGAGTTGAACACGAGGGTAACACATTTCGGAGATATTATAGAAATCTCCAATTCACCAAAGGGGTACCCCTTTCAGAAATCTTCGATTTCTCTAATATGGATTCGAGCAATGTTTTGATAGTGAATACTAAATAATATGTGAGGATATTGGGCACAAAAGTTGTAGCCCTATGTCTTAGGGTTCTATGTATAAAATTTCGTGCGAATAAGAGGTGTGTATAGGGTGATACAGTCAAAATACTGAGAGATGTACGAATATAAGGAAAAAACTTGTGAAAATTGCCCTCAAAAAGGGGAATTTCTTTTTAAATGTTGAATTAAGTCTCTGTTTCGACTCCAATATATTCATTTACCCATGAGATCTCTTGGGGAAAAATATCGAATGAGTTGAACACGAGGGTAATAAATTTCGGAGAAATTAGTGAAATCTCCAATTCACCAATGGAATCTTCGATTTCTCTAATATGGACTCGAGCAATGTTTTGATAGTGAATACTAAATAATATGTGAGGATATTGGGCACAAAAGTTGTAGCCCTATGTCTTAGGGTTCTATGTATAAAATTTCTTGCAAATCCCAGGTGTGTATAGGGTGATACAGTAAAAATACTGAGAGATGTACGAATATAAGGAAAAAACTTGTGAAAATTGCCCTCAAAAAGGGGAATTTCTTTTTCAATGTTGAATTAAGGCTCTGTTTCGACTCCAATATATTCATTTTCCCATGAGATCTCTTGGGGAAAAATATCGAAAGAGTTGAACACGAGGGTAACACATTTCGGAGATATTAGTGAAATATCCAATTCACCAAAGGGGTACCCCATTCAGAAATCTTCGATTTCTCTAATATGGATTCGAGGAATGTTTTGATAGTGAATACTAAATAATATGTGAGGATATTGGGCACAAAAGTTGTAGCCCTATGTCTTAGGGTTCTATGTATAAAATTTCGTGCTAATAAGAGTTGTGTATAGGGTGATACAGTCAAAATACTGAGAGATGTACGAATATAAGGAAAAAACTTGTGAAAATTGCCCTCAAAAAGGGGAATTTCTTTTTCAATGTTGAATTAAGGCTCTGTTTCGACTCCAATATATTCATTTACCCATGAGATCTCTTGGGGAAAAATATCGAACGAGTTGAACACGAGGGTAATACATTTCGGAGAAATTAGTGAAATCTCCAATTCACCAAAGGGGTACCCCTTTCAGAAATCTTCGATTTCTCTAATATGGACTCGAGCAATGTTTTGATAGTGAATACTAAAGAATATGCGTGGGTCATGGTCACAAAAGTTGTATCCCTATGTCTAAGGGTTCTATGTATAAAATTTCGTGCAAATCTGAGGTGTGTATAGGGTGATACAGTCAAAATACTGAGAGATGTACGAATATAAGGAAAAAACTTGTGAAAATTGCCCTCAAAAAGGGGAATTTCTTTTTAAATGTTTAATTAAGGCTCTGTTTCGACTCCAATATATTCATTTTCCCATGAGATCTCTTGGGGAAAAATATCGAAAGAGTTGAACACGAGGGTAACACATTTCGGAGATATTAGTGAAATCTCCAATTCACCAAAGGGGTACCCCTTTCTGAAATCTTCGATTTCTCTAATATGGATTCGAGCAATGTTTTGATAGTGAATACTAAATAATATGTGAGGATATTGGGCACAAAAGTTGTAGCCCTATGTCTTAGGGTTCTATGTATAAAATTTCGTGCGAATAAGAGGTGTGTATAGGGTGATACAGTCAAAATACTGAGAGATGTACGAATATAAGGAAAAAACTTGTGAAAATTGCCCTCAAAAAGGGGAATTTCTTTTTAAATGTTGAATTAAGGCTCTGTTTCGACTCCAATATATTCATTTACCCATGATATCTCTTGGGGAAAAATATCGAACGAGTTGAACACGAGGGTAATACATTTCGGAGAAATTAGTGAAATCTCCAATTCACCAAAGGGGTACCCCTTTCAGAAATCTTCGATTTCTCTAATATGGACTCGAGCAATGTTTTGATAGTGAATACTAAAGAATATGCGAGGGTCATGGTCACAAAAGTTGTATCCCTATGTCTAAGGGTTCTATGTATAAAATTTCGTGCAAATCTGAGGTGTGTATAGGGTGATACAGTCAAAATACTGAGAGATGTACGAATATAAGGAAAAAACTTGTGAAAATTGCCCTCAAAAATGGGAATTTCTTTTTAAATGTTGAATTAAGGCTCAGTTTCGACTCCAATATATTCATTCACCCATGAGATCTCTTGAGGAAAAATATCGAATGAGTTGAACACGAGGGTAATACATTTCGGAGAAATTAGTGAAATCTCCAATTCACCAATGGAATCTTCGATTTCTCTAATATGGAATCGACCAATGTTTTGATAGTGAATACTAAATAATATGCGAGGATATTGGGCACAAAAGTTGTAGCCCTATGTCTTAGGGTTATATGTATAAAATTTCGTCCAAATCCGAGGTATGTATAGGGTGATACAGTCAAAATACTGAGAGATGTACGAATATAAGGAAAAAACTTGTGAAAATTGCCCTCAAAAAGGGGAATTTCTTTTTCAATGTTGAATTAAGGCTCTGTTTCGACTCCAATATATTCATTTTCCCATGACATCTCTTGGGGAAAAATATCGAAAGAGTTCAACACGAGGGTAACACATTTCGGAGATATTAGTGAAATCTCCAATTCACCAAAGGGGTACCCCTTTCAGAAATCTTCGATTTCTCTAATATGGATTCGAGGAATGTTTTGATAGTGAATACTAAATAATATGTGAGGATATTGGGCACAAAAGTTGTAGCCCTATGTCTTAGGGTTCTATGTATAAAATTTTGTGCTAATAAGAGGTGTGTATAGGGTGATACAGTCAAAATACTGAGAGATGTACGAATATAAGGAAAAAACTTGTGAAAATTGCCCTCAAAAAGGGGAATTTCTTTTTAAATGTTGAATTAAGGCTCTGTTTCGTCTCGAATATATTCATTTACCCATGAGATCTCTTGGGGAAAAATATCGAATGAGTTGAACACGAGGGTAATACATTTCGGAGAAATTAGTGAAATCTCCAATTCACCAATGGAATCTTCGATTTCTCTAATATGGAATCGAGCAATGTTTTGATAGTGAATACTAAATAATATGCGAGGATATTGGGCACAAAAGTTGTAGCCCTATTTCTTAGGGTTCTATGTATAAAATTTCTTGCAAATCCGAGGTGTGTATAGGGCGATACAGTCAAAATACTGAGAGATGTACGAATATAAGGAAAAAACTTGTGAAAATTGCCTTCAAAAAGGGGAATTTCTTTTTAAATGTTGAATTAAGGCTCTGTTTCGACTCCAATATATTCATTTTCCCATGAGATCTCTTGGGGAAAAATATCGAACGAGTTGAACACGAGGGTAACACATTTCGGAGACATTAGTGAAATCTCTAATTCACCAAAGGGGTATCCCTTTCAGAAATCTTCGATTTCTCTAATATGGATTCGAGCAATGTTTTGATAGTGAATACTATAGAATATGCGAGGGTCATGGCCTCAAAAGTTGTAACCCTATGTCTTAGGGTTATATGTATAAAATTTCGTCCAAATCCGAGGAGTGTATAGGGTGATACAGTCAAAATACTGAGAGATGTATGAATATAAGGAAAAACCTTGTGAAAATTGCCGTCAAAAAGGGGAATTTCTTTTTAAATGTTGAATTAAGGCTCTGTTTCGACTCCAATATATTCATTTACCCATGAGATCTCTTGGGGAAAAATATCGAACGAGTTGAACACGAGGGTAATACATTTCGGAGAAATTAGTGAAATCTCCAATTCACCAAAGGGGTACCCCTTTCAGAAATCTTCGATTTCTCTAATATGGACTCGAGCAATGTTTTGATAGTGAATACTAAAGAATATGCGTGGGTCATGGTCACAAAAGTTGTATCCCTATGTCTAAGGGTTCTATGTATAAGATTTCGTGCAAATCTGAGGTGTGTATAGGGTGATACAGTCAAAATACTGAGAGATGTACGAATATAAGGAAAAAACTTGTGAAAATTGCCCTCAAAAAGGGGAATTTCTTTTTAAATGTTTAATTAAGGCTCTGTTTCGACTCCAATATATTCATTTTCCCATGAGATCTCTTGGGGAAAAATATCGAAAGAGTTGAACACGAGGGTAACACATTTCGGAGATATTAGTGAAATCTCCAATTCACCAAAGGGGTACCCCTTTCAGAAATCTTCGATTTCTCTAATATGGATTCGAGCAATGTTTTGATAGTGAATACTAAATAATATGTGAGGATATTGGGCACAAAAGTTGTAGCCCTATGTCTTAGGGTTCTATGTATAAAATTTCGTGCGAATAAGAGGTGTGTATAGGGTGATACAGTCAAAATACTGAGAGATGTACGAATATAAGGAAAAAACTTGTGAAAATTGCCCTCAAAAAGGGGAATTTCTTTTTAAATGTTGAATTAAGGCTCTGTTTCGACTCCAATATATTCATTTACCCATGATATCTCTTGGGGAAAAATATCGAACGAGTTGAACACGAGGGTAATACATTTCGGAGAAATTAGTGAAATCTCCAATTCACCAAAGGGGTACCCCTTTCAGAAATCTTCGATTTCTCTAATATGGACTCGAGCAATGTTTTGATAGTGAATACTAAAGAATATGCGAGGGTCATGGTCACAAAAGTTGTATCCCTATGTCTAAGGGTTCTATGTATAAAATTTCGTGCAAATCTGAGGTGTGTATAGGGTGATACAGTCAAAATACTGAGAGATGTACGAATATAAGGAAAAAACTTGTGAAAATTGCCCTCAAAAATGGGAATTTCTTTTTAAATGTTGAATTAAGGCTCAGTTTCGACTCCAATATATTCATTCACCCATGAGATCTCTTGAGGAAAAATATCGAATGAGTTGAACACGAGGGTAATACATTTCGGAGAAATTAGTGAAATCTCCAATTCACCAATGGAATCTTCGATTTCTCTAATATGGAATCGAGCAATGTTTTGATAGTGAATACTAAATAATATGCGAGGATATTGGGCACAAAAGTTGTAGCCCTATGTCTTAGGGTTATATGTATAAAATTTCGTCCAAATCCGAGGTATGTATAGGGTGATACAGTCAAAATACCGAGAGATGTACGAATATAAGGAAAAAACTTGTGAAAATTGCCCTCAAAAAGGGGAATTTATTTTTCAATGTTGAATTAAGGCACTGTTTCGACTCCAATATATTCATTTTCCCATGACATCTCTTGGGGAAAAATATCGAAAGAGTTCAACACGAGGGTAACACATTTCGGAGATATTAGTGAAATCTCCAATTCACCAAAGGGGTACCCCTTTCAGAAATCTTCGATTTCTCTAATATGGATTCGAGGAATGTTTTGATAGTGAATACTAAATAATATGTGAGGATATTGGGCACAAAAGTTGTAGCCCTATGTCTTAGGGTTCTATGTATAAAATTTTGTGCTAATAAGAGGTGTGTATAGGGTGATACAGTCAAAATACTGAGAGATGTACGAATATAAGGAAAAAACTTGTGAAAATTGCCCTCAAAAAGGGGAATTTCTTTTTAAATGTTTAATTAAGGCTCTGTTTCGTCTCGAATATATTCATTTACCCATGAGATCTCTTGGGGAAAAATATCGAATGAGTTGAACACGAGGGTAATACATTTCGGAGAAATTAGTGAAATCTCCAATTCACCAATGGAATCTTCGATTTCTCTAATATGGAATCGAGCAATGTTTTGATAGTGAATACTAAATAATATGCGAGGATATTGGGCACAAAAGTTGTAGACCTATGACTTAGGGTTCTATGTATAAAATTTCTTGCAAATCCGAGGTGTGTATAGGGCGATACAGTCAAAATACTGAGAGATGTACGAATATAAGGAAAAAACTTGTGAAAATTGCCCTCAAAAAGGGGAATTTCTTTTTCAATGTTGAATTAAGGCTCTGTTTAGACTCCAATATATTCATTTACCCATGAGATCTCTTGGGGAAAAATATCGAACGAGTTGAACACGAGGGTAATACATTTCGGAGAAATTAGTGAAATCTCCAATTCACCAAAGGGGTACCCCTTTAAGAAATCTTCGATTTCTCTAATATGGACTCGAGCAATGTTTTGATAGTGAATACTAAAGAATATGCGAGGGTCATGGTCACAAAAGTTGTATCCCTATGTCTAAGGGTTCTATGTATAAAATTTCGTGCAAATCCGAGGTGTGTATAGGGTGATACAGTCAAAATACTGATAGATGTACGTATATAAGGAAAAAACATGTGAAAATTGCCATCAAAAAGGGGAATTTCTTTTTAAATGTTGAATTAAGGCTCTGTTTCGACTCGAATATATTCATTTACCCATGAGATCTCTTGGGGAAAAATATCGAATGAGTTGAACACGAGGGTAATACATTTCGGAGAAATTAGTGAAATCTCCAATTCACCAATGGAATCTTCGATTTCTCTAATATGGAATCGAGCAATGTTTTGATAGTGAATACTAAATAATATGCGAGGATATTGGGCACAAAAGTTGTAGCCCTATGTCTTAGGGTTCTATGTATAAAATTTCGTCCAAATCCGAGGTGTGTATAGGGTAATACAGTCAAAATACTGAGAGATGTATGAATATAAGGAAAAACCTTGTGAAAATTGCCGTCAAAAAGGGGAATTTCTTTTTAAATGTTGAATTAAGGCTCTGTTTCGACTCCAATATATTCATTTACCCATGAGATCTCTTGGGGAAAAATATCGAACGAGTTGAACACGAGGGTAATACATTTCGGAGAAATTAGTGAAATCTCCAATTCTCCAAAGGGGTACCCCTTTCAGAAATCTTCGATTTCTCTAATATGGACTCGAGCAATGTTTTGATAGTGAATACTAAAGAATATGCGTGGGTCATGGTCACAAAAGTTGTATCCCTATGTCTAAGGGTTCTATGTATAAAATTTCGTGCAAATCTGAGGTGTGTATAGGGTGATACAGTCAAAATACTGAGAGATGTACGAATATAAGGAAAAAACTTGTGAAAATTGCCCTCAAAAAGGGGAATTTCTTTTTAAATGTTGAATTAAGGCTCTGTTTCGACTCCAATATATTCATTTACCCATAAGATCTCTTGGGGAAAAATATCGAACGAGTTGAACACGAGGGAAATACATTTCAGAGAAATTAGTGAAATCTCCAATTCACCAAAGGGGTACCCCTTTCAGAAATCTTCGATTTCTCTAATATGGACTTGAGCAATGTTTTGATAGTGAATACTAAAGAATATGCGTGGGTCATGGCCTCAAAACTTGTAGCCCTATGTCTTAGGGTTATATGTATAAAATTTCGTCCAAATCCGAGGTATGTATAGGGTGATACAATCAAAATACTGAGAGATGTAAGAATATATGGAATAAACTTGTGAAAATTGCCCTCAAAAAGTGGAATTTGTTTTTCAATGTTGAATTAAGGCTCTGTTTCGACTCCAATATATTCATTTTCCCATGAGATCTCTTGGGGAAAAATATCGAAAGAGTTGAACACGAGGGTAACACATTTCGGAGATATTAGTGAAATCTCCAATTCACCAAAGGGGTACCCCTTTCAGAAATCTTCGATTTCTCTAATATGGATTCGAGCAATGTTTTGATAGTGAATACTAAATAATATGTGAGGATATTGGGCACAAAATTTGTAGCCCTATGTCTTAGGGTTCTATGTATAAAATTTCGTGCGAATAAGAGGTGTGTATAGGGTGATACAGTCAAAATACTGAGAGATGTACGAATATAAGGAAAAAACTTGTGAAAATTGCCCTCAAAAAGGGGAATTTCTTTTTAAATGTTGAATTAAGTCTCTGTTTCGACTCCAATATATTCATTTACCCATGAGATCTCTTGGGGAAAAATATCGAATGAGTTGAACACGAGGGTAATACATTTCGGAGAAATTAGTGAAATCTCCAATTCACCAATGGAATCTTCGATTTCTCTAATATGGACTCGAGAAATGTTTTGATAGTGAATACTAAATAATATGCGAGGATATTGGGCACAAAAGTTGTAGCCCTATGTCTTAGGGTTCTATGTATAAAATTTCTTGCAAATCCCAGGTGTGTATAGGGTGATACAGTAAAAATACTGAGAGATGTACGAATATAAGGAAAATACTTGTGAAAATTGCCCTCAAAAAGGGGAATTTCTTTTTCAATGTTGAATTAAGGCTCTGTTTCGACTGCAATATATTCATTTTCCCATGAGATCTCTTGGGGAAAAATATCGAAAGAGTTGAACACGAGGGTAACACATTTCGGAGATATTAGTGAAATCTCCCATTCACCAAAGGGGTACCCCTTTCAGAAATCTTCGATTTCTCTAATATGGATTCGAGGAATGTTTTGATAGTGAATACTAAATAATATGTGAGGATATTGGGCACAAAAGTTGTAGCCCTATGTCTTAGGTTTCTATGTATAAAATTTTGTGCTAATAAGAGGTGTGTATAGGGTGATACAGTCAAAATACTGAGAGATGTACGAATATAAGGAAAAAACTTGTGAAAATTGCCCTCAAAAAGGGGAATTTCTTTTTCAATGTTGAATTAAGGCTCTGTTTCGACTCCAATATATTCATTTACCCATGAGATCTCTTGGGGAAAAATATCGAACGAGTTGAACACGAGGGTAATACATTTCGGAGAAATTAGTGAAATCTCCAATTCACCAAAGGGGTACCCCTTTCAGAAATCTTCGATTTCTCTAATATGGACTCGAGCAATGTTTTGATAGTGAATACTATAGAATATGCGAGGGTCATGGCCTCAAAAGTTGTAACCCTATGTCTTAGGGTTATATGTATAAAATTTCGTCCAAATCCGAGGTGTGTATAGGGTGACACAGTCAAAATACTGAGAGATGTATGAATATAAGGAAAAACCTTGTGAAAATTGCCGTCAAAAAGGGGAATTTCTTTTTAAATGTTGAATTAAGGCTCTGTTTCGACTCCAATATATTCATTTACCCATGAGATCTCTTGGGGAAAAATATCGAACGAGTTGAACACGAGGGTAACACATTTCGGAGACATTAGTGAAATCTCTAATTCACCAAAGGGGTATCCCTTTCAGAAATCTTCGATTTCTCTAATATGGATTCGAGCAATGTTTTGATAGTGAATACTATAGAATATGCGAGGGTCATGGCCTCAAAAGTTGTAACCCTATGTCTTAGGGTTATATGTATAAAATTTCGTCCAAATCCGAGGTGTGTATAGGGTGATACAGTCAAAATACTGAGAGATGTATGAATATAAGGAAAAACCTTGTGAAAATTGCCGTCAAAAAGGGGAATTTCTTTTTAAATGTTGAATTAAGGCTCTGTTTCGACTCCAATATATTCATTTACCCATGAGATCTCTTGGGGAAAAATATCGAACGAGTTGAACACGAGGGTAATACATTTCGGAGAAATTAGTGAAATCTCCAATTCTCCAAAGGGGTACCCCTTTCAGAAATCTTCGATTTCTCTAATATGGACTCGAGCAATGTTTTGATAGTGAATACTAAAGAATATGCGTGGGTCATGGTCACAAAAGTTGTATCCCTATGTCTAAGGGTTCTATGTATAAAATTTCGTGCAAATCTGAGGTGTGTATAGGGTGATACAGTCAAAATACTGAGAGATGTACGAATATAAGGAAAAAACTTGTGAAAATTGCCCTCAAAAAGGGGAATTTCTTTTTAAATGTTGAATTAAGGCTCTGTTTCGACTCCAATATATTCATTTACCCATAAGATCTCTTGGGGAAAAATATCGAACGAGTTGAACACGAGGGAAATACATTTCAGAGAAATTAGTGAAATCTCCAATTCACCAAAGGGGTACCCCTTTCAGAAATCTTCGATTTCTCTAATATGGACTTGAGCAATGTTTTGATAGTGAATACTAAAGAATATGCGTGGGTCATGGCCTCAAAACTTGTAGCCCTGTGTCTTAGGGTTATATGTATAAAATTTCGTCCAAATCCGAGGTATGTATAGGGTGATACAGTCAAAATACTGAGAGATGTACGAATATAAGGAATAAACTTGTGAAAATTGCCCTCAAAATGTGGAATTTCTTTTTCAATGTTGAATTAGGGCTCTGTTTCGACTCCAATATATTCATTTTCCCATGAGATCTCTTGGGGAAAAATATCGAAAGAGTTGAACACGAGGGTAACACATTTCGGAGAAATTAGTGAAATCTCCAATTCACCAAAGGGGTACCCCTTTCAGAAATCTTCGATTTCTCTAATATGGATTCGAGCAATGTTTTGATAGTGAATACTAAATAATATGTGAGGATATTGGGCACAAAAGTTGTAGCCCTATGTCTTAGGGTTCTATGTATAAAATTTCGTACGAATAAGAGGTGTGTATAGGGTGATACAGTCAAAATACTGAGAGATGTACGAATATAAGGAAAAAACTTGTGAACATTGCCCTCAAAAAGGGGAATTTCTTTTTAAATGTTGAATTAAGTCTCTGTTTCGACTCCAATATATTCATTTGCCCATGAGATCTCTTGGGGAAAAATATCGAATGAGTTGAACACGAGGGTAATACATTTCGGAGAAATTAGTGAAATCTCCAATTCACCAATGGAATCTTCGATTTCTCTAATATGGACTCGAGCAATGTTTTGATAGTGAATACTAAATAATATGCGAGGATATTGGGCACAAAAGTTGTAGCCCTATGTCTTAGGGTTCTATGTATAAAATTTCTTGCAAATCCCAGGTGTGTATAGGGTGATACAGTAAAAATACTGAGAGATGTACGAATATAAGGAAAAAACTTGTGAAAATTGCCCTCAAAAAGGGGAATTTCTTTTTCAATGTTGAATTAAGGCTCTGTTTCGACTCCAATATATTCATTTTCCCATGAGATCTCTTGGGGAAAAATATCGAAAGAGTTGAACACGAGGGTAACACATTTCGGAGATATTAGTGAAATCTCCAATTCACCAAAGGGGTACCCCTTTCAGAAATCTTCGATTTCTCTAATATGGATTCGAGGAATGTTTTGATAGTGAATACTAAATAATATGTGGGGATATTGGGCACAAAAGTTGTAGCCCTATGTCTTAGGGTTCTATGTATAAAATTTCGTGCTAATAAGAGGTGTGTATAGGGTGATACAGTCAAAATACTGAGAGATGTACGAATATAAGGAAAAAACTTGTGAAAATTGCCCTCAAAAAGGGGAATTTCTTTTTCAATGTTGAATTAAGGCTCTGTTTCGACTCCAATATATTCATTTACCCATGAGATCTCTTGGGGAAAAATATCGAATGAGTTGAACACGAGGGTAATACATTTCGGAGAAATTAGTGAAATCTCCAATTCACCAATGGAATCTTCGATTTCTCTAATATGGACTCGAGCAATGTTTTGATAGTGAATACTAAATAATATGCGAGGATATTGGGCACAAAAGTTGTAGCCCTATGTCTTAGGGTTCTATGTATAAATTTCTTGCAAATCCGAGGTGTGTATAGGGTGATACAGTCAAAATACTGAGAGATGTACGAATATAAGGAAAAAACTTGTGAAAATTGCCCTCAAAAAGGGGAATTTCTTTTTCAATGTTTAATTAAGGCTCTGTTTCGACTCCAATATATTCATTTACCCATTAGATCTCTTGGGGAAAAATATCGAATGAGTTGAACACGAGGGTAATACATTTCGGAGAAATTAGTGAAATCTCCAATTCACCAATGGAATCTTCGATTTCTCTAATATGGACTCGAGCAATGTTTTGGTAGTGAATACTAAATAATATGCGAGGATATTGGGCACAAAAGTTGTAGCCCTATGTCTTAGGGTTCTATGTATAAAATTTCTTGCAAATCCGAGGTGTGTATAGGGTGATATAGTCAAAATACTGAGAGATGTACGAATATAAGGAAAAAACTTGTGATAATTGCCCTCAAAAAGGGGAATTTCTTTTTCAATGTTGAATTAAGGCTCTCTTTCGACTCCAATATATTCATTTTCCCATGAGATCTCTTGGGGAAAAATATCGAAAGAGTTGAACACGAGGGTAACACATTTCGGAGACATTAGTGAAATCTCTAATTCACCAAAGGGGTACCCCTTTCAGAAATCTTCGATTTCTCTAATATGGATTCGAGCAATATTTTGATAGTGAATACTAAAGAATATGCGAGGGTCATGGTCCCAAAAGTTGTATCCCTATGTCTAAGGGTTCTATGTATAAAATTTCGTTAAAATCTGAGGTGTAAATAGGGTGATACAGTCAAAATACTGATAGATGTACGAATATAAGGAAAAAACTTGTGAAAATTGCCCTCAAAAAGGGGAATTTCTTTTTAAATGTTGAATTAAGGCTCTGTTTCGACTCCAATATATTCATTTTCCCATGAGATATCTTGGGGAAAAATATCGAACGAGTTGAACACGAGGGTAATACATTTCGGAGAAATTAGTGAAATCTCCAATTCACCAAAGGAGTACCCCTTTCAGAAATCTTCGATTTCTCTAATATGGACTCGAGCAATGTTTTGATAGTGAATACTAAATAATATACGTGGGTCATGGTCACAAAAGTTTTATCCCTATGTCTAAGGGTTCTATGTATAAAATTTCGTGCAAATCTGAGGTGTGTATAGGGTGATACAGTCAAAATACTGAGAGATGTACGAATATAAGGAAAAAACTTGTGAAAATTGCCCTCAAAAAGGGGAATTTCTTTTTAAATGTTGAATTAAGGCTCTGTTTCGACTCCAATATATTCATTTACCCATAAGATCTCTTGGGGAAAAATATCGAACGAGTTGAACATGAGGGAAATACATTTCGGAGAAATTAGTGAAATCTCCAATTCACCAAAGGGGTACCCCTTTGAGAAATCTTCGATTTCTCTAATATGGACTTGAGCAATGTTTTGATAGTGAATACTAAAGAATATGCGAGGGTCATGGCCTCAAAAGTTGTAGCCCTATGTCTTAGGGTTATATGTATAAAATTTCGTCCAAATCTGAGGTGTGTATAGGGTGATATAGTCAAAATACTGAGAGATGTACGAATATAAGGAAAAAACTTGTGAAAATTGCCCTCAAAAAGGGGAATTTCTTTTTAAATGTTGAATTAAGTCTCTGTTTCGACTCCAATATATTCATTTACCCATGAGATCTCTTGGGGAAAAATATCGAAAGAGTTGAACACGAGGGTAACACATTTCGGAGATATTAGTGATATCTCCAATTCACCAAAGGGGTACCCCTTTCAGAAATCTTCGATTTCTCTAATATGGATTCGAGCAATGTTTTGATAGTGAATACTAAATAATATGCGAGGGTCATGTTCACAAAAGTTGTAGCCCTATGTCTAAGGGTTCTATGTATAAAATTTCGTCCAAATCCGAGGTATGTATGGGGTGATACAGTCAAAATACTGAGAGATGTACGAATATAAGGAAAAAACTTGTGAAAATTGCCCTCAAAAAGGGGAATTTTTTATTAAATGTTGAATACTAAGGAATCTAAAATTGTAATGGGAACAAAAGTTTTAGCCCTATGTCTTAGTATTCTTTGTATTAAATTTCGTGCAATTTCGGGTTGCGCAGAGGGTGATAATAGCAAAATACTGAGAGATGTGCAAATATAAGGGAAAAACTTGCGAAAAATTGCCATGGAAGAGGGGAAATTTTTTAAAATGTGGTCTTTAGCCTCCGTTTCAACTCCAATAGAAGCATATTCCCATTATATTCCATGGAGGAAGATATCGAACGAGTAACACATGAGATTGACACATAACGGAGAAATTAGTGAAATCTCCCATTTGCCAAAGGGGTACCCCTTTCAGAAATATTTGATTTCTATAATATGATTTCGGGACATAATTTGAAAGTAAATACTAAGGAATCTAAAATGGTAATGGGAACAAAAGTCGTAGCCCTGTGTCTTAGGATTCTATGTATATAATTTCTTACAATTTCGAGGTGCGCAGAGGGTGATAAGAGGAAAATACTGAGAGATGTGCAAATATAAGAGAAAAACTTGCGAAAATTTGCCATCGAAAACTGGAAATTTTCTCAAATGTGGGCTTTAGCCTCCGTTTCAACTCCAATAGAAGCATATTATCATTAGATTCCATGGAGGTGGATATCAAACGAGTAACACACGAGAGTGACACATAACGGACAAATTAGTGAAATCTCCCATTTCCCAAAGGGGTACCCCTTTCAGAAAAATTTGATTTCTACAATATGATTTTGGGACATAATTTGAATGTGAATACTAAGGAATCTAAAATGGTAATGGGAACAAAACTTTTAGCCCTTTATCTTAGGATTCTAGGTATAAAATTTCTTGCAATTTCAGGGTGCGCAAAGGTTGATAAGAGCAAAATATTGAGAGATTTGCAAATATAAGGGAAAATCTTGCGAAAAATTGCCATGGAAGAGGGGAATTTTTTTGAAATGTGGTCTTTAGCCTCCGTTTCAACTCCAGTAGAAGCATATTCCCATTATATTCCATGGAGGAAGATATCGAACGAGTAACACACGAGAGTGACACATAACGGAGAAATTAGTGAAATCTCCCATTTGCCAAAGGGGTACCCCCTTCAGAAAAATTTGATTTCTATAATTTGATTTCGGGACATAATTTCAAAGTGAATACTAAGGAATCTAAAAAGGTAATGGGCACAAAAGTTGTTGCCCTATGTCTTTGGATTCTCTGTATAAAATTTCTTACAATTTCGGGGTGCGCAGAGGTTGATAATAGCAAAATACTGAGAGATGTGCAAATATAAGGGAAAAAATTGCGACAAATTGCCATTGTAAAGTGGAAATTTTTTCAAATGTGGGCTTTATCCTCCGTTTCACTCCAATAGAAGCATATTCCCATTATATTCCATGGAGGAAGATATCGAACGAGAAACACACGAGTGTGACACATAACGGAGAAATTAGTTAAATCTCCAATTTGCCAAAGGGGTACCCCATTCAGAAAAATTTGATTTCTACAATATGATTTCGGGACATAATTTGAAAATGAATACTAAGGAATCTAAAATTGTAATGGGAACAAAAGTTTTAGCCCTATGTCTTAGGATTCTTTGTATAAAATTTCGTTCAATTTCGGGGTGTGCAGAGGGTGATAAGAGGAAAATTCTGAGAGATGAGCAAATATAAGGGAAAAACTTGCGAAAAATTGCCATCGAAAAGTGGAAATTTTCTCAAATGTGGGCTTTAGCCTCCGTTTCAACTCCAATAGAAGCATATTCACATTAGATTCCATGGAGGAAGATATCGAACGAGTAACACACGAGAGTGACACATAACAGAGAAATTAGTGAAATCTCCAATTTGCCAAAGGGGTACCCCTTTCAGAAAAATTTGATTTCTATAATTTGATTTCGGGACATAATTTCAAAGTGAATACTAAGGAATCTAAAAAGGTAATGGGAACAAAAGTTGTTGCCCTATGTCTTAGGATTCTATGCATAAAATTTCTTGCAATTTCGGGGTGCGCAGAGGTTGATAATAGCAAAATACTGAGAGATGTGCAAATATAAGGGAAAAAATTGCGAAAAATTTTCGTCGAAAAGTGGAAATTTTTTCAAATGTGGGCTTTATCCTCCGTTTCACTCCAATAGAAGCATATTCCCATTATATTCCATGAAGGAAGATATCGAACAAGAAAAACACGAGTGTGACGCATAACGGAGAAATTTGTGAAATCTCCAATTTGCCAAAGGGGTACCCCTTTCAGAAATATTTGATTTCTATAATATGATTTCGGGACATAATTTGAAAGTGAATACTAAGGAATCTAAAATGGTAATGGGAATAAAAGTCGTAGCGCTGTGTCTTAGGATTCTATGTATAAAATTTCTTACAATTTCGAGGTGCACAGAGGGTGATAAGAGGAAAATACTGAGAGATGTGCAAATATCAGAGAAAACTTGCGAAAATTTGCCATCGAAAAGTGGAAATTTTCTCAAATGTGGGCTTTAGCCTCCGTTTCAACTCCAATAGAAGCATATTCCCATTATATTCCATGGAGGAATATATCGAACGAGTAACACACGAGAGTGACACATAATGGAGAAATTAGTGAAATCTCCAATTTGCCAAAGGGGTACCCCTTTCATAAATATTTGATTTCTGTAATATGATTTCAGGAAATAATTTGAAAGTAAATACTAAGGAATCTGAAATAGTTATGGGAACAAAAGTCGTAGCCCTACGTCTTAGGTTTCTATGTATAAAATTTCGTACAATTTCGAGGTACGCAGAGGGTGATAACAGCAAAATATTGAGAGATTTGCAAATGTAAGGGAAAAACTTGCGAAAAATTGCCATGGAAGAGGGGAAATTTTTTGAAATGTGATCTTTAGCCTCCGTTTCAACTCCAATAGAAGCATATTCCCATTATATTCCATGGAGGAAGATATCGAACGAGAAAAACACGAGTGTGACACATAACGGAGAAATTAGTGAAATCTCCAATTTGCCAAAGGGGTACCCCTTTCAGAAAAATTTGATTACTACAATATGATTTCGGGACATAATTTGAAAGTGAATACTAAGGAATCTAAAATTGTAATGGGAACAAAAGTTTTAGCCCTATGTCTTAGTATTCATTGTATAAAATTTCGTGCAATTTCGGGGTGCGCAGAGGGTGATAATAGCAAAATACTGAGAGATGTACAAATATAAGGGAAAAACTTGCGAAAAATTGCCATGGAAGAGGGGAAATATTTTGAAATGTGGTCTTTAGCCTCTGTTTCAACTCCAATAGAAGCATATTCCCATTATATTCCATGGAGGAAGATATCGAACGAGTAACACACGAGAGTGACACATAACGGAAAAATTAGTGAAATCTCCAATTTGCCAAAGGGGTACCCCTTTCAGAAATATTTGATTTCTATAATATGATTTCGGGACATAATTTGAAAGTAAATACTAAGGAATCTAAAATGGTAATGGGAACAAAAGTCGTAGCCCTGTGTCTTAGGATTCTATGTATAAAATTTCTTACAATTTCGAGGTCCGCAGAGGGTGATAAGAGGAAAATATTGAGAGATGTGCAAATATAAGAGAAAAACTTGCGAAAATTTGCCATCGAAAAGTGGAAATTTTCTCAAATGTGGGCTTTAGCCTCCGTGTCAACTCCAATAGAAGCATATTCCCATTAGATCCCATGGAGGAATATATCAAACGAGTAACACACGAGAGTGACACATAACAGAGAAATTAGTGAAATCTCCCATTTGCCAAAGGGGTACCCCTTTCAGAAAAATTTGATTTCTAAAATTTGATTTCGGGACATAATTTCAAAGTGAATACTAAGGAATCTAAAAAGGTAATGGGAACAAAAGTTGTTGCCCTATGTCTTAGGATTCTATGTATAAATTTTCTTGCAATTTCGGGGTGCGCAGAGGTTGATAATAGCAAATTATTGAGAGATGTGCAAATATAAGGGAAAAACTTGCGAAAAATTGCCATCGAAAAGTGGAAATTTTCTCCAATGTGGGCTTTATCCTCCATTTCAACTCCAATAGAAGCATATTCCCATTATATTCCATGGAGGAAGATATCAAATGAGAAAAACACGAGTGTGACACATAACGGAGAAATTAGTTAAATCTCCAATTTGCCAAAGGGGTACCCCTTTTAGAAAAATTTGATTTCTACAATATGTTTTCGGGACATAATTTGAAAGTTTATACTAAGGAATCTAATATTATAATGGGAACAAAAGTTTTAGCCCTATGTCTTAGTATTTTTGTATAAAATTTCGTGCAATTTCGGGGTGCGCAGAGGGTGATTAGAGCAAAATACTGAGAGATGTGCAAATATAATGGAAAAACTTGCGAAAAATTGCCATCGAAAAGTGGAAATTTTCTCAAATGTGGGCTTTAGCCTCCGTTTCAACTCCAATAGAAGCATATTCACATTAGATTCCATGGAGGAAGATATCGAACGAATAACACACGAGAGTGACACATAACGGAGAAATTAGTGAAATCTCCAATTTGCCAAAGGGGTACCCCTTTCAGAAAAATTTGATTTCTATAATATGATTTCGGGACATAATTTGAAAGTGAATACTAAGGAATCTAAAATGGTAATGGGAACAAAACTTTTAACCCTATGTCTTAGGATTCTAGGTATATAATTTCTTGCAATTTCAGGGTGCGCAAAGGTTGATAAGAGCCAAATATTGTGAGATGTACAAATAACGTTGTGATATGATTAGATTAGATAATAATGATACTTACTTATCTTCTCAATAATCAATATCGGTCCAGTCCAATGTAACAAAATACATCTGATCTTATCTACTTGGTCAATGTTCTGGATATGACATCACACCAGATGTGTAAGTAGATCATATCGTAGATTACCCAATGAGTAAAAATCTAGTTTACTGATTTAATCTTAGGACAAAATGCTTTTGAACATATAATTACAATTAGAATCCACTATGGCCGAGTCAATATAATTGTAAATATACATATGTTCAGGATTTTATAAACGCTTGTATTAATAATAATTAATCATGTAATAAAACATGTAAACAATGCAATTTGATTGAACAAAATGATATCTACTACTTTATTGATAATGAATGAATTACATAAGAAATGTGGTTTTATAAGGGCATAAAACCCAACAGGTTCTACAAGAAGAAATCTTTGTTGAAGACTTCCTGGGCAGAAGCTCCTTCAATCATGTCAACCTCTAAATTTTAAGTAGAAAAATTTGATTGCAAGAACGATTTCAATATATGGCAACAATAGATGATGAGGCATTTGGGAAATCTCTGGTTGGATGATGTTCTTAAATGCAAGTCCAAGATGGGGGATTAAATTAAGAACAAGGCTGAGATTCTCAAGAAGTCAAGGAACACAATTATTCTGAGTTGTGATTCAGTTCTAAGAAATATAATCAAAGAAACTTCCACTTGTGACATGTGGGATAAGTTAGAACAATTGTATTTGACAAAGGCTTTACCAAATAGGGTTTATTTGAAGCAAACGCTTATGGCTTCAAGATGGATAAAAATAAATCCATTGATGAAAATGTAGATGAATTCCCTAAGTTAGTTTCAGATCTGGAGAATCATGAAGTTAAAATAAATGAGGAAAACCAAGTTATTTTTCTTTTGAATTCTCTCCCTCGACAATATGAAAAGCTTTGGGACACTATCAAGTACAACAAGGACACTTTGACTCTAGTGGAAGTGATAGGAGCTGCTTACTCCAAAGAACTAGATTTGAAGGCTAATGGCAAGCAATCCAAACAGAATGTAGAAGGTTTAAGTGTTAGGAGAAGGTCAGAGAATAGGGGAAATTACAAGAAAGAAAAAGGAATGTCTAGGTCACAGTCAAGAAATGATGCTCAAGGATCAAAGATTTGTTGGATTTGTAATAACGAGGGTCATTCCAAGAAGCAATGTCGTTAGTGGAAGTCTAACAAGGATCAAAAGTCAAGAAAAGAGGCTTTTGGAATCATAGCAGCTGTCTCATATGAGTTCGGTGCAATCGATGTTTTGACAGTCATTTCGAATATTTTAATAGTCAATAATGCAGATTCAAAGGACCAGTGGATTTTAGATTTTGGGTGTACTTTCCGTATGACACCTAGAAGGGAATGGTTTATTGACTATAAAATAGTTCAGGGAAACAAGTTACTCATGGGCAACAACCAGGCATGTGATGTTGTTGGTGGAGGGAGAATAAAGCTAAAGTTGTGGGATGATATAGTCAAGATTTTGATTGGGGTTAGGCACATACCAAGGTTGAAAAGGAATATAATTTCTCTAGGGTAGTTAGATAAATCAGGTTGTTCTTAAAAAGCTTAAGGTGGAGTTTTGAGAGTGGTAAAGGGAATCATGGTAGTGTTGAAAGGAGTTGTTGAACACGGGTTGTATGTTCTACAAGGTTCAACCATTTTGGGTGAAGTTGGTGTCTCCGTTCAAAGGGATGATGAAACTGAGTTATGGCACAAAAGGCTAGGACATATAAGTATTAAAGGTCTACTAGAACTTGCAAAACAAGGTCTTTTGGATAAGAAGAAAATTTCAAATTTGGAATTTTGTGAGAGTTGTGTGTTGGGAAAATCACACCGACTCAAGTTTGCTACAACAATTTACAAAACCAAGGGAACTCTGGACTACATTCATTCAGACCTACGGGGTTCACCACAGGTACCATTCTTCCTCTCTAAGTCTCAATATTTTGTTTCTTTTATTGGAGACTATTCAACGAATGTTTGGTTGTATTTTCATAAAATTAAAGATGAGGCTTTTGAAACATTTAAAACATGGAAAGCTTTTGTAGAAAATCAAACTGGTAAAAGAATAAAGAGACTTAGGATATATAATGGTTTAGAGTTTTTTAACAAAGAATTTGACTCTTTTTGTGCTGAAAATGGAATAGCTAGACATCGTTCATGTCCTAAAATGCCACAGCAAAATGGCGTGGCTGAGCGTATAAATAAGACTATTATGTACAAAGTTAGGTGCATGTTGAGTGATTCGAGAATACCAAAATATTTTTTGGCTGAAGCAGTAACTACAACTTTGTATTTAATAAATAGATCACCATCGACAACCATTGATTTCATTGTTCTTGAAGAACTTTGGTCGGGTTCACCTCCTTATTGTGATCATTTAAAGATATTTGATTGTGTTAGCATATGTGTATGTAAATCAAGGTAAACCTAATCCTAGGGCCAAGAAAGGTTATTTTTCAGGCTATCCTGGTGAGGTTAAGGGTTATAGAATTTGGTTAGCTGAAGATAAAAAGTGCATTATTAATAGAGATATAATATTTGATGAAAATAAATATTATAAGACTAACTTGCAGGTACAAGTTTAGCAAGCCATTGAACAAACTGAAGCTCTAAACAAGTCTCAGGTTGAGTTACAAACTCAAAATACAGATATGGATGCTAATAAAGGTGGAGTAAGTGATCAAGTTGAAAGTGAACAAGATGGGGATGAAGAAGAAGCTGAAGAATAAATCACGTGTCTAGAAGAAAATTTTGAAGATTATGTCTTGTTAAGAGATAGAGTAAAAAAGCAAGTTGGTATTCCTATAAGATACGCTCAAGCGTATCTAATACCATTTGCTCTAAATATAGCTGATATTTTGGAAATGGGAGAGCCAACATCATTTCAAGTAGCCAAAAATAGATCCATTTGGCTGAAGTGGAAACAAGCAATGCAAGAAGAAATCAACTCTTTGGCGAAGAATAAGACTTGGATGTTAGTTCGTAAGCAAAAGGGAGAAAGAATGATTGGATCTAAGTGGGTCTTCAAGAAAAAGGTTGGGATACCTGGTGTAGAAGAAGTAAGGTACAAGGCTAGACTTGTGGCGAAAGGATTTTCTCAAATTGAAGAGATGGATTTTCATGAAGTATTCTCATTGGTTGTCAAACACACTTCTATAAGGTTGATTCTATCCATTTCAACTATTCAAAATCTATAGTTAGAGTGTTAGATGTTAAGATGACCTTTCTACATGGTAACTTGGAGGAAATGATCTTAATGACACAACCAGAAGGTTTTGGGCATAAAGGTGATGAGGAAAAAGTTTGTCTTTTGCAAAGATCTTTTATGGCTTGAATCAATCTCCAAGACAATGATATAGGAGATTTGATGAGTTTATGGCAAGTAAAGGTTTCACTTATAGTAAGTATTATAGCTGTGTTTATTTTACCAAACTCATCGATACTTCATTCATTTATCTCCTAATATATGTGGATGACATGCTTATTGCATGCAAACCTAAGCAAGAGGTTCAAAAACTTAAGAATATTTTGAATACTGAGTTTAACATGAAAGACCTAGGGCCAGCAAGAAGGATTTTGGGTATGGCGATCTTTAAAGATAGAGACAAGAACATTCTTAGTGTTTCGCAAGTGATATACATTGAGAAGTTAGTCCAAGTGTTCGGACAACAACAACCAAAGCTTATAAGCACTCTAATAGGTGCTCCTTTCAAGTTGAGAGTTGCCAAGGATGAAGAAGTAGATGTGAAAACGTCTAAAATGA
Source organism: Humulus lupulus (assembly GCF_963169125.1). NCBI lineage: Eukaryota > Viridiplantae > Streptophyta > Magnoliopsida > Rosales > Cannabaceae > Humulus > Humulus lupulus. The sequence goes on from NC_084795.1 coordinate 3,379,765, forward strand.
AGGATGTCCCATATTCAAATGCAATGGGTAGTATGATGTATGCTATGATAAGCCCTTTACCGGATATAGCCTATGGTATTGGGTTGCTAGTAAGTAGGTTCATGAGCAAACCAAGTCCAGAACATTGGAAGGCTGCAAAGTGTTTGTTGAGGTATTTCAAAACCTCATCACAGATCAAGCTAAAGTATTGCATAGATGGAATAGTAAGTACAAGGATTGTAGGATACTTTGATTTAGATTTTGTAGGTGATTTGGACAAGAGAAGGTCCATTTCAAGTTATGTTTTTACATTGCGAGGAAATGCCATTAGTTGGAAGTCAAGTCTACATCATGTGGTGGCTTTGTCAAGCACAGGAGCAGAATACATTGCCTTAACTGAAGCTGTAAAGGAAGGAATTTGGCTCAAAGGGTTGGCTAGTGAACTCAGATTAAAGCAAGGAAAAACTTTTGTATTTTGTGACTCCCAAAGTACTATTCATTTGTCTAAGAATAGCATGTTTCATGAGAGGACGAAACACGGGGATATTAGAATTCATTTTATAAGGGATATCATCTCCAAAAAGTTGACTGAAGTAGAGAAGATTGATACGAAAATAAATCCAGCAAATATATGTACTAATGTTTTTCCAGTTAGAAAGTTCCAAGAGGCTTTGGACTTGCTTAAACTTTAACTTGATTAATCACAGGTGATAAAAGGCTGCTATAGTCAGATTCGCTAATAATAAGAGGAAAATGTGGAGATTATTGAAGACTATCCTCATATTTGGATAGTGGTCGCACCCTAACAGTCAGAGAGCAGTGGCCACGGTGAGGAATGTTAGTGGCCGCAGCGTGAGCCCATGTCTTAACATGCAGTTCTGGATGTCTCAACATATCTGAGTTTTATATCAGAAAATTAGTTTTGACGAGATTTGCTAATGTGGCAGGTTTTTTTTATTAGAACTATATTTACCCATTTTGTTCAGAACGAAATAGATCGAATTAGTGATTGAGTTTTGTAATTGAGAGAGATTTTAGAGACATACAGATTAGTTCTTGGGGAACTAATCTCTAGGGTTTGTAACTTTCTTCTAATTTTTCTTGCACCTTTATAAATATACAGTGTAACGGTCTTGCACCTTGCTAATATGAACTCAAATCTTAAAACCAAATCTTGCATAAATTCTCTATCTAACGATCAAGCCACCATTTCTTCTCAATCCTTCCCAACTTCTCTTTGCTCCGGCGACTTCGCCTTCAATCACCTACAAGTCCCAACCTCAATCCCCACAGATTTAGTCGAGTCATGAATCCAACAACCACATAAAGATGGAGAAGGAGGAGGAGGAGGAAAAGTGGAGCAGAAAAGAAAAAAAAAAGAAAACAAGAAGTAAATAATTATATTTTTAATAAGAAACTAGATTTTATAATCTTTAAATTAATTTTATTTTTATTTTTTATTCTTTAAAATGATTTTTTTATATTTATATTTTTAAATTAATTTTTTATTTTGAATTATACAAATGATATTAACGTGAAAGTACCACATAAATAAACAGTAATAAAATAATATCAATAAAATTATTTAATAAATAAATATATAATGCTTATTAATATAATATTATATATTTTTTAATTTAAGAAATGAACTTTTCATTTTTTTATAAATATTATGGTACCTATTTGTAACGCCCTACTACCCTAGAGCCGTTACCATGTGATTTTAAAATGTGTCATTAGCTCGCTAATCGAGATATTTAGACCAAAAAGTGTGGTTAGTTAAAATGAAGACTCATTTAAATAAGAATATGGAATAAAAGGGGTGAACATTCATTTAAATCATGAAAGTGTTACATTGGGATCCCAAAATACTGTTTAGAAACATATTTACAACTCAAAAGTTACTTTTCAGTCGACCTAAACGACAAAATCAATTATTTATAACATGCTCCTCAAAATACCCCAGGAGTGGCGGCCAGGTAGGCCACACATGTACGCACCACTCCATACACTCTAGCTCATGGTTGATAAACTTTTTCCTTGCCCTTACTTGCACCACAAAGCACCTGTGAGCCGATGCCCAGCAAGAAAACCTCAAAGCATAGCATACAATAATTTATCTCAACAAATAAATACTTAATCAAAGACAATAAACAATTACAAGTTTCTATTGGAATACATAACAACACAATAGTATAATAGCACAATAGCACAATGCCATAACAGCATATCGGTACAGTAGCACAGCAGCGACCTTCACCAATCGGGGTGTGCTATCAGGCACCAAGTCCGCGGTCTTAACCGAGCGGGTGTGTATGGCACCCTTAGAGGGTCTCTCCCTAGCAGCCTGCATTCAACATGCTTAACGCCGATCCCGGACCTTTACCGCTTCCGACCCTTTGTCGTTCACCACCTCTGCCACTTTTGGCTCTTGTCGCTTTCGATTCTTGCCGCCCTGGCCTTTGCCACTTCCGACTCTTGCCGATCAGTCACAATCACATGTATGACATAATAACTATAAACAATACACACAACATAGCTCTACGGACACAAACAGTTCTCTTACCTTGTGTCCCGAGTTGACAACCAAAAGCGATCTTGAGCACGATTCATAATCCCGAGCCTGAGTAGTAAAACCTTGTTACGCCCTGGGTAGCCAAGACCGTTACACTGTGTATTTATAAAGGTGCAAGACTTTCTAGCCAAGTCTGTTAGTTGAAAATGTGTCGCCAAGACCATTAGTGAACTAGGGTTAAAAGGTTTTGGTCATAGAAGATACATCTCATATAAATAAACATTTTTACATGGGATCCCAAAAGAAATAACGTTTGAAGGACAGATTATAAAATTCCAAGGTATATACAACCACTAGCCACTCTAAGGGCACCTGTCCCTCCCTCAACTGTGGCAGCCGAGCAGCTAGTCATGTACATTCCGCCTCTAGAGCTCTCCAAATCAGGGCTGATCAAGCGTACCCTTGCCTTTACCTGCACCACGTAGCACCCGTGAGCCAAGGCCCAGCAAGAAAACATAACATCATAGCACAAACAATGACAATAATCAAATAATTCTTTAAGCATGATCTTATACTTAGCAGTCCATATTAATCACATAATCAATGAACATAACCTGGAAAAACCACAACCTAATACTCAAATATTCAGTGTGTCATACTCATTAGTTAACAACAATAACCAAATCACATAATAATCAAGGTCGACGCCCTTAGGTCGCACCCTTTATTTACCCCCACTGACTCCGGTCCGCTTAAACCGAGCTCGGCGAATATTAAGTTGTCCTCAGCTACCAGTGGCCGAGTCACACCCTGTGAGCCAATGTAAACTCCTGCACTCTTAAGCCGTTTGTTTCCTATTCACATGACATAATACCACCTAACATAATGCATACAAGAATGAGGAACCCTTAGTCCCGTCATAAACTCACAACCAGGTATAGTTTTCTTACCTTTAATTCCAAGTGTTCTGGTTATGAGAGATGACCTTTGAGCACGATCTGTTTCTCGAGCCCTAGCTTACACCTAGTCACAACCAAGACAAGGGATTCCATCAATAATAATTGTATAAAGGTTTTTGGACCAAGTTCTAGCCTTCGGAACATCGAATTCCACCAAACACAGTAATGGAATCGATTCCGAGCACCCTAGGTTAGGTTCCCGCGCCTAAAATCTCCCTAAGGCCAAATATGCCCTTAAGAGTCGCGGCCAAAGCTCTCTATGCTGCGGCCCGCCCCTATCAAAAGGCCCAGCCTCACCAAACAACAGACACGGGCCGCGACCCAACTCTCCCCATGCCGCGGCCCGCCCCTCTTCCTCAACTCCCATCTGCTCCAGAGGGCCGCGACACACCAAGAACTGAGCCACGACCCAACCCCTTCGAACCCAGAAAACCCACCATTTTAAACAATCAAACCTCACTCAAATCAACCCAAAACCTTCCTAATGATACAATCCAACTATCATAAACATCCTAACATGTTTCTAGCAGCATAACCCAACAAAAACCTAGCTTAGAAACTCATCAAAATTACACTTTAATCTTTGAAACCCATAAGCTCAAGAACACTAAAACCAGCCAAGAGAACACAGAATTCAGATGCTAAACTATAAATTAGAGCTTACCTTCACTGAATAACCAATCCAGCAATTAGTTGCTGAGCTAATTCTCAAATCCTTAGCCTCAATTCAATCTTCAATTCCAAAACCCAAGAACTCTTAGAACTCAACCAAAACTACAGAATTTAAAGACCAAGAATGTGATTCAAGACTTACCTCAACTCCTGGTTGGACTCCTTAGCTATTACTGAGTTAATCTCCAAAGTTCCAAGTCAAACTTTTGAGTTTCCAGCCAAGTCCTCCTTTGGTTTCACTAGCTTCCTTGAGAGAGAAAGTTTGAGATGATAGGAATGAGCTGAGAGGAAAAGAAAGGGTTGGTTTGGGCCTTGTTCTACTGCTTTCTTAATTTTGTCTTATCCCCCCCTAATTAATTAAGTTAACCCCAAAGCTTGGGGTACCAAAAACGTCCCCGAGGGCAAAATGGTAAACTTCTCCAGTATTCCCTCCTAAGCTTTCTAACCTCAAATATATCTCCAAGTATTTATTTACGTAACCCGATAACTCAAATAACCATCTAATACCCAAAATGCCCCTTGACTCGCCCCGAGTCAAGTATTGGGTCCCGTTGTGAATTTCCCGCTAACTGGTTCCCTAGGATCGCCTCAAGTCGTATGCTGCAGATATATATCCACATAATAATGTGTTCTTCGCAATTATAACATATAATCACATTTATGCCCTCAATGGGCTAAAATTACAAATATACCCCTTAAGATAAACAGGGCCTACATGCATACTAATACTCTTAGACATGAATTTCATATATCCATATAATCATATAAGCATGCTTATCATGGAATTATGCATTAAATTATTTAATTCACACATAAACCAATTATGCCCTCCCAACATACTAATCAAGGCCCTTAAGCCTTATTAGTGATTTTTGGGTCGTTACAAACCTAGTCACAACGTATTAATAAATAGACATCCATCAATTCCTAACCAATTAAGGACTTTAGATTAAAATACTAGCCTTCGGGACCTCAAATTCTACTAAACAGAGTAGTAAAATCATTCCCAAGCCTTAAGATTTAAGTTCCCGAGATTATAACCCCATTGTGGTCACTTTCCCTAATTTAAGCCGCGACCCGCTGCAAGTCAAAGATTATTGGCTCTCTCATTTGGGGGACACAGGCCGCGGCGAGCCCTAGTTGCGCCGCGACGCCTGAGCAAAGTCAGAGGCTCCCATGCCTTTTTGTTCATACGAGTCGTGGCGCCTAAAGAATAGGGCTGCGGCTCGAGCCTACGAACCCAGAAACCCCCTGCATTTTTACGAGCCAATCTCTTCAAAATCCACACAAATATGAGCCCTAGACCCAAAATTCAATCTACAATTCATACCAAAGCAACATAACTAATATAGATACCCCAAGATTCACCACAAACTCATCATAATTCAGAAATCATACCCCAAAGTTCAATCCCATAAAACATCTAAATTACCACAGAAAACTCAATAAAAAATCAGTAGAAATCCTCACCATAATTATGTGATTTGATATAAACTGAACTCAATCATTCCTACCTTTAACACCTCAATTCTCAACCCCAAATTCTAAGCTTCACTTCCAAAATTTCCAAAACCCTCCAAGCCACCAAGTGAGAGAGAGAGTAAAACGTGAGAGGGAGAAGGAGGGCTGAGAGAGGTTTATGTTTCTTTTGTTTCCCCTTAGTTCTAGAATCCTTAGCTGCACAAGTCTAAGTTCAAGTTTATACCCAACTCCAAAATGTCTAAAATGCCCTTAAGTCCATCCTTAATCCTTTAATGCCACCAAGGGCAATTCCGTCATTTGCCACAGCCCGCTAATTCCTCGAGTGTTCCTATAAATCCCCATTTAATCTCGACATACTTAAATGAACGCTACATCGCTACTCGTTACCCGGTAAATCCCGAACACATACTATGTTCCCAAAATTCTCGTAGGCTCATCCCGAGCCGGGTATTTGACCCCGTTGTGACTATTTCACTATTCTGCTCCCTATAACCGTCTCGAATCACACATCACAAATATATCACCACTATTTCGTGGTATCAAACACAACAGACATATAATTTACATTTATGCCCCTATTAACCAAAATGGGCCCACATGCATATTTAATTTACCTAAACATGCATATCTCATAACATAATCATTTAATATACGTATTAACATAATTCAATTAGTTATTGTCATCTCGGAACGCTAATCAAGGCACTAAGTCTTATTAGCAAATTTGGGACGTTACACTATTCGTAGTGATTAAAAAGACATACTAATGGATAAGTTTTCTTTTATATAAATTATGGTGTTTAGGTCAACCATCTATTCAAATTTTCCTCCTTTACATAAGAATGATAATTTTTCAATAGAAATAAAATAAAATATCTCGTATGACCATACTTTTCTTTTCACTTATAAATTACCATTTTCTCTCAATTAAATTGCACTAAAATATTTATTTTCTTATTGTGTAGTAATTTTTATCCATATGTAAAAATTACACCTAGCATTGTAAAATTTTTTTAAAAATTAAAAAATACGGAATTTCACAAAAATTAAAAAAATACGGATAACAGTTTGTAACAATTCTCTAATCGTCTATTACAATTTTTGTAATTTTTTTTCCAAATTCCGCATTTTTAGTATTTTTTAAAATCTTAGGTATTTTTATTAATTTCCCTTTTAAATTCCTATTTATTACAAGATCGCATAGTGAAGATCCATTGTTTTTTATTAATCATATTAGGCAGGCCAAGCATATTTATACATAGTAAAATTACACATAACACCATAAAAAAAAATTTAAAAATTTGAATAATACAAAATTTTACAAAAGTTACAAATATACGGATAACTTTTCTGTTACGGTTTGTTACAATTTTCTATTTAGTATGGTTACAAAATTGTAAACTGTAATTATAAATTTGTAAACTTTGTTTACAAAAATAAAACTTCATATTTACGATTATACTCCTCTGTATTTTTGTAACTTTGTTTTAGATTCCGTATTTTTTAGTATTATTTTTTAAAATTTGATGTATTTTTGTAAACTTCCCTTTATCAATGGTGTCATGTTATGTCAATTTATAAATATAAATTTAGAAATTATGATTCTCATTTTATTAATAGGTATATGTGGAAGATGAGAGGAAATAGTAATGTAAAAGCCGCAAATACATGGCTGCGTTTGATGTTAATTAAGGTCAAAGAAAATTCAAATTAGAGCACCCCAAAAATTTTAAAAAGAAAATGACATTTGAACTCTTTGATGTATACACATGTGGTATATCTCTCAAATTTAGGGGTAAGAAAATGGGACATTGTCATACCTAAGTTATTTATTGATGATCAATAATGTTGTGCCCCTTTTTTCATAGCAAAAAAAATATTAATGTCGTGCATGATGAGTTTACATCGTACGTACTAATTTATTGGAACACATAAGTCCTATATCGGCGCCTGACTTTAAACATCGCACACGCGACAAATCTTTCCATCATCCTTGGATAAGAGAGATGCATTTTTATGACACTATCATCATATTATATATTTTTGTATAATGTGTCCACATGCAAACAACAAGATTCAATGCAGAAAAAGCAATTAGAGGAAACAATAAAATATTTATGAACATAAAACTAAAAAATACAAAAACAAATTATGGTTCAATACAACCAGTTTCAGAGTTTCACAGTATCTACTAATTAATGCTAAAACATATTAATTATAATCTCTCACAATCGAGAGTCTCAACAAGTACTTGCTAAAGAGAAATGATCACATTACTTGATCTCTCTCACTTTCCCAAACCCCAAGTACACCTGAGTGTTAGAATTTCTAATACACTCAACTAACATGAATAAACAATAATCTCCAACACATAATCTAAAATCATATCATTATAAATATATATGAGAAATTATAAATCATAACTTTATAGATTATTTGTTAAATTAAAGAAGAATATTAACGCAAGAGCGGAAGCACTAACCTGACGCCATTATTAGAGATTGCATAGAGGATTTAGATCTTCCTATATAATATGTATCTCTATGAGAGAATAGCCTCTCTTTTCTTTTTTGTTAATGGGATGACAGATAGAATAGAATAATACATATATATAGGGAACCACAACCCTAATTTATAATTAGTGATTTCCAATTTTTCCCATTATAAAATTAAAAATTCACTTTCCTGTTTCTACACATTAAATCCATGACACCTTAATACCCTATGATATTTATAACATAATTGGTCACTTAATTTTATATCACACTTTATAATAGTATTATAAATTATACATATGTGCCCATAAAATAGGATTTTAATCCAACAATCTCACACTTGGGCAACATATGTTTCCTTATAAATGTACAACCTTATGAGCTCAAAATTTTCTATCATATAAATGTATTCTTTAACAATCTCGTCCATCAACCATATCCATATAGGATCAAAGCGGTCTTTGTCATATTAATCATGGCTAAACCCATCAATGGTCACATATACAAATATAGTCAAATGACATAGATCAATCATGGATGCATAGCATGGAAATTACATGAATGTGAACCAAACATTTCTATTTCCAACTGGTCCTCCTTAAACTTTACTGAGGTCAGAATAACAAAAAACAGAGTGAATGAATTGAAAAACTTCATTTCTGATCAGAAAATAACCAAATACATAAATGTCTAAAATAAACATAAAGTGAATAAAATACAAACTCCCATTAAATCATGATATCCTCAAACAATACCACACCCATATGAGCAATGTGCTCATGAAAGACCTTGGGTGGTAATCCCTTTGTGAGTGGATCCGCTATCATGGAGTGTGTCCCAATGTGCTCTATGGATATTTGTCCACTCTGCACTCTTTCTTTCACAACTAGGAACTTTATGTCAATATGCTTTGACTTGGATGAGCTCCTGTTGTTGTTGGAATATAATACTGCTGAATTATTGTCACAAAATAACTTGAGTGGTCCTCCTACATTCTCCAAAATGCGCAACCCAGTGACAAAGTTTCGCAGCCATATTCCATGATTCGATGCCTCAGAGCATGCTACAAATTATGCTGCCATAGTGGAAGAAGCTACAAGTGTCTGTTTGCACTTTTCCAAGAAATAGCTCCTCCAGCTAACATGTAAATATAGTCTGATGTAGACTTTCTGCTATCTTGGCACCCAACGAAATCAGAATCAGAATACCCTATGACCTCCAAACGATTTGATTTCTTATATGTGAGCATGTAACCTTTTGTTCTCTGAAGATACCTCATAACCCTCTTGGCTGCTATCCAATGGCCCATACTAGAGTTGCTTAAATATCTGCCTAACATTCCAACAATGTACGCAATATACGGACGCGTACAAACTTGAGCATACATCAGACTCCCAACAGCTGATGCATAGGGAATATTTTGCATTTCTTGAATTTTAAGGTTACTTTTAGGGCACTGACAAAGACTGAATTTGTCTCCTTTAGCAACAGGGGTATCACCTGGTCTACAATCTTGCATACAAAATCTTTTGAGTACTTTATCGATATAGCTCTTTTGTGATAATCCAAGAATACCTCGAGAACGATCTCGATGTATCTGAATTCCTAATACAAAAGAGGCGTCCCCAAGATCTTTCATCTCAAAATGCTTAGATAGAAATCTCTTGGTTTCGTGCAATAAGCCTATATCATTAGTGGCAAGCAATATGTCATCGACATATAGAACTAGGAAGATATACTTACTCTCACTGAACTTATGATATACACAATCATCAACAACATTCATCTCAAAACCGAATGAGATAATTACTTGGTGAAATTTGTGATACCATTGGCGAGAAGCTTGCTTGAGTCCATAGATGGATTTTGTCAATTTGCAAACCATATTCTTTGGGTCTCCTGACACAAATTTTTCTGGTTGCACCATATAAACTGTCTCCTCAATGTCTCCATTGAGAAACGCAGTTTTAACATCCATTTGATGTAGCTCAAGATCAAGGTGAGCAACAAGTGCCATTATTGTTCTAAAAGAGTCTTTCGATGGAACTGGGGAGAAAGTCTATGTATAATCAATGCATTATTTCTTAGTATAGCCTTTAGCTACAAGACGCGCTTTATAATCAATGCCTTCTTGCATCCCTCTTGGTTTTAAATATCCATTTACAACCAATTGGTTTTGCACCGTCTGGTAATGGGACAAGTTCCCAAACTTTATTGTCTTGCATAAACTTATACTCTTCTTTCATGGCATCAATCCACTTTTGAGAGTTAGAACTTTTAATGGCCTGATGAAAATTGACTGGATCATCTTCCATCATTCCATTGTCATCCTCATGTTCTTGAAGAAATACAACATAATCATTTGAAATGGCATTTCTTCTTTCCCTTGTGGACCTTCTTAATGGCTCTGGTTCTTGAGGTTGTTCAGTTTGTTCGTCTGGAACAATTACCTTATCTTGATTTGGGGGTTGTTCAACATTGTCTTGTTGAGGTTCTGGATTCATTTCTTGAACAATGACAGGTGTAGAAGCCTGAACATTGTCAAAAATGATAGTAGGAACTGAGTTTGAACTCAATTCCTCCTCAAAAGCAATGTCTCTAACCTTATTCCTCCCCCCAAACTCAACATCCTCCAAAAATGTTGCAGTTCCCGTCTCAAAAATATTTTTAATTGTGAGATCATAAAACTTATAGCCCCTAGATCGCTCAGAATAACCAATAAAGTAGTTGCTCACTGTTTTGGAGTCCAATTTTTGTTCATGTGGCTTATAAGGCCTTGCCTCAGCTGGACATCCCCAAATGTGAAAGTGTTTTAGACTAGGCTTTCGACCTGTCCAAAGCTCATAAGGTGTTTTTGCAACTGCTTTAGTTGGTACTCTATTCAGGATGTAAGCTTCTGTCTTTAATGCTTCTCCCCAGAGGGACTCAGGTAAGGTAGAATGAGCAATCTTACTTCTTACCATATCCTTCAGAGTCCTATTGCGTCTTTCAGCAACACCATTCATGCTAGGTGATCCTGGCATGGTGTACTGTGGGACAATACCATATTCCTCTAGGAATTTAGCAAACGGTCCTGGACGTTGTTCGCCTGAGCCATCATATCTACCGTAGTACTCACCACCACGATCAGATCTGACATTTTTAATCCGTTTGTTGAGTTGATTCTCAACTTCAGCTTTATAAGCTTTGAACACATCCAAAGACTGGGACTTTTCATGAATGAGATATAGGTACCCATAACGTGAGTAATAGTCTATGAATGATATCAAATATTGTTGACCATTCCATGATGTTGTAGGGAATGACCCACAAATATCTGTATGAATCAATTCTAAGACATCTGAAGATCTGTTGGCACCTAATCTCTTAGTTTTGGTCTGTTTTCCCTTGATACAATCGACACAAACATCAAAGTCTGTGAAGTCAAGAGATTCTAAAATGCCATCAGACACAAGGCGCTCAACTCTACCTTTTGAGATATGACCTAAGCGCTTATGCCATAATGACGCTGAATTGTCCTTATTTAATTTACGTTTAGTACCACGTGATTCCACATGCAAGGTTTCATTATAGGATGCAATTGTTTCTAGCAAATAAAGGTTGTCATTAGCATTCAAGTAACCAATTCCAACAACATTTGAATTTAAAGACAAATTAAACTGATTGTTTCCAAAAGAACAAGAATATCCAAATTTGTCCAACAAAAATAAATAAATAAATTCCGTCTAAAAGACGGTACAACAAAAGTGTCTTTCAAATCCAAATAAAAATCAGTTCCTAACAACAACCTAAAATTCCCAATTGCTTCCACTTCCACCGATTTTCCATCGCCCATGAAGATGTGTCTTTCACCATCACTTGGCTTTCGGGAGCTTAGGCAACCCTGCATAGAAATACTTATGTGAGTAGTATCACCAGAATCTATCCACCAAGTGTTCCTAGGTATTGAAGCTAAATTAACCTCAGAACAGACCAAAGTAAGAATCATACCTTTCTTTGCATGCCATGCATGATACTTGTCACAATCTTTCTTCACATGTCCAGGCTTGTTGCAAAAGTAACAACCTTCTGAATCCTTCTGTTGTTTCTTTTGGGCTGGACCCTTAGCAGCTTCATTCTCAGATTTCCTTTTTTTGCCCTTATCCTTAAAGGCAGTGGCCAAGTGAGCACTTTCAGTTTTGTCCTTGTTTAACCTTTCTTCCTCTTGCACACAGTGAGAAATGAGTTCATTGAGAGTCCATTTCTCCTTTTGACATTTATAACTAATTTTAAATTGGTTAAACTGTGCAAGAAGCGTTAACAAAACCATAAGCACAAGAACATCATCAGAAAGCTCAATCTTAAGTGTCTTAAGTCTTGAGACAATATGATGCATTTCCATAATGTACTTCCTTACATTTCCTTGACTCTTATACTTCATGGTCATCAAAGAGCCTAGAAGTGTTGTCATTTCAACCTTATCGTTTTTAGCAAAACGTTCCTCAATTTGTTCAAGGAAATTCTTGGCCTTATTAATCCCTTCGGATTCTATGCCCCAAAAGGCTTCTGGAATGCTGTATTTCATAATCATTAAACTCATGCGATTTGAACGATCCCATCTCTCAAAATCTGTTTTCTCATCACGGGTGCTTTCCTTAGTGAGAGGTGCAGGTTGTTCATCCCTTAATGCATGGTCTAAATCCATACATCCCAAAACTATAATTAAGTTCCTTTTCCAATCCTTGAAATTGGTCCCATTAAGCATAGGAATAGAATTAATATTAGCAGATATTAAGGCAATAGAAGATGAACTAGCTGAATATAGAACAAAACAAACAAAACAAACTCACATCAATATGCATAATCAAACAATAAATTCAAATTTTGGTTAATCTCATCTCAAGATACCAAGCACAACATTAATATTAAGCCTTTGGACAATAATATTAACTGTAAGCGATACTCTTATTGTAGCAATCAAACATTGACAATAAACTATGTCAAACAATAAATCAATCTTTGGACTAACATATTGCTCACACAAAATACCTTATAATTGTCACACATTTATTACCACAGGTATGCATGTGAGCCGAAGCCCAGCAAGAAAACTCAACACAAAATAATTTACATACGCAGATCTATCAATGGGATATAACAAAGCAACCAACATGCTAACACACATAGCGTCCATGCCATCCCAGACGCTTTACCAAGCCTTGGGTTCGTAGTCTTCACTAAGAGGATGACTCCAGCATCCCGGGGGAGGGGGGGATTCTTGCCCTAACGGTCTGCACCCCGCGTGCTCAACGTTCCCAGCCTCTTGCCATACTCAGCTTTGCACTACGCGTGTTCAATGCCGTGCTTGACTTTCTGCCATTCTCGGCCTTCGCCATTCCCGGCCTTCGCCATTCCCGGCCTTTGCCGTTCCCGGCCTTCACCGTTCATTCACAAATATGCATTTCATAGCATATACTCAACAAATGTTTAAACATATATTAAGAATAGACAATATGGCTACGCCGTGCAATTCAATCAATAGGGTCTTGCCTTGCAATACAAGGAATAGGGCCACGCCCTGCTCTACGGGCACAACAATTTTCTTACCTGTGTCCCAAGCTATCTGAGCACCGCAATTCCAAGCATAGTCATCTAACACGAGCCTCGCTGATAACCTAGTCACAACATAATTACAACAGCCGTTCATCAAATTCTAATCCAATAAATAGCCTTGAGACATAAATCTAGCCTTCGGTACCTTGGATTCTACCAAACTAGGTAGTAGAAACCTCCCCGAGCCCTAATGTTTGAGTTCCCGAGCTAAAAACCTTCAAATAGCAAAAAATTTGCATTTGGGCCGCGGCCCAGCCCCACTTAATAGATAATTGATTGTATATATCCTTAAAAATATTAAATTATTAGAGATACTTGTTTTTTGTAGTGTATTTTTTTAATAGATAAATAATTGTATATATCCATAAAAATATTATTGTAATAAATTGACTAAAATAATTAAACAATCAAAATTCAAGTTCTAACAGTTTCTTTTTAAAATGATTAGAGAATCTTTAATGGAGTAGTTTTAATGATTTTGCAAAAAGTGTGCTAAATTCGGCACATTCTAACAGTTGTGAAAATTTTGGCGCACAATAAATGTTTACATTTTTTTATTTGCCTTTTGCCACTAATTAAAGTCTTTTATATTAATTGAAAGCTTTTTAACTTTTTATTTAATAATTTAATAACTTTTTTTTGGTATATTTTCAATAAAAATTAAATGACTTTATCAATTAATTTGTAACTTATGCATTGTAGCATAATTGTAAAAATTGGACTAAATATAGCATGAGAAATTTGAGGTTATATGCTTAATAATATACTTTATTTAATCTATATGACAAATTTGATAGGCATTCCAAATATATGTCATTTTGTATAATTTTGACTATAATACATCTTTCATTAAACTTCCCACTCTCTCTCACATTAATGTGCACTCATGATTAATTTTTGTTCTACATCATAAATTTAAGGCTTTAAATATGATAAACGTGTAGATCTCGAAAAATACTATGATTGAAAAATACAACTAAAAACGGACATTTAAGCAAAAGTTATGGCTCACCGAAAATTTCATCAAATTTTAGCGGAGAGCATCGATATAGCATTAATGTACCATCGATTTTGCATCATTTAGGCTAAAAATAAAGTTTTCATGATTGCATCACAAGAGCATCGAAAAAGTATCGATTTTGCATTGAAAAAGTATCGTTTTGGCAACAAAAAAAAAAACAAGTTTTCAAGATTGCATCGATTTTTCATCGAATTTGCATTGATTTTGCACAGTTTTGGCCAAAAAATCAATTTTTGTGGATGCATTACAATTGCATCGATGAAGCATCGAAATATCATCGTTTTCATTATTTTTTTGTACAGAAATGATGTTATTTCGATGCTTCTTCGATGCAATTGCGATTCATCCACAAAATTTGATTTTTGGCCAAAACTGTGCAAATTCAATGCAAATTCGATGGAAAATCGATGCCGACTTAAAAACTTGGTTTTTTTTTTGCCTAAACGATGCTTTTTCGATGCAAAATTGATACTGTTTTGATGCTTTTACGATGCTCTTGCAATGCAATCATGAAAACTTGATTTTTTGCCAAAATGATGCTACATCGATGGTATATCGATGCCCTATGCTGAATTTGGACGAAAATTTTTGTTGAGCCATAACTTTTTGCTTAAATGTCCATTTTAGTTAATTTTTTTAATCCTACTATTTTTTCGAGATCTACACGTTTAGCATATTTAAAACCTTAAATTTTTTATGTAGAACACAAAAATTAATCATTGGTGCACATTAATAGGATGAGTGTTTAAGTTGGTATATTAAAAAAATTTCTTATGTTATGATGCATAGAACCTAAAAATTTTCTATAGCATTTGCTATTTTGTAAGCCAAATTTGACACATAATTTACACCTTCCATTGGAGATTATCTTAGTACATATAACAACAATTTATATACATATTATAACACATAACTATATATAAATATTAAGATCTCTAACCTAACAACAACCCACCAGTGGTAGCACTACATCTTTGGTATCACCTTGGGGAAAAAGTGTCAAATTTCTTCCTAAGGAGGGGAGGGACAGTAGCTCAACCCCACCAATTTAGAGAACAAGAAGATAACCGACTTTCGGGACACCAAACAAGATAACTTGCAGGGACACACAAATAAATATATTTTTTTGTGGGGTTCGTTTCGTACCCGACATTGGATATGTGCCCAAGGCCCCAACCACTAATTTAAAGTGTTGTTATGCTTGGATTCTCTTGTAAAATAACGATGTAGATGGCGATTACGTACCCTATCATATTCAGAACATTAAATTTTGTCTGCAAATTTAGACCCAAAAAACAAAAACAAAAAATAAAAAAAAAATCACATTTGTATTCTACTAATATACGATTCTAATAATTCTCTACACGTGATTCAAAGACTTGGAAACTAAGCCCGCACACAATAAAGTCAACTTAGATTCAAAGACTTGGAAAGAGACGAAAAGCAAACAGTGCAGTAGCTAGGGTTATAAATAGTTAGCGTATTTTCGTTCAGGATAGTCAAGTGATCAGTATTTTACGACCCAGAGTTTTGAGCCTAGTATTCAAATATAAGTAGTTGCTGTTATATATAAATATATATTTATATGGATCAACCGATCAAAGTGATCAAGGAAACGGTGTTCTCATTATTAGACATCGATCCTTACTCGCTCGTTTCTCCTTGTGCTTACGAGACTGCATGGCTAGCCATGATACCACATCCTCACCAACCTTCGAAGCCCATGTTCGAGGGTTGCTTGAGTTGGGTGCTTAACAACCAAACCGAACATGGCTTCTGGGGTATCTGCGATGGCTGCAGTAGACCAACCCTAGGCTGCCTTAGCGCCACTCTTGCTTGTATTGTTGCCCTAAGGAAGTGGAATGTTGGTCCTGTCATGACAAGCAAAGGTACGTATGTATACTACGTATGATATGTTAGATATATATATATATGTATATTATATATATATATATTAGTTATGTTAGTGAATTGACACTTATGTTGATTTGCAGGGTTGGAGTTTATGGATTCATCAGATGCGAAGAAGTTATTGAAAGAAGTCGAAGATCATGGCTGTCCTCGTTGGTTTGCCATTGTTTTCCCGGGAATGGTTGATTTGGCAGAGCAAGTTTTGAAGGTCAAAATATTAAAGGATCAAGTGGTGGTTCGGGATCTATTATTCAAGACTAGGAAACACATTTTCGAAACGTACGTAGATAACTGAACCTCTTGCACCAAACCCCTTCTAAGTATTTATATATATATATATATATATATCATATGTTTTTACTTATAATGCATGATTTTTGTATGTAGAGAGGGAGTTAATAAGGGAAACTACGGGCAATTGCTATCATATCTTGAAGTGTTGCCTTCATCATCATATGGATATTTTGAGATTGAAGATGATGTAGTAATAAAGCACTTGTGTGATGAAGGCTCTTTGTTCCAATCTCCTTCGGCCACAGCACGTGCTTTCATGGCTACTGGCAATCCTAAATGCTTGCACTATTTGCAATCTCTAGTTCGCACATTTTCCAATAATAATATCACTGGAGGTTAATTTTTTTTAATATTTTTTTATCACAGTATATACATATTAAATAAATTAAACTTTGCT
Organism: Humulus lupulus; assembly: GCF_963169125.1. Classification (NCBI taxonomy): domain Eukaryota; kingdom Viridiplantae; phylum Streptophyta; class Magnoliopsida; order Rosales; family Cannabaceae; genus Humulus; species Humulus lupulus. The sequence continues at coordinate 3,397,082 of NC_084795.1, forward strand.
ATAAATATATATATATATATTTGCAGTTCCCGCCACATATCCCACGAATGAAGATCTTATAAAGCTTTGCATTATCAACCACGTGCAAAGGTTGGGGTTGACTGAGCTTTTCACAAGGGAGATTGAACAAGTTCTCCATCAAGTTTATAAGTACGTTTTATTGTTTTCTTTTTATTAGAAATTTATCAACAAAAAAAAATCAAATTTCATTATATATAGATAAAACTAGGTTTAATAATAATAAATACAGTGAATATTGTTGAATCCAAAACATTTCAGAAATTACGGGAAACTCGATGGAAAAACATTCATGAAACTATACCATTCAGATGCAATGTTACAGCTACAAATACTCAAAGACTCATTAGCTTTTCGGCTTCTAAGGATGCATGGCTACAAAGTATTTCCTAGTAAGAGTTCAAAATATATAAAATATAATACATATATAATATATGGGGCTATTTAACAGTGATTTTATTTTCTACTTATGGTTGGAACTTTTTTTGTTTTCCACATATAAGTTGTAACCCAATTTTTTTATATGGTAGTACATTATAGTTATATATGACTTCTTATAAATTTTTAAGAAATTTTAAATAATTTATGGTGCCGAAATTAAGATTCAAATAAATATTTTTTTTGTACGCGTATCTGTTTTGTTTTTTATGCACGCGTGAGAAAATTTGATTTCTGATTTCGGCACCCTAAGTTATTTGGAGTTTCTAAAAATTTGTGAAAGGTATTCTATAATATACACTGTGATATGAGATTATAAGTTACCGGTGTAAAAAAAATAAAAAAAATTCCTACCGATTTTAACTTTATCAGGTTTCCTACTGTAAAACTACCATAATAAATATATATATATATATATCAACTAACTTCAGAAGTTAACATTAAACCATTTTTTAATGTATGCAGGGAACATCTGTTGGTTTTTAAATAACGAAGAAATTAAAAATCACATAGAAACCAACTATGAATACTTCTGGGTTATGTTGTTTAATCTTTACAGAGCCACAGACCTTGCTTTTCAAGGTGAATTTGAACTTGGTGAAGCAAGAAAATTTTCAAGAAAACTACTTGAGAAATCTAGTTCAATGGGACCTGGAGATCACAATCCATTTTACAATCTGGTATTATTTATATGTATTTATATATGTACTATAATTAATTACTATATGTGTTTAAGTGACGGACTCACAATTTTTTATTATTGGGAGGTTGGAATAATAATAACAAAACAAACTGATTAAAGTCTTTATATTATTTTATAAGATAATTTATCAAAAGAAATTAAAGTTATTACTCATATGATAGTAATAAATAAATGAAAAAGGGAAACGATATAAAAATATCTATACAGATATATATATCTAACTAAATAACTTACGTACATACAGCTAGGGCCACCACTTTGATATGAAAACGATCGATCATACGAGCTAATTGATATGTAGAAATTAGCGTTATACAATTTAAACGTGATAACTTACAAGTACATGGTCCACTACTTACCATGTATGAAAATGAAAATGATATATATGACCAAAAGGACATATATATATATATATATATATAATAAGCAGGTTCCACCTGCTTTTTTTATTTATTATATTTATATTACTAAATATTACTGCACGTAGTGGTTACATGGAATTTTATTAAATAAACGTATATTTGTAATATAATTTTTTATAGTTTGATAAATTGAGTGGATATACAGGCACACCCACACATATATATATATATATGTATCATGAGTAAAAATATATATGTTTCTATAACCAATCCTATATTTTATAATAAACTATCTATCACAATACTAACCATATATATTATCACGGGATTAGGATATATTATATATACTAGATACAAACAATATGTAATGCAATATACGTACGTTTGTTTAGTTTTATTTATAGAATTTATTAATTATTTTTATTAAATTTATATTAATTTCATATAGATTTTTAAATAAATATTATATTTTAATTAAATAATCTATTTATTTTTGTTTAAATTTATGTTTATTCTAGTTTTTGAATTTGAGAATAACAACAAAAGATTATACATTATCTATTTAATGTAATATTAAATATTCTACTTGGATTTTAAATTTAAGTTCTTCCTAATTTTTTTTTTTTTAAAAATAATTTGTTTCTAATTAACAGTAGATTATATTATATGTTTAATATGATATTATTCTAATAAGTGATTTTAAGTTTAATTAAATTTTATTTAAGTTATAAAACGTATGATTTTATTATTTTTAAATAATTATCATTGTAAAATATCTCAAAAATATCATATTTTAATTTGTTTAATTATTTATTATTTTAAAATAATTATCATTGTAAAATATCTGAAATTTTTCTTATTTTAATTTGTTTAATTATTTATTATTTTTAAATAATTATCATTGTAAAATATCTCAAAAATAACCTATTTTAATTTTTGTTATTATTTATTTTATTTTATTTAAATTTAAATGTTTACAAAATACGTTAAATATAAGAATATTCAGTTAAAGTTAACATAAAAAAAACCGTTAAAACTAAGAATTTCTGTTATCTACACACTACTTATATTAGATACAAACAACATGTTTGCATAGTTTTATTTAGAGAATATATTAATTATATTATTTAAATTGTATCACTGTCATATAAATTTTAAATAAATAAACAATATTATATATAAAAGAATGACATAAACATATTAAATGAAAAATTAAACCAAACATTGTTTATGATTTTTTTTAAAATATATATAATATGATAATTTTTTTAAACATAAATGATAATTTGTTTAATAAAAATAAGATTATGTATTGTATATTATTATTATAAGGATATTTTAAAATATTTAAATTTATATTGATATAAATATTAAATATCTAGTTTTGTATTAAATATTATTATGAATATAATATATGAATTCATATTAATATATTTAGTAAAAAAATAGGATTATCATAATAATATTTTATAACATTTAAAGTTATATTAATATAATTGTTAAATATTTAGTCTTATATTATATAGTATTATAATAATGATATTTTATCACATTTGAATTTAAATTAAGTAGTCTTATATTAAATATTATTATAATAATGATGATATTTTATAATATTTGAATCTATATTATAATTAGTAAGAAAATTAGGATTATCATAATAATATTTTGTAACATTTAAATTTATATTAATATAATTATTAAATATCTAGTCTTGTATTATATATTATAACAATAATAATATTTTATAACATTTGAATTTGAATTTAAAATTATATTAATATAATTATTACATATATAAGTAGTCTTATATTACATATTATTATAATAATGATATTTTATAATATTTGAATTTATATTAATATAATCGATAAATATCTATTTTTAAGTTTTTTATAAAGGTATATTTCGTTAAATATTTAGAATATTCCGTTAAAGTTAACAAAACAACGGTTAAAACCAATAATGTATGTTATCTACACACATTTTATATAGAAGAGATATGATTCCATGCACGTTTCTTTAGTTTATTAATTAATTTTATTAAATTTGTATTATTGACATATAAATTTAAAATAAATAAATAATTTATATATTTATATAAATGAGAGCGCGAATGAGATGATGTGCCACTCTAAAATTGTTCTAAACCACTCTTTTTATTTTATTATTTTTTCTCATTTGTTTATTCAACTTTTTCTATAATAAATATATTTTTATTTTATTTTCAAGGAGATGGCGTGACACTCTAATATTACTCTAAATTACTCTATCTATTATTTTTTTTCTCATTTTTTTATTCAACTTTTTCTATAAAAAAAAATTTATTTCTATTCTATTTTTTAAAATAATAATAATAGTAATTAACTCTATTTTTTTTGGTTTAGTTTCTAAATATCTATCTATCTATTTATAATAATATATTAATTAGCTAATTTAAATGAGAAATGTACAAGTGTCTTCTTAAATAAGAGATATTTTTTCAAAAATATTATAATTAAAATGAAGCGTGCATGCATATAAATACATAATAAAATGACTTAAAAATTAATATATAAAAGAAAATATATTATGTTCCACCCTATTATTTTAGTCAAAAATATTATTTTCGAAAATTCAATATTAATTCTTAGTTCAAATTTTTTTTAATAATTTATTTTACCATTTTAAAAATAAAGGATCCAAATAATAGTAATCGACCAAAATACATGTGGTTTAAATAATCTATATATATTCCGAATTTTAACATTTTGACAAAACAAGAGGTCCAAAAGTTAATTTTATAAAAGAAATGGTCCAAACGAGTAATCGACTAAGATAGAAGGTTCAAAATGGTGTGAACATTTACACAAAATATGTTATATATATAATTTACTTTTTATAAATAATATGCATGGTCCAAAGGTTAATTTTTAAAAATCAATGGTCAAAATAGAGTAGTGTTCAAATAATCGATCTATATATTTCTATTTTTAACTTTTTGATAAATATGAGGTCTAACATTATCGACCAAAATAACCCTTAAACATAACATAAATTTCTTTACACATAATTTAGATTTTTTTTATAAAAATACATGCAAAATGTATATTAATAATAAATAAAAGTATTCATATAACAAGTTGTCTGAACTTTGGTTCTGATACTTTAATTATTTGATATACAATAAACACCATAATAAAAAATAAAAACTGGGGTCAAGTCGTGCCCACATGTCCATATATGGAACATGTTGTACGAGTAGGGTGAAAATGACTCACTACCACACAATCTCCTAGAAAATTTAAAAATATATATATTTTAATCATTACAAAATATTGTGCACGCGATAATGTTTTATAATATTATATATTAAAGAATGACATAAATATATAAAAGAAAAATTAAACTAAAACATTGTTTATGATTTTTAAAATATAAATATTTAATATAATAACCTTTTTAAATAAAAATGATAATTTTTTTTATAAAAATAAGATTATGTACTATATATTATTGTTATAATGATATTTTATAATTTATAAATTAATATTAAAATAAGTATTAAATATCTAATCTTGTATTAAATGTTATGATATATAATAATAATATTTTATAGTATTTGAATTCATATTAATATAATTAAAAAATTAGGATTATATAATATTATCATAATATTAACATTTGAATTTATATTAATATAATTATTAAATATTTAGTCTTGTATTATATATTATTATAAATATATTTTATAACATGAATTTGAATTTATATTCATATAATTATTAAATATATAGTCTTATATTAAATATTTTTATAATAATGATATTTTATAATATTTGAATTTATATTAATATAATTAATAAATATTTATTTTTAATTGGTTTTAAATATATATTCCTTTAAACGTTTAAAATATTCCATTAAAATTTAACAAAAAAAAACTATTAAAACCAAAAAATTTGGTTATCTACACTTTTTTATTTTTTTTTATATAGAAGAGATATAATCCCTTAAAAAAAAAAGAGTAGGGTACACATATAAATATATATATATATAACAACATGAGGGGAAAATTAATCCAATTTTTGTATTTTTCTACACCATTTGTTTTTATTTCTCCATCCACCTATAATTATATTATGTATCATTACATAACTACTAACCAAACTCTCTAGATCCCCCAAATTGTTTATACATCAAAGAGCCCACACAATATTATAATAATAGAGATGTATGCAATATATGTAGATTGAGCATGAATTAAGTCTTCCATGGATGGCTCGACTGGATCACTTGGAATATAGATTTTGGATAGAAGAAACTAAAACTGATGTCCTATGGATGGGAAAGACTTCTTTTCAAAGGTAAATATATTCATATGTATGCATGTATATATATATATATTCATGTACTTTAATAAATTAATATCTTTAAGTTACAAAATATGAGTTTTGAAAAGTGGGGCATGATCAATAAATCTAACTTTATTGATCATTGAAAAACAGGTTATTGAGCCTTCATAATGAAGAAGTAGTTAGTCTAGCCATCTTAAACTATGAGTTCAGACAGTCTCTCTATAAGACTGAACTCGAACAGTTAACAAGGTATTTCATTAAATATAATCACCACATTATTATTATTTTTTTATGAAGAAAACCACATGAACATTACTATGTATTTAATTATTAATTATTTGAAGAAATATATATGTATATATATAGGTGGTCTAATGATTGGGGACTAAGTAAAATGGGTTTTGGTAGAGAGAAAACTACATACTGTTATTTTGCCGTAGCTGCTGCTTGTTGCTCTTTGCCTTATGATTCTCCTGTTCGAATAATGGTTGCAAAGAGTGCCATATTAATTACTGTGGCAGACGATTTCTTTGACATGAAGGGCTCTCTAATTAGTGAATTGAAGTGCTTTACCGAGGCAATTCAAAGGTATTAATTATTTTACAAATTGCATTTATTAATATATAAAAATATATATATATATACATACATATATATAGCTACTAGAGATATTAATAATAAATATTTCTAACAAATTCTAATGATGTGGCCAGATGGGATGGTGAAGGCTTGTGTGATGTTAGTAAGAAAATATTTGATGCCCTTGATAATCTTGTAAGAGAGATGGCAACTAAGTACCTTGAAGAAGAAAATAATCATGATGACATAACCAATCGTCTAAGAGAAATAGTAATAAGTTCTTTAATCACACAAATAAATTATTGTTAGTTTAACTAGCTTTCTTTAATTTACTCACGTCAAATTAGTAAATATATTAATTATTTAATCTTTTATGTTCAATATTATACATGTAGTGGTATGAAACGATCCTTTCATGGCTTGCTGAATCTAAGTGGATTGAAAGTGGGATTGTACCATCAATGGATGAATATCTTCAAGTTGGAATGACATCCATAGCAACTCACACCTTGCTTCTTCCAGCTTCTTGCTTTTTAAAGCCAAGCTTACCGAATTCCCAATTGTTACGACCAACTGAATATGAAAGCATTACTAAACTGGTCATGATTATATGTCGATTATTGAACGACACACAAAGTATTGAGGTACATATATATTATTTGTAATGAGTACATTCATGACTTTATGATGTATACAACATTTATATAAGTGTACTTGATCATTATTACAGAAGGAAAAAGATGAAGGGAAACCAAACTCAGTTACAGTGTACATGAAGGAAAATCCTGAGGTAGAGATGGAAGAAGCAATCAAGTACCTGAAAGAGATACTAAACAAGAAGAAGAAAGAGTTACTTGAGCATGTTTTGATTGATGGTTTTACCAATCTTCCTAAACAATGTAGGCTTCTATACCTCTCTTGCTTAAAAGTATTCCAGATGTTTTTTAACTCTTCAAATCGATATGATTCCGACACTGAAATGCTTGAAGACATTGGCAAAGCAATCTATATTCCTTTGAAATTAGCATCCAAAAAGAATCTAAGAAGATTTCCAAAGCCACCACCCGATCTTCCTCATTCAAAATCAACGATCACAAAATGTTCAATGAACATGTACCACTTTAGCCGACCCTCCAAACATTTTGTCATGAATGAGCTTTGTCTCTATTCTCATAAAAATGTTGGCAATTGGAAAATGACACACATTATTATGCCTCCAAAACTCAACCTCTGCTCCATTTAAATACCCCTTATTGTGTTTTTGAATCTAGCCCTATCTTGATCCTTGGTGTAGCTTATAATAATATTGTATCTACTTAATTATTTGGTTGTGTGATAAAGTTGAATAGCTTATAATAAAGTTTTTGTAACAATTTATATAAGAGTGTATTGAATACTTAAAAAAATTCAATAACATATATATACATATGTATAAGAGTGTCCCGCATCCATTCCTATCTCTAATTCTTACATACTATCATAGCCCAATAATAGTTCAGATGTGACCTAAACAATAGAAAACAAAAAAACTGAGATCAAGAGGTAACATGTAAAAGTTTCCCACTTATATAGAATAGATTTGAGAATATTAACGTAATCATAATAAATATTCATTTATTCACAATTAGTTTTCGAAGTAGAATACCATAGATCTTAACTTGTACCACTAGTTGGTGTAAGATCAAGGATTTTGATATATATAGTATCAGATCCCAGGTTGACTCCTTCACCTTCCTTCTAGAGAAAAAACCCAAACCCAACCACAAATGTCTTTAAATCCTCAAAATCCTAGCTCCCCGATAACTCAACTCTCCATGTTTTCTACTCCAGTCTCTATGGCATCCTCTGGATCTCTTTCCCTTAAAAAGTCTTCAGCCAATAAACTTGCCTACATGTATGAACTCTCATACCTTGGATCAACTATGACTTTGTTCTACACCTCGATACCGAAATAACATTCTATCCTACTTCCCAAGTGTTATTAGAAAAGCTTTTAACCCAAAACCCAAGTGTTTCTCTCTATAGTAATCTTAGCAGCTTGGAGGCTCTGAACAAAGCTTGAATGATGAGTGAAATGGATGAGTACTAGGTCATATTTATGGAGTTCAAGGAGTGAAACTAGCCCATTTTAATTTGATTAAATAAATGAATATAAAATGAAAAAGTTTTGAATTTTCGTTCAACAGATGCCCAGAACTCGGTTAAAATCGTTCAAGAGCAAGTCCAAATGGTTAAGGGTTGTTTCTAGCTCGGTTCTACAAATATTTCAAAAATGGCTCTAGGAGCCGATATATCGCCATCCCTAGGTGATATATCGCCCCTACCTATGCCTCGAGCCTTCATGCTTTCGTTCGTACGAAGTCAACGTGTTTTCCGTATCTCCCATAGGCGATATATCGGCCCCTATAGCTGCGATATATTGGCATACGTTGATATGCCAAACACGTATTTGTACTTTTTCAGCATATTTTGAATTGATTAAGCAGCTTTGACTGAGTAAAAACGTGATCCTAACAGCTACTGGAAGGCTCTAGAGCTTCTAGATCTTTCTTTTAATTAAATTATTCATAAAAAATACTTAATTCCTTAATAAACATGCTTGTGACAAGTGTCATGCTCTTAATAATTCTATCTAAACCTTAGGTTATAATGAACAATATTTTTAGGACCATCAATATTAATCAAATCTTATGTTATAATTAATATTTCTAAACTATAGGTTAAACTTATAAAATCCATAATTGTTGCTATGAGTTTCCAACTAAGCCCCAGCTTGAACCAACACCCACAGAAACTAACATACTACAGGCTACTACTAACTACTACTACTACTATGTAGCTAAGTAAAATTTCGAGACACTACATGGTATGCTTCCTCATTGACTCGTCCTTCTTCTTCACGAATAATACCGACGCACCCCATGGTTAAAAGCTAGATCTAATTCACCCTAAGTCAAGTAGCTCCTTCGACTGAACTTTCTACTCTCTGCACTCTTCCAGTACCATTTAGTAAAGTTCCTTAGACCTTGTTCCAGGCTCCAATTCTGGCACAACGCAGTTCCTCGATGTCGTAGCAATACATATAAGTCCTTTGATAACACCTTCATAACAGGAAAACCTCTTTAATCCCCTCCAGTTCCACAGTTCCAGTAATAAGTGTTTAGTCTTCAAAACTGAGGTCGTTGAAATACAAGGTCCATCCACTGCACCAATAATCCCAAAAGAATCTTCTTCCATAAGTTCAAAATTACCATCTCCCTTTTTTTTTACAGTCTATGGCTGCCTCTTTTTGACCAACCGATACATTACTCGTACCATATCAAAATTCTCATTTTCTAATTCAACCAATTCACAAGTAATTCATCGCATTTCAAATTCCCTGCCATGATCCAAGCCATCTCCTAAAGATCCTTAACTCTTAGAAAATAACAGGTTCCAAATCCCGTACTATGCCCATCTCAGGGTCTTCGACATTTGTTTCTCACTACACTTGATACAACAGACATATGGCACTAGGTTTTCGCCTAAGTTGTGAGCCCTCAAAATCGTTCATCTGACCTAATGGTACCAAAATATTTATATGTTTTCCTTTAAGCAAATGGGGCACTCACCCTGTAAAGCCCTGGTTACTCCAAGACCATTACTGTGGACTTTAAATAGTTCTTAACTCGCTAAATGAGTCATTAGGTTATAAACGTGCATCCATATGTTATTATTAGGCCAGGATGAAAATATTAATAAAAAGGAATGGATAAATTTTATTTAAAATGTTAAACTGTACATGGGCCAATAAAAGTGTTTACAAAGTTATTGAAAATCCAAAATGGCCATTACAGTATAAAAGTTACAACCCGCCAACCTAAGCGGCAAGAATAGGGCTAACCCCTAGTTCCCATGAGATACACCTTGGCCGTGGTGGTCAAGCGGCCTCATATGTACACATCACCACCTAAGCTCTCCTCTCAAGGCTGGGTGAGATTTCACCACATAGCACCTGTGAGCCAAGGCTGAGCAAGAAAAATTATTACTGAATGTATGTAATATCAATAAATGATCATGTAATCATTTCGGGGCTTGCATCCCTAATCAGATAAGAGACTAATGAATCACTCCCTGGGTAGGTGACTAATGAGTCACTCCCTGGGTAGGTGACTAATGAGTCACTCTCTGGATAGGTGACTAATGAGTCGCACTCTGGATAGGTGACTAATGAGTCACACTCTATATAGGTGACTAACGAGTCACACTCTGGGGTTCCGCACCCTAAGCCATGTGATGTGTCAGTCATCTGAGCCTTCAAGCATTTAATGCTCTTGTTGATTACATATAATTATTTCAGCTAGTGTTAAACACATTAATGTCGTTCTTGACTCATAAGCCAATACCATACGACCCTGAACAATATTTTATATCTAAACACATTAATTCTATCTAAACCTTAGGTTATAATGAACAATATTTTTAGGACCATCAATATTAATCAAATCTTATGTTATAATTAATATTTCTAAACTATAGGTTAAACTTATAAAATCCATAATTGTTGCTATGAGTTTCCAACTAAGCCCCAGCTTGAACCAACACCCACAGAAACTAACATACTACAGGCTACTACTAACTACTACTACTACTATGTAGCTAAGTAAAATTTCGAGACACTACATGGTATGCTTCCTCATTGACTCGTCCTTCTTCTTCACGAATAATACCGACGCACCCCATGGTTAAAAGCTAGATCTAATTCACCCTAAGTCAAGTAGCTCCTTCGACTGAACTTTCTACTCTCTGCACTCTTCCAGTACCATTTAGTAAAGTTCCTTAGACCTTGTTCCAGGCTCCAATTCTGTCACAACGCAGTTCCTCGATGTCGTAGCAATACATATAAGTCCTTTGATAACACCTTCATAACAGGAAAACCTCTTTAATCCCCTCCAGTTCCACAGTTCCAGTAATAAGTGTTTAGTCTTCAAAACTGAGGTCGTTGAAATACAAGGTCCATCCACTGCACCAATAATCCCAAAAGAATCTTCTTCCATAAGTTCAAAATTACCATCTCCCTTTTTTTTTACAGTCTATGGCTGCCTCTTTTTGACCAACCGATACATTACTCGTACCATATCAAAATTCTCATTTTCTAATTCAACCAATTCACAAGTAATTCATCGCATTTCAAATTCCCTGCCATGATCCAAGCCATCTCCTAAAAATCCTTAACTCTTAGAAAATAACAGGTTCCAAATCCCGTACTATGCCCATCTCAGGGTCTTCGACATTTGTTTCTCACTACACTTGATACAACAGACATATGGCACTAGGTTTTCGCCTAAGTTGTGAGCCCTCAAAATCGTTCATCTGACCTAATGGTACCAAAATATTTATATTTTTTCCTTTAAGCAAATGGGGCACTCACCCTGTAAAGCCCTGGTTACTCCAAGACCATTACTGTGGACTTTAAATAGTTCTTAACTCGCTAAATGAGTCATTAGGTTATAAACGTGCATCCATATGTTATTATTAGGCCAGGATGAAAATATTAATAAAAAGGAATGGATAAATTTTATTTAAAATGTTAAACTGTACATGGGCCAATAAAAGTGTTTACAAAGTTATTGAAAATCCAAAATGGCCATTACAGTATAAAAGTTACAACCCGCCAACCTAAGCGGCAAGAATAGGGCTAACCCCTAGTTCCCATGAGATACACCTTGGCCGTGGTGGTCAAGCGGCCTCATATGTACACATCACCACCTAAGCTCTCCACTCAAGGCTGGGTGAGATTTCACCACATAGCACCTGTGAGCCAAGGCTGAGCAAGAAAAATTATTACTGAATGTATGTAATATCAATAAATGATCATGTAATCATTTCGGGGCTTGCATCCCTAATCAGATAAGAGACTAATGAATCACTCCCTGGGTAGGTGACTAATGAGTCACTCCCTGGGTAGGTGACTAATGAGTCACTCTCTGGATAGGTGACTAATGAGTCGCACTCTGGATAGGTGACTAATGAGTCACACTCTATATAGGTGACTAACGAGTCACACTCTGGGGTTCCGCACCCTAAGCCATGTGATGTGTCAGTCACCTGAGCCTTCAAGCATTTAATGCTCTTGTTGATTACATATAATTATTTCAGCTAGTGTTAAACACATTAATGTCGTTCTTGACTCATAAGCCAATACCATACGACCAGTGCTCAGTACTACTGCTGATCTTGACTCACAAGTCACACCTTCACAGCCAATATTAAACACCAATGTCGTTCCCTAACTAATAAGTCAGTGCGATTCACAAGTAAGCAAAGTTGCTATGCATTTACAATGCAATCAATGTCCATATATAGAGCACTCAACATGCCTCATCAATAACCATGTATGGGTGCAGTTTTCTTACCTCAGGCTCGAGCGTAAAATAATTTAAGAACGACCCTTGAGCACGATCCTGACCTCAGGCCCTTAGTGGTAACCTAATCGTAACCAAATACAATAATCTCATAAGATTCAATCCTTAAAAACAAACTCCGTGACCACTCCCATGCTCTTGGGACTTCCAATCCACCCAAACAGGGTGGTGGTACCATCCCCCGAGCCCCCAAAGTCCTCCCAAGCCCAAAAAATGGGTCTTATTGAAACAAGCATAGTGATGGAGCGCTCATGGGTGGCGCTGGGGTACTACCGCAAGTCAGAGAGCACCTGAGCTCTCCCTTGCCAGTTCGATAGACAAAAAATGTATGGTTTTCACCCCTGTCTTTTCCCTTAATTGCAAACATCAAAACCAACCCAAACACCATCCAAACTTATAATTTATCTCCAAAACTTCATCTATACTTCAACCTCATCAAAACCCAAGCAAACTTTCCCAAAAACCTCATTGATTTCCCAAAACTAGCATCAAACTATAAACTTTGTAAGAACTTTAAAAACAACGGAAAAACTTAAGATCAAAGCTTGGAGAATCATTACCTCAAGAACTCAAGAGCTTCCTAGCAATCCCTTCCCTAGCTTAAACATCTCAAATCCAAGCTTTTCCACCAAAGAAATCCAAAGAAAAGAGAGAGAGAGAGAGAGAGAGAGAGAGAGATGATTGAGTGAGTGAGTGAAAGAGCCTCTGTTTTTGCCTTAACCTTCTACAACCATCTGACTTTAAAGATATCCCATGGTCAAAAGACCAAAATGCCCCTAGGTCAATTAAAACCTCTCAAGGCTAGCAAGGGCAAAAGTGTCATTTCTCAACTGTCCCGTTAATTATAATTAACGTCTTCCAATTCCCGTTACTCCCATTATCCTCAAATAATTACCAAATAATTTCCCCCATTACCCAATCCCAGTAATGTACTAAATTACTAAATTACCCCTAGGCTCACCCCGGGCCCGGTATTTGACCCACTTATGACCAAACCGCTAACTTGCTTCCTAGGATCGTCTCATGCCGAATAACTCGAACATATCCACACAACAATGTGGTCTCGCCCATAAATCACCAACATGCATATAATTATACAAATATGCCCTCAACAGCCAAAATTACGAAAATGCCCTTTTAATAAGAAATGGGCCCACATGCATGCAATTATCATCATATAATAATATAACTCACATAATTATGCATATAATCACATAATTTCATATTAAATCAATTATGGCCCTCCTGGCCTCCTAATCCACGCATTAAGCCACATTAGGGAATTTGGGACATTACAACTATCACATCCTTATAGAAATTTTGTCCTCGAAATTTACCTGAACAACTCGGGATACTGAATTTGCATATCTGACTCCAGCTCCCAGGTCGCTTCCTTGACCTTGTTGTTCTCCATAATACCTTAACCAAAGGTATAGTTTTCTTCCTCAGGACTTTTTCCTTTCTGTCTAGTATCTGGACTGGCTGTTCCTCATAAGAAAGATATGCCTTAAGCTCCAGATCATCATAACTTAATACACAAGTAACATCTGATACATAACTCCGAAGAGCTGAAACATGAAATACGTTATGCACGACCAACAATGCTGGTGGTAAGGCCAGCCTGTAGGCCACCTGACCAATCCTCTCCAGGATCTCAAATGGACCAACAAATCTAGGGTTCAACTTGCCCTTCTTCCCCAATCTTTTAACCCCTTTCCATGGCGAGACTCTAAGGAAGACATAGTCTCCCACTTAGAACTCTACATTCATGCGTTTGGGATCTACATAAATTTTTTGTCTACTTTGATAAGCAAGTATCTGAGCTCTAATCTTCTCAATGGCCTCATTGGTCTTCTGAACTGCCTCAGTATCCAAGTATCTCCTTTCTCCTGTCTCATCCCAATTAATGGGAGATCTGCATTTCCTACCATACATCATCTCATAAGGAGCCACCCCAATGGTAGACTGATAGCTGTTGTTATAGGAAAACTCTATCAATGGTAGATACTTACTTCAGGACCCACCAAAGTCCAGCACACATGCTCGCAGCATGTCTTCTAATATTTGGATCATCCTCTCAGATTGTCCATGTGTCTATGGATGATAAGCAGTACTAAACTTCAATTTTGTACACATGGCCTTCTGCAAACTTCCCCAGAACTTGGAAGTGAATGTGGGGTCCCGATCTGACACGAGCGACCTTGGTGATCCATAGAGGCACACAATCTCTATCACATAGAGATCTGCGTACTGGTCAACTGTATAAGTAGTCCTCACTGGTAAGAAGTGAGCTGACTTGGTATATCGATCTACGATAACTCACACTGAATCATGTTGACCCACAGTCTTGGGTAACCCCACCACTAAATCCATCGTGATGTCCTCCCATTTCCACTCTGGGATATCCAGAGGCTGTAATAGCCCTGCTAGCCTCTTATGCTCAGCCTTGACCTGTTGACTAGTCAATCACTTAGCCACATATTCTACTACATCCCTCTTCATCTCAGGCCACCAATACAGCGATCTCACATCCTGATACATCTTTGTGGTGCATGGATGCAAAGAGTAAGGAGTAGCATGAGATTCATCCAGATTCTCTCATCTCAAAGCAGTGTCTAATGGAACACATATCCATCCCTTGTATCTTAACAAGCCCATATTTGACACTGTATAATCTCTGGACACTCCAGCTAAAACATCCTCTTTGATCTTGGTCAGTTGTGGATCACCCAACTAACCTTCCTTGATTCTCTCCAACAGCGTAGAATGTATTGTAATATTGGCCAACTGGCCCACCAGCAACTCTATGCCAGCTCTGGTTATATCCTCTACTAATTCTCTTAATATTAGCCTCGCACTAAAAATCTGTCCCGGACCCTTCCGGATTAAAGCATTTGCTACCACGTTTTCCTTTCCTAGGTGATACAGAATCTCACAATCATAATCTTTTACTAACTACAGCCAACGCCTTTGTCTCATGTTCAGGTCTTTCTGTGTGAAGAAGTACTTCAGGCTCTTGTAGTTAGTATAATTCTCACACTTCTCTCCATAAAGATAATGCCTCCATACCTTTAATGCAAAGATCACAGCTGCCAACTCTAAATCATGAGTGGGATATCTCGGTTCATACACTTTCAGCTGACGTGAGGCATAAGCAATCACCTTCCCTGACTGCATCAGAAAATAACCCAAACCCTGATGTGAGGCATCATAGTATATCACAAACTTCTCCTTATCTGTTGGAAGACTCATAACTGGAGTTGTAATCAATCTGTGCTTCAGTTCCTGGAAGTTGTTCTCACACTTGTCTGACCACACGAATCTCTGATTCTTACGTGTCAGCTCAGTCAATGAAGTGGCAATCTTTGAGAACCCTTCCACGAAACGTCTGTAATAACTTGCTAACCCAAGAAAACTCCTAACCTCTGAAGCATTCTATGTCCTTGGAAAATACCTGACCGCCTTAAGCTTGGTTAGGTCTACCTTAATCCCCTCCTTATTGACAAAGTGCCCAAGAAAAGTTACCTGAGATAACTAGAACTCACACTTCATGAATTTTGTAAACAATCTGTGTTCCCTCAGTCTTTGTAGAACCAACCTCACATGTTGCTCATGTTCTGACTATGACTAAGAATAAATAAGAATATCATCAATGAAGACGATCACAAACTGGTCCAAATAATCCTTCAACATTCTTGTTGACGGTAAGAACTCATCAACTAAGTTAGATCGAGAACTTTTTCAGTTAAAAGAAATAGATTCAAATCAAATGAACTTCAAGCAAACTCTCTTATGATTTCCAGAGCACAAAAATGTAAATGTTAAAATTTCAAAATGAAAAATAGAAAGAATGTGCAGTGTCTATTCCCATTAGCAATATGTGGTTACAAAATTCTCTCAAAAATCCTCCTCCATTCTCAGGTGAAGGGATGTCGTATTTATAGTAGAGCATTATTGGCTCATTGTACATGGTGGTCCCTAGGGACATGACCCTGCATATGCAGTCTATAGATAGTAGTGGTGTCAGGAGTGTGGTGGTCAGCTCCAGTACATGCTCAGGGTCTACAGGAGCACCTCCACGTTAGTACTTAGTTATATCTCCACCATCTGTTTAGCACGAACATCAGAGGTTGCCTGGGAAGGACCACATCAGGTACCCCATTCGTACGACCAATACTTGTCTGGCATGGTCTTTAGGGTCAGTCACCTGGGGTATTCAGAGTCGTACCCCCATACGTACTTCGCATCCGTATGATCTCTTTTGATTCACTCGTGGGTCTTCTTATACTCATAATGTACCCTACTCTCTTAAACTTTAAGTTTTGGAGCCTTTATGGGTCATCATGGGAGTTACATTCCCACAAGGCACGGGAGGAAAGACCGTGTGCAAGGTGGGCTGTCGAGGGCCAGTGGCACGAGGCCGTTGGTGCGTTGGCACGCGGGTGTGTTGGTGTGCGATGCGAGCGTGTCTCACGTGGTGTTGGCGAGACGGGGTCGCGAGGGTGTCTCGCGTGATGTTCGCGAGATGGGGTCACGAGGGAGTCTCGCGTGGTGTTGGCGAGACGTGGGCTGGTGGCACGAGAGCGAGGCACCTGGTGCGAGGCTGTGGTGTCTCGCGAGACCATGGGGCGGCTGGTGGCGCGAGGCGCTTGGTGCGAGGCAATGGTATCTCACGAGATCGTGGGTTGCGAGCGCGACATGGGTACACTGTATATGGGTGCCTGGGAAGTGAGGTGTCTTTTGCTATGCGAGGCCACCATGGCTTCTAGGCACCCGAGCGAGACCTCTGAGCTAAGCGCAAGGTGAGCGCCTCGCAAGACCACTCGTGTGAAATGACTGTGTTAGGCATGACGTAAGGCCGAAACGATGGTAATGCCAGACCATGTTTGATGCATTTTTCATTGAGGCAATGCTCTAAGAGACCAAGGAGGTGTTGGTCATGGTGGCTTTGGACATTCAAAGGGCCATAAACACGAGATGTGGGTCTTTCACAAGTATAGAATTTTTAGCATCCACACTTGCCCCCCAGTCTACGAGAGGGTCTTTAGGCTCTCTGGTAGACTTCAAGGTGTGATGCTTTTGGGATGCCCGCGAGGTATTAGCTTTCTTCTTCACTTTGACATTATAGAAAAACACACTTTGGAGTTGAAGACTATTGTGAGATTTTGAGAGTGAATGTGATCCTATCATTATGCTCTACGGATCCCAAGGCAAGTGTCAAGCCCCCTTCTTGACCATTGATCAAGTAGTGGATCCAATGGCTAAGATGAGTTTGTGGTTCTTATAAATAGACCTTCATCTCAAGAATAATATTTACATTTTCTCTTCTTAGCTTGGTGGTATTAGTGTCTTCACTTCCTCCAAAAGGTAAGGGGTTCGATTCCTCACAAACTCATTTTGGTTGTCTTTCCTCTTTATTATTTAAATTCCTTTCTTTTATGGAAATGTCCATATAGGTGCTTGGAGACTAAACAACCTTTCTTTTTTATTTTTTCAAATGCATACTTTCGACCCTTTGCATTTATTCGACCGCGACTATGCTTTTGACCATTGGCCTTCTTTCAACCGTGACGGTGCTTTCGACCCTTGGCCTTCTTTTGACCGTGACGGTGTTTTTGACCCTTGGGCTCCTTTCGATTGCGACCGTGCTTTTGACCCTTGGCCTTCTTTTGATCGTGACGGTGCTTTTGACCCTTGGCCTTCTTTTGACCGTGACGATGCTCGATTTTACTTACTCAAGGTATACTTTCTTTCTTTCTTTCTTATGTTTAATGGGTCTAAACTAGCATTACTCGGGATGGGTTGCCTTAGCCAGAGCTCCTCGTGAGCTAATCCACACACATGCCCTTCCTTGTACCCCGTAGTTGGTCATTTCGAGCGCTTGTTTCTAGAGGTTTTGAGCCCATTCCTTTGTGTTGTGTAGCACCCCCTTCACCTACACGTGCACCCTTATCACCTACGAGATGAGGTTACATGGCATGTGAGGGATCGTCTGGCATTCCTCTGAAGTAGACTTATCTTCAGACTCAGGGTCCCCTGAAAACAACCCTTACCAAGACTATGACACTTTGAGGAAGGCACGTATACGTCACCTTGAGAACATGGCCAAACTTAGGCATAAAATCTGGGTGGTGGAGAGCGAAATAGATTCAGTTTTGAGGGGTGAGGGAGTTCCTTTCCCCTTTGATCCTAGTGACCACATTACAAACCTTAGAGTGAGCCTTTTTGATCTACCAATGGAGTTGGAGTTCATGGAGGGAAACCTCCCACCTGAGCCTCCTATCTCGTTCTCCCCTTATAGTTGTCGTGAGGTCACCCTGGGTTCCCCTCAACCCTTGACTTCTATCCACCCATGCTCGATGCTTCCACACTCAACGTCTTGGTGGAAAACTCTTGCTAGAAATAAAAAATGGAGGATAAAGTGCCATGTTTTGACCTCACCTTTTCCTTGGGTTTTGAAGATATGTCAAAGAGAGTGCAGCGACAGGTGGCTCCCGAGGGGCCAGATTTTGGTCCTCTGTTGGCATCTATTATCGTGTCCAACATATCAGAGAACCAGTTGTTGGAGTTATCTGAGAAATACCATATTGGCAAGGAGTCAAGCTGTACATTCCTTCCAACAAGTGTCGGGCCGATAATCCCCCCCCCCCCGAGGGGTACATGGCCATGAGTGAGCACATCTTGAAGGAGGGTGGGACCATTCCCTTACACCCGTTCTTCGTCATGGTCCTCAACCATTTCGACCTTGCTCCGCTCCAGCTGGTGCCTAACATGGCATTTATGGAGCTTAACCACCGTGCTCCTACGGCTCAAGAGGTGCACTTTATGTACAACCTCATGCCCACCCCTAAATCCAAAGGCTTCTATTTCCTGCAGAAAGCCAATTCCCAAGTCTCCCTAATAGAGGGTTCCATATCCAACCCAAGGTATTGGAAGCAAGACTTTTTCTTCGTGAAAGGTCATCTTTCTGTACGTGAACATTTTCACTCATCCCCAAGTAAATAATTCAAGCTTTTCTTCATTTTACTTTGAATTTTCTATTATGGAACTTATGCTCATATTGATAACTGTGTTGATTGTGCAGAGAGCTTTAGTATCCCCGACATTCCTGAGTCAGAGGCAGCACCAGTGAACACCTTTCTCGATGTCGACCCTGCTAAAATACATGGTCGCCCGTCTCTTCACCGTGGCCAACCTTAACCACTACGGTTTATCCACGGTTTTAGAGCCTGATTTGCTGTGGCATATTTCCGAACGAAGGAAGAAGGCAACTCTAGTCGAGCCTCACTTGGATGGGGGTGATGCGGAGTGGTTGCCTGAGGAGGTTTCCCCCAGAACCTTGACACACACCTCGGTCATCTCCGTCCCCCAGGGAGTGCCCTCCATTTGCCCCTGTGGACCGCAACATGGCCTCTCACTCCCGCGGTCCACAGGCCATGCCAAGGTGCGTCATCGTTCCCTTCTCTGAGGACTACGATAATCTTCCTCATGCTCCCATTAATCTTGTTCCTTTGGGGCTCCATTTTCCGATGTTCTTGCGCCTCCTCCTCCTTCGGTGAGTGGGTCATCTTTCCCCGCTCACCCACATGCCCCTAATTCGAAAGGGACACCCTGGGTGGGTCGTATGGCAGCCTCTTATGGGCAAAGATATACCCGGGTTGCCAAGAGCATTCCTGAGACCGAGTGGAGAGGTCTCGGGAATGTTACCGTGATGGAGCTTGGGGGAAACCCTTGTGCGCTCCACAGCCTAGGTGAGTTCATGCGCTTCTCTTTCTTTTCTTTTTTTTGTTTTGGGTTCTTTGTTTGCTCATCATTTTAGTTTCTTTTTGCTTTCTTGAAGGCTTCTCTAGTGGCTCAATGCTTCCCCGACTCGATGCAGGACCTCTCTTCGTCGAACGCTAAAAGGGATCATCTAACGGTCAAAGTTCAGGAGCTTGAGAGGGAGCTTACTGACACCAAGCTTAAGCTTGAGAAGGCCCTGGCGAAGGCCTCTTCGTCGTCAAAAAAGAGGAGGAGAGCAGAAGCCAAGGCTGTGATGTTGCAGGAGAGGGTCGCTCGCCTATATGCTGATCTTGAGGGAGTGAAAGCCAAGGTTGCAATGTTGCAGGAGAGGGTTACTCTCCTGGAGGCAAATTTGGCTAAGATCGAATACAAATCCATAGAGCGCACCCTCTATGGAATGTGGAGGCAAAATCCTAACTTTGATTTCTCCTCCTTTGGTGAACATGCAGTCGCCAAGGTGGCCGAGTGGAATGTTCGCGACGGGAGGCCTTGAGATTTTGCTTCTGCAATTTTTATCATTTAACTCGATTTGGTTGTATGCTCGTTTGAGCCTATCATTTTTTTTGGAACTTTTCTATGTCCCGCCACATTATCGCAACTTTTCTTTTATATATATATATATATATATATGTGGGTGATCATTTGTTTTGGCTTCTCTATGCTTGAGGTCCTTTTGAGCCCGCAAATGGGGTTCGATAGGTCTTTTTTTTACTTTTTATTTATTATGCTTGAGGTCCTTTTGAGCCCACGCGAAGGGGTTTGATAGGTCTCTCTTTGGTGCACCCTGATTGTATCTATAAGGATATGATTGATCTTTTGGGTTCTAGTCACCCTTTTATATACTTCTGTGCGCGCTTATTATTTCTTGCGAGAAGCATCCTTCTTGTCATTATGCATAGTACTATTTTTGCAAGGGTCTCTTTTAGGACCTTTTTTCGCTAGATGGCTTGGTGGCCGCTATAGACTTATTGGTGGATGCTCTTCCTGATGCCCTTCATCTCATGGAGGTATCAGCCTTTATTAGGAGGCTTTTCTGTAGGACCTTTTGACCTTCTTGATGTTTATAAGGGTGGTTAATCCTCTTGAACTCAAGAGGTGCCTTGCAAGGTCTTCTTCCTTATTTATAAGGGTCTTCTTTTTTTTTTTTTTCAGGACCCTCCTTTTTTTTTATATATAAGGGTCTCTTTTAGGACCCTTTTTTGGTTGTATACTCTGCCCCCTAAGTGGTTGGCGAGATTTATCTCGTCAGGCACTTTGATCATTTCACTCATGCATTTTGATAATTATTGGAAATGAGAGTTTGATAGTGTAATCATTTTGCTCATACGAGAGTTCTTAATACATATTCATTAGATGCCAAAGAGAAACATATTCATTGAAAATGAGTGAATTACATGGTTACCTACGGTGACTTTGTTCTTACTACATATGAAGGGGTCTAAGTTAGCCCTCTACTTCATAGCTATTACACTTAAACTTGCATGTTTAGGCAAAGCAATAATATTCTTGCCTCAGACATGGAGGTCTTACTGATAATATATTTTTAGATCCTCTGCGCTCCATGCTCTGGGTACCATGGTATCATCCAAACGTGCCAGCTTGTAGGTGTTAGGGGGAACCACCTGGGCAACTTGGTAAGGCCCTTCTCAGTTTGCCCCTAATACACCTGCACTAGGGTCTCGAGTGTTTGGCAGAACTTTCCTTAATATGAGGTCTCCGACCCTGAATGTCCTCTCTCACACCCTTGAGTTATAGTATCTTGTGGCCCATTGCTGGTACATTTCCAACTTCAGTTGTGCCCTTTCTTTTCTCGCTTCCAGCAGGTCCAAATTTTCAGCCAATACTGCATGGTTAGCCTGGTCATCATATCCTTGTATGCAGAAGGAGTTGATTTTCATTTCTATTAGAAGAACATCCTCACACCCATAGGCTAAGGCGAAAGGCATTTCTCCAGTAGTGGAACGGGGCGTGGTCTTGTATGCCCAAAGCACATTGGGCAGTTCTTCGACCCAGGCTCCTTTCAACTTTTCCAACTTTGTTTTCAAGTTCCTTTTTAGGATCTTATCGATGGCCTCCACTTGTCCATTGGCTTATGGGTGCACTACAGCGAAGAAAATCCTCTTGATTCCCTTTTCTCTGCAATATTCTTCAAATAACCCTCCATCAAACTGTGTCCCAATGTCAGAGATTATCTTGTAGGGTACTCCAAATCTTCTGACGATAAATTTGTTGATGAAGGTGGTGATTTTCTTAGCCGTTATGTTGACTAGAGGCTCTGCTTCCACCCATTTAGTAAAGTTATCGACTGCTACAACTGCGTACTTTGCTCCTCCTCTTCCTATTGGTAACACTTCGATCAAGTCAATCCCCCACACAGCAAAGGACCACAGACTGGTCATGCTCACCATCTCATTTGGTGACTGTCTGGGGTAATTTGCATGTCGTTGGCACTTGTCACATTTTCTCGCGAAATCGTCCACATCCTTCTCCATGGTAGGCCAATAATACCCCTATCGTATGGCCTTTTATGTCGTGGATTGCCCCCTAGCATGATTTCCACACTCCCCTTCTTGTATCTCTTGCAGGACCTTTAGAGCCTCCCTGTAGCGTCCCAAATTTGCTAATAAGGCTTAGGGCCTTGATTAACGTGCCCGGAGGGAAATAAGTGGTTTATTATTATAAAATGTGAATTTTTATGAGTATGTGATTAGAGATGCATGTTTAGGTTAATTTAATATGAATGTGGGCCCCGTTTAATTATTATGGGCATGTTTGTAATTTTAGTTCGTTGGGGGCATAAATGTAATAAATTTGAATATTGTGATGTATTGTTATATATCTATGTTGCACGATCCGAGACAATCCTAGGGAGCGGTTAGCTAGAAAGTTACAATGGAGTCGAATACCCGACTCGGGGTGAGTCAAGGGGTATTTCGGGCAATAGACGTTTTACTGGGTTATCGGGTTATTGAAATAAATATTTGGAGATATATTTGAAGATAGAATGTTTAGGAAGGAATATCGGGAAAATTTATCATTTTTCCCTTGGGGACTTAACGGGATTTGGTAAATGACTAAATTTCCCTTAGGATTTCTTAAGGGTTCAGAGTAGGTTTAAGGGGCAAAAGGGTAATTTGTCTTCAAGGGTGGATAGACTTGAGGCTGAAGGGAAATGCTTCATGTTTCATTACTTAGGCATATGCTGGAATCATTTCCCTTGGAGGTCTAGAGAAAAACCAGAAGCAAGAAAAGAAGAGGAAGAACTGAAATTCTCTGGGATCAAGGAGGGAACTTAAGGCTGAATTTGAGAGGAACAGAAGTTGGGATAACTAGAACCAAGCTCAGGCCAAGATCAATTCTGAGGTAAGGATCCAATAAAAATTTTGCATGGTTTTTTTCTGTGTTTCCTTTAGAATTTGGAAGATAGAACCTAAAGGGTAAGATTGAAGTGTTTTGGAGACTTGTTGTTGGAGTTTCTGAGAATATTATCTAATTGTGTGGTTGGAATTAGGTCCTAGGCAGAACTCTAGGAATTAGGCTCAGAAGTGGTGAAATTCAGGGAGGTTAGCTTGTAATTTGCATGGGATTTTCTAGGTTTGCAGGTCAAGCCGCGGCCCTAGAAGGGGCATGCCGCGACGCATGTGCATGCGAGGCTTGGGGAGGCCTCTGATTTTGAGGCGCGTCGCGGAGCTTGTCCAAGCATGCTGCGGCCCGTGTCTCTTTCCAGGGAGGTGTTTTTCCTCTGTTTTGAGGCAAGCCACAACCCTTAAGGGGTTGGGCCACGACCCTAGTTCAAAATGCTGGGTGTTTTGTGGGTTTTCGGTTTGGGAATCTAATTATTAAGGCTCGGGATGGATTTTATCACCTGGATTGGTAGAATGTAAGGTTATGGGGATTAGAATGGTAACCCAAAGATATTTTATGGATTAGACCTTGATGGATGGATTTTCTTGATGCGTTATGACTAGGGTTTCAGTGAGGCTCGGACTAGGGGACTGTGCTCGGGACATCGGTGCTTGAAAAGCTCGGGACACAGATAAGAGAACTGTTGTACCTGTAGAGCAGGGCGAGGCCCAATAGTTTGTGTTGCAGGGCACGACCCTATTTTTATTATGTTGCAATGCGTAGCCCCATTGATTGTGCTTATACATGTTTAAGTATTTGTTTAATTATGCTATGTGTGCATATATGTGAATGAACAGAAAGAGCCGGGAACAACGAGGGTCGAGAACGACGAAGGCCTGGAACGGCGAAGGCAGGTAATGGCGGAGGCCGTGAACAGCAAGGTCGAGTACGGCAAGGGGACGGGAGCAGCGTTTAGCACGCGGAGTGCGAGTTACCATGGAGAGACCCTATAGGAGACCTTGGATATCCTCACGGTGTAGACCATGAACCCAGGGCCTGGTAAAGTGCCTGGGACGACACAGCCGTATGTGTTTAGCCCATTGGCGGTTTATTTGTATGCTGAAAGATAGAAATGCATATGTTATCTGCTTGTGTGAGTTTTATTGTTGGGCTTCGGCTCACAGGTACTATATGGTGCAGGTAAGGACAGGGGAAAATTCGACCAACCATGAGTACATAGAGCGTGAAGCGGCGCGTACATGTTTGGCCTGCCTGGCTGCCACAACCAGGGGTACTTTTGGGAGATGACTGTAATAAACCTAGATTTTGTCATTTAGCCAACTTTAGTTACATTTTTTAGTTGTAAATATTTCTAAACAATATTTTGAGATCCAAAATGTTAAACACTTTGTGATTTTCAATGAATGGAATTATTTTCAATGTATAAGACTTTGTTTATGGTTTAATTATACTTTTGACTTAAAACCTCGATTAGCGAATTAATTGCATGTTTTGAACTCACTTAGTAACGAATTTAAGGAAGTAGGGCGTTACAACTTGGTATCAGAGTGAGCCAAGGTTTATGGTTTCTAGAGATTGACTAAACATGTACGCTCGCTGCCAATGACAAGCTCGACTCAGGGTTGGTTGGTGATGACTGACTTATATGCCTGATTATGTGCTTAAATAACATGTTTGCTTGGTTATTTTATATAGAGCATGATGAATGAGTTAACATATGCATGATGTTAGGGCATGGCCCATTGAGTGCTATATGTTATTTGTATGTTTTGTGGATTGCGGTTATGGTTGGCTAATGTGATTGGGAGGTGGTTTTGGATGTTGTAATCATGCCTGATGAGCAGCGTCGTTGATTACAGGCTTACTTGTTGAGATACCTCGACAATCATCAAGACTCCGCGGCAGTAGGGCCGAGGATGACAACCAGGGTAAGGACCCTCCACCTGCCCCACAGAATTGGCAACAGATGTTTGCCAAAATGAGAGTAAGATTGCGAAAAATAGAGGAAGAACTTCGACAGTTGAGGCAGCAGGCCCCTCCACAGGCCACTGGGTTATCAGTTCAGCAGGCTGTGGCGCCAATGTCGGTTCAGCATGTTATGGAGAACAGGTGGGAACCTTTGTATGAGAGGTTCAGGAAGCAGCATCCTCCCACCTTCGAGGGTGGACCAGGCCCACTACGGGCAGAGCAGTGGATGAATATGGCTTCCTCAATCCTGAATTTTATAAGGGTTGAAGGGAACGAGAGGGTAGCTTGTGCTAGCTACATGTTCAGAGAAGAAGCCTGCATCTGGTGGGATGTAGTAGCTCAGAGGAGGAATGTGGCAGTTATGACTTGGGAAGAGTTCAGGAACATCTTTAATGAGAAATACTATAGTGTTGCAGTCCGAGCTGCGATGGTTGACGAGTTCATCAACCTGACTCAAAACTGGTTGACCGTTACAGAGTATGCCTTGAAATTTGACCAGTTGGCGAAGTTTGCACCGGATTTGGTGCCGACTGATGCATTAAGAGGAGATAGATTTGTACAAGGGTTGAATGTTATGATCGCCCGTGATGTGAAGATTACCTTAGACCCAGAGACTACTACTTATGCTCAGGTCGTGGACAAGGCCCTTACAACTGAGGGGGCCGAGGATTAGATTTGGAGAGAGAGCACGAAGAGGCACGATGCCAGGAGGATGGTGCCTCCTTTTATTGGATCTAGTCGGGGTAATGGCTCTAGTGAGCAGAAGAGAAAGGCCCCAGATTCTTTTGTTCCTCCTAGCTCAGATAGGAGGGCACGGGGTGCTTTTAGTGGCCGTCAGGGTGGAGGTGATAACTGGAGGAGTTTTCCAGTATGTCCTTGGTGCAGACGACGACATCAGGGGGAGTGCAGGATCAGGGCCTGCTTTATCTGTGGGAGTGCCAATCATCTGAAGAAGGACTGCCCACAAGCTAGGAAAGAGGAGCCGAAGCAGGGCGACGGTCTCGCTTCTGTCAAGGTGTTTACTTTGACTCAGACTGAGGCGGAGGCTAGCCCATCGGTCGTGACAGGTCAGATTTCTAGTGTTGGGTTTTCTAATATTGCATTGATTGATTCAGGAACTACTCATTCGTTTGTATCTGCTAGAGTGATAGATCAGTTGTGTAGACCTAGTGTTTTGTATGCTAAGGGTTTTCAGAATTTGTTGCCGACTGGGGAACTGGTAGTCTCTAGGAGATGGATTAGAGCTTTGCCAGTAGAGGTAGATGGTAGGGAGTTGTCTATTGATCTGATTGAGCTTGTGATGGATGACCTTAATATGATCCTAGGGATGGATTTGTTATCGAAGTATGGGGCGACGATGGACTGCAAGCGCAGGATGGTGACTTTTAAACCAGAAGGGGAGGTACCCTTTGTATTTGTGGGGACAGTTAGTGGACCGCTAGTACCTATGATTTCACCACTGAAGGCTAGAGACCTGATGCAGGAAGCTTGCATAGGATTCCTAGCGAATGTTGTGGATGCCTCTAGGGTTGTGTCGGTTGGACCGGGGGAGACTAGATTGGTATGTGGGTTTCTAGATTTATTTTCAGCAGATCTACCAAGGTTGCTGCCGCAGCGGGAGATTGAGTTTGTTATAGAATTGGCGCCAGAGGCGGAGCTAGTATCTAGGAGACCTTACAGAATGGCTCCGGCAGAGTTGAAGAAGTTGAAGATTTAGTTGCAGGAGTTATTGGATTTGGGTTTCATCAGACCGAGTTTCTCGCCATGGGATGCTCCAGTGTTGTTTGTCAAGAAGAAGGATAGATCTCTTAGGCTGTGTATTGACCACAGGGAGCTGAACAAGTTGACCATTAAGAACAAGTATCCAATGCCTAGGAACGATGATTTGTTTGACCAGCCACAGGGAAGAACAGTGTTTTCCAAGATTGATCTTCGATCAGGTTACCACCAGTTAAGGATCAAAGAAGAGGACATACCAAAGACCACTTTTCGCACGAGATATGGACACTATGAATTCCTAGTTATGTCCTTTGGATTAACCAATGCCCCAGCAACTTTTATGGATATGATGAATAGAGTTTTCAAGGACTACTTGGACAAATTTGTAATTGTATTTATCGACGGCATTCTTGTGACTACTAACTGTGAGTCACTAAAGACATGCAAATTTGTTACCTTCAGCTCCCTGGCTAGTCGCAGGCCAGCCATTAGTGCTTTGTATTCTCCTTCGTTGTTGGAAGCTTCAAATCTGAATCTTAATGCACAATACATCTTATGTCCATCAAGTCCCGTCATTACTATGCCAGCACCAGCTCCTCCTTCATTAGACGCCCTGTCCACATGGAGGCTCCATTCTTCAGGCTGTTTTTCCCCTTTGCCTGTTGTTTCATTTTCCTCTATTTCTCCCTCCTCATGGGGCCGATATGGAAACTCAAATATGAAATCTGCAAGTACCTGTCTGTTGACCGAGGTCCTTGGGGTATAAACGATGTCAAACTGACTTAACTCAATTGACCATTTTAACAACCTTCCTGAAGTCTCTGATTTATGCAAGACTTGACGCAAAGGGGTGTTGGTGAGCACTTCAATAGCATGAGCGTGGAAATAGGGCCTCGGCTTTTGTGAATCCACTATCAAGGCATATGCTAACTTCTCTATTTCTGGGTACCAGGTTTCCGCGTTTACCAACCGCTTGCTGACATAGTATACGGGCTACTGATGCTTCTTTTCTCCTTTGACCAGTGCGACGCTTATAGCATGCTCTGACACTGCTAAGTACACGTACAGTTTTCCCCCTATTTCTGGCTTAGCCAGAAGGGGTGGTTTTCCAAGGTGTTCCTTTAGTTTAGCCAAGGCTTCTTGACAATCTTCATCTTAAGCGAACTTTTTGCTCCCTTTTAAGATGTTGAAGAAACGAAGGCATTTGTCAGTGGATTTGGAGATGCACCTATTGAGGGCTGCTACTCTACCTGTTAAGCATTGCACCTCCTTCTTGCTTCATGGTGGGCTCATTTCCAACAACGCCTTGGTTTTGTCAGGATTGGCGTCAATACATCGGGAATTCACCATAAAACCAAGGAACTTCCCTGACGAAACTCCAAATGTGCACTTGAGCGGGTTTAGCTTCATTCTGAATTTTTGAAGGGTGTCAAACGACTCACTGAGGTCGCTCATGAGCTCTTCTACCCTCCTTGTCTTTACTAACATATCATCTACATATACTTCCATATTTCTTCCTATCTGACTTGCAAACATTCTGTTTACCAACCTTTGATGAGTAACACATGCATTCTTTAACCCAAAAGGCATCACTTTGTAGCAATGAAGCCCCTTGTCTGTTATAAATGAAGTGTGCTCCTCATCGGCCGGGTTCATGGGTATTTGATTGTACCCAGAATATGCATCCATGAAGCTGAGTAGCTCATGCCCAGCCGTGGCGTCTACTAACTTATCTATCCTAGGAAGCGGGGAGCTGTCCTTAAGGCAGGATTTATTGAGGTTAGTAAAATCCACGCAAGTCCTCCACTTTCCATTGGGCTTCAGGACTAAAACTGGGTTGGATACCCATACTGGGTAGAATTCTTTTCGGATAAACCCATTCGCCTTCAACTTTTCAACTTCTTCTTTTAGGGTTGTGTATCTTTCTGGATCTAGCTCTATCCTTTTCTGCCTCACAGGTCTCGCCTTTGGGTCGATGTTCAAGCGATGGCACATTATTGATGGGTCTATCCCCACCATGTCCTCGTGACTCTAGGTGAATACATTGAGGTTAACTCTTAGAAACTCTACCAGCTTTTCCTTCACGACATCTGGAAGGTTCCTTCCTACCTTCCTCTTCCAATTCCTCTACTGGCTCAGCCCTGGGTTCCTCCACGACCCACGGGTCCAATTCGTGTGGGTTTGTGCTTCCATGTACTACCATCGCCATAGGCACTGACGGTTTTATGGTCGTACGGAAGGATGTGTTATAATATTCCCTTGCTTCCTTATGCTCTCCTTTCATGCTTGCTATCCCCCCAAGAGTAAGGAATTTCATGGCTAAGTGATATACTGAGGTTATCGCCTTCAATTTTCTTAGGGAGGGTCTTCCTAATATCGCGTTGAAGGCTAAGGCACAGTCTACCACGACAAAGTTTGCCATTATGGTGGTTTGTCTAGGTTGTTCTCCCATGGTGAGGGCTAACTCAATTGCGCCTATGGGTTGTATCGAATCTCCTGTAAATCCATACAGGGAGGTATTGCAGGGCTTTAGGTACCTGATGTTCAGTCCCATATTCTCTAAAGATGGGCGATATAGGATGTCCACAGAGCTTCCATTGTCCACGAGGACCCAATGCACCCTCATGTTAGCAAGCTGGATAGTCAACACCAAGGGATCATTGTGAGGGAAATGCACACCCCGTGCGTCTTCTTCAATGAAGGTTATCGAGTCATTCTCTCCCTTAAAACTCTTTTTGGGGGGGGGGGGGGGGGGGGGGGGGGGGGGCGTTGCTCCAAACTCAAGATGCATGGAGGTGGACTTCGCCTGGCTTCCCTGGCATATTTGTCTCGGCCCTTCCTTGACTCGCCTTCAAATCCTTGGAAACGCCAAGAATTGAATAAGTGGCTGGCCAACATGGACCGCCGACAGAGGGACGCCACTGCCGCTTTGGAGGAAGCCATTCAGTTGGCCCGAGGATAGCCTACACCGGCTTCCCGAACAGATCAGCCACCTAATACGCCACTGCAACAAGGTCCACATTCAGATCATCCTCAACATCACCACACTCCGCCTCAACCGGCCAACCCTCAGAGGCAAGAACAACTCCCTGCTGCTCAACAGGATAGGCCGTTTCAGGATCTTGAGTAGCAACCACCTTCTCGCACTGGCCGAGATAATCCCTAGCAACAAAGGCAGAATAGGGCCTGGCAGCCTCCCCGAAATCCTAAGGAGCCAAACCCACCGTGCAGGGGACAGCATCCATCTACGAGTAGAAGGCATGTTGAATCAGGCTCTGCGGTCAGGGGTCCCCCACGACATAATAATGCCCGGGGATCTACCAACCAACGAAGGCCTCCACCTGTCGGACGGGACATGCCAGCAAGAGGAGGGGGAAAAAGTGTGATCAGCAAGTCACACCATAGTCGGTCACATTTTAGGGATGGCCATGAATATAATGAGATGGATTCCGGTAGAGGAAACGTTGGTCGGCGGCAAGAAGAGAGGGGTGGAGAACAGAACCCTCCACCAAGAGATAACCGGTCGGCGAGCCAGAATGCTGGGGGGAAGCCTAGACAACCTAACGCCTTTGATCGACTAGGTGCGAGCGAACAAAGGCGAAGGGATGAGGATTTGAGGGATGTTCTCAACGACAGACTAGAAAGACACGACGAGTATGCCCCTCTATCACCAGTCACCCCAATAATACGAGAAGTTGTACAAGCCCAGCTCGATGCATTGAATCAGGCCGTCCAGCAGCTAGTGGGGAGCTGGACATCCCACTTTGAATTCGACCAGAGAAGAGGCACTCCGTTTGTACAAAATTAGCAATGGCCAAGACCCCAAGCAAATTTAAGATGTCGGTCTTGCCCAAATTCACTGGATTAGAAGACCCAATATCTCACTTAAATAAATTTGAGATACAAATGGATATCCAGAAGGTGTAACGCTCGATGCAGAATCTTTCCAGCCACCTTGTCTGATACTGCTCAGGAGTGGTTTTTCAAATTCCCTCCTGCCAGCATAATGTCTTGGGAAATGTTCGTGAAGGATTTCTACAGATAGTTTTACGCTTGTCGTGTACATCTTACCGAGACTAACCAACTGGTCGAGATACGCCAGAAGGAGGGAGAAACCTTGAAGGGGTATGTCCAACGTTTTATGCGAGCCGCTGTTGGGGCTAAGACAGTTGGTGATGAAGGAAAAATGATGGCACTTACTGTTGGAGTACGACGCCATTCATCCCTCTAGAACAGCTTACAAAAGAATGGAGTAAAAAGCACCCAAGAATTTATGGATCGAGCAGACAGATACATCAAGCTAGAAGAGGCCATTGCCAACGAAATACAACCAAATTTTGTCGTTTCCATAAGGACTATGGTCATGACACCAACGGGTGCAACCAGCTTAAAGATGAGATTGAGTTCCTTATCAGATAAGAACACCTGAGAAGATATGTACGGGCCCCTGGAGGTTCTCAATGAGAGGCTCAAGGAGGCAACAAGCAGGCACCTATACACCAACACTCACCCCCTTTACAGCAAGCTCCAATTGTTGGTACATTGCTGACTATCTACGGTGGCCCACACCTAGCGGGTGATAGTTCGAAGGCAAGGGAAAGGTACGCCCGAACCTTATATCACGACTAGGACATTGAAATGCTGAACGTAGAGGAGCGAACTCCCAAAAAAGCTTGAACAGAGGAAGAATCGATAACTTTCTCTGAGCTTGACGCTCAGAATGTCCGATTTCCCCATTCAGGTCCTCTGGTCATAGATGTCCAGATCGCTAATATGATGGTTAAACAAGTATTGGTGGATACAGGGAGCTCAGTGAACATTTTGTACAAATCTTCCTAGGAAAGAATGAAGTTATAAGTGCAAGATTTGGAGCCATGCAACCAAACCATTTATGGTTTTTCCGGCGAAGGGCTCGCACCAACAGGGTCGATCAGGCTTCCAGTCACAGCAGGAACTGCACCAGTGAACAGGACATTACTCACTACTTTTATAGTAGTTGATTGTCCTTTGGTGTATAATGATGTGATTGGAAAGCCTATTCTAGTCGACCTACGAGTCATGACCTAGGTCTGGCACCTAGTCATGAAGTTTCCAACCGACGCAGGGGTAGGATGCATGTTGGGAAACCAACGAGAAGTGCGGGAGTGTTATAATTCCTCGATCACCAAGGAAAAAAGGGGTAGATCAGGGGAAAAAGTCGAGAAAAGGTTGCTGTTGGTAAACAAAGCACAAGCCCAATCAGGTGAACAGGTCACCAAATAGGGTGTTGCCCAAAGTGAGGATAGGGATTTAGATCATCGCTTTGGGGATTTTGAAGAAGATGTAGGACAAGTAGAGGACCCCGAGGAGGTCCAACTTAATGAGGCAAATCTGACCAGGTCTGTGAAAGTCGGTAAAAACTTAGAGACAACAACAAAGAAAAAACTGGTGGAATTTTTGAAGGAGAACCAGGAGGTGTTTGCCTAGTCGCATAAAGATATGGTTGGGATTGACCCAGCAGTTATCAGCCATGTCTTGAATATAGACAATAATTTTCCACCAATGCAACAAAAGAGGAGGTTGCTCGACAAAGATAGATCAAAGGCGTTAAAAGATGAAGTCAAGAAGCTAAAGGAGAACAGATTCATCAGGGTAGCATTTTATCCATGTTGGGTCTCTAATCCTGTACTGTTTCCCAAGCCGAATGGCAAGTGGAGGACGTGCGTGGATTTTACAGATCTCAATATAGCTGCCCGAAGGATTGTTTCCCACTCCCAAGGATCGACCAGCTGGTCGATGCCACATCAGGACATGAGATCTTATCATTCATGGATGCATACTCGGGGTACAACCAAATTAGTATGCATCCACCTGATGAGGATCACACCAGCTTTCGAACTGATACATGGATTTACTGTTACAAAGTAATGCCTTTCGGTTTGAAAAATGCTGGTGCGACTTACCAGCGACTGGTCAACCACATGTTCAAAGAGCTGATCGGTGTTAACATGGAGGTATATGTCGATGGCATGCTGGTTAAGTCAAAGAAGGTAGGAGAGCACATCGGGGACCTGTGAGAATGCTTCAACGTCTTGAATAAATATTAGATGAAGTTGAATCCCCTCAAGTGTTCATTCGGTGTTGGGTCGGGAAAAATTTTGGGATTCATAGTAAACTCGTGAGGTATCGAAGCCAATCCTGAAAAGATCAAGGCAGTGATCGAGATGAAGTCGCCTGCCAAAATTAAAGATGTTCAAAGCCTAACCGGGAGGATTGCTGTTTTGAGTAGATTCATTTCTAAATCAACGGACAAGTGTGTTCCATTTTTTAATATACTCAGGGGTAACAAGAAGTTCGAGTGGACGGAAGAGTGCGAGTAAGCTTTTCAGGCATTAAAGTCTCATATGTCGCAACCACCAATCTTATCCAAGACGGTCGAAAAAGAAACTTTGTTCATCTACTTGGCAGTCACCGAGTATGCTGCTAGCACTGTCTTGATCAGAGAGGAGGAACATGTTCAAAAAGTTATGTATTATATAAGCAAGAGACTAATAGGGGCAGAGTTGCAGTATCCGCCCATTGAGAAATGAGCTTATTGCTTGATTTTGGCCTCTAGAAAGTTGTGACCATACTTCCAAGCTCACACCATCGTGGTACTCACCGACCAGCCACTACGACAAGTTCTGCAAAAACCAGAAGCCACCGGTCGACTATTGAAATGGGCAGTCGAACTTGGGCAGTTCGATATTTCCTATTCACCACGAGCAGCTGTGAAAGGACAGGCTTTAGCTGACTTTATCGCAGAATGCACTGGAATCCAGGATACCGAGCCGATAGTTGAGCCTGAACTCCAAAGTCAAACTCCTGCCTGGAAATTTTTCGTAGATGGCTTTTCCAACGAGCACAATCCCAGAGCAGGTTTAATCTTAGTCACACCCGAAGGACATCGATTCCATTGTGCAATCAGATTTGACTTCACAGCGTCCAATAACGAAGCCGAATACAAAGCTCTGCTCACAGGCTTAAGGTTAGCCAAGGACATGGATATAAAGTCGCTTGAGATCTACAGTGACTCCCAGCTATAGGTTAATCAAATTATTGGGGAATATCAAGCCCGGGGTCTTAAGATGGTTGTTTATTTGAATAAAGCAAATGACTTATTGGCACAATTCAAAAAGTATACTCTCCAGCAAGTACGATGTGATCAGAATTCAAATGCTGAGGCTTTGGCCAAGTTAGCAAGCGCGAAAGATGTTGACACCTTAAACATAGTACCAGTTGAGCATTTGTCCGCACCAAGCATTCAAGCAGAAGAGCCTTCCCTGGTAATCCAAACGACAGATACATGGATGACGCCCTTCATTAAATACCTAGAGCAAGGAGTGCTGCCGGTGGACAAAAACAAAGCAAGAACCCTCTAGAGGCAATCGACTCGATTCATTCTAGTTGATGGAGTTTTATACAGGAGAGGGTACTCGATGCCACTTTTAAGGTGTGTTTCAAAGGAAAGGCCAAGGAATTAATGCGAGAATTTCATGAAGGTTTCTGTGAAGATCAAGCTAGGGAGCAGAGTTTATCAAAAAAGATCCTAAGGCAAGGATACTTCTAGCCTACAATGAATGAGGACTCTATTGATTTTATTTGGAAATGTGACAAGTTCCAAAGGTTCTCAAGGATACCACGAGCATCCCCTAATGAGCTCAAACAGATGCAAAGCCCGTGGCCATTCTCAGTATGGGGGATAGATTTGATCGGGTCTTTACCCACAAGAAAAGGCAATATCAAGTATGCAGTAGTTGTTGTTGACTACTTTATAAAGTGGGTCGAGGCTGAGCCACTTGCAACAATAACGACCAAGAAGGTGCTAGATTTTGTGGTCAAGAACATCGTGTGTCGGTATGGGTTGCCAAGAAAGATTGTTTTAGATAATGGCACACAATTTGACAGTGGCCTGTTCACAGATTTTTGCGAAAGGCATGGGATTATCAAGAGTTTTTCATCGATAGCTCATCCGCAAGCAAACAGACAGGTTGAAGCTGTCAACAAAACCCTGAAAGACACCCTGAAGAAAAGGCTTGAAGAAGCAAAGGGGGCATGGCCAGAACAGCTACCAGAAGTCCTTTGGTCGTATAAAACGTCCCATCGAACAACAACAGACCATACTCCATTTTCTTTGGCCTATGGATATGAAGCCATGTTGCCTGTTGAATTAAACTTGCCATCACATAGAAGGTTGGCATATGATCAGAGTACTAATAGTCAGTTATTGATGGAATCTTTGGATTTGGTCGATGAAAGGCGCGAGCAAGCTCAACTCCGAGTAGCAGCTTACCAGCAAAAGGTCGCTCGGTATTTCAACTCTAAAGTGCATGAAAGAAAATTTAACGTGGGAGATTTGGTACTTAGAAGAGTTTTTCTTAACACCCGCAATCAACCTACCGGAGTGCTGGGACCTAACTGTGAGGGTCCATATCAAATTGAAGAAGTCCTCCAACCAGGCACTTATAAACTTGCTCGCTTGAATGGAGATCTCATTCCTCGCTATTGGAATGGAGAACACCTACGCAAGTATTATCAATAAAACCGTTCTTGTTAAAGAATTGGCTTGTATTAATTTCACTTTTTACAAGTTTATGAACAAGGGTTAGTCAGTCATATGACTAGTCGCTTAGAAGTGTAAGATCAATTTTTGATCACTCGTACAGACAGGATTGTCCATTTATTACGAGAAATAAAAGGAACTGTGCGCAGCCAGTTATTCTTGCCAATTATTGTATTTATTACAAGTATTTTCTCATTACGTGTGTTGTTTTGCTATATTATCATTTTTATAAGTATTTATTACGAGCAGTAATGTTCGAGCAGGTCTTAGTCATGGCAAGTGACCGAGGACCTTAAGCTCCTCAATCACTTGGGGGCATATAAGGTACTAAGCAAGCAAAGTATATCAACATGCATATGTAAACACACGAGCAAAATAAGGGAAAGCATACTACGGTACTTAGGGTATTTTTCAAAATTTTGTTTAAATTTTGTCAAATCAAAACAAAGTACTATGCTAAGTTCAGTCATACAAACAAATGTTATAATAAATTGTAAATATTATAATGTCAAAATAGAAATGTGTTACACAACGAGCATTTTCTGCTCGGATGTAACTATTAATTAATAGGAAGTTGCCTTATGCAGCAAAAAATTGTCTTGACATCACGAACTGTGGTTCATATGTCCTAATTACAAAATCAAAATAAATAAATAAATAAAGTTATTGAGAGGTAGGAGCAGTTGGAGGATCTTGCTGGGGCTGCTGGTCGACTGTGGTCCCAGCATCCTCTTCAATGCCTATCGCCAAAGAGATCTCTGGGGATTCCTGAGCTTTCTCCTCTTCCTCCAGGCGAGCAATGCACTTTGCCAGCTCAGTTTGCTTCATATGCTTGGTAAATAATCAAAATTCGTCTCGGGGTTGCTTTTCCAGAACATGTAGAAGCAGTTGAACGTCGCTTCTTTAATCCTCTCCAGGTTGCGAGCGTTGGTTTCTTCGAGTAATTTGACGAGCTCCTCCTGCTCAGCAATTTATTTTCTGCTGATTTCCAAGTCGTCTTGGAGTTTGGAGGCCTCTTTGAAATTAATCACCGAAGCCTCCTTATACTTCTCTTTGGTCTCAGTGAATTTAACCAAGGCCCCCTTGTGTTGCTTCAGCTCTTCACCCAATTTGGCATTTTTCTCCTCAGCCGCTCTCAGCTGCTCGGCATGGTTGGCCTCGACTGCCTTGATCTGCTCAGCGTGTCTGCCCTCAACCGCCTTGAGCTGCTCGGCGAGTCTTTCCTCGACTGTCTTGATCTCTTCAGCATGCTTGGCAACCATCTCTTCTGAGCGACACCAGCCATTACTCATGGTCAGAACTCCTTACGATTAACGTCTCCCCTGGGAAGATGTGCCACATCGGACGTCTCCCAAGGGGAGACGTTAGAGGCTAGGCACGTTTTCCCAGGGGAGACGTTAAAGGCCTCCCCTACTATATTACTTGGCCCTTTTTCTTCTTCTTCCCCGAGAGCATACGCACGAAAAAGAGAGGCGGAGAGGAGGCATTTTCAGGCGTTTTCGGGCAATTTTTCGGGTTCTCTTTTACGATTTTGGCAAATTTTAGGCCATAAAATTCCATTTGAGGTATGATTTTATCATTTATAAGTGTTGTATAATAGTTAGGATAATTTTTATGCTTATTTTCTCTAAGTATTAAGGGATTGATATTGAGATTTTAGGGTTTATGATAGTTGCGGTTTTGGGTGATTTTTGGCTCATCAAAGTGGATTTAAAGCATATTTGAGGTATGATTTCAAGATTAAACAATGTATTGTAGTTATAATGGTTGAAAAAATTATTTTTGTGCTTATTTTTTATAGTTTTTGTGGGTTTTATTAGAAATATTAGTTTAAAGTATGAAAAATATTTTGTATGTATATTTGAGATATTACATTGTTTAATTTTAACATGTTACCACATTATTTACTATTTATAAATTTTTATTTACTATTTATTTCGAAAATTATATATTTTTAATTAATTTTTAATGTTTGTTAAGTTTATATATGTAAATATGTTTTGCTAAAATGTATTTAATAACTTTGTCTAAAATAAAAAAAAATAAAAATTTTACATACTAAATAATAATTCAAGTTAATATGTTTATAATTTTTTTTAATTTATATTATTATTTAATTAGAAAATTATATATATATATATTTGTAATCCTTATTAACATTTAAGAAGGTTATTTATATATAGTTATATTTTTTTTATTGATTTACTAATCTTTTATTATTTAATTAATAACATAGTGCGCGCATTGCAAAAGTGAAG
This sequence comes from Humulus lupulus, assembly GCF_963169125.1. Classification (NCBI taxonomy): domain Eukaryota; kingdom Viridiplantae; phylum Streptophyta; class Magnoliopsida; order Rosales; family Cannabaceae; genus Humulus; species Humulus lupulus. The sequence goes on from NC_084795.1 coordinate 3,435,597, forward strand.
TAAATTTGCTAGCAATGACTATTAATTGCAAGAGGTAATTACATTATCTTATTTCTTGTTTTAGTATTATTAAACTTTTGTTAGAAGAGTTTGAATATCTTAAATATTCATCTATAGTGAAGTAGGTTCTGAGATTAAAATTGTGTGTTGAAGTGATAACAGAAGGTTGAGAATTGTGTGTTTTAGTGAAGTAAGTTCTGGAAAATATGTTTATGTGCTGCGGAGTATAAGGAAGAAACTTATTGTGTGTTGTTTGATTTATTGTTCACTGATGGTTAGATCACTATTATAGGAGCAATGCTACTCGATTTTGTCTAGAATTATGTATTCTATTATTATATTTGTATTGTGTTGTGCTTATTTGATTAGATTGACAGATGTTTAGGTTACTAATATAAGGGAAATGTTGGCCAATTTTTCGTATGCTTATATAGTTTTATTGTTTAATTTTTCATATACATAGGAAAAGATATGGATAGACCTAGACGTTACTTGAAGAAAGAGGTATGTATATATATAAATTTATAAAAAGTTTACGGTTTATTTATTATTAAAGTAGATATAATCAAATAATAATAATTAAATAATATATTGTACTTTATATTTTTGTAGTTGAACACTCCGCCATATACACTAGCACAGATTAATGAAATGCGACAACAGTGGGCGAATGATATGGTGCCGATAGTTCAAAGTCATCGTCCCAAAAAATAGGTTTTTACTGTTTATTTTTTCTATCTTATTATATGTCTAGCTAGCTACTGTAATATTTGTTAATTTTGTATGTTTAACAACAAATATTACAATTTTGTATATTTAGCTAGCAAAAACATATTAGATACACATTTCGGTTTTATTAATGAAAATTCAAAATTTAAATTTGCATATAATTTAGATTTTTTAATTAATATATTTAATTCTATTTCAAAAAAAAATTAATATATTTAATTCTATTAATTAATATACAGAAAATAATTATTTAATTTAAAAAAAATACAAAAACCAATGATGACTCGTTATATGAGTCATTGGATGTCTACAAAGTCTCCCCATGGGAGACGTCATAGGTACCTACAACGTCTCCCATGGGGAGACTTTGTAGACATCCAACGTCTCCCCTTGGGAGATGTCATAGGGTGTACAGCCTATGACGCCTCCCAGGGGGAGACGTTGGATGTCTACAAAGTCTCCCCATGGGAGACGTTGTAGGTACCTATGACGTCTCCCATGGGGAGACTTTGTAGACATCCAACGTCTCCCCCTGGGAGACGTCATAGGGCCACTTTAGATGGCTCCTGCAACAACGTCTCCCCTAGGGGGAGACATTAAATGTCTACAATGTCTCCCCCATATAGCCATTAAATGCCTATTTTGTTGTAGTGATTCTAACGTAAACACTAAAAACATGCAAACAATTTGGAAAAAACGATTAAAAAGCGAAAGTGAAAAAAATTTCAGGGAAACTTTTTGACTAAAAAAACAGGAGGGAAAAACCCAGATTTTTCCAAATGCATAAAAATCAAATTTTTACTTCGATTTTGGACCCTAAATCAGTATTCTTACTTCCCATGCCAATTTCTAAGCCTCACTTAGTGTTTTTGCTAATTAAAACTCCTATCCTATCATGTTACTACCTACGCGCCCGATTACCCCGAACGTATTTTTTCTCAGGAACATTCAAGACTTAAAACCCGAATACCAGAAAACTCGAGAAATAAACGTGGCATGGTATATCAGGGACAAAGAGATCAAGAAACTTACTTGAATGGCAGATTGCAGCTAAGTCACAAACATTGATTTTTGGGGTTGGACGAACACGCCTTGGATCATCAATTTTTTTGGGGCTTTTCTTGTTTTTTCTTCTAAGTTCTTGAGAAAGGAAAGATTGGTAAAAGGTATAAAATGAGAAGAGTGGGTTATTTATACTGATCGTGGCACAGTTAAAAAGGTAATGATTGGGGGTGAGTTTTCGATACGCGGGGAATCGTGTTAGCCTTCAAAACGCTTTTGGGAAACTACACTGGCCATAATTAGCTACTTTTTCAAAAAGGGGCTGACAAATGTGACAGGTCAGATGGAAAGTTGGTCGATTAAGTTTATTATATGCTGGACGCAGTAAAATAAACTTAGGGGGCAAATGTTTACTCAAAAAGGACTACCTGATGACGTGGTAGAATTAACCTATAGGTGGGTCACACGTGACCGTTTAAGTGAGTATGATCTGTTCGACCATCGACCAAAAAAGAATTCTCTCATGAGGCAGTATATTTCATTGCCGACCAGTCTGATCGCAGTATTTCATATATTTCCTTCAGATATGTGATTTTGCGTTTATGTAATAATAGCAATTTCCATTATTATTTAGACACGCCTGTATTAAATGTAATTAAGGCCCATCGGCCCATGTAAAAACACTTTGAGCCTATAAATAAGAACCAAAGGGCTCAAGAGAGGAGTCTTTTTTCTTTGGGACTTTTTGAACTTCGAAATTCTAAGAGAGAAATATAGTGTTTTTATCCACCATACTTGTATCGATCGTGAGGCTTGTGAAACTCGTGAACCCTAATTCATTAATCACAATTCTTATGATTCTACATTAATAAGAACACAAAGTGGACGTAGGTTATTACCAACTACTGGGGCCGAACCACTATAAATCTTTTGTGTCGTTTATCTTTCTGTCTTGATTTCATCTCATTTCTATTATTTTACTTGACTCCGTGTCGTTGACCAAATCGATGGTCAACAATGACAATAACAAACATGACATGAGAAAAAAATATTTTCATAGCATTTTTAAAAATATATAATATTTTTATAAATTAAATTAATATATGTACCGATGTTGTTGTTTTATAATTAATATTAATAACTATATTAATATCAATTTTTATTATGTTTATGCTTTTTTATTTCATACATTCTTTTTAAAACTTAATAACAGTGTATATAAAGTAATTTATGTGCATATATATATATATATATATATGATTAGTTATAAATTATATTATAGAAAAAATGTAGAAAATAAAAATAAATATGTACATTATAAAGATTGATAATCTCGTGATAGTTCAGTTATTAATATTAAAAAAATTTAGGTGATAATTTTTTGTATTTTATTTATGTATTTTTATAGAAAACAGAAATTAAAATAGTATTTAAGGACCAAAATGTTACTATTTGAAAATATTGTGGACCTAACTGATACAAAATTAATTTTCAGGACCTAAATATTACAAACTATAAAAAGCAAGGATTGTACCTTAAAAAAAATGTATATAGCTTTACAAAGTGAGATCTAGTAAAATATATATATATATAGGGTTCGGCTTTGGTGCGGGTGTACGGAACGGACGCAGCCGTGCAGTTGTTTTTGCTAGATTTTAATTGCTTGAAGGTATTAGGTGCATAATGATTAAAGTGAGGATGCATGTATTTTATAATTGTCCATGTTAATACTTTTTTTTAAAAAAAAGTGTCAGATTATATATCACTACTCTTATTTTTTTAAACTATTTTTGTATGGTGCGCTTTATATAAATGCTGTATTTATAATTATTTTTTTCAATGTGTTAAATATTTATAGTTTAATAATTTTGTATTTATATATGATAAGAATAATTAGTAAATTATTTTAAAATATCACTTTAAAAATATATGGAATTTGTTATATATATGAAATCAAATATCTTTACTTCCAAATTTCAAAAATATATTTATTTCCTAAAAAAGTCAAACATAGTCCTATTATTTGCACCCCAAATAAATTTATTTAGTACACCCATTTTTATTAAAAATTAGAGAAATTTATGAAAATGACTTTTTTTAAGTGATTTTGTACTCTGGCCTACTTTTGATGATTTTTTGCAAAATAGTCTCTCTTTAAAATTCGACCAGTTGTCTAAAATTTTCGACCAGCTGTTTGAATTTTTTGACCACCTGTCTAAATTATGAGAGGTCAATTTGTAAATAATTATTAAAACTAGGCTAGAGTACAAAATGACTTTAAAAATAAGTCATTTTGCCAAATGACCCTAAAAATTAATATATATTAATTTTTTTCTTCAACTTGTGCGTACATTTTTCTATTTTTTTTTTCTTTTTCATATAAATAATATATATTTTAAATATTTAAATAAAAAAAGTAAACAAAAATATATAAAAACTTGTTAAAATAAGTTTTTTTTTAAAAGATTATAAATTATTTTAAAAAAAAATTATGAAAACAATATAAAATAAAATTAGAGAAATTGGTGAAAATAGCCTATCTTTTTTAAGTGATTTTGCACACTGGCCTACTTTTGATAATTTTTTGCAAATGACCCATGTCTAAAATTCGACCGACTATTTGAATTTTTTGACCACCTGTCTAAATTTTCAACTAGCTGTCTAAATTATAAGATACTATTTTGCAAAGAATTATTAAAACTAGGCTAGAATGAAACATGACTTTAAAAAATAAGTCATTTTGCCAATGACCCATAAAATTATTGAAATTAACAAAAAGAGAAATTAAAGAATATCAAATATAAAAAAATGATTATTTAAAAAAAAAAATGGGTTGCCTATATATTTTTGGGGTGCAAATATAATGCCCCTTATTTAATCTTAACATATAGGGAAATTACTATTTTAGGCTTTGTGTTGTGCAATAGTTATCAATTCCACTCTTTGTTTTAGAATATTACAATTCAGACCATGCATTTTGTAATAAAATGAAACATAATAATACTTTGACTCCATTTTTGGTCAATTTTTTTAATATGACTAAAACACCTCAAATGTTAATTTCAATTTAATTTTTTTAAATAATTAATGTATTTTCTTTCTTTGAAATAAAATAAAATAATTTAATAAAAACTAAATTAAGCTTAAATCCAAATCAAATATAACACTTAAAGATATCCTAAAATAAATGAATACTTCAAATCTAGATTTTACACACACACAAAAAAAACCAAAAATTAAAATAGAAAACGTAAAATCTATCAACACAAAATTATAATTTCATATCATCAAAAATCCCAAAACCCATATTCCTCAAGTCCAATACACATTCAAGAAAACTAGGTTTATTGTTCAAAGCTTGATGGCGATCCACTAGAACTCATTCGAAACTAGCTTGCAAAAATTAAACTAGAACCTCTTCCATCCTCATAATAAAGCTCAAACTATAATCAAAATTTTCAAACCAAATAAAATGCAAAGCATTTTTTCCCAAACTTTCAAAATCACATCACAAACAAATTAACCTAGATCCATGCTATAATCACAAAAAATCAAACTCAAATAGGTGCACTGTACAAAATCCTAGATGTAAAAAACCCAAAAGTATTCAAACCCATATTATTTTTTAATTAAGATGGGTCAAGACATATTTGAAATTAAGATAATAAAAAAATGTGTTAAATGTAAATATTTCTATAAAAGGACTCGCTTAGATTTAGGGACACTTTTATACATAGAAAATCTCTTTAATCTTGTAAACGTTTCTTAGGCTTAATAAACTTAGTTGAATCAAGTCTTATCTTGAGTTTGAATTGACTTATTCAACAAAAGTGTTAAATGGATGTAGGCCACTACCAATAGTCGAGGCCGAATCATTATAATTTCTCTTGTTTTACTACAATTATTTAGTTTCTCAAATCTATTTTTCATTTATTTCCACTTCAACCTTATTTTTTGAGGTTTTATTTAATTGATTTTTTGTGTTTGGTGGTAGAGTCGGGAAAAATATAAGTTGTTTATATTGGCAATATATTTACATATTTGTTTATTTTTTCTTCATAAATATGATATTTTGTGGTATATGTGATATTAAGTTTGTTGGAGCTAGTTGGAAAAAAAAAAGACGTAGAAGTTCTAATAAAATATTAAGTTCAAAATAATCAAGAAAATAAAGACCTATAATGTTAGTTTTTCTTTTTGTATTGTTTATTTTAATATTTCTAATTGCATAAGATGAAAGAAAGTAGGAAATCAATTTTTGATGGAATAGTTTCTCATATTGTTCATATAAAATAATGATAAAAAATTAATACAATAAAAATCTAAAAGAATTAATGATAGTGTTGAAGATGGGTTGGAGGGTTAGGTGAAGATAGTGTTTCAGTTTAAGTTTTATTTGTTTTTAATTATAAAATCAATTTCGCTTATTTTATATTTTTAATTGAATAATATTTTATTTTATATTTTTTAAATTAAATAATTTACAAAACCAATGACATTTTAGTCATATTGAAAAAATATTTGACCAAAATCTGGTAAAATATACTACTTTGATCCATTTTGTAAAATACGATATCTGAAATACTATTTAATAAAATACAAAGCTAAACTGATATTTTTCTTTATTATAAAGACAACATAAGACATGGTTATATTGCCTAATTATATATATTATTTAAGAAATAAATATATATTTAATTTTATATGTGTGTAAGTCAATCCCTTGTATATATATTTTTTTTTTTTAAATTTAGAACCTGAAATGGTAGGTTCGGGTTCAAACGGGGAAGACTACAAGTAAGATATAGGGTTTCCATATATTATAAACTCATTACTATTTTAAAATTGTGCAACTTTTATCAACTGTCCAATGTAAAGGCAGAAGATAACAGCCGTAAATTTGCGGGCGTTTCGTACGCCCGCACCACAGAATTTTCAGGACCTAAATATTACAAATTATAAAAAGTAAGGATTGCACCTTAAAAAAAAGGGTTTATACTTTTTTGGACCCTGTATTTTTTCTTATTACCTGTTTAGATCCTGTGTTTTGACAAATTACTTTTTGGACCTTATGTTTTGTAAAATAGTTAAAATAGAACTCTAAACTTAATTTTGATGGAGAAAAAATTAAATATAACAACACAGTTTTTAAGCATAATGATTTTATTTTTGTTCTGAATTGTTAGTTTGGTAAATTATTTGTGATTTTAGTTAAAAAAAACATTGACCAAAATTGGGTTTAGGGTTCTATTTTAACCATTTTACAAAACATATGGTCCAAAAAGTAATTTGTCAAAACAGAGGGTCCAAACAAATAATGGGAAAAAACACAGGGTCCAAAAAAATATAAACCTAAAAAAAAAAAAAAAAAAAGTATATAGCTTTACAAAGTGAGATCTAGTAATATATATATATAAATCAAATAACCATATAAAAAGTAATAGAAACGAATGGTTTGGATAAAATGTGGAGCACGTACGAGACTGTACTCTTCATATATTTATTATGCAAGACTGTACTATTTATTTAAAAACAAAACAAACATGTCAACTGATTGAACATGATAACCAATAATTCACAATATATATATTGGTATTTGTTTAATTTTCTACTCTCTACTCTATTTTTTTCAACTACATCAATCAATTTTTTATTTTATTTTATTTTACATATTTTTCTATTTCTTCTCTATATTTTTTTTACATCATTTAAATATTAATTTTTTATTCGTTAAGATACTAAAAAAAAGAGTAAGAAACAAAATAAAGTAAAATATAATTAATATAAAATAATAAAGAATAAAAAGAATAATAAAATTATTTTAACTTAATGAATAATTATCTCTACATGTGGAGTAATATACTATTCATTAAGGCAAAAAATGTATAAAATAACTCAAATTTACTCCCCATTAAAACCTCATTTTTACTATTTTTTTTATATTTAGAAATTTAACTAATTTACCTCATCTATTGTAAGTGTTTTTATAACTTATTTCTATCCGACCTCTTAATTAGTCAACTTTCATTTTCGAAAACACATGCTAGAGTATTTTTTTTTCAATATTTTCTATGGCGGTGTTTGCACACGTGTTCGAGAAAATACAAATATATTTTCGATATTATAAACTATATAACATACAATATGTTTGGTAGAGTAGAAACATGAGAGAAAACTATTTCAAAAGTAAAATTTGGAAATGTTTGGTTTGGAAGAAAATAGAAAAGAAAAATATAGGTGAGCCTTGTAGAGAAAAGTTTATGGATTTTTTTACAAAAGTAAGTGAAAATTTTACCAAAATAACCTTCATTTAAAATACAACAAAATTGATAATGTAGGTAATAAATAGGGTTTGTATTTTTTTTTATCATGTGTTTTGTCTCATTAATTACCTGTTTGGACCTTGTATGTTTTGACAAATTACTTTTTGGATGTTATGTTTTATAAAATGATTTAAATAGAACCATAAAACCCATTTTTATTGAACAAAAAATTGAATATAACAACATAGTTGTTAAGCTGAATTATTGTACTTTGGTCATGAGTTGTTCGTTTGGTGAATTAGTTATGATTTTTGTACAAAATATTTTGATCAAAATCAGATTTAGTAGACTATTTGAACTATTTTACAAAACACGGGGTCCAAAAATTTTTTTGTTAAAACACATAATCTAAATAGGTAATAAGACAAAACACAATGTCAAAAAAATATAAATGAAATTGTAAATATATAATTTTCTTAATTTCTTTTTATTTCTTAATTCTTCCACCAAACAAATTTAATGGAAAATATTTTACCATCTTACATTGGGTATTATACAAAAAATTATTATGTTTTTAAACTTGGAAAGTGTCCTTGAACGTGACCATGAATAGGAAGAATGATATATCGACCCAATTTCTCCAAATAATCAAAGTCAAAGAGATAGGATATGCATATATATCAAAAAGAAGCAAAAACAGTTCTAGTATCAAACGATAATTAATTGTTGGTAAGATGTCAGTTGCATGCATGCAATTTCTGTGGTAATAGCTCAAACATGCATGCCCAAGAAAGAAGAGACAATATATATCTGCCAAACATGAATGGGGCTGCCATTCATTTCAAAGATTAGGACCAATTTATATATAAATATATATATATATATTATATATATATATATACCAACGCCACCAATCCCAACATTTATTAGATAGGTGAATTATTGGTCAGTAATATACTAGTGATATTTACTAATTACAGGACCACTCAAATGCTTAAAATTGAAAATTAATATATGATATATCGTTATCAAATGCCGCAAACTTGAAAATAAAAAATATTCTCTTTTCTTTTGTCATGTTCATAATGGTGCATATATGATAGAACATATTTGGAAAATTTTCCTTACCTTAGATTATTGTAGTAAAATTAAAAAGCAGTGTTTGGCAAGTTAGTATTTTTTTTAATATTCATTTTATATAATAACGTCTGTCCAAATTTTTTATTAAAATGATTTTTTAGACACACTCGACACCATATTTAAGAAATTATTATAAAAAGACTAAATTTTTAAATTTAAAATTAGCATAATTATCAGTTATAAGCAACGAGGGAAAGAAATTGGAAATTTCATAATATCAGTCATAATATCAAAAGACTAACTAATTGAGTTACCTATATGTGGGATTAAAACTAATAATATATTCCTTTTGTCTATATATCCTAGGTATATTTTTAATTACTAGGTAGAAGCAACGTGCAATACACGTTTATTTAACATTGTCCATAATTTTAATAAAAACTGATTTATTATTTTTTTAAATCTATATATATAATAGAATGAATTATATTTGTATAGTATATAATCTCTAAATACATGACATCTAAACACAACTTTAATATAAATATATATTCACATAGTTACATGACATATATATAAAATAAATAAAATATTTTAAAAAAATTAATAATAGAAATAAAATAAAAACATAAAAAGTCAAAGTGATAGTGTAGACAGTAGTATACATGCATTATATATTTTTAGTTTCTAATGTATCTCATAATGTACTTTGTTGAATTTGATGAAAAAAAAAAGAGATTCAATCTCTTAATAAAAAACAAACTATCACACAAATTTATAAGATAAAAAAATAATATGTATCCCTTTATTATTTTTAAATAAATCTGATTTAATTATTTAAATTATCATAAAATATCTTAAAATATTCTATTTTAATTAATTAATAATTAATTTTTGTTTAAGTTTATGTTTGTTCTTATTTTTTAATTAACAACGAAAGATTATATATTATATGTTTAATATAATATTAAGTTTAAGTTTAGTTAAATTTTATTTAAGTTATTAAATATATGATTTTATTATTTTTAAATAATTATCATTGTAAAATATTTCAAAAATATCTTATTTTAATTTGGTTAATTATTTATTTATTTAAGTTTAAATCATGTTTACAATCTACTGTTAACTATAAAAATATTATATTAAATATAAGAATATTCTATTAAAGTTAACAGAAAAAAAAATAAAAAAGTGTTAAAACAAAAAATTTCTGTTATCTACACATTTTTTTATATAAAAGAGATATATGTGTGGGTCACCGTCAAATCATTGTATAAAACAAAACATAGGTTGTTGTTGTTGTTATTAATTGAAGCCAACTGCCAACGCTATATTTTATCTTCCCAATTTATTTTGACCTTATCTTTTCTATTTTAGGAATCTTGATTATGTTTATTTTGTTTTTTTTTATTAATAAAGAGAAAATTACATTTTATATGAGAATTTTAATAAAGTGCATAAAAATATGGCTTTTTTTTTTCAAAAAAGTTAATTTATGTTTTTTTTTTAATTTTTTTTTCATTTTATGGCTTTATTTTCCCATATTTTTGTATAAAAATTTATTTATGTCATAATTTTAATGTTAATCAAATTTTATTAATTTGGAATGACATGTTTGTAATCTGATTGTTATTTTTTTAGCTTGTTTATTTTTTTATATTATTAATTTTATATTGAATTTTTCTTTGTTTTGTAATTTTTTTTTTTTTGTAATATGAATTGTGTTTATCCATTTCCCCACCCCTGATGCATATCCATTTCCTAATCCTTGAAGGTAGGAAATTACTAGGAACTAATGCAGATGCTCAACATCATGAGGGTTTCACATCCTCACATCCACTGCCTACAAATGACCCGATGCAGCTAGACGATGACAACGACAATGCTACTAACCTGTAGGAGTAGGATAGTCTTTATTATTATTTTGGATGTTAAAAAAAAACCATTAGTTTTTGTTATTTTCATTCAATTCGACAATATATTAGTAATGGATTAATTACTTTCTAGATATTATTGTTTATATATGATAAATATTATTTATTAATTAACTTTTTCTGAATAAATCAAGGTAATTTCGGGGAGAACTGTCAAAATAGAAATCTAGTCAAAAATTAATTATTTAATTATTTTTTATTTATTATATTATTTGTGACAACATTTTCAATTAATTGCAATGACATATTTGAAATAGACACCACAATTAAAACCCAAATTTTTTTTTTTAATATTTAAAATATTATTTAGGATGACACTTTTAAACAAATTGCGACATTATATAATTTGAATTGGTAGCCGTAATTAAGGATCAAACCCTACAAATTTAATTAAAGAATAATGTGCGAAAAATTTCAAACAATTATTAACATACCTTATTTGCAACAACATACATTGTCGTTGCAAAAGGACCCTTTAAGGACAAACCTACAACAACAATATTTTTACAGCAACATTTAAGGGTTATTGCGAGTCATTGCAATAATCCTCTTCACATACTTAATAAACTTCTACATTTGTACATGATTCACTTAGAAGAATTAAATATATGTAAATATACATACAGGGCGCCTTTGTTAGATTGGTTACTTTTTTCGATGTCAACTCATCTTTCTTGTATTGGCTCTACCTGCATTAATTGTAAATGAAATTGTATGTATGTTAGTTTCTAATATAATTTATAACGAAAACTCTCGTAGAGTATATAAACATTAAATTAAATGTGGAAATATGCATAAAAAACTCTCAATTAAAACATATCTAGAAAATGTTATCCAACTCATAGGCATCCAAAATCCATAGCAAGAAAAACATTATCTTAAAAGAAATTTGAATGTCATCAACCAATAATGTTAATAAAGTAATATTTTACCGGAATATTTGGTCAAAATTCATGTAGTGTAAGAAAACAGTTTTCAATATTTTCTAATTTCAATATATTATTAAATCCATAATATTTTTTTATCATACTAAAATAATAGAATATCATAATATTAAATTTAATATAAATATCATATATAATTATTTGTTTCATTAATTACCAATTTAACCTCTCTTTTGTATATTTAGGTTCCCAACTTGAAATTTTCGTCTTTTAAAAATCTCTAACCTTCTAAATAATTTTTATTTATTAATCAATTCTAAGTCTACATAAAAAAAAATAATCGATAAATTATAATTTTTGCTATGCAAATAAAAGCTTATTAAATATATAAAAAAATCATATTATAAATGAATAAACAGTAAAATATATTTTTCATATTCTTTATTAGCTACAATGATTAATCATCAAGGCTTTATCACCAATATGTTTGTCATTGCTAGAAAACATATATATTTCGTTGCTAAAAATTGTTGAAGGTGTTACTATGATACCTTAACATGTCCAACACCATCTTATATGACATACTACACTACGCCAAATAGTACATACGACGTCGTTCACTATGAACCGAAGCTATTGATAATCTAGGTCAATAGCATAGGTTTAAAACTGACTCTACTGTTAACGAACATCATCTGTTACTAAACTGACATAGTACAGGAGCTTCAATAGCGTCGGTTCATAACCGACGCTTCTATTAAAATGAAACATTGCATTTCATTATTTGTAATGATAGCATTGGTTAAGAACCAACGCATCTGACCTAAATGACGTCGGTTTATGCTCAATAGCATCGGTTCTAAACCGACGCTAAAGTTGATATAGGAAAAAATTTGGGATCGTCTCCCTCATTCCATCCTGATCCCCTGAAACTAACACAACAAGAATTAAGGCTATTAGCAGCGGGAAGGTCGGCCGCTAATACAGGTTAGGTTCGCCACTAATTTGTATTAGTGGTGGGGCTCCGCTGTACCGCGAATTATTGGTTGCTAATAAGTATTATTAGCGATGGACTGACACACCCGCCGCTAATAACACATTATTATCGTCAGACAATAGCAGCGGATCCCGTCGCTGATACCTGTGTCAGATGCGACATTATTAGCCGCGAGGTCCACCGCTAATAATATTTTAATTATATATTTTAATAAATAATTTTAAATTAATTAATATTTATTAAATTTAAATATTTTAAAAATAATTCATAATAAATTTTAACAAAATAAACAATTAATTAATTCGAACATTAAAATTAATATATAATTTTAATATTTATCAAACTAGCTGATATCGCTATTTTCATTAAAAATAAATACACAATTAATTTAATCAAAATACATAAACTATTAACTAAATAAAATCATTAAGGTTAATATTGTAATTATCCTCATCTTCAATATTTTGTTGTGGCTGTGGTTGTGGCAGTGAGGGCGGCAGCTGTGTTTGTGGCGGTGAAGGAATATAAGGTTGCTGTAAAGATTGTCCAAGTGTGAGGTCCACAAACTGATCCCGAGACTGTGGCTGTATCATGGTGGATAAAAAAGGTTGCTGCGACCCGCTCCCAAACTCACTATATCTAGCATATGGCTGCTGGGACGAACCTCCAACCTCCCCATACCTAACATTAGGTAGCGGATGCTACATCGATCCTCCTTAAAAATCGGTAAAGTTAAAATATAGTGGAGGAGACTGGGAAGAGCGTTCAAACATGTTTCAAGTTTTGAAACTACAGAGGTTGTTGTGACAACAAATGTGGTGGATACTGTGGAGGAGGTTGGTACTGCTGCTGTGGTGGTGTATGAAGGTCAGGATGGGCGGTGTTACTCTGAGAAGATGTACCACCTTCAGATTGTGATGACAAATACCTCTGCAGAAAAATGTCAAACCTTGGGTCATATAGATTATTGGGTTGTTGAGGTACCACCATCTGAATCGTCTCATGCATTGCCTTCATCATGAGAGCCATAGTAGTCATATCTTCATTAGGCGTAGGAGCAGTATGTGCTTGGGACTGACTTTGATCTGTAGAGCTGGAGGTTGTCTTTCTCACTTTCCCTTTCACCCTATAACCCACTCCTCTTTGGCAGTCAGATCTCTCCCCGAGTACTTTACCTAGTATCTCATCTTGATTGAACGAGGACGGATCGATGCCACATACATTACCAAACCCCTAACTCTGCTGTTGAGACTGCCTATCAAGTTGTGACCTCTGAAGCTCCGCCGCCATTTTTTCATGTATAAAAAAAACATTATAAGCAAAAATTAGAAACATTAGAAACAAGAGAACAATAATATTTACTTGCATAATCTTGTTGAGCTGCCTCGTTGACATAAGTTTTTGTCGATTTTTTCATATGAACATCCCTCCAAGTATCAACAACATGCGCATTTGGGCTCTCCTATACAAATGTAAACAAAATGTTTTAGAATGTGTTATTTTTATAAAATTAAATTCACATCTTCGTGACACTTAGTTGCCAACGATTTTGTGCCTTGTGTTGTTACATACTTCATTTGTTTTCTGTTTGCTTAGTTTTTAGCGGAGCAAGCCAAAAATATTTCCCTAAAAAATAACTCACAAATATTCCTCCATTCTCCTTAGTGCAATGGTCAGGTGGCTTAGAGAGGACATTATCCCAATCTTCAGGTCCAACGTAATTATTTTTGAAGTGTTTATGTTTGATGTTCTTTCTCTCGCGATATCTTTCGCCCATCTCCTTATAAACAGTTGCTAGAACTGACTCACATTATGGATGACCGTCTATATTATAGTAATACTGCATTAAGAAATTTTTTTAGATGACTTTGTAAATAATGCAAATAAATAATGTAAAGAAAATGAATCCTCTTTATTCAATATTAAAAAATACTATATTTTAGTTAATACTAAACCATCCATTATTATATTTTATAAATTAATTTAAATTATCACTTAAATTTTGATTTTCACCAAAACAGTCCTATAATTATTTATATATTCCTATATATTTAATATATTTCCTCAATCTCATGCAAAACATGGGAACATTGTTCTAAGAATAAATACATTTTCTCTGAAATATGGTTTGTACACTTTGTAAAAATTAATTAATTCAAAAGCTAATCATGACTAAAAATTAATTAATTCTGTAAAAATAATTTAAAATACATAAAATCGCCACATACCTTGTGCCAAGTTGAAGAATTTAGTCTTAGATATTTCTCTAAGGAGCAAATAGAGAGAGGGCATGGTGGGTGTGTGGGTGCCGTTGCCTTGCGCCTGAGAGAGAAGAGAACGAAAGAGGGACGAATGAGCATAAATTCAAACTAAAAATCATTATAATAAAATTTGGTAAAATACTATTAGAAAACATACCTAGATTGAAGAGAGGAGAATAGAAGACCCGCCGTGGTGGGTTCCGTTGCCTTGCGTCTAAGAGAGAAGACCCGCTGCATTAAAATTTGAAGAGAGGATAAGAGAACGAGAGATGGGCGGACGAGGGGTTATGATAAAATTTGAACATACTCAAGAGCATTAGTGGCGGGACCCACCGCTATTAGTATTCCCCCACCACTAATAATAGTATTAGTGGTGGATAGTTCACCTCTACTAAAGGTGATTATCCGCCGCTCATAAACTTTTTAAAAAAACCCCTTCGTTTCCCAGGCATTTCATCTAGTGTATTAGCAGAGCACTACCTGCCGCTAATAATGGTAAGTCCGCCGCTAATATATATATTTTTAAAATAATCACACATTATTAGCGGCAGACCACCTATTTCGCCGCTAATACTCTGTACAATACCGGCGAACTGAGTCCGTCGCTAATAGCTACGCCACAAATGACATTAATTCTTGTAGTGTAAAATTGTAAAGGCGCTCATCACGACTGTGAACCCAGGCCCTCTCGAGCACTCCTAAGCCTCAAGAGCCCCTCCCGACCTTGGAACTTCACCCCTCTGTCACCCTTGAGAGCCCCTCCTTCCCACATCTCCGCCCTCCCCATGCGTAACTACTGCCCCTCCCATTTACGAGGTTCCACATTGTCTCCAGCCTTCTCGACCCAATTCCGAGACCCCCTCCCTTGCGGCTCAACCCTCCCCCATGGGTCTCCACTGCCCCGGGCCAAATCCGAGACCTTCCACGGTATTTTCATTATTTTTTCCATTAATATATATAAATTTATAATTATATGCTTATTTTAGTGTTAGTAAATTGATTATAGAAATAGGATTATAAATAATTTTATTATATAGGGATTATAAAGAAGATAAAATGTAGTTTAGTTTAAGTTTAAATTTAATTTAATAATATTTTTAATTAGGTTAAATTAATTGAAAATTTTTGTTATAATTTATTTGAATAATTTAATTTCTTTTTGCAATATAATTATATAATATGTTTTAATTGTTAATTGTTGTTAGGTTTGATGCTTTTTGTTGTGGTGATCCCATTTGTGGATATCTCCGAGCCTTCGCCCCTCGCCACCTCCACAGAGGTGAGGTTAATTGTTTTTCATTTTTTTAAATTTAGTTAAGTTAATTTTAATAATTTGATTTAAATTAGATAATATTGAAATTGTGGTTAGTTTTGACCTCTTTTTTTTTTTTTTTTTTTTTTTTGCAGTTGATAGGATTTGGTGGTGATCCTATTTGACGGCTAAGCATTTATCTTGGATGAGGTAATTCACTGGAACTTTAATAGTATATATATATATATATATACATATGTATATTGAAAGATATAGTTATATTAAATTTAGTGGAATTTAGGATGAAAAGTTAGTGAAGATAGGTTATGGGAATGTGTGCTGTATAAATAAGGGAAGTGCTGCCCAATTTTTTTTCAAGTAAATAACATTTATAGTTATGCAAGTTTGATATTGATTCATACTTATGCATGTTGATTGGTTGTTAGATTTTCATGTATTATGTAATGTTTATATGTACTATGTGAATTTTGGATATGCTATAAAAATAGGGGAGATGCTGCCCAATTATCTTTTAATATAGTAAATCTAGTCTTTGCGAAAATTTGAAATTTGTGGCTTGCTTGTTTTGTTTCTTAGAAAATTTACAATGGGTAGAGATTGGTTATCTTCAGATAGACTATAAGTGAAATATAGGGAAGGTGTTGAGTAATCTTGCAGTTTTGTGCAATAAATTTAGAAAATTTGAATTTTGTTCCATGTGCATGTCATAAGTGTGGCAACGTTGTGAATATTAAGCTTATTATAGTGAAGGAAATAGAGAGATTAGACTTATAATAAACTGAATGTATGAACACACAAGATTTTACGTGGTTCAGTTGTTAAAATCCACATAGTCCACGAGTCACTCTCATTTTTGTTTAGGAAATCTTGGAGAAATTATTTATGACAATTTATGTAGAGTTTTAGCATACAAAAAATCAACCCTTTTTACGATCAATTCCCTTTATAATTATAGGGAATTGTGGTGGACAATATTGGGTAACCATACAATAAATGGTAAGTTACAGGTTTAGGTAACTTCCCAAATTATTGAATATACATAAATGCCCTAATTATTCCTATGGTTGTTATTTTGGGTATTGGATACATAACGATTTTAAACATTTATTATGCATGAAGAATCTCAGAGTCTGTTGGGATTCGTCCTTATGCTCTTCATTGGACTTCCGCGAGCTAGATGCGCTATTCAATTGGATGTTATGGGAGAACAACGACCTGTCCTAGATCATACCTAGAGCTTGATGAGGGTGATTTGGACGCCATATATCTCAATCTCTATCACTGGCCTCTGAGGCGATCTGGAGGATCTTAAGCTATCCCAACCTGGGTGGCATAAACTCAAGCTATTTGATTTGGAGTAAAAGAAGTGTCTCCGGAGTCCAATATCCTTTATTTATTACTTGCCAACTGTGCCCTGAGTAAGATAATCAAGCTCATATTTTTAGGGTACAATATTTGGCCCCCAAGTCTCTGCTTGTGTATGACGTCACTTCTGACACACATAATAGGGGCTTTTCTACTTCTGATGTTGGAAATCGTGCCCACCCACTCACTTGAGTATGGGACACGTGTCTACTTCTTATAAGCGTCTATTCAGGTTTTGAATACTATGATATTAATTCTCTCGTACGGACACAAAATCATATTCTCATTAATGAATATAGAATTTTATAATATTTATGTATAAATTATTCAAACAACAATTATAATAATCAAATAAAATAAAAAATTATACTTTTATTTAAATCAATAATAATGTCTTTTCACAACACCCATTAATATAGGCCAAAGAGATTTAAGTCGCTAGCGAGTTAGATCCTCAAGGCCCTTCTGATTCACATATCTAAGTATCACTCACCCTCGGGGATCAGGTCGCCCAGAGCTATCTTCAGTTTGGAACCCTACAATACCCATTAGCCCAGGACAAAGGAAAGGGTTAAGAAAATCGCTGGCAAGTTTGGCATCTTTTTTTTTTCAATAGCTTAGTACGGAGAAGGGCGTAGAGGGGCGTGGTCTAGGCTAGATATGAGATTTTGTTTTGAAATTTATGCTTGTGATTAGAGGGAAGGAAGGATGAAGGACGACAATGATTGGGGACATTTGTGCCTGGGGAGAAAACTAGGTAAAGGGCTTGAGAAATATGTTGTTGTTCTTGGTTATTTATGGATTTTCATGATTTTGAATCTATTATTGAGTCTGTTTTTTTTTTTCAAGTCAGTTTCTTCAATCTAAGATGAATGGTTGAAGGGAAGTGGATAGGTTGTGAAGGAGAAGAGATGGGAGGAGATGAGATGAGTTCGTGGTGGGAGGAATGAGCAACAAAAGGTTTGGGTTTGAAAGTGAAAAGGGAGGACCAATGAAGAAAGGTGAAAGAGAAATTGTGAAGATGGGGAGAGAGAAAATAAATATTCTTTATTTTTGTTTTATTCATTCAAAAATATTTTTTAATTATTTTAAAATAACAAAAACAAAAGAAAATCAATTAATTTATTAAAAAGAGGGAGTAATTTGATCATATTATAAAATAGATTCAAGGAGAAAGTACCATTTACAATTAGAGTGTATGAAAATTATTGGAAATACAAAGTAAGAAGTTTTAAATTTCAATAAACATGCTACCAAATGAATATTTATCCTAAAATAAATATTAAAAAAAAATTAAACAAGCTTCTTTTGTGATAGATAATGTCATCCGTCTCACCCCATTTAACACTTGATCACGTCCTAGTCGTATTTTCCGTTTAAACGAATAATCCTCACCTCTAATAGGGGAGGAGGGTCCCCTGCAAGACAAATGGACGTCCCGAATTTTAATAAAACAAATGATTTTGCATCTTTCCTTAATTACGAAGAGAGTTTAGTTCTCACAAAAAGTAATATACACAACTCTGACAAAAAACACAAAAACAATAATAGCTGGATAACAAACAAAAGCCCCACCTGTTGTTAGAGCACTTCCAATGGATGATCTACTCTATCTTTTAAAATACCTCATCAAAATACACTTTTTTCTATTTTACCTTTGAGTTTTACATTATACCATACATCAGATTCTCTATATATTTCTCTACATCATTTAAATATTATATCTTTAAACATATTTTATTACTTAAAGTAAAATAAAATAATTGAAAAAGAAAAAAGAAATAATAAATATATACTAAATGGAGAGAGAAAGCTTATAAAAAAAATAATAATATTAAAATATTATATAAATGATATGTAAATATTATGTAAATGTACATGGATTAATTGGAGTTTGTGCATAGCTATTATAAATATATGTATAAATGAGCTGATGGAAAATATTTTTATGAGTTTTAGCAAAATATTATAGAGAAAGTGTATTACAAAATATATCACCAAAACATACATTTTTATAATTTACCTCAAACTTTTACATTATACCATACATTTGCTTTTCTATTTTTTTCTATACATTATTTATATATTATATTTTTAAAAATATTTTATTCATTTTAAGAAATAAAATAATTAAATATAATAGTATCACATTTATATATATACAAATTTTTAAAAAAAAATAATAAAATATTTATAGCTTGATAAATAGTGTTTCACTACGTATAGAAAAATACTATTCATTTAAGTAAAAAAAATATAACTTTACATCACCTATTGGAATATTACTTAATAATTTTTTCTCTATATTATAAAAATTAATACATTTTGGCTCATGCAAGAATGCTCTTAGTAATTCCGAATTCAGAAATACAGTTATTCTTTTAGAAAAATAAAAGAAAGAAAGATTGAGTGAAACGAGTCTGAGTTTGACAACGGTGAGCTTATGGATCTAGATCCGAAAATTATATTATTTTAAAAATTACATATAAAATACCAAATCATATACTATACTGTAAGTAAGCTATTGTCTTAATTTAGTAACGGTTGTAAAAAGTGAAAACAATATATATATTTTTTTGTCAAATATTTATAATATATATATATTTTTTTTTTGTTTGCTTTAGCTATTTAATTTTCCAAGGGAGACATCAGGGACAATATTTTATCAACAAAATAAAAAAGCCCCGTCCTTGTAAATAAAAGAAAGAAAGATTGAATGAAATGGAGAAGAGGCGTCTGAGTTGGAACAACAAGTGGGTGACGACAGCGGCGAGCATATGGATCCAGTGTCTCGTGGGTGCAGCGTACACCTTCGGAATCTACTCCTCCGCTCTCAAGTCCAGCCAGGGCTACAACCAATCCACTCTCGACACCGTCTCTGTTTTCAAGGACATCGGTGCTAACGCCGGTATCTTATCCGGTCTCCTGTACGACGCCGTTACGACGCAACGATGGCGTTCGTCGTTCCTCGGCAGGTGGGTGAGTGGGCCTTGGGTTGTCCTGGCGACTGGAGCAGCCCAATTCTTCGTGGGTTACTTCTTCATGTGGGCCGCCGTCGCCGGCCTCATTTCCCGGCCTCCGGTTATCGTCATGTGTTTGTTTATGTTCTTCGGGGCCCACGGCCAAACTTTCTTCAACACCACTAATGTCGTCACTGGGGCCCACAATTTTTCTGGTTATAGTGGTACCATCGTCGGTATAATGAAGGTATGTATATATACCTAATATAGATGTTTTGTAATTAAATTATATTTATTACAATTAAATGTTTTTTCGGTTAACAATTTATTTTCTTTTGTTTGTTAAATGAAATTCAGGTGTTTAGTGATTTATTTATTTATTTTTAATTAAAAAAAGTAGCGATTGTAGAGGCTTTCTTGGTGGGGCCTACTTGGAATGTCTTAGTTTTGTATAAACCTTATAAGTGGAAGAAAAGAAGTCGTGGATTGATTCAGGTTCACTAGTATTTAGTTATACAATTAGCCCAGACAAGTGTACCATTTTGAATTGATTGATTTTTTGCTTGTTCAAATGGAAATTTGAATTTTTTTCTGGGACTTGAAATTGACACTACTCACACCAGCCACTCACTTTACCGGTTGCCCTGGCCTCAAGTCTCAAGTACCTGTGTTAGTATTTTAAGCCTTAATAACAACTAAACTAATATGTCTTTTTTCACTCTAGACATCAACATTTTGGCTCGTAAAATGTTCAAAAGGTTGTTTAGGGAATATGGAGCTGCCTGTCATCTCATTCTAAAGGATATTCTCAGCATTACCCATTTGATTTTCCCTAGAAGTCTCAAATGTTGATTACCCTTGTATTTTATTTAGAATATTGCTAGATGCACCAATGGTGTCCAACATATCTTGATATAATATAATTTAATATCTAATCTCTTATATTTTAATTACAAATAAAATATACATAGAACTTTATACTTAATTGCTTTAATTAATTAATATGAAAGTAGTGTTGGGTACTTTTGTTGCATGATTAGCATACATTTTTATAGTGAATAGTATTGTAACATGATAATGAAATCCATACGAAAATTCTACATTTTATTTCTTGGTGTCAGGGCTTTCTTGGCCTTAGTGGGGCAATACAGGTTCAATTTTATAACATATTGTGCAAAGACAATCCAAGCAATTTTCTTCTTATGCTTGCCCTTTTGCCCACGTTGGTCTCCATCGTACTATTGGCATTTGTAAGAATACATGAAGCAAATAAAGGAGATGAGAAAAAGTATCTGGATGCTTTCTCTGTGGTTGCTCTGGTCATTGTTGTCTATCTCATGATAATAATAATCTTGGAAAATGTCTATACTCTATCAATTTGGTCACGTATATCTGTCTTTGTACTTCTTCTGCTTCTACTAAGCTCTCCTCTTGGAATAGCAATCAAAGCACAGCGTGAGGAGTCAAAACTAGCTGTGGAAACATCTTCAACCAAGACTAATCCACTACTCGAAAAGTTTTACGCTTCAACATCATCAACAAGCTCAGCTCATGAAGAAAGTTCTTTAAATTATCATGAAGAACTACTTACTTCTGATCAGGGTCAAGTAAAGGTTGCTACAGATTTCACTTTGCAACCTTATGAAGAAGAAGAGATGAACCTTTTGAAAGCAATGGGTACTATTAACTTTTGGTTGTTGTTTTTAGCTATGTTTAGTGGAATGGGTGCTGGTGTGGCCACCATAAACAACATGAATCAATTGGGAACTTCTTTTGGCTATACAACACTAGAGATAACATCTTTTGTCTCTCTATGGAGTATATGGAATTTTCTTGGCCGGCTTGGAGCAGGGTACTTGTCAGATTTTTTGCTCCATACAAGAGGATGGGCAAGGCCATTGCTCATTGCCATCACTCAAGCAATTATGGCTGCTGGACAAATTGTCATTGCCTCCGGTGTTCGGGAAAATCTGTATGTTGGCTCCATCTTGGTGGGGATATGTTATGGTGCACAGTGGTCACTAATGCCAACAATCTGTAAAGAAATATTTGGTATAAGGCACATGGGTACTATTTTTAACACCATTGCCATAGCCAGCCCTGTAGGATCTTACATATATTCTGTAAGAATAATTGGGTATATATATGACAAAGAAGCTTCAGAAAACATTTGTACCGGCACTCATTGCTTCATGACATCTTTTTTCATCATGGCAGCTGTTAATTGTGTTGGGTGTTTGGTTGGTTTAACATTGTTCCTTAGAACGAGAAGGTTCTATAAGTTGGTTGCTCTCAAAAGATTGCAGAGTTCATCAAGACAATTGCTGCAGTGATCAATACGTATATATACTTTGTTGTTTAACAAGCAAAAAGTGTTGGCACTTGGCAGAGGGAGTCACATATAGTAGTGCTACAAATGGCTAGTTGTTGATTTATTATGTTCACAATTTTGTGATTGTTGGTGAGAGAACTCTTTATGGATGAAAAGTGAAGGTTTCTCATGTGTGGATGTTTATTGTGAACTTGGCTTTCTTGGAGTTGAATATGGTCATGTCAAGCTCTCTTATGTCTTAGCATAAAAAGGTTCAGTCGTCATTAGCATTTTCTGATTTTAGATATCAGATCAGGACTCTGCTAAGATTGTTAATTGTGTGAGTTAATATGGACTCATCACCAGGTACTATATATTTCTTATTTGGTTTTGGATTTGTTATAAGCCTTTCTATAAGTATAGGTCTGTTAAAGTTTTATGATTTGTTTTTCAAGACTATAATCTGAATGAATGAGCATTAGTTATTCTTTTGCTCCCTTATTTTGTTCTCTCTCTACATTCTTTTCCCCTATCTTCTCAATATTCATATTCTAAGTAACTATTTATACAAACAATTTGTTTTTTTTTTACATATTCATACAAAAACAAAATAAAATAACTTTATATTTCATCTATTATTTTATCAATGAATTTTATAAAAAAATTTAGAAATACGAGAAGCTTCATGAAATATTTAAGTTTATGATTACAGATTTACAATATAACATAGCGTAATCATTTTAAAATATTTATGAATTAGAAGATTATAATCGTATAATTTAATTATTTCAACTAAGAATTAATGTAAAATAAATATTTTTTTATACATATAAAAAAAGCAATGTCTTTATAATTTTTTTATTTGGGTTGTTGCAAAATATAATTTTGCTAGAAAAAACATTTTAAGACTAAAGAATTTGGTACGAAACCTGCGAAAACCGGTCATTTATATATTTCAGTACCAAGAAATGTGGACAGATGTTAACTCGTAGGTTTCATCACTTATTACGTATGAAATGATTAAAAGAACAAGTGTCCCAACGAAAATGAAAAAAAGAAACAAAAGCATCGACGTCAAATTTGTTAAAATAAAAGAATAGCACCCGCTTATTTTTCAACTGTATTAGCTCTAATAGAGTATTCTAGATTAGACATACCCCACATTTTGGGGATTTCACCTTTTGAGGAACCAATCAGACTGCTAGGAAATATTTTTTGTTATAGCAGTTATATCTTTTTGTACTATATATACTCCTCTCTAGGGCTGTTCATTGGACCATATCCAATGTTTTTGGACTCATTCAGATCCAATCCAATTATACATTGGATGTTGGATTTCTCCAACCGATCCAATCCAATACTGTATGCTCAACCGAACCGAACCGATCCGATCCAATAAGTCATTGGATTGGATCGGTTCCATCCAATGGATATGAATCCCTATATTGGATCGGATTCATCCAATATTTATTAGATCGGATTGGATCCATCCAATATTAATTGGATTGATTGGATCCATCCAATTCGATCCTTAGAAGAGTTAAACCTGATTTTTCACAAAAACGACTAATATATTAGTTCAAAACATTACAAACCCAACATAAATCCAATGATATTTTAACTTTAAAAAATATATATAATATATTTTTTATCTGAATATTAATTGGATGGTATTAGATCATTATTGGATTTGATCGGTCGGTTGGATCCATTAGATTTACATGTCATCCAAGAACCGACCGATCCAATATTGGATTTTTAAAAATGTCATCCGATCCAATCCAATCATGATTGGATATCAGCTTATGCTAAGAGTGTTAGACCCATTTCCAGGGCATAGCAGCTTATGCTAAGAGTGTTAGACCCATTTCCACAATCTGTCTATGTTTCCTTTCGGCTCTCCCATTTTGAGCTAAAGTGTGTGGGCAAGAGTGTTGGAAAATGATCCCATTTTCAGCAACTAGATTGGCAAATTATTGGTATTCACCTCCCCAATTAGATGAGTAATTTGATTTTTTGTTCAAACTTATTTTCTACCAAGGCTTTGAATTGGACAACAGCACCTAGTGCTTCAGATTTTTCTCGTAATGGATAAATCTTGTGTATCAGCTGAAATAATATATAAAATGGATGTAGAATCGATACTTTGTGTTTTACATTACTGGTGCAGGACCCCAAAGGTCTGTGTGAATGAGATCTAAGACATGTTGAGACTTATTTATTGAGGATTGAAAAGGAAGTGCATGGGATTTACCAAGTTGACAGGCATCACAAAAATGAACTTTCTCATTTCTTGAAATTTTTACATTTGAGGAACTTAACACTTGACTCAAGACTCGGGTAGATGGATGGCCTAATCTCCTATGCCAAACATCATTCCTGGAAACAAAAGACACATTGGTCATAGACCAATTTACATCAGATTCAGACATACAAGACAAATTAGCAAAACAACTAGAAGACCGACTCATATTGCTGAACTTAAAGAATGTGGAGGCTGCCTTGGTGTGGACTGTGTCGAATTGGTATCATCCCTTTAAGAAACACCTTCCTTGTTACATTGTCCTTTACAAAACAACAATCATCATGAAACTCAATAAGTACATTATTATCAGCTGTATGTTTAGAGATACTAATAAGCTTTTTGGCTATATTGGGCACATGTAGCATTTCTTTAAGAATAAGAGGAGTATCAGATTTTGTAGTTAGAAAACTAGTCCCAATATGAGAAATAGGGAGTCTGTTACCATCACCAATAACCACAGTTTCCTTACCCTTGTAGTCACGACTGTTTGGTATGGGAGCCACATCAGCTGTGAGGTGATTACTGGCTCCAGTGTTAGCATACCTGTTAACGATAAGAACTGGTCTACGGATTAAGGTCGGAAAACTCAAAGTTAACAAGAAACTTATGAACTAAGAAAGACATGTAGAAACTTAGAGAAAAATTGGAGAATAACAATGGAAGAAAACTTGTATATTTCTCTTAGAATAGTCTGGTGTTACAATAATTTTGCAATCCCCTTTAATGATGAAGTGAGGTCCTTTTTATAGGTGAGCTATAATGGCTCTTGGTACCTCGTGGTCTTGAAGAGAAAAAAAGCTGCATATCCAAGCTGTAGGTGGTCGTGGTGCAGGTGGCAGTGGTGTTGGAGTGGTGGTTGGCTCCAATATGTGTCAAGGGTCTGCAAAAGTACTCTTGCCTTGGCACCATGTCGTACCTCCATTACTTGTCGGATACAAAACTCATA
Organism: Humulus lupulus; assembly: GCF_963169125.1. Lineage (NCBI taxonomy): Eukaryota > Viridiplantae > Streptophyta > Magnoliopsida > Rosales > Cannabaceae > Humulus > Humulus lupulus. Next base: position 3,461,907 of record NC_084795.1, read on the forward strand.
GGTGTGCTGGGGGATTCCATACTATCTACTGCTCTTTACTACCACTACTGACATGGTACGAGACTTGCACATGTATCTTCCGTACTGGTATGAGAGTCTTATCCACTATACCACTTTTTAGAGTCATATCCATGTCTTGAGGTCCTCAATGCTTGGTTAAGTGAAGGCACTTGCGGGTTGGTTTATAGGGGCATGATCCGAGAGGTCTTGCGTTGGTGCTTGATGCGGGGGGTCCCGTGAGGTGTCACCATTCCTTGGCGTGAGGCGCCCCCTGAGGTGAGACTCTCCCTTGGTGCGAGGTGCATGTCTTGCGAGGCGCCATCCTCGGTGCAAGTTTGCGGTCCCGCGAGGCACCGACCCTCCTAGGCACCAGATGCCTTCCTTGGCACGAGACAGGGGTCTCGTGAGGTGCCACCCTCGGGCGTGCAGCAATAGTCCCACGAGGCACCGCCCCTCCTAGGCACAAGGTGCTTTCTCTCGCGAGGCTCCACCCTTGGTGTGCAACAACAGTCCCGTGAGGCACTGGCCCTTCTAGGCGCGAGGTGCCTTCTCTCGTGAGGCGCCACCCTCGGCGTGCAGCAACAGCTCTGCGAGTCACCGCCCCTCCTAGGCGTGAGATGCATTTTGACGAAATGCTTAGAGCCGTAGGTGGTGAGGGTCTCACTTTTTGACCTTGTGGGGTATCGATGACAAGGAGGCCGCCTCAGACGCATGTTAAAGTTTTGGCGTCCACACTTGCCCCCTAGTCTATGAGGGGGCCTTTAGGAGTCTTTATAGACTATTGGTAATGTCACCCTCTAGATACATGTTGTAATTTTATCTCCTTTTCTTTGGTCCTCATGGTTTCTTGAGAGTGAATTTGAGCCTATCATTCCTCCTCACGAATCCCAAGGTTAGCGTAAGGCTTCATTTCTAACCATGGATCGAATATTGAATCCAAGGGATAGGATGGGTTTAGATTTTGTATAAATAACCCTCTCCTTTGAATGCATTCCTTACATTAACATTTGCCTTGCCTTGGTGGTACATTATTATTTAAAACTCCAAGAGGTGGGTGGTTCCATCCCCCACAAGAGCACTTTATTTTTCTTTTGTTTTGTTTTTAGGGTATAAATATATATATATAGATATGCATACATTCACTTAGCTACTAAACATTGTCTCTTTTTGCTCTCTTTTTTTTTTGTGTAGGCGTAGGGTGTGTGGTACGAAAGTAGTTGTAGTGCATGCAGGCGCTTTGCTGCAAGATACTCTGATAGTGTTCCTGGCGAGCTGGAGCTTTGTTGCGAGGTACTTTGGTAGAGGCGGTTGTGAGCATATCTCCAACAACCACGAGCATCCATTAGTTGTTCCTTATCCGCGTGAGGTATTCCTTTATTCTTTCTTTTAGTATTCTTATCCTTCGAGGGTTTAAGTTACCACTTGGGAGTGGTGTTATTTTAGCCCCGGTACCCCCTAATGTGATGCTTTGTGCTAGCGTCCATTAGCATGTTCACCTCAGACACACACTACCACATACCATAGTTGGCCCCCCTTTTATGTGTAAGTTTGTAGGGGTTTTAAACCCACTCTTTTGTATTTTGTAGCACAACATACACTGCACACACGTTTGCACCAGCGTTCTTCATGAGATGCGTTCCATGGCTTTCGACGGGTCATCTAGCGTACCTCCCGGTGTTGAACCCATAGAGCTATCTTCGTCGAATTCAGAGCCTTCTATATATAACCCACACCATGTGCGTGAGATCTTAAGGAAGGCTTGTATGTATCATTTGGATTGGTTAATTGACCTTAGGCAAAAAATTTAGGTTGTTGAAAGTGAGATAGACTTTGTCTCAAGGGGTGAGGGGTTGCTTCTTCTAGGGACCCTGATGACTACATTGCTAATTTTAGAGCAAGCCTTCTGGACATACAAATGGAACTGACGTTTATGGAAGAGAACCTTTCGCCGGGACCTCCACTTTCTGGCTCTCCTCTTTATGAGGAAGCTTCCTATAGCGATTTCAAAGCCACCTTTGGATCCCTTCAACCATTGTTTATAGTGTATGCATTTCTAACGCTTCCACCTCCAACACCTAGGTGGAAAATTCCTATGTGCATAAAGCATCGGGGATGTAAATGGAAGGTAAAATATCATGTACAAATGTCATCCTTTTCTTTCGGTCTTTCAGATATGTCGAAGAGAGGCCATCAAAAAGTGGCTTCCGTGAAGCTGGACTTCAGTCCCCTATTAGCGGCTTCCCTTGTCTCCCATATGTCAGAGAATAAGTTAATGAAACTAATGGAGAAATACTACATAAGTGGTTAGTTCCAATGCTACGTGCTCAATTCTATGTGTCGGGCTCATGAGCCATCCCTAGTTCTACAACGTTCAGTGAGCATATACTGAAGGAGGGAGGCTTGATTCCTCTCCATCCGTTCTTTGAAGAAGTACTCAAGTACTTTAGGCTTGCTCCACTTTAGCTGGTGCCAAATAGTTGATTGAATCTCAGTTGCTTGTACATGGCATATATGAGATGCGTGGGTCATGCTCCTACGACGAAGGAGGTGCACTTCATGCACAATCTCATGCCGACTCCTAAGTCGAAGGGCTTTATTTTTTCTGCAGAAGGCCAATACCCAAGTTCTGTTGAGGGAGGGTAGCGTCACCAATCCTGGCTCGTGGAAACAAGATTTCTTCTCCGTCAAGGGCTGCCCCTCAGTTCGTGAACATTTTCACACTTCTCCAAGTAAGTGTCGTACCTCTATTTTTTTTTTATTATCATTGTTGTTAGGCTAACAGTTGAGCTGGTGGTTCAGGGGACCTCCCTCCTCTGAAAATATCTACACAATAACTTGTTTGCGTGGAGACCTTGGCTAAGGTAGACGTTATGGAGAAAATAGAGAATTACATTTTTACTACAACAAACCTCAATGCCTATGGTCTTTTTGGCGTCTCCAATCCTGATTTTTTGTGGCATATTACGGAGCAGAAGAAAAAGGTCCTTCTGACAGGCACAAACTCATTTGATGGAAATGATGACTGGGTTTAAGATGAACCTTCTCTAGAGTCCAAGCGACCGGACCGCGTATCTCCTGCTTCTGTGGACCCAGATATAGCTTCCCATTCGTGAGCTCCACCTTCCAATCCAGGGCGCTTTGTCTTGCCTTCTTACGGTGAGTTCAATGTTGCTCCTAGAAAATTCCCTAGTTATTGCACTTCTAGAGGTCCTCTGCCTCGTTTAGCTAGTGCGTCATCTATCCCTGTTCATCTAGACGTTCCTAGTTCGAGTGAGGTGCCATGGGTGAATTACGTGTCGGCTTCTTTTGTGTAGAGGTTTACCCGTGCGGATGAGGATATTGCAGAGCCCGAGTGGAGGGGCCTTGAGAGTTTTAATATGACGGAGCTAGAGGAGACTCTCATGTATTCCTGTAACGCCCTGGATAGCCAAGACCGTTACACTGTGTGTTTATAAAGTGCCAGACTTGCTAACCAAGTCATTAGTATAAAACTGTGTTACTGAAACTGTAAAGGAACTAGGGTTAAAAACATTTTGGTCTCAAAAGTCACATTTTCATTAGGAAACATTGTTTATCTACACGGGATCCCAAAAACATTAGTTTAAAGGCCGTTTACAAAAGTTACAAGGTACAAATACATAAACCAGCCATACTAAGGCAAAACGAGCAGTTAGGTAATCCCTGTCCTGACTCACTCCTCGACCATGGCGATCGAACAGCTGGCTATGTACATTTCACCTCGGAGCTCTCCACCTCAGGCTTGGTCCAGCTTGCCCTTGCCTTTACCTGCACCACGTAGCACCCGTGAGCCAAGGCCCAGCAAGAAAACACAACAATAACAAAGCATAAGCAATTAGCAACAAGTCAGTATCCCACATCACACTACGTAATCTCAACCATGTCATCAATTGATATAATCAGATATTTCAAATAATAAGCAAATCAACTCACATCATTTACAGTTTACAAATGATAACTAGGGCTGGTGCCCTCAGGCTACCCCCTCTGTTATCCCGTTAACCGCGCCCTGTGCGCTAATATCATGTACGGCACTCTTAGGCCGCTTTTACATGTCCCATGGCGTAATACCATCATTGACACGGTACAATTCTCGGGAGCACTTAGTCCCATCACAAACATGTAATCGGGTGCAGTTTTCTTACCTTTAGCTTTCAGATGAATTAGCTATGGGCGTCACTCCTTGAGCGCGATCCAATCCTCGAGCCCTAGCTAGTTACCTAGTCACAACCATGAGGGAAGACACCATTAACAACCTTAAATGAGCTCCCAATACAAGTTCTAGTACTCGGAACATTGAACTTCATCAAATATAGTAAAAGACTCAACCCCGAGCACCTTAGGTTAAATTTCCAAGCCTAAAATCTCAAAATCCCAAAATCCCTTAAGCGCCGCGGCATAGGCCACCCATGCCGCGGCATGGCCCCTAAACAGAGCCATCCAGGGCACAAAAGCAGGTAAGGGCCGCGGCATTACTTGGACCATGCCGCGGCCCGCCCTTCTTCCTCAGCATGCAACACCCCTTGAAGGGCCGCGGCTCACCAAGAACCATGCCGCGGCCCGACCCTTCGAACCCAGAAAAAAATCACCATTTTCAATCTCCAAACCTCACCTAAAGCTATCCCAAAGCCCCCAAACCAAAACCAATTAATAATAACAACATAAGAATGATTTAGACAACACAATCCAACCAAAAATCCAGCCTAAGACTCTCCAAAACCCCAATTCCAACTTCTGAAATTTCAACCCATAGAACTCAAAACCAGCCATGAAAACTCTCAAATTCAACCATCAAACTGTAATTTAAACCTTACCTCAGTTGTAGAATCGATTTTCCAAGAATCCCCTGACCTATCTTCAAAGTCCCTAGCCTCAATTTCCACCTTGAATGTCAAAACCATAACCATTTAAAACTCAGTCATTTCTTTAAGTTCCTAACCCCAAAAACGAAAATTCAGAACTTACCTTAGCTCTTTCTCAGACCTTGATCAGTTCCTGAGCTAATCCTCCAGATTACTTCCTTCAATTCCCAAAGACACAGCTCAATCCCAGCAGTTCCCTCTCAAACTCAGTAGTTTTCCCTTTGTTTTTTCTGTGTTTTTCCTTCCTTTGGTTCCCTTTGAGCGTGTAAGTGAGCTGAGAGAAATATACTTAGTCGGTTTGTGTTTTCTTCTAAAGACTTCCTTAAGTCTAACTTATCCATTAAGTTAATCCCAAGGCTCGGGGTGCCGGAAATGTCCCCGAGGCCAAAACGGTAAAATCCCCCAATATTCCCGCCTAGACATCCTAACCTCAAATATATCTCCGATTATTTATTTCCATCACCCGATAGTCCAAATCACTACCTGATACCTAAAATACCTCTGACTTGCCCAAAATCAATTATAATACCTCGTTGTGACTTTTCCCACTATCTAGCCCTAGGATCGCCTCGAGTCGCCGGATGCAAATTTATCCACATCATAATGTGGTTCTCGCATATATCTCAAACATTTATATCACATCATCATATAATATAATCAATTATCATGTAAGCATCATTAAACATATAATTACTCATTAAATCACAATTATTCCAGTAATGCCCTCCTGGCACACTAATCAAAGCCCTTAAACCTTATTAGTGAATTTGGGTCGTTACAATTCCACTACCTGGGTAAGTGTGTATCCTGCGATACTTTATTATGTGTGGTTCCTTATTCATATGTTTTTTGTATATTAACATTCTACATGTACACACCTCATCTTTTGCAGACTTATCTCGTGGCTCAGCACTTAATAGCATTGAAAAAAGACCTATCTTTGGCCGGGGCGGAGAATGATTGACTTACTGTCAAGATTCAGGGACTCGAGAAACAGCTTGCTGAGGCCACACACAAGATAGAAGCAGCCGTAGTGAAGGCTTCCTCTTTGTCCAAGAGTAAGAAAAGGGCGGAAGCTAAAGTTTTGGCGTTGCGGGAGAAGATTAGTTCTCTTGAGGCGAAACTAGTGGAGGTCAAGTACAAGTCAATGGAGCGAACCGTGTATGGTGTGTGGAGACAGAATCCTGGTTTCGACTTCTTCTCATTCGGTGACCATGTTGTTGCTAAGGCTGCAGAATGGAGTGCTTGCGGCGGGAAACCATGATGTATTTTCTGGCCTTGTCTTTTGCTCCCATCTATGGGCAACTTATTTCTTTTTACTTCGATTGGGTTGTAATGCTACTTGATTTATTTTTCCTAAGAGGTTTCTCTAGGTCTTGTGTTTTCTTTGTGAGGAACTTTAATAAGTTATGCTAAGTCTTATGCTTATTTTGTGATGGAACAATATCATGTCCTTTAATGCATGTGGGCTTCTTATTAACACCTCTTTATTTTGAAAAGGTTTCATTTGAGACCTCTTTACTACGTGTGATTCCTGTCTGTCGGTGCACCTTGACTACTTGTAAGGATATGTTGACCCTTTGGGATCTCGCTATCCTTTTATATATTTTTGCGCACACATGTTATTTTGTGTGAGAAGCGTCCTTCTCGTCATTATGCATAGTACTATTTTTGGCAAGCATCTTCTTTGAGATGCTTTTCGCAAGTGTCTTCTTTGAGACCCTTTTTGGGCTAGTTGACTTTGGTCGACCTAGAATTATTATAAGGACCTTTTTCTTATCTTTGTTGTTGTTTTTTAGGGGTCCCTTGGGACTACGTCCCTCGGGGCTTACCGACCCTTTCGAGGTTTGTAAGGGTAGCTAATCCTTACAACCTTAAGGGGTCCTTCTATCGAGGTCTGTAGACAAGGCCTTTATTTCTTTGTATGCACATTTTTATGCCAGTCTCCTACCCCCTAAGTGGTTGACAATATTTATCTGGCTAATCACTTTTGACTGGCTTTTTCTTCCTTTTTTTTTTGTGGCAGATGCCTTTTGCAATTTGAATTGGCAATGAGGGCCTACTGAGTTCGTTAAGCGCCTTGAATGACACACATATTTTTCGAACAACAGAATTTCATTACATTTGCGAGCTAGCTTGGATAGCTCCATTGATTCATTACATTGTAAAAGTAAACAGAGGCTGACTGGTGCAACCTCTTTAACTCATTACATAAACATAAAATCTTACTGGGTACTCCTCCCTTGGCGCGAACCGCTTAGCCTTCATTTGCATTATTTTGCCTGTTTTCAAATCATATTTAAACATCCCAACACTCGTACGATTTTAACTGTCTTTTGTAAGATAAATCTTAGTCCATATTAAGATTGGACACCATGTTAGAGGTGTTTATTAAGACACTTAAATATTGCATAGAGTGAAAAAGAAAGAAAGATTGAGTGAGGAGGGACATTTATAATTAATAATAATGAGGAAAACAACTTAATATAAAGTCAAATTCTAGTTTGTTGGATTAATTAATCCTTGTGTTCTATGTTCTCTAGCTATATAACCAAAACGCATACAAAATTGAATTTCTATCTATATTTTTTTTTAAGCTGTGTATTTTTTACACATAAACTATGTTTAAGTTGCTTGCTCATGGTGATTGTTATGACTAACAAGTTTTTTTTTTCCTATTTAGGGGTCTCTTGGTCTGAGTGGAGAAATATTAGTTCAAGTGTATCAAACAATATTATACTACAAACCTACTTCATTTCTTCTCATGTTGGCATTATTGCCAACTATCAATAGTTTATTTCTCACGTGGTTTATGAGGATTCAGGAAACAAGTGAAGGCAATGAGAATAAGCTCCTTAATAATTTCTCCTTAATTGCTCTACTTCTTGTTGCTTATCTTATGGTCATTATAATATTAGAGCACATTCTTACATTGCGATTAATATTTCATGCATTTGCATTGGGTGTGCTAATCTTATTGCTTAGCTCCCCTATTTGCATTGCAATTAGAGCTTGGAAAGTGGAATCCCATAGAAATGGAACACAAGATTATGTTGAGTATCATAACTTGTCTAGCAGCTCTGGCCAAGAGATGGATACCGATCATAAGAGGACTTTGCAAGCTGGAGAAAACTTAAACCTATTTCAAGCAAGGCGCGTTGTGGACTTATGGATTTTGTTCCTTGCCATTGCATGCGGTATGGTATCAGGGCTGGCTACAATGAATAACATCAGTCAGATAGGAGGATCCCTTGGCTACAAAAGTTTTGAGACTAGTTCGTTTGTCTCTTTATCAGATTACTTTTGCATGTCAAGAGATGGGCCAGGCCATTGTTCATGGTGATCCCATTAGCAACCAAGAGTGTTGGACATATAATGATTGCTTCTGGTTTGCTTGGTGCTTTATACTTTGGTTCGATACTAGTTGGTGTTTGTTATGGCTCTCAATTCATTGATGCCCACAATTGCTAGGTCATGGGCACAAAAGCTATAGCCCTACATCTTAGGCTTCTATGTATAAGATATCATGCAAATCCGAGGAGTGTAGAGGGTGATACGGTCAAAATACTGAGGGATGTTCGAATATAAGGCAAAAACTTGTGAAAATTGCCAACAAAAAGAGGAAATATTTTTCAAATGTTGATTTAAGGCTCCGTTTCAACTCATTTAGATGCATTTACCCATGAGATCTCATGGGGAAAAATATCGAACGAGTTGAACACGAGTGTAATACATTTATGAGAAATTAGTGAAATCTCCAATTCCCCATAGGGGTACCCCTTTCAGAAATTTTCGATTTCTCTAATATGAATTGGAGCAATATTTTGAAAGGGAATACTAAGGAATATGCCAGAGTCATGGGCACAAAGGTACTAGACCTACGACTTAGGCTTCTATGTATAAAATATCATGCCAATCCGAGGAGTGTAGAGGGTGATACGGTCCAAATACTGATGGATGTACGAATATCAGGCGAAAACTTATGAAAATTGCCAACAAAAAGAGGAAATTTTTTTTTTCAAATGTTGGTATAAGGCTCCGTTTCAACTCAATTAGATGCATTTACCCATGAGATCTCATGGGGAAAAATATCGAACGAGTTGAACACGAGTGTAATACATTTATGAGAAATTAGTGAAATCTCCAATTCACCAAAGGCGTACACCTTTCAGAAATCTTTGATTTCTCTAATATGAATTGGAGCAATATTTTGAAATAGAATACTAAGGAATATGTGAGGGTCATGGGCACAAAAGTTATAGCCCTACATCTTAGTCTTCTATGTATAAGATATCATGCAAATCTGAGGAGGGTGGAGGGTGATACGGTCAAAATACTGAGGGATGTTCGAATATAAGGCAAAAACTTGTGAAAATTGCCAACAAAAAGCGGAAATTTTATTCAAATGTTGAATTAAGCCTCCGTTTCTACTCATTTATTTGAATTTACCCATGAGATCTCATGGGGAAAAATATCGAACGAGTTGAACACGAGTGTAATACATTTATGAGAAATTAGTGAAATCTCCAATTCACCAAAGGGGTACACCTTTCAGAAATCTTTGATTTCTCTAATATGAATTGGAGCAATATTTTGAAATAGAATACTAAGGAATATGCGAGGATCATGGGCACAAAAGTTTTATCCTTATGTCTTAGTCTTCTATGTATAAAATATCGTGCAAATCCGAGGTGTATAGAGGTTGATACAGTCAAAATACTGAGGAATGTACTTATATAAGGCAAAATCTTGTGAAAATTGCCAACAAAAAGAGGAATTTTTTTTTCAAATGTTGATTTAAGGCTCTGTTTCAACTCAATTAGATGCATTTACCCATGAGATCTCATGGGGAAAAATATCGAATGAGTTGAACATGAGTGTAATACATTTATAAGAAATTAGTGAAATCTCCAATTCACCAAAGGGGTTCCCCTTTCAGAAATCTTCGATTTCTCTACTATGAATTGGAGCAATATTTTGAAAGTGAATCATAAAGAATATGCGAGGGTCATGGGCACAAAAATTGTAGCCCTACGTCTTAGGCTTCTAAACATAAATTATCATGCAAATCCGAGGAGTGTAGAGGTTGATACACTCAAAATACTGATGGATGTACGAATATAAGGCTAATACTGGTGAAAATTGCCACCAAAAAGAGGAATTTTTTTTCAAATGTTTATTTAAGGCTCTGTTTCAACTCAATTAGATGCATTTACCCATGTAATCTAATGGGGAAAAATATAGAACGAGTTGAACACGAGTATAATACATTTTTGAGAAATTAGTGAAATCTCTAATTCACCAAAGGGGTACCCCTTTCAGAAATCTTCGATTTCTCTAATATGAATTGAAGCAATGTTTTGAAAGTGAATCATAAAGAATATGCGAGGGTCATGGGCACAAAATTTGTAGCCCAACGTCTTCGGCATCTATGTATAAAACATCGTGCAAGTCCGAGGAGTGTAGAGGGTGATACGGTCAAAATATTGATGTATGTACGAACATAAGGCTAAAACTGGTGAAAATTGCCAACAAAAAGAGGAAAAAAAATTTCAAATGTTGATTTAAGGTTCCATTTCAACTCCAATAGATGCATTTTCCAATGAGATCTCATGGGTAAAAATATCGAACGAGTTGAACATGAGTGTAATACATTTTTATGAGAAATTAGTGAAATCTCCAATTCACCAAAGGGTTACCCCTTTCAGAAATCTTCGATTTCTCTATTTTGAATTGGAGCGAAGTTTTGATAGTGAATACTAAGGAATATGCGAGGGTCATGGGCACAAAAGTTGTATCCCTACATCTTTGGCTTCTATGTATAAAATATCATGCTAATCCGAGGAGTGTAGAGGGTGATACGGTCAAAATATTGATGAATGTACGAACATAAGGCTAAAACTGGTGAAAATTGCCAACAAAAAGAGGAATTTTTTTTCAAATGTTGATTTAAGGCTCCGTTTCAACTCCAATAGATGCATTCTCCCATGAGATCTCTTGGGGAAAAATATCGAACGAGTTGAACATGAGTGTAATACATTTATGAGAAATTAGTGAAATCTCCAATTCACCAAAAAGGTACCCCTTTCAGAAATCTTCGATTTCTCTATTATGAATTGGAGTAATGTATTGAAAGGGAATACTAAGGAATATGCGAGGGTCATGGGCACAAAGGTTGTAGCCCAACGTCTTAGGCTTCTATGTATAAAATATCATGCAAATCCGAGGAGCGTAGAGGGTGATACGGTCAAAATACTGATGGATGTACGAATATAAGGCTAAAACTGGTGAAAATTGCCAACAAAAAGAGGAATTTTTTTTCAAATGTTGATTTAAGGCTACGTTTCAACTCAATTCGATGCATTTACCCATGAGATCTCATGGGGGAAAATATCGAACGAGTTGAACACGAGTGTAATACATTTATGAGAAATTAGTGAAATCTCCAATTCACCACAGGGGTACACCTTTCAGAAATCCTTGATTTCTCTAATATGAATTGGAGCAATATTTTGAAATAGAATACTAAGGAATATGCGAAGATCATGGGCACAAAAGTTGTATCCTTATGTCTTAGTCTTCTATGTATAAAATATCGTGCAAATCTGAGGTGTATAGAGGTTGATACAGTCAAAATACTGAGGAATGTACTTATATAAGGCAAAATCTTATGAAAATTTCCAACAAAAAGAGGAAATTTTTTTCAAATGTTGATTTAAGGCTCCGTTTCAACTCCAATAGATTAATTTACCCATGAGATCTCATGGGGAAAAATATCGAACGAGTTGAACAAGAGTGTAATACATTTGTGAGAAATTAGTGAAATCTCCAATTCACCAAAGGGGTACCCCTTTCTGAAATCTTTGATTTCTCTATTATGAATTGTAGCGATGTTTTGAAAGTGAATACTAAGGAATATGTGAGGGTCATGGGCACAAAAGTTATAGCCCTACATCTTAGGCTTCTATGTATAAGATATCATGCAAATCCGAGGAGGGTAGAGGGTGATACGGTCAAATACTGAGGGATGTTCGAATATAAGGCAAAAACTTGTGAAAATTGCCAACAAAAAGAGGAAATTTTTTTCAAATGTTGATTTAAGGCTCCGTTTCAACTCCAATAGATGCATTTACCCATGAGATCTCATGGGGAAAAATATCAAACGAGTTCAACACGTGTGTAATACATTTATGAGAAATTAGTGAAATCTCCAATTCACCAAAGGGGTACCCCTTTTAGAAATCTTCGATTTCTCCAATAAGAATTGTAGCGATGTTTTGTAAGTGAATACTAATGAATATGCGAGGGTCATGGGCACAAAAGTTTTAGCCCTACGTCTTCGGCTTCTATGTATGAAATATCGTGCAAATCCGAGGAGTGTAGAGGGTGATACGGTCAAAATACTGATGGATGTACGAACATAAGGCTAAAACTAGTGAAAATTGCCAACAAAAAGAGGAAATTTTTTTCAAATGTTGATTTAAGGCTCCGTTTCAACTCCAATAGATGCATTTTGCCATGAGATCTCATGGGGAAAAATATCAAACGAGTTGAACACGAGTGTAATACATTTGTGAGAAATTAGTGAAATCTCCAATTCACCAAAGGGGTACCCCTTTCAGAAATCTTCGATTTCTCCAATAAGAATTGGAGCAATATTTTGAAAGGGAATACTAAGGAATATGCGAGGGTCATGGGCACAAAGGTACTAGTCCTTGGACTTAGGCTTCTATGTATAAAATATCATGCCAATCCGAGGAGTGTAGAGGGTGATACGGTCAAAATACTGATGGATGTACGAATATAAGGCTAAAACTTGTGAAAATTGCCAACAAAAAGAGGAAATTTTTTTCAAATGCTGATTTAAAGCTCCGTTTCAACTCCAACAGATGCATTTTCCCATGAGATCTCATGGGGAAAAATATCAAACGAGTTGAACACGAGTGTAATACATTTATGAGAAATTAGTAAAATCTCCAATTCACCAAAGGGGTACCCCTTTCAGAAATCTTCGATTTCTCTATTATGAATTGGAGCGATATTTTGAAAGTGAATACTAAGGAATATGCGAGGGTCATGGGCACAAAAGTTGTATCCCTACGTCTTCTACTTCTATGTATAAAATATCATGCAAATCCGAGGAGGGTAGAGGGTGATACGGTCAAAATACTGAGGGATGTACTTATATAAGGCAAAAACTTGTGAAAATGGCCAACAAAAAGAGGAAATTTTTTTCAAATGTAGATTTAAGGCTCCGTTTCAACTCCAATAGATGCATTTACCCATGATATCTCGTGGGGAAAAATATCGAAAGAGTTGAACACGAGTGTAATACATTTATGAGAAATTAGTGAAATCTCCAATTCTCCAAAGGGGTACCCAATTCAGAAATCTTCGATTTCTCTATTATGAATTGGAGCAATGTTTTGAAAGTGAATACTAAGGAATAAGCGTGGTTCATGGGCACAAAAGTTGTAGCCCTACGTTTTAGGCTTCTATGTAAAAAATATAGTGCAAATCCGAGGAGGGTAAACGATGATACGGTCAAAATACTAAGGGAAGTACGAATATAAGGCAAAAACTTGTGAAAATTGCCAACAAAAAGAAGAAATTTTTTTCAAATGAAGATTTAAGGCTCCGTTTCAACTCCAATAGATGCATTTACCCATGAGATCTCATGGGGAAAAATATCGAACGATTCGAACATGAGTGTAATACATTTGTCAGAAATTAGAGAAATCTCCAATTCACCAAAGGGGTACCCCTTTCAGAAATCTTCGATTTTTCAATTATGAATTGGAGTGATGTTTTAAAAGTGAATACTAAGTAATATGCGAGGGTCATGGGCACAAAAGTTGTAGCCCTACCTCTTTGGCTTCTATGTATAAAATATCGTGCTATTCCGATGAGTGTAGAGAGTGATACGGTCAAAATACTGATGGATGTACGAACATAAGGCTAAAACTGGTGAAAATTGCCAACTAAAAGAGGAAATTTTTTTCAAATGTTGATTTAAGGCTCCATTTTAACTCCAATAGATGCATTTGCCCATGAGATCTCGTGGGGAAAAATATCAAAGGAGTTGAACACGAGTGTAATGCATTTATGAGAAATTAGTGAAATCTCCAATTCACCATAGGGGTACCCCTTTCAGAAATCTTTGATTTCTCTATTATGAATTGTAGCGATGTTTTGTAAGTGAATACTAATGAATATGCGAGGGTCATGGGCACAAAAGTTTTAGCCCTACGTCTTCGGCTTCTATGTATGAAATATCGTGCAAATCCGAGGAGTGTAGAGGGTGATACGGTCAAAATACTGATGGATGTACGAACATAAGGCTAAAACTAGTGAAAATTGCCAACAAAAAGAGGAAATTTTTTTCAAATGTTGATTTAAGGCTCCGTTTCAACTCCAATAGATGCATTTTCCCATGAGATCTCATGGGGAAAAATATCAAACGAGTTGAACACGAGTGTAATACATTTGTGAGAAATTAGTAAAATCTCCATTTCACCAAAGGGGTACCATTTTCAGAAATCTTCGATTTCTCTAATATGAAATGGAGCAATGTTTTGTAAATGAATACAAAGGAATATGCGAGGATCATGGGCACAAAAATTGTAGCCCTACGTCTTAGGCTTCTATGCATGAATTATCGTGCAAATCCGAGGTGTGTAGAGGTTGATACAGTCAAAATACTGAGGGATGTACTTATATCAGGCAAAAACTTGTGAAAATTGCCAACAAAAAGAGGAAATTTTTTTCAAATGTTGATTTAAGGCTCCGTTTCAACTCCAATAGATGCATTTACCCATGAGATCTCATGGGGAAAAATATCAAATGAGTTCAACACGTGTGTAATACATTTATGAGAAATTAGTGAAATCTCCAATTCACCAAAGGGGTACCCCTTTTAGAAATCTTCGATTTCTCCAATAAGAATTGGAGCAATATTTTGAAAGTGAATACTAAGGAATATGCGAGGGTCATGGGCACAAAGGTTCTAGTCCTGCGTCTTAGGCTTCTATGTATAAAATATCGTGCAAATCCGAGGTGTGTAGAGGTTGATACGGTCAAAATACTGAGGGATGTACGAATATAAGACAAAAACTTGTGAAAATGGCCAACAAAAAGCGGAAATTTTTTTCAAATGTTGATTTAAGGCTCTGTTTCAACTCCAATAGATGCATTTACCCATGAGATCTCATGGGGAAAAATATTGAAGGAGTTGAACACGAGTGTAATGCATTTATGAGAAATTAGTGAAATATCCAATTCACCATAGGGGTACCCCCTTTCAGAAATCTTTGATTTCTCTATTATGAATTGTAGCGATGTTTTGAAAGTGAATACTAATGAATATGCGAGGGTCATGGGCACAAAAGTTTTAGCCCCCTGTCTTCGACTTCTATGCATGAAATATCGGGCAAATCCAAGGAGTGTAGAGGGTGATACGGTCAAAATACTGATGGACGTACGAACATAAGGCTAAAACTAGTGAAAATTGCCAACAAAAAGAGGAAATTTTTTTCAAATGTTGATTTAAGGCTCCGTTTCAACTCCAATAGATGCATTTTCCCATGAGATCTCATGGGGAAAAATATCAAACGAGTTGAACACGAGTGTAATACATTTGTGAGAAATTAGTAAAATCTCCATTTCACCAAAGGGGTACCATTTTCAGAAATCTTCGATTTCTCTAATATGAAATGGAGCAATGTTTTGAAAATGAATACTAAGGAATATGTGAGGATCATGGGCACAAAAGTTGTAGCCCTACATCTTAGGCTTCTATGTATGAAATATCGTGCAAATCCGAGGTGTGTAGAGGTTGATACGGTCAAAATACTGAGGGATGTACTTATATCAGGCAAAAACTTGTGAAAATGGCCAACAAAAAGAGGAAATTTTTTTCAAATGTTGATTTAAGGCTCTGTTTCAATTCCAATAGATGCATTTGCCCATGAAATCTCATGGGGAAAAATATCGAACGAGTTGAACACAAGTGTAATACATTTATGAGAAATTAGTGAAATCTCCAACTCCCCAAAGGGGTACCCCTTTCAGAAATTTTTGATTTCTCTAATATGTATTGGAGCAATATTTTGAAAGGGAATACTAAGGAATATGCGAGGGTAATGGGCACAAAGGTACTAGTCCTTGGACTTAGGCTTCTATGTATAAAATATCATGCCAATCCGAGGACTGTAGAGGGTGATACGGTCAAAATACTAATGGATGTACGAATATAAGGCTAAAACTTGTGAAAATTGCCAACAAAAAGAGGAAATTTTTTACAAATGCTGATTTAAGGCTCCGTTTCAACTCCAACAGATGCATTTTCCCATGAGATCTCATGGGGAAAAATATCAACCGAGTTGAACACGAGTGTAATACATTTATGAGAAATTAGTAAAATCTCCAATTCACCAAAGGGGTACCCCTTTCAGAAATCTTCGATTTCTCTATTATGAATTGGAGCGATATTTTGAAAGTGAATACTAAGGAATATGCGAGGGTCATGGGCACAAAAATTTGTATCCCTACGTCTTCTACTTCTATGTATAAAATATCATGCAAATCCGAGGAGGGTAGAGGGTGATACGGTCAAAATACTGAGGGATGTACTTATATAAGGCAAAAACTTGTGAAAATGGCCAACAAAAAGAGGAAATTTTTTTCAAATGTAGATTTAAGGCTCCGTTTCAACTCCAATAGATGCATTTTCCCATGAGATCTCATGGGGAAAAATATCAAACGAGTTCAACACGTGTGTAATACATTTATGAGAAATTAGTGAAATCTCCAATTCACCAAAGGGGTACCATTTTCAGAAATCTTCGATTTCTCTAATATGAAATGGAGCAATGTTTTGAAAATGAATACAAAGGAATATGCGAGGATCATGGGCACAAAAATTGTAGCCCTACGTCTTAGGCTTCTATGTATGAATTATCGTGCAAATCTGAGGTGTGTAGAGGTTGATACAGTCAAAATACTGAGGGATGTACTTATATGAGGCAAAAACTTGTGAAAATTGCCAACAAAAAGAGGAAATTTTTTTCAAATGTTGATTTAAGGCTCCGTTTCAACTCCAATAGATGCATTTCCCCATGAGATCTCATGGGGAAAAATATCAAACGAGTTCAACACGTGTGTAATACATTTATGAGAAATTAGTGAAATCTCCAATTCACCAAAGGGGTACCCCTTTTAGAAATCTTCGATTTCTCCAATAAGAATTGGAGCAATATTTTGAAAGTGAATACTAAGGAATATGCGAGGGTCATGGGCACAAAGGTTCTAGTCCTACGTCTTAGGCTTCTATGTATAAAATATCGTGCAAATCCGAGGTGTGTAGAGGTTGATACGGTCAAAATACTGAGGGATGTACTTATATCAGGCAAAAACTTGTGAAAATTGCCAACAAAAAGAGGTAATTTTTTTCAAATGTTGATTTAAGGCTCCGTTTCTACTCCCATAGATGCATTTACCCATGAGATCTCATGGGGAAAAATATCGAACGAGTTCAACACGTGTGTAATACATTTATGAGAAATTAGTGAAATCTCCAATTCACCAAAGGGGTACCCCTTTCAGAAATCTTCGATTTCTCTATTATGAATTGGAGCGATGTTTTGAAAGTGAATACTAAGGAATCTGTGAGAGTCATGGGTTCTAAATATGTAGCCCTACGTCTTCGACTTCTATGTATAAAATATCGTGCAAATCTGAGGAGTGTAGAGGGTGATACGGTCAAAATACTGATGGATGTACGAACATTAGGCTAAAACTAGTGAAAATTGCCAACAAAAAGAGGAAATTTTTTTCAAATGTTGATTTAAAGCTCCATTTCAACTCCAATAGATGCATTTTCCCATGAGATCTCATGCGGAAAAATATCGAACGAGTTGAACACGAGTGTAATACATTTGTGAGAAATTAGTGAAATCTCCATTTCACCAAAGGGTTACCCCTTTCAGAAATCTTCGATTTCTCTAATATGAAATGGAGCAATGTTTTGAAACTGAATACTAATAAATATGCGAGGATCATGGGCACAAAAGTTGTAGCCCTATGTCTTAGGCTTCTATGTATGAAATATCGTGCTAATCCGAGGTGTGTAGAGGTTGATACAGTCAAAATACTGAGGGATGTACTTATATTAGGCAAAAACTTGTGAAAATAGCCAACAAAAAGAGGAAATTTTTTTCAAATGTTGATTTATGGCTCCGTTTCAACTCCAATAGATGCATTTACCCATGAGATCTCATGGGGAAAAATATCGAACGAGTTGAACACGAGTGTAATACATTTATGAGAAATTAGTGAAATCTCCAATTCCCCATAGGGGTACCCCTTTCAGAAATTTTCGATTTCTCTAATATGAATTGGAGCAATATTTTGAAAGGGAATACTAAGGAATATGCCAGGGTCATGGGCACAATGGTACTAGACCTACGACTTAGGCTTCTATGTATAAAATATCATGCCAATCCGAGGAGTGTAGAGGGTGATACGGTCCAAATACTGATGGATGTACGAATATCAGGCGAAAACTTATGAAAATTGCCAACAAAAAGAGGAAATTTTTTTCAAATGTTGATTTAACGCTCCGTTTCAACTCCAACAGATGCATTTTCCCATGAGATCTCATGGGGAAAAATATCAAACAAGTTGAACACGAGTGTAATACATTTATGAGAAATTAGTGAAATCTCCAATTCACCAAAGGGGTACCCCTTTCAGAAATCTTCGATTTCTCTAATATGAATTGGAGAAATGTTTTGAAAGTGAATACTAAGGAATATGCGAGGGTCATGGGCATAAAAGTTCTAGCCCTACATCTTAGGCCTCTATGTATATTATACGTGCAAATCCGAGGAGTGTAGAGGGTGATACAGTCAAAATACTGAGGGATGTACGAATATAAGGCAAAAACTTGTGAAAATTTCCAACAAAAACAGGAATTTTTTTTCAAATGTTGATTTAAGGCTCTGTTTCAACTCCAATAAATGCATTTGCCCATGAGATCTCATGGGGAAAAATATCGAAAGAGTTAAACACGAGTGTAATACATTTATGAGAAATTAGTGAAATCTCCAATTAACCGAAGGGGTACCCCTTTCACAATTCTTCGATTTCTCCAAAAAGAATTGGAGCGATGTTTTGAAAGTGAATATTAAGGAATATGCGAGGGTCATGGGCACAAAAGTTGTAGCCCTTCGTCTTAGGCTTCTATGTATAAAATATCGTGCAAATCTGAGGTGTGTAGAGGTTGATACGGTCAAAATACTGAGGGATGTACGAAGATAAGACAAAAACTTGTGAAAATTGCCAACTAAAAGAGGAAATTTTTTTCTAATGTTGATTTAAGGCTCTGTTTCAACTCCAATAGATGCATTTGCCCATGAAATCTCATGGGAAAAAATATCGAACGAGTTGAACACGAGTGTAATACATTTATGAGAAATTAGTGAAATCTCCAACTCCCCAAAGGGGTACCCCTTTCAAAAAATTTCGATTTCTCTAATATGTATTGGAGCAATATTTTGAAAGGGAATTCTAAGGAATATGCTAGGGTCATGGGCACAAAGGTACTAGTCCTTGGACTTAGGCTTCTATGTATAAAATATCATGCCAATCCGAGGAGTGTAGAGGGTGATACGGTCAAAATACTGATGGATGTACGAATATCAGGCTAAAACTTGTGAAAATTGCCAACAAAAAGAGGAAATTTTTTTCAAATGTTGATTTAAGGCTCCGTTTCAACTCCAACAGATGCATTTTCCCATGAGATCTCATGGGGAAAAATATCAAACGAGTTGAACACGAGTGTAATACATTTTTGAGAAATTAGTAAAATCTCCAATTAACCAAAGGGGTACCCCTTTCAGAAATCTTCGATTTCTTTATTATGAATTGGAGCGATATTTTGAAAGTGAATACTAAGGAATATGCTAGGGTCATGGGCACAAAAGTTGTATCCCTACGTCTTCGACTTCTATGTATAAAATATCATGCAAATCCGAGGAGGGTAGAGGGTGATACGGTCAAAATACTGAGGGATGTACTTATATAAGGCAAAAACTTGTGAAAATTGCCAACAAAAAGAGGAAATTTTTTTCAAATGTATATTTAAGGCTCCGTTTCAACTCCAATAGATGCATTTACCCATGAGTTCTCATGGGGAAAAATATCGAACGAGTTCAACACGAGTGTAATACATTTATGAGAAATTAGTGAAGTCTCCAATTCACCAAAGGGGTACCCCTTTCAGAAATCTTCGATTCCTCTATTATGAATTGGAGCGATGTTTTTAAAGTGAATACTAAGGAATATGCGAGGGTCATGGGCACAAAAGTTCTAGCCCTACGTCTTCCGCTTCTATGTATGAAATATCGTGCAAATCCGAGGAGTGTAGAGGTTGATACGGTCAAAATATTGAGGGATGTACTTATATAAGGCAAAAACTTGTGAAAATTGCCAACAAAAAGGGGAAATTTTTTTCAAATGTTGATTTAAGGCTCCGTTTCAACTCCAATAGATGCATTTTCCCATGAGATCTCATGGGGAAAAATATCAAACGAGTTGAACACGAGTGTAATACATTTATTAGAAATTAGTGAAATCTCCAATTTACCATAGGGGTACCCCTTTCAGAAAAATTTGATTTCTACAATATGAATTCAGTCATTATTTTGAGAGTGAATACAAGGAAATCTGCGAAGGTAATGAATATGAAAGTTGTAGCCCTATATCTTAGGCTTCTATGAAAAAACTTTCGTGAAAATTCGTGGGTTGTAGAGGTCGATACGACGTAAATACTGAGAGATGTACGAATATAAGGGAAAAACTTGGGAAAATTGCCTACGAAATTTGGAAAAAATTTCAAATGTGGGATTAAGGATCCGTTTCATCTCAAATAGAAGCATTTACCCTTGAGATGTCATGGTGGAAAATATCGAACGATTAGAACACGAGTGTAATACATTACAAAGAAATTAGTGAAATCTCCAATTTACCAAAGGGGTACCCCTTTCATAAAAATTCGATTTCTACAATATGAATTCAGGCATTATTTTGAGAGTTAATATGAGGAAATCTGCGATTATAATGAATATGAAATTTGTATCCCTATATCTTAGTCTTCTATGAAAAAACTTTGTTGTAAATTCGAGGGTTGTAGAGGTCGATACGACGAAAATACTAAGAGATGTACGAATATAAGGGAAAAACTTGCGAAAATTGCCTACGAAATTTGGAAAAAATTTCAAATGTGGGCTAAATGCTCCGTTTCAACTCAAATAGAAGCATTTACCCATGAGATGTCTTGGTGGAAAATATTGAAAGAGTAGAACACGAGTGTAATACATTACGGTGAAATTAGTGAAGTCTCCAATTTACCAAAGGGGTCCCCCTTTCACAAAAATTCGATTTCTATAATTTGAATTCAGGCATTATTTTGAAAGTGAATACGAGTAAATCTATGAAGGTAATGAATAGGAAAGTTGTAGCCCTATTTCTTAGGATTCTACGTATAAAATTTCGTGCAATTTCGAGGGTTGTAGAGGTCGATACGACGAAAATACTGAGAGATGTACGAATATAAGGGAAAATCTTGCGAAAATTGCCTACGAAATGTGGAAATTTTTTCAAATATGGGCTTAAAGCTCCGTTTCAACTCAAATAGAAGCATTTACCCATGAGATGTCATGGTGGAAAATATCGAACGAGTAGAACACGAGTGTAATACATTACGGAGAAATTAGTGAAATCTCCAATTTACCAAAGGGGTACCCCTTTCAGAAAAATTCGATTTCTACTATATGAATTCAGGCATTATTTTGAAAGTGAATACGAGGAAATCTACGATGGTATTGAAATGCAAAGTTATAGCGCTATATCTTTGCCTTCTATGTATAAAATTTCGTGCAATTTCGAGGTATGTAGAGGTTGATACGACCAAAATACTGAGTGATGTACAAATATAAGGAAAAAACATGTGAAAATTGCCTTCGGAATGTGGAAATTTTTTCAAATGTGGACTGAATATTACGTTTCAACTCAAATAGAAGCATTTGCCCATGAGATGTCATGATAGAAAATATCGAACGAGTAGAACACGAGTGTAATACTTTTCAGAGAAATTAGTGAATTCTCCAATTTACCAAAGGGGTACCCCTTTCAGAAAAATTTGATTTCTACAATATGAATTCATGCATTATTTTGAAAGTGAATACGAGGAAATCTGTGAAGGTATTGAATTGGAAAGGTGTACCGCTATATCATCGGCTTCTATGTATAAAATTTCGTGCAATTTCAAGGTGTGTAGAGGTCTATACGACCAAAATATTGAGTGATGTACAAATATAAGGAAAAAACTTGCGAAAATTGCCTTCGAAATGTGGAAAATTTTCAAATGTGGACTTAAGGCTCCGTTTAAACTCAAGTATAAGCATTTACCCATGAGTTGTCATGGTGGAAAATTCCGAACGATTTGAACACGAGTGTAATACTTTTCAGAGAAATTAGTGAAATCTCCAATTTACCAAAGGGGTACCCCTTTTAGAAATATTTGATTTCTACAATATGAATTCAGAACTTATTTTGAAAGTGAATACGAGGAAATCTGCGAAGGTAATGAATAGGAAAGTTGTAACCCTATTTCTTAGGATTCTACGTATAAAATTCCGTGCAATTTCGAGGAGTGTAGAGGTCGATACGACCAAAATAGTGAGAGATGTACAAATATATGGGAAAAACTTGCGAAAATTGCCTTCGAAATGTGGAAATTTTTTCAAATGTGGACTTAATGCTCTGTTTCTACTCAAATAGAAGCATTTACCCATGAGATGTCATGGTGGAAAATATCAAACGAGTAGAACACGGGTGTAATGCTTTTCGGAGAAATTAGTGAAATCTCCAATTAACCAAAGGGGTACCCCTTTCAGAAATATTTTATTTCTACAATATGAATTAAGGCATTATTTTGAAAGTGAATACAAGAAAATTGTGAATATAATGAATAGGAAAGTTGAAGCCCTATATCTTAGGCTTCTATGTATAAAATTTCGTGCAATTTCGAGGTGTGTAGAGGTCAATACGACCAAAATACTGAGAGATGTACAAATATAAGGGGAAAACTTGCGGAAATTGCCTTCGAAATGTAGAAATTTTTTCAAATGTGGATTGAAGGATACGTTTCAACTCAAATAGAAGAATTTACCCATGAGATGTCATGGTAGAAAATATCGAACGAGTAGAACACGAGTTTATAACATTACCAAGAAATTAGTGGAATCTCCCATTTGCCAAAGGGGTACCCCTCTAAGAAAAATTCGATTTCTACTAGATGAATTCAGGCATTATTTTGAAAGTGAATACGAGGAAATCTACGAAGTTATTGAATTGGAAAGTTGTAGCCCTATATCTTAGGCTTCTATGTATAAAATTTCGCGTAATTTCGAAGTGTGTAGAGGTCGATACGACGAAAATACTGAGAGATGTACGAATATAAGGGAAAAAATTGCGAAAATTTCCTACGAAATGTGGAAATTTTTTCAAATGTGGGCTTAAGGCTCCGTTTCAACTCAAATAGAAGCATTTACCCTTGACATGTCATGGTGGAAAATATTGAACGAGTAGAACATGAGTGTAATACATTACAGAGAAATTAGTGAAATCTCCAATTTACCAAAGGGGTACCCCTTTCAGAAAAATTCGATTTCTACTATATGAATTCATGCATCATTTTGAAAGTGAATACGAGGAAATCTGCGATGGTATTTAATTGGAAAGTTGTAGCGCTATATCTTTGCCTTCTATGTATAAAATGTCGTGCAATTTGTAGGTGTGTAGAGGTCGATACGACCAAAATTCTGAGAGATTTACAAATATATGGGAAAAACTTGCGAAAATTGCCTTCGAAATGTGGAAATTTTTTCAAATGTGGACTTAAGGCTCTGTTTCAACTCAAATAGAAGCATTTGCCCATGAGATGACATGGTGGAAAATATCGAATGAGTAGAAGACGAGTGTAATACATTACCGAGAAATTAGTGAAATCTCCAAATTACCAAAGGGGTACCCCTTTCAGAAAAATTTGATTTCTACAATATGAATTCAGGCATTATTTTGAAAGTGAAATTGAGGAAATCTGTGAAGGTAATGAATAGAAAGGTTGTAGCCCTATATCTTAGGCTTCTATGTATACAATTTTGTGCTATTTCGAGGTGTGTAGAGGTCGATACAACCAAAATTCTGAGTGATGTACAAATATAAGGGAAACACTTGCGCAAATTGCCTTCGAAATGTGGAAATATTTTCAAATGTGGACTTAAGGCTCCATTTCAACTCAAATAGAAGCATTTACCCATGAGATGTCGTGGTGGAGAATCTCGAACGAGTAGAACATGAGTGTAATACATTTCGGAGAAATTAGTAAAATCACCAATTTACCGAAGGGGTACCCCTTTTAGAAAAAAAATTAGATTTCTACAATATGAATTCAAGCATTATTTAGAAAATGAATACGAGGAAATCTTCGAAGGTAATGAATTTGAAAGTTGTAGCCCTATATCTTAGGCTTCTATGTATAAAATGTCGTGCAATTTCGATGTGTGTAGAGGTCGATATGACCAAAATTTTGAGAGATGTACAAAAATAAGTGAAAAACTTGCGGAAATTGCCCTCGAAATGTAGAAATTTTTTCAAATGTGGACTTAAGGATACGTTTCAACTCAAATAGATGCATTTACCCATGAGATGTCATGGTAGAAAATATCGAACAAGTAGAACACGAGTGTATTACATTACCGAGAAATTAGTGAAATCTCCACTTTACCAAAGGGGTACCCCTTTCAGAAAAATTCGATTTCTACTATATGAATTCAGGCATTATTTTGAAAGTGAATACGAGGAAATCTACAAAGTTATTGAATTGGAAAGTTGTAGCCCTATATCTTAGGCTTCTATGTATAAAATTTCGCGTAATTTCGAAGTGTGTAGAGGTTGATACGACGAAAATACTGAGAGATGTACGAATATAAGGGAAAAACTTGCGAAAATTGCCTACGAAATGTGGAATTTTTTTCAAATGTGGGCTTAAGGCTCCGTTTCAACTCAAATAGAAGCATTTACCCATGAGATGTCATGGTGGAAAATATCTAACGAGTAGAACACGAGTGTAATACATTACGGAGAAATTAGTGAAATCTCCAATTTACCAAAGGGGTACCCCTTTTAGAAAAATTAGATTTCTACAATATGAATTCAAGCATTATTTTGAAAGTGAATACGAGGAAATCTTCGAAGGTAATGAATATGAAAGTTGTAGCCCTATATCTTAGGCTTCTATGTATAAAATATCGTTCAATTTCGATGTGTGTTGAGGTCGATACGACCAAAATTATGAGGGATGTACAAATATAAGAAAAAAACTTGCGAAAATTATCTTCGAAATGTAGAAATTTTTTCAAATGTAGACTTAAGGATACGTTTCAACTCAAATAACATGGAAGAATGCTTATTACGCAAGCTTTCCACTTACGCAAGTTGACAATGTCAAATAACATTGTTAAAGAATTACATTTTTAACATTTCGAATTTTTTAAAAAATAACATTATTCCAAGTGGACAATATGGAATTAAGGCTCCGTTTCAAATGTGGAATTAAGGCTTTCCAATTTTTTAACATTTTTTAAGAGACTATACCACTTGCGTATCTTACTTGCAGCTACTGGCCCTTACCAAATTCAGCCATTGATGGACACCTTTTTTATTCGTCCATTTTGGGAGTGTTGTCTTCCAAAGTGATGTTTGTGAGCAATAAGATTGGATGAGTGCGCATGAGATACAATTACAATATCCAAGAGAAGGGATAATCATAAAAGGAATACGAGTTACTATAAATTTGAAAATATGTCGGCGGGTTAGTCTTAATTTTAATCAATATTTAATCAATAAAATTGATAATTAAATTAATGAAACATTCATTATTAACTGTAATTTACTCTTTTCCCAATTTACATTTTGAACTAAAGGACAAGTATATACATATCAGCTCATCAATCTACCTTAAGCCGAAGTAGTGCTTCAACCTTATCTTCAGTTGGTCAAAAAAAATTAGTCAACAATGTAGTGCGGCACTAGCTGTCTTCTTTCCCATAATTGCTATAGCTTGTCTCCTTTATAGCAACTCTAATAGTGGTTACCACAAAAGTGGTTTAACATGTTGAAATAATCCTAAAATATAATTTTTTATTTTCTCTTTCATTCACATTATTTTTGGCAATTTTTTTCATAAAAATGTTTCAATGCGAAGCTACTCCAAAAATTGTCAATTATAACTCCATATATTATTATTTAATATATTATTTTGTAAAAAATATTTTATTTATATATATAATTAATAAAAAAAAAAAGTACCGTTGCCACTGAAAACAACGATACCTTAATTTTGTTCAAACTATAAAATGGTGTGTTGTCAAAAAATGATCAACAGCCACCTTGACGATAACGTCCGTTGGTGATGCTCTTATGGGCCCAATACAAACCCTATAAACCCAAACATTTTAATCATCAAATTCAAATTTCTCACTCAATATAATGCAGATCCAGAACTTATTAATTCTAATCTTCCTCCTCACTTATCTCCACTACTATCCTTGTCACTCCGAGCTCTGCCATCCCGAAGATAAGAGAGTCCTTCTCCAAATCAAACAAGCCTTCAACAACCCACGTGTCTTCTCCAGATGGGACCCAAAAACCGACTGCTGCGTTGACTGGACAGACACCCTCAAATGCGATGAAACGACACACCGTATCACCTCCTTCATGCTCCTCTCGGGGGACCTCTCGGGACCGATTCCCTCCCAATTCGGAGACCTACCGTACCTCGATGTCTTGTGGCTTCACAAGCAACCCAATCTCACCGGACCTATCCCACGAGCCCTATCCAAGCTCACCAAGCTCAGGTTCCTTGTCGTTAGCTGGGCCAATCTCTCGGGACGGGTCCCGGACTTTCTTAGCGAGATGAAAAATCTCGAACACATACAACTCTCTTTCAACAATCTCACTGGACCGATCCCGGGATCGCTCTCGCAGCTACCAAAACTCACAGGGCTTAGCCTGGACCGAAACAAACTAACAGGAACAATACCAGACTCGTTTGGAGAATTCCAAGGCAAGAGCTTTTACCTTGTGCTGTCCCACAATCAACTTTCCGGTACAATACCAGTCTCGTTGGGGAATATGCTGGAATTCAACCACGTGGACCTGTCTCGGAACAATCTCGAAGGTGATGCGTCTGTTTTCTTCGGTTTGAACAAGAAGACGTTGCAGTACGTGGACTTTTCAAGGAATTTATTGGAGTTCGACCTGTCCAACGTTGAGTTTCCGGAGAACTTGTTTTGGTTAGATCTTAACCATAATAAGATAAGAGGGAGTCTTCCGGTTGGGTTGACCTCACTCAAGTATTTTCAGTTTATGAATGTGAGTTACAACAGGTTGTGTGGACAAATTCCCGTTGGTGGACGGCTAAAGAGCTTCGACAACACGTCGTATTTGCATAACCCTTGCTTGTGTGGTACTCCGCTTGAAATTTGTTAGAAGCTATAGAAGCACATATTTTGGGGATGTAGCTCAGATGGTAGAGCGCTCGCTTAGCTTTCATAAACGATATAAAATTTCACCGTGTTACTTGGTGCATGAATTCAAATACAAGGTTTTACGATACAATAAAATCGAGTTCCCCCATCATCATCAGTCATCAATATAAACTCATCGCCTCGAGTGCTATAATATGCCACCTATGTTATAATATTTTATCTAGGATGACATTAGTCAGTGTCACTAAATAACTATATATTTATATGCATGGTATTATTATGATCAGATCATAATGAGATGAACATAACATTCTAACATGCTCGAAGCCCATGGATACTTAGGCTTCTATGTATAAAATTTCGTGCAATTTCGAGCTGTGTAGAGGGTGATACGACCAAAATACTGAGAGATGTACAAATATAAGGGAAAAACTTGCGAAAATTGCCATCGAAAAGCATAAATTGTTTGCAAATTTTGACTTTAAGCTCCGTTTCAACTCCAATAGAAGTATATAACCATGAGATGTCATGGGAAAAAATATAAAACAAGTAAAACACGAGTGTAATACATTACGGATCGAAATTAGTGAAATCTACAATTTACCAAAGAAGTACCCCTTTCAGAAAAATTTGATTTCTATAATATGAATTCGAGCAATATTTTGAAAGTGAATACTAAAGAATCTGCAAGGGTAATGGGCACAAAAGTTGTAACCATATATCAAACTTGAGATGATTGCCACAATTAATCCAAGTATTCATGATAATTACTGTGTCGGCTAAGAAGACCTGTTCACTAACTAAAGGATGAAAAATTGGAGAAGTGCTAATTAAGGAGCCCAAGTAAGTCAACCTTTGTTTTACGTGGCTACAACATGATATAACTGGTATTATGTTTGTTAGTTATTAAGATGTATGCATGTGCTTATACTTTGCTAGAGAATGTTTATTTAGAGATCGTTGTCCTTGGAGATGTTTATGCTTAATATACGGTGTGGTTAAAGTCCGCTTATTATCGCAATTCAAGTTCTGCATCATATCGCGGTTACAGTTCCGCTTATTATACCTGTTCAAGTCCGTGTAAATATTTCTGATTCAAATCCAAAATATTGTGGTTGGTTTTCCGCTTATTGTATATCTTATCAGTTCAAGCCCGTGTATAATTAACCAAAATTTAGCATATTCGATAACCTAGGAGTCTCGATATCAAAATTTATTTTATGGTTCATGATATATGTTGATACATAATTATGGAGTCACTCACATGGTTTAGCATATCCTTTTTGAACCCATTCAAAACTACATACATATATATAGCTATTAACTCAAAATATAAATATATATTAAAAGTGATATCGTTTTTGTTGATCAATGCTTATCCACTATGATTAAAGAAAAAATAATAAATAAACTTATATATCACTCTTAATTATTAGTAGAAGATATAATAAGTTGATGATCTCGGCGGTTTAGTAGTTTGAGGAGTAGTCCTTGTAGGGCGGTGTCTGCTGCAAGAACATCATCATCATCAGTACGCATGAGGTCCTCGGCAACTTCAGCTGGAGTGAGCTGCACCTCCTTTATGGCCTCTTCGATTTGCCCAAACAGTTTGTGGTGTCGAATGTGGAGATAGTTATAAGCAAGTGCCTTGAATGTAGAGGGAGTGCAGTAAGACATGTGGATGTGCATGTCCATGCGGCCTGGTCTCAACAATGCAGGGTCAAGTCTCTCCTTGTGGTTCGTTGTGAACACTATTATCCTCTCATTCGCACAACTAGACCACAACCCATCGATGAAGTTCAGTAATCCTGATAGAGTCAGCTGTAAAACAACAACAAAAATATATAATTAATAATGTATATATATATGATCAAATCGTACTACGTATTACTGAGATCGTGACTATATATATATATATATATATGGGTAATTCTTCTGTAAGGTTTCACTCTAGTGGCGCTCTCAATTTTCTCGACTCATGAACAGATAATGTATATATAATCAAAGGTACTACGTATTACTAAGATCGTATATATATATATAGGGTAATTCTTCTGTAAGGTTTCACTTTAGGTCTTACTAGTGGGGCTCTCGATGTTCTCGACCGTGAACATTTTTTCAGAAAATTCCGAATAGTTTTTAGAGTATCTCCAAATTTTTAAAAAATTAGGTTCAAACAAATTACTTGGCCAAGAACTTAGTATTCAGAAAGCTAGAGCATACACGGTCGACAAAAAAAATTATGCCCAAAAACTAAACTATTCACGAGTTGAAAATCCCAACAGCCACAGCAGGACTTAAAGTGAAGATCAATTCCCCTACTATATATCTATAATGAAAACTATTCACGGGTCAATCGGTAGGCTTAGAAGCAGTCATAAGAGA
Organism: Humulus lupulus; assembly: GCF_963169125.1. Classification (NCBI taxonomy): domain Eukaryota; kingdom Viridiplantae; phylum Streptophyta; class Magnoliopsida; order Rosales; family Cannabaceae; genus Humulus; species Humulus lupulus. The sequence continues at coordinate 3,491,785 of NC_084795.1, forward strand.
ATTCCCCCTACTATATATATACATACCTGACTATTATCATTCTTTTGATTATTATAAATATATAATCAATAACTACGTACTGAGATCGTGACTATATATATATATATATACATATATATGTACCTGACTATTATCATTCTTTTGATTATTATTCTTGGCCAAGGAGCGTGCGTCAGATGATGACGATCGTGGGTCTAGGACATTAGTGGTACTACAGTCAATGTCCTCAACAACCAGTATGGATCTGTTGGTTGTGGACAGCAAGAGGTTCCTAAGATTGGAATCTCTACGGAGATTCGAAAGTTGCAAGTCATATATATCAAACTTGAGATGATTAGCAATGGCCGCAATCAAGCTTGATTTTCCAGTACCAGGAGGGCCGTAGAGCAAGTAGCCGCGCTTCCAAGCCTTGCCCACTTTCCTATAAAACTGCTTTCGATTCAGGAACCTATCCAAATCACGTATGAGTTCCTCCTTAACTCCCTCATCCATGGCCATTGTGTCGAACGTGGATGGATGGTCAAAAGCAATGGAACTCCATGGATTCCCATCTGAGTAATGGTAGTCACCTAATTTAGAGAAAAGCTGCACTACTAAACTTCATTGATGGCTTTAGCTTTATCTATTACGTAGGGAAGGTAACCTTTCACCACCTTCTCCATAAACTTCTTTTTGAAACTCAGCTTGAACGATCGATTCTTCTCAACTGGCCTAGCCACTGCACTTACCGACCCATCTCTTCGATTATTACTATTCGTACTTCTCGTTGTGATGATGAACTCCCACATAACCACAATTCCATCGAACACATCGGTGATCCTTTCGCCATTTTCCATGCTAATAGATATAATGTCGTTTTCATTATTATTATTATTCTTTAAGTTGGTATTCTGAAAAACCTTGAGGTTTTGACACGAGGAGGGTGTGATTTTTGTGCTCAAGAAAGTCTCCGACGCCTTGAATATTTCATTATGCAAAAAATCATCGAATTCATCGATGGTCAGGATCATCTCTGTCCACTGAGTATAAAACACTACTCTCTCCAACAGCCGCAATATTCTGTCCATGGGTATAATGGGCTCGATTATACGGCGTATCTCGTAGAAAATTGTTTGAATTATCACTGCTGTCGCAGTAATAGTCGTCAATGCAGACCATACGGCCCCGGTTGAGGGAATCATTATCATCCAAAGCCCTATTTGATTATTTTTTCAGTCCAACTTAAGGGTATAATTTATAGGTAAAATCCAAGTTTAAATATTCATAGTTTCCCTAAGATTCGGTTTCATCCTATTAGATATTAGATGATGATGATGTGACTGCTTAGATTTTTTTTTTTTAATTTGAATTTGAATTTAAATGATTGAATTTAAATTTTTTTGTAGTTGATCGTATATTTGTAAATTTCCCAAGAATTAAAAAGGTCGTTAGGCTCAAAGTTGTGCATGAGGTCCCAAGGCTGGGCCCTTTTCTTGGGCCTCAGACTGTATAGAAGTGGGCTGGGTACTAGGCTTCTTGCTCAACGGGCGAGCTTGATCAAGCGAGCACGGCCCTTGGTAGGCCCTGGGCCTTGCTTCTATTTTTTTTGTTCTTTTCATTTCTGTCACTTTTCTCTTTGATTTTTGCCACTTTCTTTCTCTTTTCTCAGCTTTATTTTCCTCTTGTAAATGCTTCAAAAATGCAAATTATTTCCTGCTAAACAAGATAAAATATTTATTTTTGTTATTGGAGTCTCTGAACACTCCAATTGTAAATAGTTGCTCATATTTCACCAATAATCTCCGCATGAACAAGATCCAGCTTCGAATGAGTGGAACCGACTTCTATCTCTCACCACTATCTTCAGTCCATAAACCTTAGAAATAAGCTTCATCACCACATGACAGTCTCTACAGATACGCAAATTCTTTACAATTCGTAAAACCTTTCCTTGTCCTAATCTCGCCATCCCAAAAGCTACAGCCAGTTTCTCACTATGCATGTTCACTGAATCTTCTTTTTCCTCGTCTTCTATATCATGTAGAACACTCCCAATTTCAGGCACATATCCACCTTCAACTTTAAGTCTCAACATTATTTCCCTCAACTTCTCATAAGCTTCTTTCACAACCTCGTTTTGTTTCTGACCTGCAACAAAACTGTAAACTAGCTTCTCAACTTCAATCGTGCTCCTTCCAGGAGCTTTTCTTATTTTCTGCTCACTCGCAGATCTTCTTACCGAAGCAACATCTTCCCATTTCCCAGCAATGGCATATGTATTTGACAAAAGAACATGGTCCCCAGAATTGTTAGGATCCAATCTCGAAAGTCTTTTCTCTATTTCTTCTGCCAGTTTGACATTGCCATGAAGGCTGCAAGCCCCTAAAAGCGTCCGCCAGATGATGGCATTCGGCGAAACTGGCATTTCACAAGCAAACTCATAGGCCTTCTCCAGTTTCCCAGCTCGCCCATAAAGATCAACCATACAACCGTAATGTTCAATGGTAGGTTCTATATTGATATCTCTCATCTTTGAGAAATATCTCTGTCCTTCTTCAATTAAACCAGCATGACTGCAAGCATATAAAATTGAAATGAAAGTGACCCCATCCGGCTTAATTCCATGATTTTCCATCTTATGGAAAAGCTGTATAGCTCTTGCACCATAACCATGCATTGCAAGCGATGTTATCATTGAAGTCCAAGAAACAATACTCTTCCTCTCAGACATTCTTTCAAAGACTAATTGAGTCATACGTACATCCCCACACTTGGAGTAAGCATCAAGAAGCGCATTATTCACTGAAACTATCCATACGAACCCAGCCTTCTCAATGAAACCATGAAGGATTTTGGCAAATTCAAATGCCCCAGCTTGTGCAGATGCAGATAGTACCCCAGTCAAACTAGCTTCATTTGGCTTCAATCCCAGCTGATGAAGCTCTCTAAAAAGTCCAAAAGCTTCATCAAAACAACCATTTTGAGCAAACCCAACAATCATAGTACTCCAAGAAACGTCATCCTTTAAGGACATCCCTAAAAACGTCCTCCTAGCTAGCTCAAGCTCCCCTGCTTTCACATGCCCAGCGAGCATAATATCCCACGAAGTCAAATTCCGAATAGGCATCCGTTCAAACAACTCTTGCCCACTCTTGACATCCCCGCATCTAAAACAAGCAGTAAGAATGGCATTCCAAGCAACCACATTTGGTTGAAACATTTCGTCGAACACTTTGCGGGCAAAGTTCAAAGACCCGCATTCTGCATACAAACTTACAAGAGTCGTCCCAACAAAGAGATGGGTATCAAGTCCACGAAGGAGAGCTTGACAATGGAGTTCCATCCCAAATCTAAAACACCTTAAATTAGCCGCTGCCTTAAGAAGAAACGCAAAAGTGAAGCTATCTATGGGAGATATCGATTTCAGACGCATTTCCATAAACGCATGCACAGCATTATCTGGTGAATCGGATTCGGCGAGTCCTCGAATAAGTGTATTGTACATGAAAGCATCAGGGCGTGGAGAGTAAGAAAGGAGACGGCGGCCATAGTCGAGAGCGTCGGAGATGGTGAGGACGCAGTGGAGGAGGAGTTTTCCGGCGAGTAATGGATGGTTTTCGAGGCCATTTTTGCACATGAATGCTTGGAGCTGCTTTGTAGTTTGGAGGGTCTTGCATTTCGTCAACAGAGAAAGGCATAAGTTTTCGATATTATTATTCATAGTTGGTTTTCATGGTTGTTTTTGTGCTAAGAAAATGCAATGCAATGCAATGTAATGAGAATCACTCAACCACAAAAACATGACATGAAATCTCTGCTTGAATCATTGTTATAAAGTAATTTATTTGAACAATATTGCACTCTAAATTATTTTAAAAAAAATTTAAATTTATAAAATATTCTAAATAATTATAAAATAAATAGTTATAAAATAATTAAAACTAAAAATACTTGAACCAAAAACTAAACTTGAAAAAAAGCTGTATACTGGTGCACTTATTCTTGGGGTGTACTTGAGAACTATCCTATATTATTTCTAATTGATATTATTTCTAATTTTTTTAAGTGGGAAAATTATTTATTAATTACCAAATAATTTGTTTAAGAAAAAATCAAATAAAAATATATATAAATATAAATTATTTTATTTTATTTTTATAAGAGGAAATTCCTAAGGTACAAAAAGAGCTATTATTTCAACACTACAAAACACTATGCTGATTAATGATACCTCACCATATTTATTAAATTCAATTTTGTAGTACTCACAGTACTTATTTTTGTAGTTGCACCAATAGATATTGTGCACCAGAGGTGCCATTTCTAAAAAAGAGCCTACATGTGTTTGACTTTTCCAATCCTCAAAAACAAGGGATACTTGACCACTTTAGTAGCATTACCAGACCCTCCATCGCCATCATCACTCGCCCAAGCTCTCTTAAACTCCTCAACCACACGATCCACCAGAAGCTCCACACCCTTGTCCTTGGCCGTCTGATACGCTGACCACGACTTCAGATACGTGAGAAACTCCTCCAAATTCATAACCTTCTCACTCACAAACCGAAACGGCCCCGTTTCATTGGTCCCTTCATCCACGGGCTCAAATGGAAAATCAATGCCCCTGTACTCGTCCTCCACCAGCTTCCGCGCCAGGTCCCAGTAAGGCCCGGATTCTCCGTAGAATCGATCCAGGACTTGATCGACCGAGTCGTTGACACGTGGCAGAGTGTAGCACCAGGCTGCGACGACGCCGTTTGGCTTCTTGAGCACCCACCTGAGTTGGTCGTACAAGTTGGGGAGGTCGAACCAGTGAAGAGCTTGGGCTATGGTAACCAGATCGACGGTAGACTCCGGTGTTAATCTCTCTTCGATCTCGGCTGCGGACATGGCTGGCGGGGTTTGCTCGTAACGAATGTTTGGGAGTTTTGGTGCGAATTGGAGTTGCTTCAAGCTCGAGTCTGTGGCTATAACGTTGTTGTAGATCCCAGCTAGCTGAAATGAAAGGTGAAGCACAGTTCATCAGAATTCAAAATCAAAATAATGATAAAGCTGTTATTATCAGGAGAAACTCACGGAGAGGGCAGCTTGTCCACTTCCGGTGCCGATGTCCCAGGCGAGATCGTGGAGAGGAGTCTTGGAGGCTATAAATTCGAAGAGCTCTTTCGGGTAGTCGGGACGAGCCGAGGCGTATTGCTCCGCTTGCTTAACGTTAACGAACATTTCAGCCATTTTTTTTTCTCACTGATCAGATCAGAGTTCAGTTTTAGGACCAATTAATATTTTATTGGTTTTGGTTTTGGTTTTGGTTTTGGAATTAGTTGAATATTTATAGTTTTTTTGGTACTAAGCCCCTTTCATTTCATTATCTGATATGGTCTAGTAGAAAAGAAGAAGAAGCGTAAGTAAATTTGTTATTCTTTATTCCAAGTTCATTGACTATTGTTGTTTCCTTGTTTCTTCTTTGGATTGTAGAATTCAATTTGTACACGTTTGTTAACTAATTAAATATACACATTTCTACCCTTGATTCTTTATCAAGTTTAAATAATTAAATTTGATGAACATTCTCAATTATATATAATTAAAAATTTTAATTTAAATTTAAAACTTATATAATTAATACAGTTTAGTTATATTTTAGTCATGTTGATAAAATTTAAATTAAGAGTATCAAATATGTACGATTTTAAATTACAAGATACAAAATAAGTATTATTGAAAATATAAAGTATAAATATTTATTTCCATAAAATATAGAATATATAATAATAAAATTGCATTCTAATGGATGCATGCATGTTTAAGATGGTATGTATAATCTTAAGTAGATTTAATTTAGAGATTCTCTTGAAAAAAAATAAAGGAAATATAAGTTATGTCATGTTGTGCCAATTTCCATTATTTAGCTATGCCTCGTCCAATCTTATTTTTTGTGTCATGTCGTGTCAAAAAGCTAAATTCATATAGGAAATTTTATTTTTTATACCTACTAATAGGGATAATTACATAACAATTTTAACACTATTAACAATTTCAAATTGATGCTAAACATTCTCCTATTTCCCAAAATACTCCTCTCATTTTTTCACACCCAAAAAAATTAATATCTCACTTCTCTCTCTATTTCTCTCTCTCTCCCACTCTCACAAAAAACCCAGAGAAATTTCAACTCCCACCTCTGTCGATCCCACCTCCATCGAGCAAAAAAATCAATATCTCACTTCTATATAAAAAAAAAACATGATCTCAAGTTGGAACACCCATCCAATAAAAAGAAAACACCTTATAGATAAATTTGTCAGCAAAATGACTATCAACATGGAATAATAGAAAAAAATATTATCTATAGAAATAACATAGAAAATAGGATAAGAAAAATAAATATTATGGTATACAATATAATAGATAATCTTATCGAACAAATCAGTAATACTAGGCAGTGGAGTGGGCACTTGATTATAATGATCAATTTGTTGAGCTCTCGAACAAATTTTGATCATCTACAATATCACCAGCACATGCACATTCTCATTATGCACATTTTTATTGGCAAGTAAAAAAAAATCCACTCTATAAGAAGGAGATTTGTCCATAAGATTTTGAGTGTGATATTTCTGTTACTATGGTATACATTTCTGAAGCAGAGAAACTTTCGAACACTACCCAACAAGCAAGAAAGACTTGTAATGGAGCAACTTGGTCTGAAAGTGCCTATTGTTACAGGTAGTGTGCACGGTGTTCTTCACTTGATGAAGCTTTCAACTTCGAATGAGAAAATCGGATACACTAACAATCCTCGAAAGCTCCCCCGAGATTTTATATCAATCATATAAGGTTCTCGATTTTAGAAGATGATCCCTATTTTAGATAGGAGCAAAAGCAGATAAAGAGATTCTAATTAAGGAGTTCAGAATTCACCTTAATACACATCAACAATTTGATGGGACTCGTTGAGATTCGCAGTGCATTGAGTTTCTAATACCTTTTGCAGAGCATAATCGCATCTGCGAAAAATTTCATTAGAAACAACTTCCAGGCTACTTAATATAATATTAGTATGGTACAATGAAAAAAAAAATCATTTTGATAAATACCTCCAAGGGAGATGATCAAGAAACATTGATGGTGATACAACAATATCTTTGAAGCTCTCTCTGTTGGCAAGATAAGCTTTGTAACTTTTTTCTCTCTCTTGGATTCCCGGGCCTTTCCAAAGAGACATGTGGAAACTACTAGTTTGTGGCACCACGTGAATTATACGTCCTGGCAAATACATCTCTGGTGGATTCCCGGCTGATGCATTTTCAGATGTTCGTACAGTTTCCATAAACTCAGATACAGGATCGTCAACTCCATTGATTTCCCTAACAAAAGGATCGGTGAATTCACTTGGTTCACTTTCAATGACAAAATCCTTGTTATCGGTCTCACTGAAGAGGGAAAAGTTGCGATCACGTTTCTCGCATCCTACAATAAAATAATCTATGTTTCTTAAAATCTCTTCTGATTCATTCCCGCGAACACTGATTCTCATCATGTAAGAGTTATTCTAAGAAGAAAACTTGAATGACATTTGAGTTTGGGGTCAATCCCATGCTTCACTCTCATGGGTTTGGGATTTGAGTCCTCAGGAGATCATCACAAGAATATAAAAGATGAAGAAAAAAAACATTACTCAAGTGTGATTGAGAAGAAAGTACCTCTTGAATCAAACATGTCCTGATTTCCATATGCGTGGTCATTTTGATTTTCGGATCTTATTGTCCCAGAGTATCCATTTGAAGTTGGTTCCACTACTTCAGAACTATTTCTTTCGTAGTTACTCACATAGAGAAAGCGGCGTGCTAGCCTAAAAATCATGGTTGTATCAGTTGTGGAATCTTGTGAAAGTGCAGTTAAAGCAGCTGCTCGAAGTCGTAGGACTGACCCAACTGAAAGGCGCGAAGAGAATTCATTGTTCAAAACAATGCTGTGAAAAGGCCAAAATCAGAAGGCGAGGAGAAGAAACAAAAACTGGAGAATTATATATTTAGTATAGCTTAATCTAACATAACTAGAAGAATCAGCAGATAAATTATCTAGCAGTACGAAATAATCTAGCATATCTACAATAAGCAATTACATTTACCTTGTAACAAATGGTGAGCAAGAATCTGCTACAATTGAATCCACACAAGGAAGGGGTCCATATGCATAAACATGTAAATTTGGATATTTGTGATATAGCTGCATATAAAATTTTAATAGAAACAAAGTTACTTCCTTGCATTTCAACTTTAGACAGTTTGATATAAATTGACTATAACCAAAAATCCAAAAAAAAAAAAAGAAATGCAATATATAAGTACATTTTTAGAAAATAGAATGGGTTCAAACTTGATTTTTAACCAAGAATAGCTAAAGTTCGCATTATGTCACTTCACTAGCACACTAAGCATTTGTGCACGTCAAGGATTCATATACTGAAGAGGAAGACACATGAGGCTACAAAGGCAATCAGAGAGGGACAAATAAGAGAGAATGTGGAGTAACTAAGGCAATACAAAGAGAAGCCATGATTTATTTAGTACATTTTAAACGTTACTCTTGTACATTTTATCAATTGTAGTGCATCGTGATCTTAATTTCTTCTGCAGCGAACACTGGATTGACAGCTTTGACAAAGTTGATTGTAATGGATGTTTTCTGAGATAATGAATAAGAGCAGGTGGCATCATTGTAATTCCTTTGCATTTTTGTTCCTAAGCATATGATTTTTGTTGCCTCTTGTGTTTTTTCTGAAGTTATATCTGTAAGAGCTAAGTTAATTTTCTTGTCATATAAATTTTCCTACAAAGTTTGAAGTACCAAAGTAGTGGTTGAGTTTATGAGATAAAAAGGTAAGAGCTGAAAAAGATTTTGGTAGAGGTGAAATATATTCATTAGTTCCCAATATGAAAAATCTTGTCTCACTTTTGTAGAACTGATGTACCACTTAATGTTTCTTGGCTTTACAAGTATTTTTCTACTGAAGAAAATTAAAGTATATAGGGATTTACAACCAAACATGCACGCGGTACAGAAAGAAGGGCTTTAGTCAAGAAAATGTTGCAAAAATAAAAAACTATCCTTACACATGATGGGGATTAGAACCCCTGCCCCCTCCCACACACACTCACACCCCAATCACTTGCTAGCCGCAATTGGCGTAAAAAAACTATCCTTGTGGAGTTGGCGGTATCAGGATTTATTTATTTTCTGATGTTTCAACACAGGCACATTACATAGTATGGGTGAAACTGAAGGGATGAACAAGATAATTGCCACATTCAATAATTATGTAATCGCTACTCCAATGTTCAGAAAATATGTCCAGCAGTGGAAAGAATATAAGTTATTTTAAAGCATTCGAGCCTAAAAAAAAAAAGGAATATAAAATCATAAAAGTGAAAGCACACAGTTACTTCAAGTGGAAATCCATACTCTCATTCCTAGCAAAGCAGCAATGGCCCCTCCAAGGGAATGACCCACTATGCGAACATTGTAGCCCTCACATTCACACCCAGCTCCCAGTAGAGAAGAAAGAAGGCCATTTGAACTGGATTCTGCAACTTTAAAAACATTACCAACCATCCAAACATGAAGGAAAAACTCAAGTTCAGAACGGAAATATCTGAAGGCCATTGATCATTGAACATGGAACAATTCGGGACATACAACTACGGACTTCATGCACTTCTTCTCAGTTTCATATGCCTCTAAATTGTGTTCAATTTTTATTATGCTAGAGTATTTATTTATTTAGGGATATCATGTCAATTATGATCACTGTAATTATTCAGGATTATCTTCAGAAGTTCATGGCCCAACCATAACGATGTATATTAACACAAACAAAGAATTACAATGTATATTTATTTATCATGGATTCTCCTAGAGAAGCCCAAATGTACGTGTGTGTGTGTGTGTGTGTATTCGTGATAACTTGGCTCTAGTCTTGACAAAGCTGCATGTATATTTATATAATCATGGATTCTCCTAGAGAAGCTCAAATGTCCGAATTTCTCAACAAGGATCCCATAATATATGTTAATATCTTATTTATATTTTCAGACATATAAATATATTATATACATAATTAAATGAAAATAATTTTCAAGATTGTTAACTTACTAAATTAAATATTGACCTTCAGTTTAAAATTAAATTGAACTTGAATGAGTCAAGCCTGAATGGACACTTGAACGAGTCAAATCTAGATCCAATATTAAGCATGCACATTATTATGGTTTTCTCACTAGGTCACAAGGGAAATTTTTGTTAATCAACCTACTGAAATTAAAATAAATAAATAAAATATTACCATCATCTTCATCATTTCCTTCAATTTGTATATAGAGATTCCTTGCAGCTTCAACAATGCCCGAGTGCCCATAATGTGGGAAAGATGAGACAACTTTCTGCTTAATTTCAGGGTTAACATGACTACTGCTGCACAACACAATACAACAATCTCTATTAATAAATAACTAAAAGCAAGAAAAAATAACACGCAGACACAAACAAAAAATAAAAAGGTATGACAAATAGTTCAAGCCAAATTGTGTGCGCACAAATTTTCCCAACTTAGCAACTGTTATTCACAATTGCCATGCCTGCTTCAGCCAATAGAAGCCATATTCCTAATTAGCAATTACCATAAATATAACAACAATAAGCACACACAAGCAACATAAGCACTTTAAGGATACAAATAACAAAAGCACCAAGCAAAAGCACTAATTTATTTGTTAAGCTCTTTTTGCATCGTGTCCAAGAACTTAGGATCAAATCACATTGCCATAATAGTTGCAGTTAGAATATGTGTTTAGGCTGAGCATGTGATTGTGTGTATTTGGTTAGTTAGTATCCCTAGTTTTTATGGATTGTATCTCAGTAGTTAATACTCCTGAAAAGTTATTTTTCCTAATCTTTTTTTTTATTTTTAAAAAAGAGACAAAGGTCACATGTCCAAGAGTGACCTCCTCCCAAATTCATTGAGAGTCCTCACTTGTGGCTGAGGAAAACCATGGTTGATTATGGTTGGGCCATGAAAACGAAGAAGGGAATTCCTTTCAACTCTTTCTAATGGTACAACCATAGCACCACCAAATCTACCACTCTAGCTAGCTTGATTGATAAACACACAAAGGGATTGACATAGCACGTGTTTGATTTCCTCGTGAACAAGCTTGGCCTCATCAACATCTGCAATCAAGCTTGGGGAACAGCGTTGGCAGATTAAACGAGCATAGAATTTGATTTAGTCAAAGGAGAATTAGCCTTTCACCTTTTTTTAGCTGTAAAGATCTGGTTTCTGAAATCTGATTTTGTATGTGTATAGCCTTGATTCTAGGAGATTGTTACTTGACTTTATTTTTTGCTTAGCATGTTTATGTGTCCCTGATCTCTTGATTGTATAATACACAAGTTATTCAATTCATTTTATAATTGCAAAACTATTTTTTAGCATATGAATGACTAAGTTCTGAGGCTCTCTCACATCCTGAAACTACAACAGACAGACATGCATGCATGTAATGCACAGACAAAAACAAAGAGAATAGAAGAGCAATACTTTATCATCCCATCCAAGTCCTTTGCAGAAAGAATGCATTCTCTACATAAACCATCAATTATCAGATCTTCAGGGGTCTCAGTTCCCCGCACAGCAATCAATAATGTTCTTAGATGATGCAGAACAATTACAAAATACGCTGCCTCGCACTTTGCCTGAAATAGAAAGTACATAAACAAAAGAAGAAAACATTAATTTTATTAGTTGAGATCCTTCATGCATTATCCTGTCATCAACCCATTTTAGTTATAAGAACATAAACCCATTTTAGTAATACAAGGGGTTTTGTTTTAAAAAAAATTATAATAAAGAAAGTTGGGGGTTGCTATATGGCTAAAGAGTGCCAGTTTCTCTGTTGGTTTCCTTTTCCGATTTGTTAAGGGACTAAGATTACTTGATGTAATTCTATCTGTTTTATGTTTTTCTGCTATGTCAGTTTTCTGGGACCTTTTGAATCATCGTTTCTTATTTTACCAAAAAAAAATGAAGACAGAGTTCTCTAACTTAAAATAAATACTGTTATCCTAACTCCCAAGAAAAATAAATAATGATCTCCTTGACCATTCAACTAAAGTAGTTCAGCATTTAATTCAATGATAAGCTCGTCATTCGTATTCAACCCAAACACCTTTCTGCCCAAGAAAACTGAAACCCAACCTACTTTGGCAGTAATATCAATAACCAAGACAAATTACACTGACTGGAAAGGTGAGGGACAACCCACAACATATCTCCCACCTGGTTAACACGCCCTTTTCGAAGTACTTCTGGGGGTACTTTAGCATGTTTTAAAAAGGCTGCTGCATTCCCCCTCCACCAGTTATCACCATCAAGTTTGGGTCGCCTGAGAACAAAGAAGCATAATTATAAATATAGTCAAGGGTGAATGTTATCTTCTTCATTAAGAAAAGAAAATGAAATATAAATATTAAATGTAAATTCCAAACACTTGATGATAACAAATCCTTGACAAGTCAATTTTGTAGGATAATATTAGCTATCTCATATGTGTGCATCAGCGTCTACTCATTGAATTAATGACCTGTTGCGCATCCAGGGAGTCAAAATCCCTTGTCTATAGAGCCACACACAAGGAAACAAGAAAGGGTTTCTTCCAAAATCAAGTAAAGGGCCCTGCACATGTGGTTTGTATATGTTAAAAATGAAATGACAGAAAATAACAACATAAGAAGAGCTTGTACTACTTCTACCGTATAAGCTGCTTCAGCAAATTTATGAAGAGCTGCAGCCTCCTGAATCTGTTCTTCAGGTGCTTTCATGCCCTCATCATAGGAATTCGGTGACTCACTTTGCTTCTGCATCAAGGCTAGACCTGTACATCAATTGGCTCTCAAATCTCATTTCATGCAACAAGAAAGGAACGCAAAAATAGGAACATGAAACTTGATGTATGATAACAACAAATACATGACATAATCATTTAAAAGGTATTTGATAAAAACAATACTGACAACTATAAATAGTAAGAAAATTTTAAATATAGGAGGGATACCCATCATAGTCCGTAAGTTATCCCCTGGTCTACTAATTTGTCTTTCTACGATTAGGCATTCAATTGAAACTTATTTTGCATATTACTGTTTTGATAAGATACGAGACCAATATTGATAATACAGGTATGGAAGAGAAAACCACACAAAAAAACCAAGAAAAACAACAATAGCCAAACAATAAAAAAAAAATTAACTTTATCCCAAACACAGTACGAATTGTCTTCAAAAAACTTACTTTTCTCACAATCATCCATCCATTACAGTGGTCTAGTAGAATTATGTATGCTTATTTGGGCTCACTAAACTCAGACCAACCAACACATCACCGTGGTCTAGTAGAATTATGTATGCTTAATTGGTTTAATACTACGTAATCTCCTTTTTCCAAAAAGACTAACCACAGCTTGTTGTGGGTCTTTCAAAATTATATTCGGGTCTCCACCGTAAACTCCACAATTATGCCCTAACTTCCACCTTATGTCTTCACCCAACAATGCTCCATCTTTCTTCCCCTCCACCACTTCATCTTCCCCAACCTCCTTGATTAATTCTTCATCTTGTCCTATGAACTGCTCATCGATTAATCAAGAAGGTGGTGTCTTCAGATCATCGCATTTTCCATCATTTACTTAAAAATATATATATATTTAATATGCTGATAGTATTAAAAGAATACAACCTACTGTAGTGTCAAAATCCAGAAATACCTGCCAACAATTCCAAATGTCCAGTGCCTGATGCACGATAAGCAACAAGATCCCCAAGTAATCGAGCTACTGAAAAAACTTCATCTTCCTCCAAGGCACTCCTAGAGAAATAAAATCACAAGTCAAAATCAGAAAGCACAAAAGTGTTAATGCATGCACACATGCTGATGCCAACCACTAAACAGAGGAACCTACAAGTATTTGCCACGTCCTAGGCAGCACAAAACCTCACGAATACCATGATCAAATACCTCCCTGTAATGGGATTTCCATGCATCATCATTGGTTCCATAGTATGATCTCCACTTTAGAACGTCAGATCCCATAAAACAATGTAGTATTGTAATAAAGCATGCCATGAACATAAAGAAAATAAGTAAGTACTCCTTCCACGGGCTACTGCCTGCTACTAACCCTGTTTTACATAGTCAATAAAAAAGACCATTATTATTATTATTTGTATGCAAAAAAAAAAAAAAAAGCAGAAGGGAAAAGATCAGGTCATATGCTACATATTCTAATATTCCTTGCATACCACGGATTTCATGTATGATTAATTATATATGAGGAAAGAAAACGTTTATAAATAAAACTCATCACAAGTTTTATTCTAGCAACATGTATGAAATTATATCTTTTTTTTTCTTAGACTTCTCCACATTTACAACCCGATCAGTAAACACTCAAATGAAAAATAGAAAAATAATATCATAGCAACAAAGTGCATGGAATCACCTTTAGCCTTCTAATATCATTACAGTCACGATAAAAAATAATAATAAAAGAAATGTTCCACAATCTGGTCATTTTAGCATTTTAATTCTTGGCTTTTTTTTTCTACTGGTTTAATGATATATCGAGCACAGTAAGAATTATGATACTTATCATCCATTGGCCTATTTCAATAACTAAACAATCAATCAAAACAAAAACAAAAAAGAGCCAGCACAACAATACTTAGATTATTAGATAATAACCCATAAACAAATACAGTCTCCAATTTAACAGATCTGACAATTAAACAAATCGACATCATTATAACTTCAAAATATATATATATATATATATGAGTACAGTACTGATATGACTTAGCCCACTTGAAGGATGGTTCAAAGCATTTTTACTTCATATAAATAATAAACTGTATATATCTTCAGTTAATGACAATGCCATGATTAGAGCATGAATACAATCCAGAAAAAGAGGAGCCATGGAAATAAGCTTAGATAAAGTTAAAGAAATAAATGACATATTGCGTGAACATATCAATATATGCACAAGGAGATTTTTTTTAATAGAAACAAAACTTTGCATTAATCAGTGGGATAAATCAACAAACTAGAGGTGATTCACAAACATATACAAATATATCTATATATGGCCATACAAAATCCAAGAAAAATAGCAGTATAATATATATCAGAAAATAACTTCTTCTTTTTTCTAGGAAATAGGAAGAAAGCATAAATCTGATTAAAATAAATGGACGGGAAGAGCTCACCTTACCTAAAATGCAATCACTTGATTTGTGATCATGAGACGCGTAGCTAGCAATTGTGAACACGAGGTAAGTTGCACCAATAAATTGCAGCATATTAACAACCATTGCAAACCGAGTCCACCAAAGCCATCGTTTATACCTCATCTGCTCATTGAGAAACTATTTTACTTTGTATATAACCATATCTTCCAAAAGAGAGAAAGAGAGAGAGAGTTACACTGCAATTTGATTACCAACTCTTCTTAATTAAAGAAGGAAAGTATCACATACATGTTAAAACTACAATGCAGTATGATCACATCTTCACAATGTCAATTATCTAAAATCTCATTCCTTTACTTCTGAAATGAGCATCCAATCCTTTATATATATGTACAGTTCCGTTGATGTTATATCATACAAAAAACTGAATCTAAATAAGGATCAATAAGTCCCAGTTTCAAGTAACAATTTCCTAGACAGAGCATGAAATGTATACACACATACAAAAAAGGACAATGTAACTCATAACACTCTTTTGATTCCATATTTCCACATAAGAGCAAAACCTAACATTTAGTGTCTATTCACCATGGAAGAACATTAAAATAAACCAAACTTAGATCACAAAAACAGTCACTTGAGAAAGTTTATCATCATCAAAGAAAAGAAAATGTGGACAATGAAAAATTTAATGTGAAAGTTGGTGTAAATGAAGAAAGAAGCGCAATGTTACCCTTCTTTCATGGCGAATAACGGTGTCAACGACAGGCGTGGCATCTGCCGGAGAATCGACAATGGTCATGGCGGTGGCTTTTTGGGCTGCGGCAGTGAAAAAGGTGGTAAGGATTCTGAGAGCGGCGAAGAAGGAGAGGAGGAAGAAGGGAATGAGGAGGCGACGATGGCAAGAGGGGTAAGCGATGAGGAGGAGAGAGGCGGAGAGAAGGATGAGGAGGGAGTTGCCGATGAGGGAGACGACGGTGACCCATCTCAGACTCCGCAACCGAGAAACCAATATCCTAATCATTTATTCATTTATTTTTTATGGAATAAAACAATTTATTGAGTTATATATATACTAGCTCCCACTTTTACATCTTTATTATCTTTTTTTTTTAAATAATTTGTTTAAATTATGTTTTGTACCACACTAATTATTTTAAAAATAATTTAGGAATATTATATGGTAAGGACTTCAAAAAGAGCTCCACCGGTAGGGCTTTTGTGTTTACGACCCGTGAATAATTTTCGGCGTAATTTTTTGTTATGACCGTGCATATTGTAGTTATTTAGAGCATAGGCAAATTTTCAAAAAAATCTGAATAATCTACAGTACCGAAAACTAAGTTCAAATATATTGTTTTCCACACGCATACAAAAATTAGTCACGCTTGCAATAACCTATTTTAAAACTGATTTTTGGCAGTGTAAATTTATAGTAAGTTCTAAATAACTACAATACACACGCTCATAAAAAAAATGCACCGAAAACTGTTCACGAATTGATAATACAAAAAAGTCCCACCAATAGCGGCTCTTTTTGAAGTCCAACCTAGAAATTTCCAATAATTTAAATAGACCTCTATGTGTACTAAAGAACACTATAATATTCGTGATTTTATAATTACCTCTCAATAATTTAACCAGTTGTGAAAATACTTTTCAACCCTTTTGGATTAGAATTAAAAAAAAAAAAAAAAAGTCCCCAACAAAAACAATGACTTGACTGGCCAGGCCATCACAACAAGTTCATAGTGACACTCAAGGAGAAAACTTCAACACAATGGCTGGCTTTAGGTGTAACTGTGTACAAATGAAACTATAAAACCCTTGGCTTTATGTTAGTAACCTCCCAATAATTTAAATCAAAATTGTGGGGGATACTTCTTACTCTTATAAATCTGAATTTTGACAGTAATTCTACTAATCCTGCTCATGTACATTATATCTTAAAACACAAAACTACATTCCATTGCGAATGCCCAGAATGAGATCCCAATTTGAGTGGCAACAAAATCACACAAAAAGGTCATTCCATCAGCTTCAGCAATGGGAAGAAACAATGCTTGATCAACTCAATGCAGTGAAACTGCAGTCAAGTCAATCTTGGGCACAGGCTCAAGTCAAAGAATGGATGAACTCATAAAATTATTTCCTGCTCTGCCCATAAGAATATCCGTGTGTTACTTTGAAGCTGAACACGGTGTGTTCCAATTTTGGCTTCGGTTTCCCTCGATGATGTCCAGTTTGTCATGCTCCATATCAGCTTGCACCAGTGGAAGATTGTTTCTTTTTTTTCTTGTGTTTGGGCTTCACTGCATCCTTCAAAGTTTTTTCTCCTTTAGATTGCTGTTCAGATTGAGCTGGCTCAACCGCTAAAGATCCTTGATTAACAACTTTAGGAGGTTCCTCCAGCTTGGCCTCAGATAAGGTATTCTCTTTTTTCGATTCCTCTTGTTTCTTATTAGCTGTCGACGTTCCTGTTTCCACAATTAACAAAGTTGAGAGAAAAGATGATAAGGCAATTTTACTCATCCAGAAGGATGTGATGTAAGTTTTAAGAAAGAGTAGAAATAGAAGAAAAAAACTATAAAGGGGTGTTTGGTATAGGGTAAAATGAAGGTGGGAATGAGAATCTAAATCAGTTCCTATATTTGGTTCAAATTTTAAGAATGTAAAGTTAATAATTTGTGTGAACCTCACATATATTTTAAGATTAAAGTAAACCCTTTTGTACACAAGGGTTATCTAATTCCCTCTACACTTTTCAAAACAACTCAAAACAAACAACCATAACGATTTTCATTTGTTAATGCCCATATGCATTTGATAGCATTACTGAGGTAATCAAAATATGAGAACAGAGTTTTTCCTATTTCTATAAGAGATATCAGCAGAGCAGTACCACGCGATGCTAGAGATGCTTCTAAGAATTTTGGATCAACACCCTTCGAGTAAGGATCCCTGAGGAAAAGAAGAAAATTATCAAATGGAACTAAATCAACATCAAAGGTTGCAAAGGACATGAAAGAGCTTCAATGGAAGATTAGCTGCAACTTCACTAGTGACTGCTGCCTTTAGAACAAATATCATATTATCACTCTAAAACCCAATACAAGAAAAGAAGCTTGCTTTTATATAAATAGTCTCGAGAAATTGACTGCCTATCAAGAAAATATTTGAACTATGAAACTGATTTCATTGAAAATTTGTAAAATAAGGCTTTTGGCTGCCTCTAGTCGGTATGCCTTCGCTCAAAGAATAAAAACTAAAATTTCTCTCAACACAACTTGTTCTTGGAGTTTGACAAACTTATAAAAGAAAACCAAATAATCTATTAAGAAGGGGAAAAAAGGATTTAATACAGCTGCTCACATGCGATAATAAAACAAAATGCAACAATTGAGCACAGATTACACACTTGAATATGTAAAAATCATTGAAAAGGTTTAAAGTGATCAAAACTCCCTTAGCTTTTCCTAATAAATGATTGTACATGTGTCAGTTATATATCCAAACATGTTCAAATTATACTGTTTACTAAATCCTGAGCATTACATTGAAGTGAAGTTAACAAAAGCTAAAATATATGTTTTTTTTTAAACAAAAAAAGAATTAGCAGCGTACCAAGATGAGGCGCCCCCGATGAAATTCTCCGCACCCTCATTTCCCTTCTTAGTTTGTTCTTGTTCTAATGATTTAGTTCCCCCTTCAACATTTTCAGATTGACTGGGAATGATGGTAGTTTTCTTATCAACTAGCGGGCTCTGTTTTTCCCTTAATTTAGAATCAACTCCATCAATATCCATAGCAGTAGAAGCAGGATGGCGTTTGATCTTCTTTAATGCTCTCTGTGTGTTAAATGAATCAACCTAATAGAGATGTATTCAAAAAGTTATAAATGTAAAAATGCTAGTTAAAAATCCTTCTAAAGTAAATTTGCCAAAACGAACCACAATACTAAACGCGCTGCACAACATGAGGGAGAAAATGGGTTCTTCTCCTATCACAATATTTATATGAAGGCATTGCAACCAAGGAAAAAAAGGGTTATTCTCCTATCACAATATTTACGATGAAGGCTTTGCAACCAGTTGTTTCTCTAATGAGATTCAGAAATAATCTGTATACATTCAAAAAGAAATTTCATAGAGGAGAAGGAAAAATAAACATACTGCCTTCTTTATCTTCTCTGTTATATCACCAGCTTTCACAGAAGCAATTCGCAAACACTGCATGATAACACTTTGTAAGACACCTTCCCCTCCAGCCTTTTGAATAGAACAAATATCACCATTTGCATTAAGTGTGGTAGTCATTCGCCCTCCCATAACAGCCTCTTCATGATGAGTTGGGTCTATTACCTAGCCAACATTCATACAAATTTAGAAGAAAACTATATGTGCCAACCTCCTAACAAAAACTCAAGATAACCCCCAAGAGACATTTTTAGCTTACCACACTACTTTCACTACCAATGAATGCAAAGGTTACTGCTATAGGAAGATGATGTATTATCAGAGGTAATGGGTCTCTCTCCTGCCACAATGCAACACATTACAAAATTCAAAGAAAGTTCAGTGGATAAAGTATGCATCAAATTTCTCATCTCTCTTACAGTTTTTCTCCACAAGTTCAACACAAAATTCCAAAGATATTCCATATGCAAACCTCAGGCCGATGTACAATCACTTCTTGACCATTGTCTCCTCCTAATGAGCATTCAGGCCTCCGAAACGTCATGAGAGCAGCCAAAGCAGCAATATTTGCAGTATCCACAAGGTTTCTATTAACAAATTGTTCAAAATGAAAACTAAATATACACACTCAAATCAAATGAATTACAGAAAAGGAAAAAATGAATTGGTGCTAGAGGGGACAAAATTTACAGCTTACCCTCCATTATCTAGAATGTGAAGGTCAATACGGATGGCCCAAACCAATTTCCCTGGAAGAACACAAAGCGATTCAGTGTCAACAGCCCT
Source organism: Humulus lupulus (assembly GCF_963169125.1). Classification (NCBI taxonomy): domain Eukaryota; kingdom Viridiplantae; phylum Streptophyta; class Magnoliopsida; order Rosales; family Cannabaceae; genus Humulus; species Humulus lupulus. The sequence continues at coordinate 3,512,049 of NC_084795.1, forward strand.
GCTTTCTCTGCACATACATTTCAAAATTCCACTTGTTCAAACTACTATGCACAGCACACAGTTAATTTTTTCTTTCATTTTACTAATGGCAACGACTATCAAACCTTAGGCCACGGTCTATAACGCGGCCGAGCTCAACAGCAGCCTCGCTGGGGCGGCCAGGCTCGAAGGAAGGGTCAGCCATGGGGGAGAACTCGGTGAAGATGGAAAGCGAGCCCTCGTTGGAGCGGTCACGATAGGGCTGAACCAGCTGGCCCGTGACAAATCCCATGACATGGGTTTGGCCAAGCTGCACCTCCGCCGAGCCATCCTCCTTGCCGAAGGTGATGATGAGATTGCGGCAGTCGAATGGACGGCGACCGTCGAGTCGGAGGTCGGAGAGAAGAGCGTTCTCGATAAATTTCTTCTCATTGAGTGTGAGACGCCATGAATTGGCCAGTCGTTGCTCCATTGTTTTCTTCCACTTCGGGAATTTGAAGCTCTAAAATACAAAATAATAACAAACAGAACAAGGAGTGATGACCTAATGTTAAAATCATATGCTAGTTTTGTAAAGTACAAATATTTTTGTTGGTTTATACTTTTATATCTTTATATCATGTGTTTTTTTTTACAATGTTTTCTTAACTAAAATCACATATAATTTACCAAACTAATAATTCAGAACAAAAATAAAATCATTCTGCTTAAAAACTGTGTTGTTATACCCATATTTTTTCACATATATTTGTTGACTGTTTTGAGCAGTTGAGATGACTTCAAAAGTGTGAAGGGATTTAGGATCGAGTAAACTTTTTCACTTTATTTGTGGCTTACACAAATTATTAACTTTACTTCTTAAAATTTAATACAGAAATAATCTCTTTCTCACATTTACTTTACTTCATATCAAACACTCCCTTTTGGATAGTCTCTCCTATTTTTGGTATTTTGATTACTTAATCTATTGTAGCTATTTAGAATATCGGGCAAATCTTTAAAAAATTCTAAATAATTTACATTATCAAAAACAGAGTTCAAATATGCTACTTTTCATGCGCATCAAATAAAATAGTAGTACGTGTAATAAATTATTTAAATTTTATTTTCCACGTTATAAATTATTCAAATTTTCTGAAAATTTGCAAGATATTTTAAAGCTTTTGTGTAATGCCCTACCACCCTAGAGTCGTTACCATGTAATTTTAAAATGTGACAATAACTCGCTAATCAAGGTTTTAGACTGAAAAGTGTGATTAAATCGGAATAAAAACTCATTTAGTGAAAATTAAGTATAAGGTCTGATCATCCATTAATGTTATAAAAGTGATACATTGGGATCCCAAAATATAGTTTCAAAATATATTTACAACTTAAATGTTAGAGTACAGTCGACCTAAGTAACAAAATCAAACGTTCACAACGTGTCCCTCAAAACAACCCCAGCCGTGGCGGCCAGACATGTACGCGTTGCTTCAAGCCCTCCAACTCATGCTTGGTCGACCTTTCATTTACCTTTACTTGCACCATAGAGCACCCGTGAGCCAATACCATTCAAGAATACTCACGCACATAACATATAATAATTAATTCCAGTAAATGCATAAATTTAAACAGATAACAGACTATTCACATAACGACACGGTCTTCACCGAACGGGTGAGTACAACACCCTGGATGGCCATGCATGGCAGCCTACATTCAACATGTTTGTTGTCGTTCGACTTGCATTAAACATGCTTATCGCCATTTCCGGTATTCGCCGATCAATCATAATCATGCAAACATAGCATAACAACTACAAATATTCATACACAACATTAAACACAAATAATCAGGCCATGCCCTGTTCTACGAGCACCAACAGTTTTTTTACCTGTGTCCCGAGCTGATCGACTAGTGCGATCCCGAGCACGATCCCCTAAACTCGAGCCTTGACAGCAAAGCCTAGTCACAGTGCAATAATAATAAACATCCATCAAGCCCTAAACTATTTTAAAACTTCGCAATAAGATGGGTATTATAGAATTTCCTTTTAGTTTATTTATATATTTGTTATATTATATATGCAATTAGCTGCAAATATTGTATTATTGAAAATTCATTTCGCTTAAACAATGAGATGCGTACTATAACTACAATATATAAAGTCATATATAAAAAATTAAGACTAGAACTAGACAAATACCAAAAACACAAGAACGTGAGTCAGTAATCCCTTTTTAAAGGGGGTTGCTTTTTCTATACTATAATGTATTGCATATAGAAGTTGTAACATGTATTTTTTTTTTTTGAATAAAAAGTTGTAACATATATTAAAAAATAAATAAACTTATATTTTGTGTGTGCACGTGAAAGGTATACCAGGATATTTAAAAGGGAAAATTTATTGCTAAAATATATATAAATTTTGTGTTTACTAATAGCTACATACCAATTTTTTTTTTTTTGTGTTGAAAATATTAATTTTCTTTTATTCTGGTACAACCCTTGAGTCGAGTCAATATCTACATGTTGGTTCACGCTTTAATACTTTTACCATAAAAAAATAAAAAATTGGTATTTGGCCGCAAGTTAAAATTTACAAGTATTTCAACTGTAAATTTTTCTTATTTATTTTTTAGAAAACAAAAATAAGATTTTATTAAAATATTTTTTAATTATTTTTATAATTTAAAATATATTTTAATTTAAAAAAAAATTATAGGATTTAAACATAAATGATGATATGAAAAAAAAAACTGAGACTTACTTAAGGAGACTGTTTGGTAATCTTTGACAATATGTTTGGTACGAAGATTTTTATATTTTTAACAATCTTATAGCGTTGGAGTCAGATTATTCCATATTAACATAATTCAAATCCTTACAAACTTATGGATTTTAAAGAGTATCATCAATAATATTACAGTGGGTCTTAAATCTAATTTTTTAAATCTTATAATAATTTAAAAATATAAAAAATATATATTAATCTGTTTTAAATAAAATAAAAATTAAATTCTAAATTTTGTTTTTTTCTTCTAAAATATAAATTTAAAAATTTGGATCACATATAATGTTTTAAGGTCTATCCGATCCGATCTAATTATTCATTGGATGATGAATTTTTATAACCGATCCAATCTAATTATCTTGTCTCAAACAATCTAATTCGATCCAATTATCAATTCAATTAATTCAGCTTTATTAATTAAATGTGTCTCTTTGCTTATGTATTTGATCAGATTAGATCCATTCAATATTTTTTAGTATTTATTTAGCTTAATTTTTTTAAATAATTCATAATATTATAAATAAAAAAACTAATATATTTAAAATGATACAAAATCATACAAATACAACATAAATTACAAGTATAATCCTAAATAAATAAATATATATATAATTGAATTATTCAGTTTGATTAAATTTCTTCATATATCACCCAACAATCGATTCAATCAAATTTGAATCTTCAAAATCCAATCCTATCAAATTATAATCGGATATTAATTTTTTGGCCATCGTTATTGCACACCCTTACTATTGATTAGTCAAAATTAAAACTTAACTATGGTTATAGAAATGAAAGAATAAGTTAAAAAAAAATAGTATTTAGTCATAAATAAACAGAAGGATAGTTTTGGAAGAATTTACTAAGTGAGATGATGCAAATGGAAGACTTTCTTAAATATGAATAGTTTTGGGGGCAAAATTGTAATTATGAAGAATTGCAAGACTTTGACTAAAAGACAGTCATGGCTCTCCTCCCCACTCACACTCACTCTCCTTAAAACAGTTGAATCAACACAAAATCAAACCAAACCATAGAAAACTGGTCGAACACGAAGCTCTCTCATCTCACAACTCTCAAAACCCATTTGAATTGTGGCATTTTTGAGCTCTGACAATGGCGGAATCCAACACTGTGCACTCCTCGCTCGTCACATATGCTTCTATGCTTTCGCTTCTCTCTCTCTGTCCACCCTTCGTTATTCTACTGTAAGCTCTTCCAATACTGGTTTCATTGTAATACTATCAGTTTTTTGCTTATTTGTGTCTGGGCTCGGACAATGAGTTAATGCTGATTCATGGTTTTCTTTTTCAATTGGTTGATATTTTCATGTTTTTCGATTAGAATTGTTTAACCCGAATCTCTTTTTGTCTGATTCAATTTTTAATCTTCGTGGAAATTTTTTCTTGGAATGATTCTATAAAGAGATTTGAAGATTGTAGAATCTGTAATTTCATGTGAATATATTTCTTTCTTTTGCGGAGATCCTTTTTTTTTTCGACGATGTTGTGAAATGGGAATATTTTTCTTTATACAAGTGTAGAGACTGTACTTCGTAGATTCAAATCTTGAGATAATTGATTTCGTTTTTGGATGCTAACTCGGGTTGACTAATTATCAACTTTGAATGTCACTTCAGATCCGTGGATTACTTAATTAGTATGCATGCATGTTACCTTTTTTAACTTTCTCCGCTTGGCTGATGAGAAAATGGAGGAAAATATTAGGAATGAATCTGGGCCTGTCATAGTTACGTTGATATTATTAATTTTACTCATTGTAGGAAAACAGAATAAAAAATAAAATAAACTTGTTTATGAGATCAATATACTCTTCTTCTGGACTGGAAGAATAAGATAGAATAAATATACGAGCAGCCCACCTCATAAAACTACACTTAGTTGCTGAAAAGTTTAGTTATATTTAAAACATCAATGTCAAACTCGTGAGGCTCTTAGGTACAAGTAAAGTTGTTATTATTATTTTCTTTTCATCTTTCTGTGCAAGTTGGAAATGTTAAAGTGGACATTGAAACGGCTTAGAATTGGTTTTTTTTTTCTTCTCTTAATTACATTGTGGACTCCCTTTCATGTTTGTTTCTATTGCAGTTTTTACCATCGTTTTTCAATTGTAAAAAATGCTTTAAACATTTAATTATTCAACAACTGTTTGCCTCGTCTGGCTGTTAATTTATATTTGATTATTAGTTTAACATACAAATTTCTAGTAATTGAAATCGAAGTGTTATACTTAATGCAGGTGGTATACGATGGTACACGCTGATGGCTCTATTTACCAAACTTTCGACTACTTAAAGCAGCATGGGGTGCAAGGATTTATCGATATATGGCCCAGACCTACTGCTACTGCTTGGAAGTTAATTGCATGTTATGCTGCTTTTGAGGCTGCACTTCAGCTACTTCTACCTGGAAAAAGGGTAGAGGGCCCAATATCTCCTACTGGGCATCGGCCTGTATACAAGGTGTTCATGATACTGATTAGTATATTAATATGATCTCCATATCAAATGTCATACAATCTTACGTCACGTTTCTTGAACGTTCTAGCAATGCTTTGGTCTTACACTAAATTGTATCTCTTTGTTTGATACATGTATGGAATTTTTTAGTTGCTGATTTTGAAGGTTGTCAATCTTATTACGCTTTCAGATGGGCTTAAATTTCAGCTACTTAAATTTTCCTTCAGTATTGTAAATTTCTTACTCTTTAGTTCATGCCCTTTACAGGCGAATGGAATGCTAGCGTATTTTGTGACACTGACCACCTATTTTGGCCTTTGGTGGTAAGAAATTTTTCCATGATGGCTTACCAGTCAAGTTGAAAAAGCTTTTAGAGCCTGAAGTTATTATAGTATTACTCAGTTGTGTAGCATCTTTTTCATTTAAAACCGATGTCTTAGGTTTTATTCATCTTATTTTGTTTTTCAGACTTCACCTTCTGAATTATTGCAGTGATCACTAATTCACTATGATTAATGTGCATCATTATTCATTACAATGTTATTAATTAAGTTGTCTGTTTTACTCTTATTTACAAATTCTTTGTGAAATGTTGGAATTTATTAGCTGATGAGATATTCTGAAATTTCATAATGTTCCAAGTGAAATATTTCATTGTTTTAAGTTAAAGGACAGTGCTGCTGGTTAATTACTGTTTTAAAAGTTAGATGCTTATATTGTTCAGTTTGGGATTGATATAAGCAATGTGATATATTATATCTTGGTACTCTTTTTTGGCTGTTTTCAGGTTTGGCATATTCAATCCTTCAACTGTTTATGATCATTTGGGAGAAATATATTCTGCCCTTATTTTCGGAAGCTTGGTTTTTTGCATTTTATTATACATAAAAGTAAGGATTTTGAATTGTTATGTAATACAATTGTTGTTCCCCTTTCACAAATATGAACTTAGAGATACATTTTTGAGACTCTTTCTTTCTGTTTTAAGGGCCACGTGGCACCGTCTTCCACTGATTCTGGCTCGTCTGGGAACATCATAATTGATTTCTATTGGGTAAGTGTGATTCTTCTGGGATTTATGTTTTTCTTGTTTATTAAATTTGGGATGTAGTAAATTAGAAAAAAACTGTAATGAGATAAGGTTGTGAAGGTACATGTAAATTTAGGATTGTCGACCCCGTGTTCTTATATAACTTCATCTATATTTCATACTCAACAGGATAGGTTTTTGGAGTGTGACATTCTTTGTAAGGATAATTCACCTATCAGTTGTTCTTAAGTCTTATTCAAGGGCTTTGTGCTATCACATGTAAATACTTACTAGAAATCACAATAGTGCTCTGCTTGATTTCTTCTTCTTTTTTATTTATCTCTTTTTTTAATTTAAATAATCATAATAATAAAATTAGCACCAGTCTTGGCACCAATTGTCAACTGTAAAAAGGACTTTGAGTGGATTTTTGGTGGTGGTGGTTGTTACTTGTTTCTGTTAGTTTTTGTTGTTGTCATTTTTACTATTTCACTTTTGCTAGAGAGTATGTGCTTTGTAGCAGCTTAAACTCTGCAGGATTACTAAGTGTATACGGTCATTATTGAAATTTTCCCAAACCATAACTACCTATCAATTTTCTCAACTTGTACTCTGCCAATATCCTTTTGAATTTTGATTGTCTTTTTGCAGGGTATGGAACTCTATCCTCGCATTGGTAAAAACTTCGACATTAAAGTTTTTACAAATTGCAGATTTGGAATGATGTCTTGGGCAGTTCTAGCTGTAACCTATTGCATAAAGCAGGTAGCGTCTATGGGATAGTTGTGAATTATGCCTAATTATGTCAGTAATTCAGCATCACTTTGTTTATGTCTATGGTGTTGGTTGATGTGCCAGTTGCAATATGAATTGCATTTTAGGTTTGAAACTTGGTTCGCTTACATTTGAGATATGTGGCAGCAGTGTAGTCACTGATTGTGTGAACTTAGACTGTTAAAATTTTATTAATGAATCTGAGTTGCTTTGCGACAACATCTCTACAATCCATTTCCAGCGGCCAATCATTTTCCCTCTTGTTCAATGATTGTTTCTCTGTATAATTCATTTGAACAAAAAGAACACTTAATCTTACTTTACTGTGTGCCCGTGCAGCTGGCCTGGTGGTTATTTCTTACCTCTAAATCAGACCTGACCTTCCTGTTTTACACTTTTACAACAGATTGCTTTGTGTACACACTCTTTAGCTCTTTTGCTAGTATTTAACTTCTTTCTTTTTTCTTTTTACCAGTATGAAGTGAACGGCAAAGTAGCTGATTCAATGCTTGTTAATACTGTATTGATGCTGGTGTATGTTACTAAGTTTTTTTGGTGGGAAGCTGGATACTGGAGCACAATGGATATTGCACATGATCGAGGTTCTACATCCTTTTATTTTAACTTTCCATCCTTTTTATCCATTATTTTATTAAACAGCATTTTGACAATAATCTTCTGGATGGTTTGATATTTTGGAATATGTACAAATTTAGATGTCTTATTATTTTTTTGAATGCATACTAAGCATAACTTATATTTATGAATTAAGTGAGATAGAAATAAGATAACTTGTTTTCTATGAAGTCATCATCATTAAAGTCTCTCACTTTCGTTACCATTCGAAGATTATAGTTACTTCCCCTTTAACCTTTTCCATCTATTGCTGTATTTGATCCCAATTACTTGGACTGGCTTCCATGACGTTGCAAATTCTTGGCCTTAATTTTAGCAGATAAATTGTTTCTACTACCTAATTTTTCACTGTGATTAGAAGAGAACAAATAATTATTAAACAAATGTTCTTGTAGTGCTGAATTTATCTATTGCTTCTTTCCCATTCTTTTGGTTTGTTCATACTTTCTCTCATTTGGATCATTGTACCTATCATTTTGACAGCTGGTTTTTATATTTGCTGGGGATGCCTTGTATGGGTGCCTTCTATATATACTTCTCCTGGCATGTACCTGGTCAATCATCCCGTACACCTTGGAACTCAGGTATAAAGTTTTCTATTCTAAGTTTATTTGGTCAATAAAATGTAGTATTACTGCTTTCGTTCAGGAACAGTTCCAAAATGTTTTTCAACCTTTTCAAAATGTGAACACTTTTCTGCATTACTAGAGACTAGGAAACTACAGCAATGGCTATGTAGATACCTTGGTGGGACTAACTTTAGACCTTATGGAAGCAAACCACATGTCTTACCATTTGAGCTAACTTCTCTTGGTATATACCAGTAATATTATTATTAGCTTGTAAAAGCTGTATATTGGCAATTTGATTCTAGATTTGAGTTAGAAGCTGAAAATCTATTCTACCAGCCAAATGCAAAAGTTGAATGCTTGTAACTTTGTTTGTCAGCTGCCAAGCCCATGAGATGAGCGTAGACTTGATTTTTTTTGCAACCAACCATACTTTCTTTCCTGTCTTATTTCCCCATTGTCCCTGTTAAATTAATTCTTAATTTTAGTTGTCTACTTTGCTTTGTCACAGTTGGCACTCTACATCCTAGTAGCAGGCATTCTTTGCATATACATCAACTACGACTGTGATAGGCAAAGGCAAGAGTTTCGCAGAACAAATGGCAAAGCTTTGGTTTGGGGTAAAGCTCCATCAAAGGTATATGGTTCTCTGAAGCTCGTTATTTGGTTCTCATTATACATACAATTTTCTGTATATCTGCTGCTAAAGTCTGCATAATTCTTCCCTTTCTGTTTCACAGATAACTGCCACTTACACTACCACAACTGGGGAAACAAAAAGCAGTATTCTTTTAACTTCGGGATGGTACGTTTTCAGGCTCTGCCATGTAAATATGAACAAATGGGTTTTGTTTTTCTTCATGGTTATGAATGCGGGGGGTGAGCATGCTGTTGTTGACCTACTTGCTCTCCAACAGGATGTTGGAAACCTTGAAATGGGTACACTATGTATATAAAATGAGCATTCTAACCATGTGGATGGTTTGGTTTTCTGACAGAGGATGCTTTCTTCTTCTTTTTCTATGAGCCATTGTCCTAATTTGTCAAATGCTAAAATTCTAAAAACAAAGTTCTCTGGTTCACGCAGGTGGGGATTAGCTCGACATTTCCACTATGTCCCAGAAATATTAGCTGCATTTTTCTGGACTGTTCCAGCTCTTTTTAACCACGTAAGTAATTTTCCTTTTGGGGGTTAGATTTGTTTATGTTGTTAGAAGTTTGTTTGAATTGAATCACTTTTGTCCTGCAGGCTTTACCCTACTTTTATGTGGTGTTTCTTACAATTCTTCTCCTCGACCGGGCGAAAAGGGATGATGATCGGTGCCGATCCAAGTAAGCAAACACAATTTCATCATTTGTTTGTGAAAAATTATATGTCCCTTAAAAATTGCAAGGGTAAACCTTCCAAATTTAGTTTTTCAAATAGATCCCGAAGTTGAGGTAATTCATCAGTTAAAACTTACCTTACGAGTGCTGCTAGTTTATTTGCTTGTATGGGAGAGACAAACTCTGATCATGTTAGTGGTTTCTGGTCCAACAGGTGTAGGCAATTTACAAACCGATGCTAGTGTAGAGAAAAATAAATAAGTAGATGAAATGAATAATGGTTTGCGCGTTTTCATACAGATAAAGGCATAAAATCTTGACATGTGATTGTTATTGTAGGTATGGAAAATACTGGAAATCGTACTGCGAGAAGGTTCGGTACAGGGTCATCCCCGGAATTTACTGAGAAAATGTTGCACAAGTGTTTGTTCTATTTTGAGAATGGCATGTATATTCAGCCTTTCTAAATTAAATGATGGCAGGCTGGTATCATGTTGTTGTTATTGTTGTTTTTGTAATGGTCAACTTTATGGATGTTGTATTTCTCTCATCTTCAATGACCAAAAACTTTTCTTGTTTAGGAAAATTACTATAAAGTTTTGTTAAAGTGAGTTGTTAGATTTGCATCTTGTTTGTGATTGTTTGTTGTGTAAATAATTGCATCTTTCTTTCATTGTGGTAGAGTTTTTGAGTTTCTATCTAGACAAGACTATGATTGCATCTTTCTAGATCTTGGTCTATCTTGGTAGATTTCCATTCAAGGTGATGGTAGATTTTATTTTAGGTATTTTCTTCCTTGATGTTACAACTTTTTATAGCTTGCGTTATCTTTATGGAGTTTTGTTAAGATTTATTAGTATTAGAACTCTAATGATTGAGTTTTTGTTGAAATTTTGTTCTCTATTGATAAAATCTTTGGAATTTAATTATTTTTCCTCAATAGAGAAAATAGTGAGCTCACATTATTAAAACTTAGAACACAAAAACTATAACAACAATCTATAAACTCCATGAGTGCCACTGCTACATGTTAGCGAGCAAAAGAACCAAGGAATCAATGGCCATTGAAAATTTGAATTTTACAGTCTGATACCATGTAACAAGAGGTGAAGAGAATTGTATTTACTTATATTAAGAAATAAATATATATTTATATGCAAACTAGGGAAACATATATTTATATGCAAATTAGGGAAGCTATTCTAAGAAATTATGAGAGAATAAGAAACTAATTAGTCCTAATTTATAGTTAATTTACAATTAATATGAACAACTAATATATATAGCTAACACGAGTAATAACAATTCTCTTATGTAATACTAAATAATAGAATGAGCTCTATGTAGAAATGAGTTTTCCATTCCAAAGGTCATTCCACTAAACCAAATGTGCACATGTTTTTTTGCTGCCACCTCAAAAATCATTTAGTATTTACTCTATTTTTTTTGTTTAGTAATTCATGTTCGGTGTTTTAACTATGATTAAGAATGTATGTATTAGTCACACATGGCTTACATTCTGAATTAATTTCATTAAGTTATTTTAGTTAGTAGTATTGTTCTAAATTGTTACCTAAGGTATTTAATGATACCTAACATGAATATGTCTTTCTTTATATATGAAATTTATTAATATTAATATTTGTTGTCTGTGACACATGGCATAAGTTAAGAGTGATTAGGGGTCCCTGTAGGCTATTTAAAGCTCCCCAAAAGTTGTTTAAGGCTCCACGGGAGCTGAGTCTAGTTCGTATTACCGTTTGTCACCATTATCGTTTGTCACCATCAGAGGAGTACATCCTCCGAAAGTATTACCTCCCGAGGACCTAGTCAAAGAATAATACTCTAGGCTGTAATCATCTCTTCTGAACTTGTGAGAACTCTTCTCCGGAGTAGGAGGACAGTTGCCAGGTGTCAAGCAAAGAGACACCCCGGACCACAGACAACCTTATGATACCTACTGTCACAGAGATCGTAGTGTCGATTTCGTACAAGTGGCAAAAAAGATGTCTCACGCCGCCGCCTAACATGATAAAACGTGCAGCTACCACCTTGATAGTGTAAGGGGTGTTTTCCCCAACAAAATTGTGGGTTGAACTTCCTTGTATTGGGCCCACTAAGATACGCTAGAGTCCACCAACTTATTAAATGCCAAATGTGGTTATTTATGTAACAACAAACCTCTATTAAGAGATGATAATTGTAATCAACTCCAATTAATGACCTTAAATGTCCTAACTACTTATAAATAGGGCTAGGGCACACATTGTAAATGATCGTATTTCCATTTTTCGGAGTGAGCACAAACGCTACCTTAAAACCAAGAAAGTTTGAGTTGTGCAATTTTTTTATCATCCTAATACAAGTGACTCGTGGACTAGGGTTAATAAATAGAGTAATGATATGTGCATCTAAAATATACACATAAACATTACACACAATGATGTGACAGTTTGGCCTAGTCAATCACATTTATTAAAACTGGGACCCACTGTTTTAAAAAGCAGTGACACGTCACTGTGTGTAATATTTGGGTGCATATTTTAGATGCACATATCATTTCTAATTAATAACCTGAACCACGTAAATCCAGTATTTTGTTTTTTTTTTATTAAGTTTTTATCTAATTTTAATTGCTGGCAAAAAACCAAGTTAACAATATCATAACTATATATTTTTTTATTTACTTTACTTTAAAATTGTAAAGTCAAATTTAACATTTGCTATACTTAATTTCACCATCTTTTGTTTATAGGTTAAAAGTCTTAGAGATGATTGAGCACCTAATGTGAAATCAACTAAATCTCTCTTAGCTTCTTTAAAACTACTAATGTAATTTTTTAATTTTAATTATTTCTAAGGCTTTTCTTGTGCTAATTTGACTTTGTCTTGTTATTATATACACATTTATGTTATGGTTAGACGATTATGTTAAGGGATTTCAATATGTTTCTAGAATATTATTTTATAATTTTAATTATAAATATTTTACTTTATTATCTTAAATATTTTACTGATTTATAATTTATTAAATTATTTTTATAAATTAATTTATTATCTTTTTTATTTTTTTATTATAAAAAAGTATTTATTAATGATTAATTAATAAATTAGTGGTGATATGGTAAATAAAAAAAGTAACATTTATTATTGTGTCAAATTTGACTTACTAAATTTGGCACACTTTTTAGAATACTATTAAAGTGATAATTTTACTAAAATGTGCTAAATATAACAATATATCACTTTTTTAGCACTCTAATAAAAATTCTCTAAGATCTCAAACCATCTCTTGCATATCCTTTCGCTAAACATTAAACTTTTGTAGATGAAATTTTCCTATTGTGATAGACACCTATAAAAAAATGTGTTTACACATTTTTAGACCCTGTATTTTGACTCATTACATGTGTAGGACCCTGTGTTTTGAAAAATTATTTTTTGAACCATGTGTTTTGTAAAATGGTTTAAATAGGCTCCTAAACTTAATTTTAATGAACAAAAAATTGAGTATAACAACACAGTTCTTAGGCAGAATGATTATATTTTTGTTCTGAGTTGTTAATTTGATGAATTATTTATGATTTTAGTTCAAAAAGCTTTTATCAAAATTGAGTTTAGGAATTTATTTGAACTATTTTAGAAAATATAGAGTCCAAAAAATAATTTAATAAAATACATTATTTAATCAGATAACGAGACAAAATATCTAAAAAAAAAAAAAAAAAAAAAGTATAAACCGAAAAAAATCACACAACCCAAGTACACTAGTAAATTTCCCTAAAAAAAGGTACTTTAGTAAACTACATATAATTTTTTTTAAAAATGATTTTAATTTTGTTTTGTTTGAAAGCCAAAAGCATCACAAATATTTGGCTTCTAGATACTAGGAGATAGCTAAGGGCGGCTAGTAAATGCTAATAATACAATTTACAACCTAAAGCACTATTTTTCTTTCTTTATTTCTTAAAAAAATATTTGTCAAAAAAGTAAAAAGCATAAATCAATCTCTATCCAACAATTTTTTAAAAATCTAATTAACAAAATAAATGGCTTATGAAAAAAGGGAATTCAATTGAGTAAATCGAAAAACAAATAAGATATTTTGAAATTTTATTGAACAAAAAAAAAAGACTAAATTGCTATTTATTTTATGCAAATGAGAATAAAAATAATATATATTTTTTTTTTTGAAAAAAAAGTATATGAAATGAGACAAAAGGCAGAGAGCGAGAGAGGTTTAATCCAAAGCCTTATCTCTCCCTCCCGAAGAGCTATCATCAGAAATTTCAGACTAAGCCTCTGAGCTACTCTCTCTCTCTATCTCTCGCTTCTCAAATCCTTATCTCTCTCTCCAATGGAGCCCAAGCCTTCTACACCTGATGCCACCACCATGACGCCGCCGCCGCCGCCCTCTTCTTCATTCTCAACAGCAACAGGTTCTTCTTATTCTTATTCTCCTTATCAGTATTCCGACGTTGATGATTCTCCAGTCACTTTTGTTTCAACTTTTGATAATGGAGACAAGGGCGTTTCTAGTGGGGTTGGTACTATGCTTAGTGGTGAAAATGAAAGACCAATTGCCAAGGTTTCCTTGGATGACGATGATAACGATGATGATGATGATGCTGATGATGATGACGGAGTCGTGTATGGTTTAGGTGGTTCTAGACTTGGGGTTTTGGAGGTTCAGGAGTTGGGTAAGGATTCGGCCGTAGTTGGGGCTGAGAGTTCGTTGGAGGGTTTGGGAACTGGTGGAGGTAGAAGTTCTGAGAAAGTGGAGGATTTGGCTGAGACGGAGTCAATTGAGAACTCGTATCAAGGGGGATTGGTGACAGAAAATGGTGTTAGTAGTGATGATAAAGAAGGGGATAAGGTGTTGGGAGGGTTGAAATACGATGATGGTGTTGGTGAGGAGAGGTTGGTGGTGCAGAAAAGTCAGGATTTTGATGGTGGGGAGTCAGAGTTTAGGGCCAGTGAGGAGGTAGAAGTAGAAGTAGAAGATGGTAAAATTGTGGATGGTGGGAATGATAAAGATAACTCTGTCAATTTTGAAGAGAAGAATGAGAAGTTGGTCGAAGAAGATGGGGTGAGTCTTGGCGGAGATGAGTCAGTGGTGGAAGCTGTGCAGCTTAATGTCCCAGCTTCAAGAGAAGCCGATGTTGGAGTTTCAAAAGAACTTGATGAAGCTGAAATTAGAGGTGTAGAGCCTCCAGGAGGCGGGAACCTTGGCCCTGGTTCTGAAGAATTTGTTGGCACAAAGTTGATGCCTACAGATTCTGAATCTGATGGAAATGTTGTGGGGTCTGTTACTGGTGGTCCTGATGAAGTTGATACCAAGCACGTATCAGCAGGAGAAGATGGTGGGCTAAAAGCTAATTCTGAAGTTCATCAGAGCGGCCCCGTGGTCGAGAAAGGTGCTGATAATGAAAAAGTTCTGTCAGGTGATGGAGTTGGTCCAAAGTTGATGCCTACAGAATCTGAATCCAATGGAAATGTTCTGGTGGAGCCTGTTATTGGTGGTTCTGATGAAGTTGATACCAAGCACGTATCAGGAAGAGAAGAAGGGGGCTTAGAAGCTGATTCTGATGTTCAGAGGAGCAGCCTCGTGGCTGAGAAAGGTGCTAATGATGAAGAAACTCTGTCAGGTGATGGAGTTGGTCCTAAGTTGATGCCTACAGATTCCGAATCCAATGCAAATGTTTTGGTGGAGCCTGTTATTGGTGGTGTTGAGGAAGTTGACACGAAGAACATATCAGGAAGAGAAGAAGGGGGGTTAGAAGCTGATTCTGATGTTCAGCAGAACAGCCTCGTGATTGAGAAAGGTGCTGGTAATGAAGTTTTGTCAGGTGATGGAGTTGAAACTTTTGTTGTGAACCGAGTCTCTGATTTAACAAAAGATGAACAGGTGCAGGATGAAAACTTATCTAATAATGCCGGAAGTAGTATTGAAGAGCCAAGCTCTGTTATAAGCCGTGAGATAATGGTAGAAGATGAAGATGATGAGAAACAACTTCCTGAGGAGTATGATGAGATTGATGGTTCGGGTACAGATGGTGAAACCGAAGATATTGTCTTTGGAAGCTCTGCCAAACAGTTCTTGGAAGAGTTGGAACGAGCTTCAGGAGTAGGTTCTCATTCTGGCGCTGACAGTTCTCATGACCATTCGCAGAGAATCGACGGTCAGATTGTGACAGACTCGGATGAAGAAGCCGACTCTGATGATGAAGGAGGTGGGAAAGAGATGTTTGATTCTGCTGCATTGGCAGCTCTTTTGAAAGCAGCTACAGGTGCTACCCCAGATGGTGGCAATATCACGATAACTAGTTCAGATGGATCCAGACTTTTCTCTGTCGAGCGCCCTGCTGGTCTGGGGTCTTCACTTCCTTCAGTGAAGCCAGCCTCCCGTCCTCTTTCTAACATTTTCTCTCCGTCAAATCTCACGGTTGGAGGAGAATCAGAGAACAACTTAAGTGAGGAAGATAAAAAGAGACTGGAGAAGTTTCAGCAGTTAAGGGTGAAGTACTTAAGACTTGTTAAGAGAGTAGGTGGTTCAATTGAGGATTCAATAGCAAGGCAGGTTCTATACAGATTGGCACTTGTTTCGGGAAGACAAGCCGGGCAAGCATTTAGCCTGGAAAGTGCAAAGGCGATGGCTCTCCAGCTTGAATCAGAGGGGAAGGATGATTTGGACTTTTCCTTGAACATACTCGTTATTGGGAAAACAGGTGTTGGCAAGAGTGCCACCATAAACTCTATTTTTGGAGAAGAGAAGACCCCAATTTATGCATTTGGACCCTCCACAACCAGTGTGAAGGAAATTGTTGGAACAGTGGATGGAGTCAAGATCCGGGTTTTTGATACCCCGGGTCTCAAATCAGCTGCAATGGAGCAGAGTGCTAATCGTAAAATTTTATCTTCAGTAAAGAATGCCACAAAGAAATGCCCACCTGATATTGTCCTCTACGTGGATAGGCTGGACACTCAAAGCAGAGATCTTAATGATTTGCCAATGTTAAGATCAATCACTTCTGCTCTTGGCCCTTCAATTTGGCGAAGTGCCATTGTTACTCTGACTCATGCCGCATCTTCTCCACCTGATGGACCATCGGGTACGCCCCTGAACTATGAATTGTTTGTTGCTCAGCGGTCTCAAATTGTCCAGCAGACCATTGGGCAAGCTGTTGGTGATCTTAGGGTTATGAGTCCAAGTTTGATGAATCCTATATCTCTGGCTGAGAACCATCCCTCTTGTAGAAAGAATAGGGATGGTCAGAAAGTGCTCCCTAATGGTCAAGCTTGGAGATCTCAGTTGTTGCTTTTGAGTTATTCTATGAAGATATTATCTGAGGCAAGTAACCTCTCAAAACCACAGGAGTCGGTGGATCACCGGAAGCTCTTTGGCTTTCGTTCTCGTTCACCTCCCCTTCCATACTTGCTGTCCTGGCTGTTGCAGTCTCGTGCTCATCCAAAATTGTCAGCTGATCAAGGTGGAGAAAATGGTGACTCTGATATTGATTTGGATGACTTGTCCGATTCGGACAATGAAGAAGAAGATGAGTACGATCAGCTTCCACCATTCAAGCCTCTCAGGAATTTCCAGATTGCTAAGCTGAGCAAAGAGCAGAAGAAGGCATATATGGAAGAGTATGATTATAGGGTGAAACTCCTTCAAAAGAAGCAATGGAGAGAGGAGTTGAAACGGATGAAAGAAATGAAGAAGAGGGGTGGTAAGGTCAGTGCTGATGAGTTGGCTTTTGCTGGTGAAGATGACCCTGAAAATGGAACTCCTGCTGCTGTTCCAGTTGCCTTACCTGATATGGCTCTGCCACCTTCTTTTGATGGTGATAATCCAGCTTACAGGTACCGGTTCTTGGAGCCAACTTCTCAGTTCCTTGCAAGGCCAGTATTGGACACCCATGGGTGGGATCATGATTGTGGTTACGACGGTGTCAACCTTGAGCATAACCTTGCCATTGTAAGTCGTTTTCCAGGGGCTGTTGCTGTTCAAATAACCAAGGATAAAAAAGAATTTAACATCCATCTGGATTCCTCGGTTTCTGCTAAGCATGGTGACAATGGATCAAGTATGGCGGGCTTTGACATTCAAAACATTGGAAAACAACTTGCATACATCGTCCGGGGGGAGACCAAGTTCAAAAGTTTCAGAAAGAACAAGACAACTGCTGGAGCTTCTGTGACATTCTTAGGTGAAAATGTTTCCACTGGATTCAAAATTGAGGACCAGATTGGACTTGGGAAGCGAGTTGTGTTGGTGGGCAGCACTGGCATTGTCAAATCACAGAGTGACTCGGCGTATGGAGCGAATTTAGAAGTGCGTCTGAGGGAGGCAGATTTTCCCATTGGCCAGGATCAATCCTCACTTGGTCTGTCTTTGGTGAAGTGGAGAGGGGACTTGGCATTGGGGGCTAATTTGCAGTCTCAGTTTTCTCTTGGGAGGAACTACAAGGTGGCTGTTCGTGCAGGGCTGAACAACAAGCTCAGCGGTCAGATATCAGTTCGAACAAGCAGTTCAGAACAACTCCAACTTGCACTAGTTGCCATTCTTCCAGTCGTCAGGAGTATCTATAAGATCATCTGGCCTGGGGCTGCTGCAGAGAACTACGCCCTCTACTAGATTACATGTTTTGTTTATTTATTATTATCATTTGCTTCTCATTTTTATTATTATCTCATTTGCATAATTATCAATCAGTCTGTGGCTTTTGTTTTTCATTGAACTGAGATGCTATCATATTAGATGACCAAAAATGTTTTATATTTGCACGGTGAAATGTACTGGAAATGAAATGAGATGGAACGTTGAGGGAATGTAATAAAGTTTGGTAGCTTTCCTTTCAGTTTGTGCTGTGGAAGCGTAGTAAAGTACAACATCCATGAAATGTTTTGTTGGGCATCCTTGGTTGGCTTTCTTATAATCTGGTTTTCAAACTTTTCCTCTTTTTCTTTTCTATATTTGTGCTACAAGTACACAAATACCAAATGGGGTATTTTTCAAGCACCAGTCTTTAAAAAAGTTGATTTTAGCAGATACATTGTCTCTACTGTAGTGATGCTAGTGTATGATGCTAAGTTTCTTTGGTGGGAAGCTGGAAACTGGAGCACAACTGGGGAAACAAAAAACAGCATTCTTTGAACTCCAGGATGGTAAGTTTTCAGGCTCTGATGTAAATATGAACTAACTGTATTTTGTTTATTGTTCTTGTTTATGAACTCGGGTTGAGCATGCTGTAGTTGGCCTACTTGGTCCGGCAGGATGTTGTAAATTGTTGGAAACCTTGAAAGGGGCACACTATGTAAATAAAGAAAAATGATAGATAACACTTTTAATTTGCACACTCAAATTCAAATTACACAGCATGATGGGTAATTTGAGTGTGCAAATTGAGAGTGCATTTATCATTAGTCGTAAATAAAATGAGGAGTCTAACCATGTGGATGGTTTGGTTTTCTGATAGAGGGTGCTTTCTTCTTCTTCTTCTTTGAACCACTGTCCTAACTTGTCAAATGCTAAAATTCTAAAAACAAAGTTTTCTTGTCCATGCAGGTGGGAATTAGCTGGACAATCCACCATGTCCTAGAAACTGTATTGTGAGATTGTTCTTCACAGGGTCATCCCTGGACTTTACTGAGAAAATGTTATCATGTTCTTATTTTTGTAATGGTGTCAAATTTGCTGTATTTCTCTCATATTCAATGACCTTATTGTTTTCCATCTTGTTTGTGTTGTGTAAATATTTTTGCATCTTTCATTTCTTAGAGTTGAGTTTCTATCTAGACAAGACTCCATCTATGATTGTGGTTTTTCTATGTAGATTCTGGTCTATCTTGGTAGATGTCCGCTGTAGAGTATGAATGAAACTATTTATTTAGAATCGGTTTTGTTTAAGTTTTTTTAAGCTTTCAACTTCAATTTTCTGAACAATGAAAATATGAATATGGCTTTTCTCGTAGATGCTTCTTAAGCACGTAACAACACTCGTATTGGTGCTTGTAAGAAAAACTACACCAACAACTGTGTGAACCTTCCTAGCCTTGTATATTTTTTGAGAAAAAGAACGAGTATTATTAAGCAAAATCAACTATTACAGACAAAAATTCAAAGATGTTCACCCATATAACTAGGAATAGAAGTAGCAATTGCATGAGTCACCCCATTCATAATACGCAAAATAGAACCGCAAAATAGAACCACAAGAGCCACCACCTACAACATTTAACAAAGAAATAACATCAAACACACCAGAACTAAAACAGCCAACACCTGACCCTTATGAATCTATGCAGCCACAATAGTAGAATCACACTTCGCCACCCTGAATAGTAATCCCAAGCTAAAAAGCAACTCGTAGGCCATAATACAATGCCAACAACTCAGTCACACTAATTAGAAAATTGCCAACAGTCGGTGCCGCCCAAAGAACAACCTCAGAATCTCTAATCATACCATCCACTCCAATAAAAGCATTCACATTCACTACTGAGGCATCCGAATTAAGTTGAATCATCCCCACAGACAAAACTTGCCAAGCACGAAATACATTGACAACACGAACTAAAGATGAACTTAACAAACTCTTCCTATGCAATCCTTGAAACTCCTATAGAGCATTTCAAGCCAACACATCCACATAATCAATCCTAGACATAGCACCCCAACCAAATCAGAATTCCCATCACCCCAAATCCACCATAAGGTAACAACATACAACTCAACCCAAATCCACCATAAGGTAACAACAAACAACTTAAATGTAGACCAATCACAATTATAAAATAAGAAGACTAATAAATCAGTCATAGAACCCCGAGACCATGACTTAAGGAGCTTCCAGACACCTATATCCACCCAAATATGACGAACCGACGAACAAAAAATCAAAGCATAAAGCGCAATCTCCTGCTCCAAATTACACTGAGCACAATAAGCCTCAATCGAAACCTTCCGTTTAATCAAATTTAAAGCAACTGGAATAGCATCATGATACAACCTCCACAAAAACACCTTGACTTTAGGAAATATATTTAAACTCTACATACCATTCCACCGCTTAGACAATCCACTAGAAGAAAAACCAACTGAATGTAAACGAGTATTGAGAGCTAAAGCAAACTAGTATTGAGAGCTAAAGCATAAGCTGACTTTACACCAAACTCACCATTACTATCATAATGCCATATAATGGTATCATCCACATCCTTTACACTAAATTCATCATTACTATCATAATGCCATATAATGTTATCATCCACTTGTTGACACCCTAATGGAATAGATTGAATAGCCAACATATCACAAGGGAGAAACACTTGTTTTAACAACTCAACGTTCCAAACTTCTTCACGCAAAATAAATTCATTGACAAGATGAGAAGTAAATGACTTTGGAGACTATGGCTTAAAAGAAAAAAGCCTAGGAATTCAAGGATCATTAAAAGCGTCAATCTAAATCCCACACCAACGTTCCACCTAATACCCTCATTTAACAACCCCGTAGCCCGCACCAAGCTGAACCCCCGATCAACTGCAAGCAAAAGAGAAGAAACCCTATGATACTTATCCTTTAAAAACCGTGCAACCAAGGAATCCCCATTCTGTAATAACCTCCACACCTGTTTAGCCACAAGAGCCCTATTAAACAAATGAAGATCACGAAACCCCAACCCTCAAGCACCTTTGGTCTACAAACCATAGACCACTTTACCCATGGTATTTTGCGCTTTTGCCCCATAGAACCCCACCAAAAATTCAGAATTAAAGAGTGGAGCTTATCACATAAGGCAATAGGCAATTTAAAAATACTCATAAGGTAAGTAGGGATCGATTGCAATACCGCCTTAATAAGGATTTCTTACCCCCTTGTCAAAAAGAAAGATCTTTGCCACCCTTGAACTCTCTTCCACACCATGTCACAAATCCCCTAAAATGTATGATGCTTATTATGCCCCACCATTTTCGGAAGTACCAAATATTTATCATGAGGTGTCACCACCACCATACCTAACAATCCCAACACACTCGCTCTACCCACCTCATCCACATTCGGACTAAAAGTAATAGGAGATTTATCCAAATTAATCGGATGTCTAACAGTCTTCTCATAAATATATAAAATGCTACGCACAGTGGTGGAATCTTGAGAATTAGCCCGAGCAAAAAACAAATGTGAAACGTGAGGGCCAAACTAACTACACCGAAAACCCATTAACTCTTCTCGAGCCTCCGCTCCCTGAATAAGAGATGATTGCGAAATTATATTGAACTTTTTTATTTAATTTATTTTAAAAAATTATTTATAAATAATTAATTAACATAATTTGTTGGAAATTGTGTTTTGAAAAACAAATGAGCAATTTGAAATTTATGGAAAAATAAATAAAAAGGCTAAATGTTATGTATGCAAATGAGAATAAAATAATATATTATTGTAAAAAAATAGTTATATTATATTTTAGCTGATTACCTATTTATCAAATGAGCTACCAAATGGTATCAAAATACACTACTCACTTCATAATCATTATAATGAAACATAATGACATAATTGATAAAATGATACTATACAATATTCTATATAGTTTGATACTTGTTGGTATCCTATAAAACCTATTTCTATATAATATATTATCTAATAATGTGTTTGTTGCGAAATTTAAGCTATGCAAATAATCGCAAATTATAATAGTGTATCTAATAATATATACTTATTTATTATACCTACTTATTTTTTAACATTGACTATTTCCTTATTTAATTGATTTGCTTTACAATACTAAATAATTTTTTCTCCTTATTTTTTTTTTGCATTTCACGATTGATTTGGTATATTGAAAGAGAGTGTTCAATTCCTAATTTTTTGAGTTTTGTATTTGTATGGTATATAATCTTACATTATTTTAAAATATTTATATAGTTTAATACTAAATGGTACCATATGGTTTCATACAAGAAAAAATCTGCATAATTTAAACTACATACTATTCTACATATTTACCAACTAAATGATATTCTATCCACACATTTTGATTCTACATGATATTCTACATATATTTATCTGTTTAAACATTTTATAACTTAACAAATTTTCATGCATGTAATTATATACTTAGTGGTATCTTTTTATATAATTATATACTCACACTTATATTACATAAAAAAAAAAATCATTTGGCATTGTACTTACAAACAAGGTACAAACATGCTCATACAAAATAACTACTATTTTGTATCCAAAACATTAAAAAAAAAATTACTTTTTAGTATCAAACAACACAAATAACAATCTAAGTGTAATCTATAATATTCAAATAATGAAGATTTTTATTATATTTAATTACAGACAGTATAAAAATGTTGTAAAGCCTATTATGCTTGTATTAGATTGAGCTGAAACATTAAAAAAAAAAATAGAATAAATAATAGACAACTACAAAACAGTATCGAAAATATTTGATCTCCACTTTTTATATTTTGAGTTTTATGGCAACTTTCATATTTGATATATTTGATATGAGGCTGGTTTGAATGCAACGCAATGATGCTTTGCTAATAACTAAGAATAAATGAAATTACTATAAATTTAATAATTGGTTAATACAATATTTTAGGAAAGTGTGATTATGTTACTGAGTAATTTAAGAAAAGTGTAATATTTTATTTAGTCAAATTAATTTTTCTATATATGTTAATAATTTTATTCTTTTTGGGTATATATTTTTATCACTAACAAACATGTAATTATTTATCCCCATTAGTATAGATGTGTAAACTACTCTAAATGTAATTCGGGTGTATGTTAAAATATAAATAAGTAAATAAAATTTGATTATTTGTTATTTAGGTTAATAAATATTATAATATTAGTATATTAAAATATTAATTTTAAATTAGTAATTATTTATATTATAAGGTGTGTGAGTGTAAATTTTTTTATTTTATAATCAGATTTGAATTAAAAACAATAAAAATAAATTAAAAAAAATCTAAAAAAAAATCTAAAAATACAATCAATTCATGCTAAACAAAAAAATTAACAGTAAATCCTAAACTTAAAATCAATTCATGCTTTTAATTATTAAAATATATTATAAATTAATTCAACCAATTCGTCAAAAGAAATTTCAATATTACCAAAATATCTTTTGTTTTTTTAAATTAAATTAATATATAAAACCAAATAAAAATAAAAATAAAATGTATACTTTTAATTATTAAAATATTTTAAAATTAATTGAAAACTTGAAAAAAATTATTTTAATACCAAAAAAAAAAACAAATGATAAACCAATTAATTAATTTTAAAACATCAAACAATTTAATTAATTAAAACATTAACCATTAAACTTGAAATAAATCAAATTAAATTTAGTTTTTTTAAGGCCCTCCTTGCTAGTCTGGATTTTCGCTGTCAGACTTGGAGGACAAGTTTATAATATTATTTTGGAGGATTTATTATTAATTTATTCTCTAATTAGTTATACCTATTATGTTTTACTTACAATCAATTTAAATTTATTTTATTGCCATATATAAATTGATTTTATTTATGAAAGTCACTATTTAAAAAAAAAATGGTCAATTCCATAATTCAAAAAGGAAACTTTTTTTTACATAAATTAAAAATTAAATAGTTTATTTTTATTGAGAACTCCATAAACAAGATTTGTATATCTACTCCAATATTCAAAATTATTGATTTATTTGGATACTATTTTGTATCTTATTTTTTTTAATATTTTTATCATTTATTATTTTAGTCCCTAAAAAGTTATATATCCTACCAAATGGTATCAAAATATTAATTCCTTGAAAATTATTGTTGTTCTACTTGTCCACTCACTTTTGATAATAGTATACCACTACATAATTAATAAATATGATATTATATAATATACTATATAATTTAGTATTATCTTATAATACATATTACTATTTAATATTTTATCTAATAATGTGTGCAACCATATTTTATCACTTATTCTTAATATTCTATACGAGCTAATTAGCATACTATCTGATATTTATATATTGGTATTATATGTAATTATGTACTAATTGATATCCAAAATAATTTATTGTTATTGTGTATATTATATATATTTAAAATCGCGTGATATCATATAATTATATATAGTTAACTATTAAATGATAAATTTTACAATGTGATAGCAAAAGTATCTTAGCTAGGACAATCTAAAATTACATGATATCATATTATTACATATAATTAACTACTAAATTAATGGTATAGTTTGTTATGTGATACCAAAAAGCATTTTATATGTTCTACAATTGTAACTCCCATTTTCTTTTTACAAATTATAACAATTATGAAAGATAAGAGAAGATGTTTTTATTCATACTTTTAAGTGCATTACAATGCTAACCGAATGTTAGAGCTATTAAGTAAAGTGGAAGAATAACTAATGAATATGCAACTATAACATTCATGGGCATTTCATTAGTATAACACCCATAGAATGATGCTAAATACAAGCAAACAATCACTAAAGTTATGAAAAATAAAGAGAAATTCATGTTTTGATGATGAATTTTTATAGAAGGTTAAGAGGTGAAGAAGTTGTGCAAATAAATGGTTGAAGGAACAAGTATTTATAGGACAAAAACTAGCCGTTTATGACCGTTGGTGAATAGTGTTCATGACCGTTGGGGGTGTAGTTGTTTTCTATTATGGGATTTTAACAATTCTAAGTTGTTGAAGTAACCAACAGGTGGGAATAATTAATTTATGGGTGTTAGAGAAACTTTTTCAGAAAAGTTTGTGAGTCAAAAATGCTGGACTAAGTAATATAAGAAGATTGAGAAATTTTTATTTTTTTACTATTCACCGGGTACTATTCATAGTGGGTCCCACAGTGGGGTCCGCAAGGGTCCCACAGTAGGGTCCACATGGGTCCCACAGCGGGGTCCACCCCATGGGTTCCACATGTTGATGCAGTAGTGACACATTGATGACTTAAGCAAATTACTATGCTTGATATTTTGAATATGTTATTATTCCACTATGCTTATTATTTTTAATATTTTATTAGAATAGTATCCCAAGTTTTTCCTATAAATAGCCCTTCCAAAACTCATCTTGAAATCACAAAGACCTCATTTTCCTTTCTCTTACTATACCCAAAAATCTTCTTAACATCCTTCTAAAGTTCTAAACCTCGGAGATCTAGGCGAAGTTCTGTCCATAACGCTAGCCTACGAAAACCTTTTAGGTAAGCTCTTCCCGAGCCTTTATTTTCAGTTATTTAGTTATTATATATATATAGATTATTTTACTATGCCGTTATAATGCCAAAAGTTATATATAGATTATTTTACGATGCCGTTATAATGCAAAAATTTATATATAGATTAATTTACTATGCCGTTATAATGCCAAATTTTATATATAGATTATTTTACTATGCCGTTATAATGCCAAAATTTATATATAGATTATTTTACTATGACGTTATAATGCCAAAAGTTATATGTAGATTATTTTACTATGCCGTTATAATACCAAAAATTTATATATAGATTATTTTACTATAATGCCAAATTTATATATGGATTATGTTACCATGCCATTATAATGCCAAAATTTATATAGATTACTTTACTATGCCATTAAAATGCAAAAAAATTTATATATGGATTATTTTACCATGTCGTCATATTTTACAAATGCCAAAATTGAAATATAAACTATTTTTTTATGTATCTTTATAATACTAAACTTATATAGGCTATGGTCACACTTTGGACTATTATTATGGACTCTTATGACCTTATTCCCTATTATTATGGACAAGTATTATGACCTGGACTTTTCAGTATGACCATGACCACGACTTTTAGATCAGGACCTTGTCATGGACAACTATAGTATGACCATACGCCTGGACATAAAATAAGCACTAAAACAGGAAAAATGGGATAATAACAATATTAAGCTAACATTTCATAATGTAGATTTTATGTAATTTAATAGTTTGTGTTTTTATCAGGAAGCTAACAATTTCGATTGTTTTATCAAGACGCAAGGTAAGTAGAATCCTCATCTACAATACAAGTATTTTATGTGTCTTATGTGCATTTATATGCTTTATATGTTAATCTGTCATATTGTTCTTATGCATAAGTTATTTTCAAGAGTGTTATATTATGCATAAGCACGCTTAATGTTCACAGACAAGTTATTGAAAACGTTAAAGTAGAGGTGCTGCTTGGGAGACCTAAGTCCCAAAAATGTAAGGAGGGAGATGTACGTCCCTATATGATGAATGTTTATGAGGGAGAAATTCCCTATTATCATGTTTATGTTCAGGTGGGAATGTGATTCCCTATGTAATGCCGGCAGCAGCATCCTCTAGGGCCCAAAAGAAAGGAAAGTGAAAGAAAGAAAGAGAATACATAGCATGTTGCATGTTTATTTTAATGCATATGAGGTAGTTATTCTACTTACTGAGCCTTAGCTCATCAGATAATGTTTTGTATTGTAGGTAAGAGACCCCAAATATAAACTGTTGATGAGTATACGTGGGGCCAACATGACTGTACATATGGGGCTGACCTGAAGGGAGTGGAGTTCTGCTATGCTATTTTATAAATAAACAAGAAACTTGGTTTTATTATATTTCATTAAAAGTATTTTGTGAACTTTATCATTTACTTAAAGCTTTAAAAAGTATTTCATGAACTTTGTAATTTACATAAAGCTTTTCAATTTATCAGTTGGATACATTTTCATTTCTACGTTAAGGTGTAGTAACGCCACGAAAATGATTTATAAAAGTATTAAGATTTGTATGTAAGATAAAGTTTTTATCTAGTTGTGAGTATTGTGTGGTTAAGGTTATAAACATTATTTATGTATTGTTTAATAAAGTTTTTGTAAATTCAGAATTTCAGTATTGTCATATTTAGGTTAAAATTTGTTTTTACTCTATATATATGTATGTTAAGAAAGGAGGTCGTTACAACAACACTATAAGTACTAACCCACATTAATTATTTAAATTATTTGTTTTCTTCTACTAATTGGTATCTAACACCCAATATCTTTGTTCATTTTTCTACTATTTTGTATTGAACTATTTTTTTTTTACTATTTCTACTAATTGGTATTGAACACATAGTATCTTTGTTCATTTTTCTACCATTTTGTATTGAAATATTTTTTAGCATTTGACATTTTTTTACTTTTTTTTAATTGTTTTTATTAATTGGTACCAAAACGTATCAATGGTTATATATATATATATATATATAAATATATATATATTTTCTACTCTTTTAATATTTTTAAATTTTCATTGATATATTTTTTGATTGAATACTTTTATTGTTTAAATTTGTTAAACAGTGTCCAAATCATATTATTGAATGAGATTTTGATGTTGTACTGCATATGGTACCATTTCTACTCCTTTTGGTATATTGAAATTTGAATTAATGTAATTTTTAATTGAATACTTTTTACAATTTATATTTTTTGAATAAGTTTTTGTTGATCCACTAATTTGTAGCTAGAAACTAAATTATGAAAAAACTTCGATAAACCAAAAGTAACACGATCAAAGTTATCAACTATCGATTAGTATCTAAACGTATATATTAACTACTAATTAGTATCTACTCATATGTGTAAACATCATCACTAATAATGGTAACTTGTTATTAATTTTTCTTTAAGAATGGTTGTAAATAGTAGTTGTATTTTATATAAAAAATATTAATTATTTATTAAATTTAAATAATGTAATTGAATTTTATTTAGTCAATAACTAGATATTTTAGGAAGCTTGTCATAGTGAGTGATTTAAGGGAATTGAAATATTTAATTTAATTATTTTATATGTGTTATATATGATAGTAATTTATTAGATTTGGTTATATTATTTTTTTCAAAAACATTATTGTAATTAAGTTACCCCATTAGAATAGATGTGTAAACTCCCCTATTATTTTACTATTATTGGTTGAATTAACTTATAATATATTTTAATAATTAAAGTATGAATTGATTTTAAGTCTAGGATTTAATGTTTTTTTTTGTTTATTAAAATTATTTTTAAGTTTTAATTAACTAATTTATAAAACGAGTTCATATTAAAAAATAGGATAAATACCATTTTAGACTTTGTGTTTTGCAAAAATTACCGATCGGTCGGACTCTGTGTTTTGTTAAATGACAATTTGGATTGTGTGTTTTGTTAAAAAAATTGAGGGTATTTTGGTCATATTTGAAAATAGTTTGATCAAAATTGAGTCAAGCTTATTAATTTGTTCTATTTTGTAAAATACAGGATCTAAATTATTATTTAACAAAATATAGTGTCTGATCGGTAATTTTTATAAAATACAGGATCTAAAATAATATTTATCCAAAAAAATATATGATCTATAATTGATTTTACGGACTTATTTTTAAATTTTTGATAAAATGTGGGGTCTAAAAATTAAATTTTAAAAAAAGTAAGGACCAAACAACTAATCAATTAAACAAAGGGTGCAAAATGTAATAAAGAAAAATAAAAAATATGAAATGAGACAAAAGGCAGAGAGAGCGAGAGAGTCTAAATCCAAAGCCGCGCGCGGCACAGGCAATAGGCACAGCCTTGTCTCACTCCTTCCCAACCCAAAGCTCCATCAGAATTTCAGACGAGCTCTCTCACTCCTCAAATCCTTCTCTCTCTCTCTCTCTCTTCATTCTCCGTAGCCGTCTTGACTTTCTCCAATGGACCCGAAGCCTTCTTCGCCTGACGCCACCACCATGACGCTGCCACCTTCTTCGTCTTTATCAACAGGTTCTTCTTATTCTTATTCTCCTTATCAGTATTCCGACGTCGATGATTCTCCAGACGCTTTTGTTTCACCTTTTGATAATGGAGACAAGCCTGTTTCTAGTGGGGTTGATACCATGCTTAATGTTGAAAGACCAATTGCCAAGGTTTCCTTGGATGACGACGATAACGATGATGATGGTGATAATGACGACGGAGTCGAGTATGGTTTGGGTGGTTCGAGAGTTGGGGTTTTAAAGGTTCAGGAGTTGGGTGAGGATTGGGATGTAGTTGGGGCTGAGAGTTCCTTGGAGGGTTTGGAAACTGGTGGCGGTGGAAGGTCTGAGAAAGTGGAGGATTTGGTTGAGACGGGAACAGTTGACAACTCGTATTATGGGGACTTGGTGACAGAAAATGGTGTTAGTAGGGATGATAATGAAAGGGAAATGGATAATGTGTTGGGAGGGTTGAATTACGATGATGGTGTTGGTGAGGAGAGATTGGTGGTGCAGAAAAGTCAGGATTTTGATGGTGGGGAGTCAGAGTTTAGGGCCAGTGAGGAGGTAGAAGTAGAAGACGGTAAAATTTTGGATGGTGGGAATGGTAAAGATAACTCTGTCATTTTAGAAGAGAATGATGAGAAGTTGGTCGAAGAAGATGGGGTGAGTCTTGGCGGAGATGAGTCAGTGGTGAAAGCTGCGCAGCTTAATGTCCCAGCTTCAAGAGAAGCCGATGTTGGAGTTTCAGAAGAACTTGATGAAGCTGAAATTAGAGGTGTAGAGCCTCCAGGAGGCGGGAACCTTGGCCCTGGTTCTGCAGAATTTGTTGGCACAAAGTTGATGCCTACAGATTCTGAATCTGATGGAAATGTTGTGGGGTCTGTTACTGGTGGTCCTGATGAAGTTGATACCAAGCACGTATCAGCAGGAGAAGATGGTGGGCTAAAAGCTAATTCTGAAGTTCATCAGAGCGGCCCCGTGGTCGAGAAAGGTGCTGATAATGAAAAAGTTCTGTCAGGTGATGGAGTTGGTCCAAAGTTGATGCCTACAGAATCTGAATCCAATGGAAATGTTCTGGTGGAGCCTGTTATTGGTGGTCTTGAGGAAGTTGACACCAAGAACATATCAGGAACTGAAGAAGGGGGGCTAGAAGCTGATTCTGATGTTCAGAAGAACAGCCTTTTTAATATAAAATAATTAAAAAACATTAAATTATATCATTAATAAATATATATTTATATAAATTATTATATTATATATTTTTAATAATCTTTATATTAAAAATATAAATTACAATGTAAATAGGACGAGGGTCATGTTACCCGCCACTGCCCCATTAGGGGCGGGTCCCCACAGGGACCTTATCTCGCATGTTAAATTGGCATCCCTACTAGATACCAATTAGTGGATCAACAAAAACTTATTCAAAAAAATTTTAATTGTAAAAAATATTCAATTAAAAATTACATTAATTCAAATTTCAATATACGAAAAGAGTAGAAATGGTACCATATGTAGTACAACACCAAAAACTCATTCAATAATATGATTTGGATACTATTTAGTAGAACATAAAAAAGTACATATAGATGTATCAATACTAATTAACAGTTGACAATATTTATGGTGTTCTATGCTTTTGATATTTCCTGGAGTTATTCTATGATACAATTTCTAGATACCAATTAGTAAAAACAATTAAAAAAATGTCAAATGCAAAAAAATATTTCAATACAAAATAGTAGAAAAATGAATAGTGATACTATGTGTTCAATACCAATTAGTAGAAATAGTAAAAAAAAAGAAGTTAAATACAAAATAGTAGAAAAATGAACAAAGATATTGGGTGTTAGATACCAATTAGTAGAAGAAAAACAATCATCTAAATAATTAATGTGGGTTAGTACTTATAGTGTTGTAGAACATATAAAATGCTTTTTGGTATCACATAACAAACTATACCATTAATTAAGTAGTTAATTATATATAATAATATGATATCATGTAATTTTAGATCCTCCTAGTTAAGATACTTTTGTTATCACACTGTAAAATATATTATTTAATAGTTAACTATATATAATTATATGATATCACGCGATTTTAAAATACATAATATACACGATAACAATAAATTATTTTGTATATCAATTAGTACATAATTACATATAATACCAATATATAAGTATCAGATGGTATCCTAACGCGTATAGAATACCATTTGGTAAGATATATAACTTTTTAGGGGCTAAAATAATAAATAATAAAAATAAAAATAAAATAAGATACAAAATAGTATCCAAATAAATCAATAATTCTGAATATTGGAGTAGATATACAAATATTGTTTATAGAGTTCTCAATAAAAATAAACTATTTAATTTTTAATTTATGTAAGGAAAGTTTCATTTTTGAATTTTGGAATTGACAATTTTTTTTTAAAATAGCGACTTTCATAAATAAAATCAATTTATATATGGCAATAAAATAGGTTTAATTTGATTGTAAATAAAACATATAACTTAATGGATAATAAATTAATAATAAATCTTCCAAAATAATATTATAAACTTGTCCTCCAAGTCTGACAGCGAAAATCCAGATTAGCAAGGAGTGCTTTAAAAAAAAACTAAATTTAATTTGATTTGTTTCAAGTTTAATGGTTAATGTTTTAATTAATTAGATTGTTTGATGTTAAAAATTAATTAATTGGTTTATTTGTTTTTTTTTTTTGGTATTAAAATCATTTTTTCAAGCTTTCAATTAGTTTAAATATATTTTAATAATTAAAAGTATACATTTTATTTTTATTTTTATTTGGTTTTATATATTAATTTAATTTAAAAAAAACAAAAGATATTTTGGTAATATCGAAATTTCCTTTGACGAATTGGTTGAATTAATATATAATATATTTTAATAATTAAAAGCATGAATTGATTTTAAGTGTAGGATTTACTGTTAATTTTTTTGTTTAGCATGAATTGATTGTTTTTTTAATATTTTTTTAGTTCGATTGATTTTTAGATTTTTTTTTTAAAATTTAGTTTTATTGTTTTTAATTCAAATTTGATTATCTACTTATAAAATATATATGTTTTTTTTTATTTAAAATAGTTTTTTTAATTATTTAAAAAATAATAATTTCTATGTATTTAATTAATTTACTAATTAAAAAAGTTAAAGTATTTTATTCATATTTAAAAATAATTTGAACAAAATAGTCAAGAGTATATTAATTTGTTCTATTTTATAAAACATACGGTCTAAATTATCATTTAATAAAATACATAATTTGATGGGTCATTTTTGCAGAATACAGGGTCCCTATAAAAATATATTGACTATCATTGATTTTTAAGGACTTATTTTTAAAATTTTGATAATATATGGGGTCTAAAAATTAAATTTTAAAAAAGTAAGGACCAAGCAACTAATCAATTAAACATAGGGTGCAAAATGTAATAAAGAAAAAGAAAAAAAATATGAAATGAGACAAAAGGCAGAGAGCGAGAGAGTCTAAAATCCAAAGCCGCGCGCGGCACAGGCAATAGGCACAGCCTTGTCTCACTCCTTCCCAACCCAAAGCTCCATCAGAATTTCAGACGAGCTCTCTCACTCCTCAAATCCTTCTCTCTCTCTCTCTCTCTTCATTCTCCGTAGCCGTCTTGACTTTCTCCAATGGACCCGAAGCCTTCTTCGCCTGACGCCACCACCATGACGCTGCCACCTTCTTCGTCTTTATCAACAGGTTCTTCTTATTCTTATTCTCCTTATCAGTATTCCGACGTCGATGATTCTCCAGACGCTTTTGTTTCACCTTTTGATAATGGAGACAAGCCTGTTTCTAGTGGGGTTGATACTATGCTTAATGTTGAAAGGCCAATTGCCAAGGTTTCATTGGATGACGACGATAACGATGATGATGGTGATAATGATGACGGAGTCGAGTATGGTTTGGGTGGTTCGAGAGTTGGGGTTTTAAAGGTTCAGGAGTTGGGTGAGGATTGGGATGAAGTTGGGGCTGAGAGTTCCTTGGAGGGTTTGGAAACTGGTGGCGGTGGAAGGTCTGAGAAAGTGGAGGATTTGGTTGAGACGGGAACAGTTGACAACTCGTATTATGGGGACTTGGTGACAGAAAATGGTGTTAGTAGGGATGATAATGAAAGGGAAATGGATAATGTGTTGGGAGGGTTGAATTACGATGATGGTGTTGGTGAGGAGAGATTGGTGGTGCAGAAAAGTCAGGATTTTGATGGTGGGGAGTCAGAGTTTAGGGCCAGTGAGGAGGTAGAAGTAGAAGACGGTAAAATTTTGGATGGTGGGAATGGTAAAGATAACTCTGTCATTTTAGAAGAGAATGATGAGAAGTTGGTCGAAGAAGATGGGGTGAGTCTTGGCGGAGATGAGTCAGTGGTGAAAGCTGCGCAGCTTAATGTCCCAGCTTCAAGAGAAGCCGATGTTGGAGTTTCAGAAGAACTTGATGAAGCTGAAATTAGAGGTGTAGAGCCTCCAGGAGGCGGGAACCTTGGCCCTGGTTCTGCAGAATTTGTTGGCACAAAGTTGATGCCTACAGATTCTGAATCTGATGGAAATGTTGTGGGGTCTGTTACTGGTGGTCCTGATGAAGTTGATACCAAGCACGTATCAGCAGGAGAAGATGGTGGGCTAAAAGCTAATTCTGAAGTTCATCAGAGCGGCCCCGTGGTCGAGAAAGGTGCTGATAATGAAAAAGTTCTGTCAGGTGATGGAGTTGGTCCAAAGTTGATGCCTACAGAATCTGAATCCAATGGAAATGTTCTGGTGGAGCCTGTTATTGGTGGTCTTGAGGAAGTTGACACCAAGAACATATCAGGAACTGAAGAAGGGGGGCTAGAAGCTGATTCTGATGTTCAGAAGAACAGCCTTGTGTCTGAGAAAGGTGCTAATGATGAAGAAGTTCTGTCAGGTGATGGAGTTGGTCCGAAGTTGATGCCTGCAGATTCTGAATCCAGTGCAAATATTTTGGTGGAGCCTGTTATTGGTGGTGTTGAAGAAGTTGACACGAAGAACATATCAGGAAGAGAAGGAGGGGGGTTAGAAGCTGATTCTGATGTTCAGCAGAACAGCCTCGTGATTAAGAAAGGTGCTGATAATGAAGTTTTGTCAGGTGATGCAGTTGAAACTTTTGTTGTGAACAGAGTCTCTGATTTAACAAAAGATGAACAGGTGCAGGATGAAAAATTATCAAATAATGCCGGAAGTAATATTGAAGAGCCAAGCTCTGTTATAAGCCATGAGATAATGGTAGAAGATGAAGATGATGAGAAGCAACTTCCTGAGGAGTATGATGAGATTGATGGTGAAACCGAAGATATTGTCTTTGGAAGCTCTGCCAAACAGTTCTTGGAAGAGTTGGAACGAGCTTCAGGAGTAGGTTCTCATTCTGGCGCTGACAGTTCTCATGACCATTCGCAGAGAATCGACGGTCAGATTGTGACAGACTCGGATGAAGAAGTCGACACTGATGATGAAGGAGGTGGGAAAGAGATGTTTGATTCTGCTGCATTGGCAGCTCTTTTGAAAGCAGCTACAGGTGCTGCCCCAGATGGTGGCAATATCACTATAACTAGTTCAAATGGATCCAGACTTTTTTCTGTTGAACGCCCCTTCCATACTTGCTGTCCTGGTTGTTGCAGTCTCGTGCTCATCCAAAATTGCCAGCTGATCAAGGTGGAGAAAATGGTGACTCTGATGTTGATTTGGATGACTTGTCCGATTCTGACAATGAAGAAGAAGATGAGTACGATCAGCTTCCACCATTCAAGCCTCTCAGGAATTTCCAGATTGCTAAGCTGAGCAAAGAGCAGAAGAAGGCATATATGGAAGAGTATGATTATAGGGTGAAACTCCTTCAAAAGAAGCAATGGAGAGAGGAGTTGAAACGGATGAAAGAAATGAAGAAGAGGGGTGGTAAGGTCAGTGCTGAAGAGTTGGCTTTTGCTGGTGAAGATGACCCTGAAAATGGAACTCCTGCTGCTGTTCCAGTTGCCTTACCTGATATGGCTCTGCCACCTTCTTTTGATGGTGATAATCCAGCTTACAGGTACCGGTTCTTGGAGCCAACTTCGCAGTTCCTGGCAAGGTCAGTATTGGATACGCATGGGTGGGATCATGATTGCGGTTATGACAGTGTCTACCTTGAGCATAACCTTGCCATTGTAAGTCGTTTTCCAGGGGCTGTTGCTGTTCAAATTATCAAGGATAAAAAAGAATTTAACATCCATCTGGATTCCTCAGTTGCTGCTAAGTATGGTGACAATGGTTCCAGTATGGCGGGCTTTGACATTCAAAACATTGGAAAACAACTTGCATACATCGTCCGGGGGGAGACCAAGTTCAAAAGTTTCAGAAAGAACAGGACAACTGCTGGAGCTTCTGTGACATTCTTAGGTGATAATGTTTCCACTGGATTCAAAATTGAGGACCAGATTGGACTTGGGAAGCGAGTTGTGTTGGTGGGCACCACTGGCATTGTCAAATCGCAGAGTGACTCGGCATATGGAGCGAATTTAGAAGTGCGTCTGAGGGAGGCAGATTTTCCCATTGGCCAGAATCAATCCGCACTTGGTCTGTCTTTGGTGAAGTGGAGTGGGGACTTGGCATTGGGGGCTAATTTGCAGTCTCAGTTTTCTCTTGGGAGGAACTACAAGGTGGCCGTTCGTGCAGGGTTGAACAACAAGTTCAATGGTCAGATATCGGTTCAAACAAGCAGTTCAGAACAGCTCCAAATTGCTCTAGTTGCCATTCTTCCAGTTGTCAGGAGTATCTATAAGATCATCTGGCCTGGGGCTGCTGCAGAGAACTACGCCTTCTACTAGATTACGTGTTTTGTTTATTTATTATTATCATTTGCTTCTCATTTTTATTATTATTATTATCAATCAGTCTGTGGCTTTTGCTTGTCATTGAACTGAGATGCTACCATTAGATAACCAAAATAAGTTTTATATTAGCAAATGCAATGAGATGAAAAGTTGAGGGAATGTAATAAAGTTTCGTAGCTTTCCTTTCAGTTTGTGCTGTGGAAGCGTAGTAAAGTATAACATCCTTGAAATGTTTTGTTGGGCATCTTGGTGGGCTGTCATATAACCTGTTTTTGAGGCTTCTTTCTCTTTTTCTTTTCTATATTTGTACTGCCAAGTTCACAAATACCAAATGGGATTTTTGTCAAGCACCAGTCTTTGAAGTTACAAAAGTTAATTTCAGCACATAAATTGTTTCTACTAAATTGATGCTGGTGTATGTTACCAAGTTTTTCGTTTTATTTTGACTTTCCATTGTTCTTATCCATTATTATATTAAACATCTCTTTCACAATAATCTTCTGGATAATTTGGAAATTTGTACAAATATAGATGTTTTTTGAATGCATATGAAGTTCATAAGTAGCCAAGGTTAACCGTAACTTATAATTATAGCCTTTTCCATCTATTACTGTATTTGATCCCAGTGGCTACCATGACATTGCAAATTCTACTACTCAGCCATAGACTCAATTTCCATGGATTGAGTTGTTGTGCAATTATCCTATGCATTAAAATGATCTAGTATATTATACAAGTTTGAATAGATTTTAGTACAGTTAAACATGTAGTTGTGTATCAAACTTGTCACCACCTGTGGTTAGACCACATAAACATCTCACAATAGAACAGAAAACAATCATTGAGTCCCAGAACAGAACAGAAGAAATACATAAAAGTTGCATAATCTGCCCAACAATATTGGTAAACAAAGACATTGTTGAGAAAGACATGACACGAATGATAGGCTTGGCTTGATTAGTTAACCTGGACCAACTTTAGGGATGTCATAATGCTCACTCATGTTTGCAAGATACTGATTGAAATCCTGAATCCTATCACGGTGAGATTTGTTAGCAGTCTTGGCCAATTTATGGTTATCTATTCTCTCTCTTTGTTCTATGTATCTTTTTTCAGCAGCTGTCAGATTATGATCATAAGTAGCAGTCTTTCCCTCTTCACTCAATTTGCTGTTGCTGATGCTATCATTGATTTCATCCTCATCAGGATTGATTGTCAATTCTCTACTTCCACCACCTACATAATTCATAATAATATAATAGTATTCAAACTCAAATTATGATTGATAAAAGTAAAACTATGTTGACTGCTACTGAATTCATTTCATTGTTAAAATTATAAGAAGTTTTGCCGAGACAGACCAAGGGAAATTGTCATGCAAATGAAAATGCCCAAGTGAAACACAAATACATGCATGCAATAGAAGAATAAACGGTTTCTACACATAAACTGATACTCACACTTAGACATGAACCTTTACTTCAAATGCAATGGTGCAAATGAAGATGTAAAAACACATATAATTGCAGTTACAGGAAAGTGAGCGAGTGCGAGAGAAAGAAATAAATGCAAATAATTATGAAAGTTGATAGCAAGGAAAAACTGTTCTCACAGCTCCAACAAGTGTATGCCTATAGCGCATAGGCCAAACCACCCAATTTCTAGGAGGCAACAAGTTTTAATTCAGTTCAACGACCTCAGCGATCAATTTCAAGCCTAGACCCTTGAAAAATAGGGAAAAACCAAAGAAAATTAGCATAACAAAGTCATGCCAGCCTTAACAAAAAAAGACAAACCTACCAGCTGAAAGATCATCTTCTGTGATTACAGACTTCTGTTCTTGAAGAAGCTTCTTGTGTTTCTTCTTTTTCTTCATACCACCAGCTTTCACATCCAGAGCCTTTCCCTTGAGCTTCAGCTTCCCAACAACCACATTATCATATTCTGACATGTTCACTAGCAGGATGATATAAAATAAAAAACTGTTAATCACCAAATAAAGGAAAGAAAACAAAGATACCGCTCTGTACTGTTATTTCTTTTTGCCTAGCTCATTTAAGCCATGAATGTCTCTAGACCTTTGCCTTTTGGATAATGAACTACCACAAATGAGAGGAGACTAGGCAGCCCTAAGTGCATTTATCACAAACTTTTACCAACACTAAACAGTGTACACAGTATATGGTCTAACACCCAATGAAAATCAAACTACCAATCCACAATAAAAATTTGCATAGTACTAAAAACTAAGATAAACACCCAATTTGAAAACTCCTAGCACAAAACAAATGTAAATTAGATAATAAAAAAGAAAAAGAAAGCAACACGAAAGAAAGCCCAGATCAAAATGAATGAACTGAAACCCAATACTAAGCAATAAAAGCAGAACCGAATGAATTAGAAACATTAATTAGTCTTGAACAAGAAATCTGCAAAATTAGGTTTAGCCTTTGGGTACCCAAAAAGGGTTAATCAGGAGGAGCACAAATTCTAAAGACTCTGAAGTAGTGAAGTTTCTTAAACTTACCTACAAAGCAGGTTGGTTGTGTTATGGAAGAAAAGCTTCGATTTTTGGGGATATAACTCAGGCGAGGAGGACGGTGGATTGATTTGATTGAAGAGGTTCTTGGGTATTGCTCGACTCAGAGGAATTTCGAGAATCAACGGTGAAATACGGCTGCCAACAAAGATCGGCTGAGAGATTTCGCCACAAAAAGATGACTCCTCACCGGAAAAGGCTTCGGAGATCGACTGATTTTGAAACACCAAATCCAATTCCATTTAATAAAAATATCAACTTTATAAACCGACCCGTGTGAAATGACATTCTTGTCCTTTGAAATTAATAATATTTATGATAAAGCCCTAAAACCCTTTTTCTTTCTCTGATACTGATTCACCACTTCTTTTCCATACGACTCTTCTCCAGACTCCATTGTTGGAGCTTCTTCCACTCCATCATCCAGGTATTATCCTCTGCCTCATTCCAATTTATTTATAGCTTTCCTTTTATTACGGTTGAAATTTATGTATCTGATAGTGAAAATGAAAGAATTGTTTTGGTAACTTTTGGATGAATTTAGGGTTTTGCAAGTAGAATATACTCGCAGAAAGCGAGAGATGAATTATGAGAAGAGTCTATCGGAAGAGTCAGGGTCCATATTCAGTGAAGGTATTGGGATAGTTTTGTATCGATGGTCGGCGCTCCAATTGGCTGTCGAGAACGAGTGGGGTGGCCGTCAATCGCGCCAAAAAGCACAGCAACTCCATTCCGATATCTTCTCTTGGTTCACTCACTCTACTGGAAAAGGAAAAGGTCTTTTTTTTACCTCTTAGAAGGCAATCAATACCCTTTTTTCATCTTATTTTGATTCATTCTACTCTTATTTTAAATGGGATTTCGATGGAAACTGTATAGTATTACTTTACGTTTTGAAAATTAGAATTGATGCATTCACATTAGTTTGTATTGAAAATTTCGATTTTATTTTGATGATGTTATCTTAGTCTGTTCCTTTTTCAGAACCTCTATACATAGATGATTTAGAAGAGGTGCTTGTTCAAGGTTTGCAATCTCTGAATACTGAGGTTGACGATGGCAGTGTTGAGGAGGTATGTATGACTTGTTGAATCTTACAAAATTTTCATGATTAAGTTAACTAACAACAACCGTTTATGTATAAGTTCCTTTTTGTTTTCTGTTATAGAAAATATCAGACATGTAAAGTGTGTGTCAATTTATAAAAAAGAATGGGTTGCTTTATTTATTACCAATTGGTTTTGAGTTGTAACTCCATACTTTTTACTATGCACATCATTCTATTTCTACACCACTTTTCATATTCTAATTCTAACGAATATGTATCCGATCTAAATCTAAAAACTGGTCAAAAAAGAGAGTCAAAAGAGCCTATTGAGATTTGGGGATAGTGAGCCAAAATAGCCAAGATTATTGAGCAAAAATAGCCACTAATATCCTACATGGAAAGTGTGATTATATTTAACAATTTATAAGAGTACGAATTACTCCATTCATTACTAATTAGTTTTGAGATGAACTCCATACTTCTTACTATGCACATCATTCTACTTCTACACCACTTTCCACATTCTAACATTTTCACTAAGATGGTAGTAAGAACTATATTTCCTTCTTATTGATTTCTTAGCTCAAACTTAAGCCGTAGCTTTTCGTGAAGTTGATTCCTCTTTCTTTTTGGGAAATTCGCCATTGCTTGTATTTGCCAGTTTAAGCAGTCATGTTTTCACCTTTGACTTAAACTTTATGTTTTCGTCTACATAGGTAGCTGAAAAATTAATGATCATGCATGAAGAGTGTCTGGATGGTAATTTTAAGTCCATTGAAGGTCTAAGGGAAGCCAATCATCGAAGAGTTCCGGTTCGTCATGTGAAACAGGTAAATTTTGTTTGAGTTGTATAGGTTTATAAAAAATTCACAAGAGATTAGGAACACTAAGCTGCATCATGGAGGTTTTGGAATCACCATTTAGCTAATTCATGAATATTGCAATTAATTTGATAAATTTTTTGCTGCTTAATCTGAAGATGTTCCCAAGATAATCATACAGTTAAATAAATCCTGATACTCATTAGAATTTTCATTAGCGATGGTTATGGTTGACATTTAAAAGCTTGAGAAGCAATTAAACAAGAACAAATACACATGTATATTCAATTTCCAAACAGTACTAGAAATTTAATCACTCTCAGCTTTAGCATGTTATGACAACTTTGCTACTATTGTTTTGTACTTGTGTATTCAGGCATTGTGTCCCTTGGAAGAATTTTATTGAATTCTGAGGTTCAATTTATAATTATGTTTTCATTTGCTGTCCAACTGGTGTAGGATGGTGAGGATGATGACAGTGATGACGATGATGAAGAACAGGATGTCGGTGTGGGTGATCATTCATCGAAAATGGTGGTTAGCTCAACAAAGTCCTTAGAAAATTCTTGCTCGGCGGACATGATGGTAGTAGATGAGCCAAAGCCCTCAGCATCACTTACAACCGCAGCTGAGGACGACGAATGGGTAGTGGTCGGACCAAAACGAGGCAGGGGAAAAAGGAACTAGGTTGAACCCATAT
Source organism: Humulus lupulus (assembly GCF_963169125.1). NCBI lineage: Eukaryota > Viridiplantae > Streptophyta > Magnoliopsida > Rosales > Cannabaceae > Humulus > Humulus lupulus. The sequence goes on from NC_084795.1 coordinate 3,553,399, forward strand.
TTCTACAAGCTTTTCCATGGAAAGGTTTTGTTTCATAATCGTATTCTATATCTTGCTATTGTCACTGACGTAGAGCGAGTGCATGTGTTAAATAGCATTTTGTATTCAAAATTTTGTACCTGTTTGGTTGTGCCTGGTAATCAATTTTTGTTCTCCATAGACAAGCATTTCTATGTAGTTTATCATCGACTTGTCTAAAAAAGAAAAGAAATAGAACTTTCCTTGGCAATTTTAATTCAAAGAGACGGGCATGAAAGAAAAATGTAAACATTTTTATTTTTAGAAGATTTACAATCTAGGAGAGAAACAATATTGATCAAACACTTATATCATAGCATTTATTATAGCTGCTGATGAAATAAATTTTTCTTTCTCCTTCCCATCACCAATGGCAAAGTTATCACGCTTGACTTGTAACGACATCGTTTTGGTTGAAGTTGGTCTGTATCAAAGCAGTGGATGATACATGATTTGATTTGATGTTCTACTTGTAAATAATGGTCTACTAAAGTAGTTTGTATTAACTCTATATTACTTTGATTAAGTAGTTTGTATTAAGCATAAAATCCGAAAAATCGAGTAAACCTTTCCGAACACCGAAAAAACCAAAATTAATTAAATTGAACACTTAAAAAATTACCAACGGTGTAAATCGTCACTGTTCGGTCGGTTTGAAAAATTCATGTGGACTGACCGATTTGCACCAAAACTGACCGAAATTATAAATATATGTATATTATGCTTATGGACTTTTAATTATGTTTTCAAACATTTAAATTTATGAATGTAACTATAATCTATGTATTTATGTTTTAAAAAAACACAAAAATGAATTCCAACAATCCAAATTTTTTAGTTTTTTTTTTTTAACTAAAACTTTCTAAAAAATTATGGAAATTTAAAAAAAAAATATGAATTTCGTTTTAGTTGGTTTAACCGACCAAACTGCAGTTCAAAACTGTCGATTTTTTTCTTTAATTGGTTTGGTAAGTCGGTTTTAATCCAAACTGTCCGATTTTCAACCCTAATATTCGCTACCAATAAGTTCCCTCTGTTCTTTGCTATAAAGCAAGTTTTTAGTTCAAACCCACCTGGCCTGGCCACTGTCCCAATTATTCCCACCAAAACAAGAGTTGAACATTTTCTCTGGGAACTTGCATCTGAAGAAGTCTCCATCCAGTGAAGTAGATCCATTTGCATTAAGATTTCTTATAGAAAAAGGAACTTGTGGCACTGTTGGGAATTCATTCAGCTACTTAAAAACATAATTTTTTTTTTCATGTGTATAACTATTAATGTCTCCTAGTAGCCTGTATTTGGCAGACAAATAAAATATTACAAGAATTTAGTAAATGAATTTCATCAAAACTTTCACAATCAAGTAAAATATTTAAATTTGACCCACCAACTAATTTTATCAAAAGTTTCACAAGCAAGGAATAAGCAGCTGAAAACGTTGGCCCAAATCCAATGTGACTTGTAATGACCGTTAGGTTTATACCTAAGTTTCAAACCAGTAAAACTCCCTCCAGGGGAAAGAAAGCCTTCTTTCTCCTCCAAACAAATCATGTCTTAACAATCTTGACCCAAACTAAGTCAGAATAAGTCTCTTGAGATTTTATAAAATGAAAGAGAAAAGGATAGTAGATGGTTTTGATTCTCCATCTTCATCTCCTCCAACACCTCCCTCTCCACTTCCCGTTAGCGTGGGGCCCGGAAACCAAAAGTACCTCTTCTCGCCGTCTCCATCTCTGTCGCCACCTTTCTCACCGCCTTCTTCGAGCCACGACTCCACTGAGCTTCTTCACCTTTTGCAGGAAGATAAGAAGCTGCCTAGTCCCAGAGTGCCTTCAGTATTTTCCTTGGATCTTGTAGACCCTGACATTTTGGATTCCAAAAGCTCATGCCTTAAAGACCTGTAAGCTCATTTCTATCTCACTAAAGAATTGAAATGATTCTAAGTAGCAAATGTAGGATTTTAGAGTCTTAAAGAGTAGTAGTAACTTCATTGTGGTGATGATCAGAAAGCAGTCTAATTATCATTGAGAATTGTCAGAAAGAGCAATGGATATCATAGTCTTTAAGTTACTTCAAATGTTATTCCATAAATTTCATGTTTTTGCAACAAAAGAGAAGAGAATAGTAAGGCTGATTCAATCAATCACAACAGAAAATAAAATTGTTTTTAGAATCACATATCATAAAAATGCAGTTATCAGTCTATGCAAAAGCCATTCAAACCCAACTGGACAATTTCTCAACTCAAAGCATGCACCCATCCATCAGTCAAACTAATTTTAAGTCAAACACATAGAACTAATAGATATAAGGGAGTTTTTTTTTTCAACTATATTTTCCAAAAGACTGGTAGGCATCAACAGTCAACTGCCTTGACCATTAAAAATTAACAACTTTTTCTTTTCTTTTGTTTTTTGCCATTTCCCTTTTATGGAGCTCATCAAATTTGAATTCTTTCTTTGTTTTTGAAAATCAGGTTAGAGTGGTTTGTAGAAAGATGCTGCAATATTTGCAGTAACAAGTCTACTTGATATCTTGTTTCAAATCCAACAAGAATGACATTGTTAAGCAGAGCTCTGGAGCAGTCGACACATATCAGCCCAGAGGAAGAAAAAAAATGCTGTGTAAGATCCATTGTTTGCCAAGGATTCTAAAGCACAATCACTTCTAACTTTACAAACTCAACACAAATCCTGAATTGTGTGCAATTCATTTTTTTTTCCCTATGCTGTTCAATTTTATGGTGAACAAGTGTTACTCCATGAGCAAAAGATAACCAGAGATGAATCTTGAGACATTTGAAATTAGCATAATTTTTGTAAAGTACTCAGCGAATGAATGATGATATTTTCATTTAAAGATGCAATGTAGCTTTCTCAATTCTAGAAATTATTCTCTCAAAGCTCTTAGATTATTACACCAACAGTGCAATGGAATTTTAAGTGAAGGGCAAACTCCAAAGTCTGGTTCAATAACTAAGAGCTACAAAAAAGCATCATAATAAGTCCACAATTCTCTATTTAAATCATAAGAATAGCACGTTTCAGATTAACCAACCCAAAAGAATCAAATCATGAGGTTTATGAAACGAACTATCCATCTGAAACTATCATTAAATGCCCAGCAAACAGCAAAGTTCCAAATACACTTTCTTTTAAAAAAAAAAAAAAAAAAAAAAAAAACCAGTGGGTGAGGAACGAAATATTAATATTAATTCGTGATGAGCCACTTAAAGCTATAGTGATCTGCTTCTGCTACTACCATGGTATAATAAATGACCAAACATGATTTTGGCACAGCAAAGAAAGCGAAGCCTTGAGCTGTTTATACCATGCAGTGTCATAATCAGTAAATTTTCTGTTATTAATTCATCCTTTTTTGGAAAACATGGCAGATGTGCAAAATCAAACTGACAGTAAGGATCTCAAAGATATGCTTGTAATGATACCATAAACAACAGATCAGAAGTTTTTGCTTAATTTACATACAAAGTTTGGCTTCAACATGAGGCTTTGTATCAAACTGAATCGTCGGAATCATCAGAATCGCTTCTGTCAGGCTCCCCGGCATTTGCCCCAGCATCTGGAACATCACCAGGCTGTGCTACGGGTGCGGGCGCAGTTTTCTTATTAGCATTACGAGCATTTGCCTCGCCATTTTTCTCTGGTTCAGCCACTTCAACATGTGCAATACTTTGTCAAGGAATAATCAATCAGAAGGATATGAACATGAATTACAATACAAAAACATAAGCATCGTATCAAGGCAAGTCCTTTCACATAAATAGCATATACATTAAATAAAAGGATATCAACAGTTTCAGTGGGTCCACCAGCTGAGATATTGAGCAAGTCATCCTCTACCCGCCGCACAAGCTCAGGCTGAAAATAAAGAAAATTAAATCAGCAAAGATATAAACCAAGATAAAATAAAAATGTCAGCATGTATAGCATTAAAGAAGTTCCATAATTTTGATAAATCATAAAATTATTACAAAGTGACATTCGAACTGCAATTATCTTCTCATATTCCAGAACAATATATTGAAATGTATATTAAAGCAACAACGCATCATACATTTAGATCTGGCTCCCTTCGAAATCTTCTCTTCCTTGCATCCCTCATAGGAGGGGTGAGACCATGCCTGTACTCCACTGCGTCTGGAGCAGCATCATCTGGTTCTCTTACCATAATCATCTGTTACAAGCTCAATAGTTCATACAGATGCCTAAAAAAGAAACAACCATGTCTGCGACTACATAATAATATCTGCTCTGTACCTGACCAACATCTGCTGTCTTGATTAACACGCTATCGTCATAAGTTTTGTAGGACTCCACAACACAAGGAAGATCCAATAGAGATGCAGGGAAGTTCTCATTTCCAATGACAAATGTGCCAGTCCTACCATCATCTGCAAAGAAATTCAAATTTACAAAGAGGATCCCTTGGCCAACAATTGGAAAACTATAAACAATGACATCCTCATTATTATCCATCTAGTAAAGTATAGCAAAAGCTACTGCATTGACTTTCAGACATATGTCGAAACAACAACACATGAACAATGCCTTCTTGTATAATTATAATGCCTTTTAACAAAATAAAATTATCATTTTCTATGAATAAAGATCCCAGCTGCCAAATTCCTCCTGTCTGATATATTTACTTAATCTAGCCAAGTATTTTGCATGACAGAAACAAAAGCAAATGTATGATGTTTACTTTACTACATTAAATTCACGTAGAGAGATATTAGTATATTACAAAATACAAATCTTACATGGACATAGGTACTAATGTCCATTCCACTTCACAAATTTAAAGTACCAAAAAAGAAACAGTGAATGGGATGTTTTACGCCATACAAATTGTGTAAATATTACATTAGTGGGTGCTAACTGTAATTCTGATATCTGAAAGTTATCAACTTGATTGGGAGATAAAAAAAAAAGCAACAATCTAGCTAATTTAATGATTATGGACTCTTGACTTCAAAAACCATATATGGGGACATGGTTATCAGATACCAAAAGCATGTATTCAAAAGTATCACAAATGGGAAAGAAACAAACGAGGCTATGTTTCGCCGTAAAGATTCTGAGATTCTCAAATTACATGATTAATACCCCCAAAATTGAGATTATATTATTGCATTACGATGCACAATATCTTACCAGAAAAAGACAAATCCAATGACTTGTCCTCAGAACAAGAGGGATCCTCATTCAAAAGACGTTCAATACGCTCCGCAACAGATGGTGGAACCCTAAGAATGAATTGCTCCTCCATAACTACAAAATTCAAACACTACACTCGATATTAATCTGAAAATTGGCGAATCCATCATCAAATGAAATTCAATTCAAGTATGAGCTTTTATATATATATGTTAGAGTTTATGACCTTTTCTTTTCCGGTATGTAAGATTCAATTTCAATATATACATATACATATACTAGTAGGCAGTAGCGGGTACCTCTGATTGTAGCCTTATCCCCAAATATTAAAAAAAAAATATTTTTTAGTGCTTAATTTCAACAACTAACACAAATTTTAGAGTTTGCAATGAATGAATGTAGAAAAATTTCTACATAAGAATTTGGGGTGACAAAAAGTGGAAAAGAAGATACAAATTGTAGAGTATTACAGAGTATAGATCAAAGCATTTACCTGAAAATAAAAGAGAGAAAGGCAGAGAGATTCGGTTGGGTCCTCACTCCTCAGTCTGATCGTTTCTCAAAACTCAAAACTCAAAACAGTTATGGAGGAAGAAGAAGAAGAAGAAGAAGAAGAAGAGAAACTATTGTCGTTTATAAAAATTATTGTCGGTTATTTCTTATTTCGTCTTGTCAATTATTTGTCGTTTTAAAAAATGTTGTCGTTTTAACAACTATTGTTGTTTTTTAAATGTACCATCGTTTCTCGCAAATATTGTCGTTTCCCGAATGTTGTCGTTTTAAGTAATATTTGTCGTTTTTTATCATTAATGTCGCTTATTTCGATGCTGGTCGGTTTTGTTTTGACCACAATTATGTCATCCTCACATCTTACAGTCTCATCGTCAACCTTCTCCCATAATCCAAGAATCTCATTATCAAAAACAATTCAAACCCAATCAAAACCCAACACATATATAGATATATATATATATATACCAGGTAGAATTAACGGGTAATCCACGTCTGCTTAATTTTAAATTTGTAAATATTGTTTATAATTTTAATAAAAATTGGTATATAAATATTTATATCAATAATCTCTACATATATCGAATATAATAACTAAACACAACATTAACATAAATATATATTTACCTGACTACATGACATATATGTAAAATACAATAATATTAAAAAAAATTTAATAATATAAATAAAATAATAATAGAAAAAGTCATAGTGTAAATAGTAATATATATGCATAAATTATTTTTAGTTTCTAATATATCTCGCAATTTCCTTTGTGAATTTGATAAAGAAAAAGAACTTCAATCACTTGATAAAAAAACAAACTATCACTGAAATTTATAAGATAAAAAAATGATATATATGTCTTTATTATTTTTAAATAAATATGATTTTATTATTTAAAATATCTTAAAAATATCATATTTTAATTAATTAATTTATTTTTGTTTAAATTTATGTTTGTTCTAATTTTTTAATTGTACAGTTACAACAAACGATTATATATTATATGTTTAATATAATATTAAATTTAATTTAAATTATAAAATGTATAATTTTATTATTTTTAAATAATTATTATTACAACATATCTCAAAATTACCCTATTTTAATTTGTTTAATTATTTATTTATTTAATATTATTTAAGTTTCAGTCATGTTTACACTCTATTGTTAAATATAAGAATATTTCGTTAAAGTTAACAGATATTAACAAAAATATTATTAGCTGCTTTTGCTTCTGCGTTATGAAATTTTGATAATAATAATAATAATAATAATAATCTCTGTTGTTTGATTAATCTCCGGACTTATTATTAATTATGTTTCTTAAGTATTTGATGAGTTGTAGATTTTCTACTTAATTTGGATCATCAATCATATCATTAGTAAGATTATTTTGAGTTCTGTACGTAGTTGTAGCTTTTGTGGTCCAACTAATAATTAATAATAACACTTAAAATATTTAGATATCTTGTAAAAAATTCCAACTTATCATAATTAAAGATATAATTATATATAATTAAACCTAACAAAGCAACTATCTATTATTGTACCGACTATATATCATTTTAGGATAAGAATTCGGTGCAGCCAATTTTTTGGCTGTATCGGTACAGTCGGACACTTAAATAATTTTTTTTATGACAGTGTACATTATTGTTATTTAAGACATTCTACAAATTTTCAAAATATTCTAAATAATTTACAGTGCCGAAAACAATGTTCAAACTGTTGAATTTTACACACGAGTGCAACAATCTTGTTTTCGGCACCGTAAATTATTCAAAATTTTTTGAAAATTTGCAAGATGTCTTAAATAACAACAATGTATACGATCATTAAAAGAAATTGAAAAAAAATTATTTAAGTGCCCGAACTATGCCCTGACTGCACCGGTGAAGCCAAACCGAAGTGTTGCCCTATCATTTTATATTATGTCTTTACATCTAAATCTATCTACAATAATCTTCTATCATAATACTATATATAAAAGAAGGAGGAGTATAAAATAACCTTTTTCTAATTTTAATTATTATTATTTAAATAATCTTTTACTAAAATGATTGTTAAAAATTAAGATAAAATGTCTAGAGTTTTCTAAGGAGTAAAAAGGTTTTCGAGAATATGCGACAGGTATGGAAAGTCATTTTCCCAAAAACCAAACAAAATTATTGTTTTAAAAAAATAAGTAATTTTACTTGATTGTTCATTAATCATTATTTTGGTTTTGGTTTACCTATTATTTTTTCATTTTCTTGATCTTAACATGTAGTTTTGTATACTTGGTTCATGTAATTTGTCTTGTTGTACTAAGAGTGTGTTTAGAAACAATTATGTAATTATTATAGTAGTAATTATATATCTGACTAATTACATTATATTTTAAAATACAAAGTGTGTTTAGATATCAAGTGGTGGTAATCACTTACATGATCATTTCTATTATCATGTTTGACAAAACAGTTAGTAATTACATAGAAAAATAACACTATCTAATAAATACTGTTTAAAATTTATAGTTTTTAGTAATTACAAAGTGTAATCACACCCAATATTCTCACGGGGCTATGAGAATTGGATAATATAATTGGGAACCCTCAATTACTTTAAATTATATAATTATTATGTAATTACATGATTAGACAAACACGACAAATTGAAGATATACTGAATTTCATCCAATTCTAATTACAGATTAGCTTTCCAAACGCACCCTACAAAAAAAAATATTTATTTCTCAATATTATAGTATGAAAATATACTAATCAAACTTTAATTTGGGATTATTCCACTAGAAGAAGAGAACTATTATTAGCCCCCTATCATTAATTTTTTCCTAATTATACTAGTTAAACAAAAGCTTTACATTTGGGTTAAGCAAAATGATTTTTACCAGCTGATAAACCATTCTTTAGACTTTAATTATATTACTACTTAATTATAGTATATTCCTTTAAAAAAAAGATGTCATAAAATAATTTCACTTTCAATATTCAAATCATACACACTAACACTTGTCAAAAAAAATATTTATTTAAACAAAAAAGCTTAGGGTCCCAATGAATTTCAATCATTGGGGTGTGAGGTATTTTTTCTGACATTTGGGTTGGAATGACATGTCACCAAACTTTAACTTTTTTTTATAAGGTCCCATGACAAAAGCTTATTATTATTGCACTTATACATTTAAATTTAAATAAAATGTTGTTATTTGGTCCCTTAATGTGTTCAACATCATATGAGGTGACACATTATAATTGATCAATAATACTTCATAATATTTATTAAATTCAAATATGTGAGACCCGATATTGAATTGCACTAATAGCGATACGTCACCTACTTAGGGATGTTTGTTTTGAGTAGTTGAGTTGCTTTGTAAAGTGTAGATGAGCTTAAGATGGAGGTAATATGAAACTCTTGTGTACAAAATGGTTCACTTTACCCTTAAAATACATGTAGGGCCCACACAAATTATTAACTTTACCTCCTTAAAATTTGAATCAAACATAAGAAGGGATTTAAATTCTTATTCCCACATTTACTTTCCCTCATATCAAACACCTTTTTATAGTGTTGAGCATCACTGGTACCCCTTAACAATTCTTATTTAAATACGCACTTCCATACATAAATGATACCTATAATTTAGGAAAAAGAGATTTCCATTATTCAACACTTACTAAAGCAAATCAAACATGTCTCAACTTAAATAAATTAATGTGAGAGCCTGTACTCTCTAAAATTTCACATCTTTCTTTCATTGAAACCAAATCTAACAAAATCATATGGTTTTGCTCATACATTTATATATGCATGATCTTGAATTAAAGTAAATGATATAAATATTTTTAATTTTAAAAGTCAATGTATTAATAAATTCTTAATTTGCACTACAAAGAAATTGGACAATTTCGACCCCTATTTTGGTGGTCTTCTTTAAACCGCCAAAATAAGAACTTACGTTACAAATTTAAAATCAATAAAATAGAGAGATACCTTAATAGAATGACACTTTAAATTAATTTTGAAATCGTGACTTCATTTATAGCATATAATTTATGCCCTATATTTCTCACCATTTTTACTTTTTCATATTTAATTATATCATAAAATAGTATCCTAAGTTGTTAAACATTAATATATCAAATTGCATACTATATATTTTGACCTTATAACTTTACTAAAAAAATCACACTTCAAAATATTATTTTACCAAATTTTCAACACTTTAAGGTAGTAAAATTATGAAGTTCATCGTTTTAAGAATGTGATATATAATCCCAACCGTTTGTTTGATTAATCTCCGGTCTTATTATTAATTATGTTTCTTAAGTATTTAATGAATTGTAGCTTTTCTACTTAATTTTGATCATCAATCATATCATTAGTAATATCCCAACCCAACTAATAATTAATAATAACAGATAATATTTAGATATTTTGTAAAAAATTCCAACTTATTATAATTAAACCTAACAAAGCAACTATCTATTATTGTACCGACTATTATTTTATATTATGTCTTTACATCTAAATCTATCTACAATAATCTTCTATTATCATAATACTATATATAAAAAAGAAGAAGAGTATAAAATAACCTTTTTCTAATTTTATTATTATTTAAATAATCTTTTACTAAAATGATTGTTAAAAATTCAAATAAAATGTCTAGGGTTTTCTAAAAAGTAAAAAAGTTTTCGAGAATATATATGATTGGTCTCGAAAGTCATTTTCCCAAAAACCAAACAAAATTATTGTTTAAAAATAAGTGATTAGTTAATTAATCATTATTTTGGTTTAGCAGTTATTTTTTCATTTTCTTCTTCTTAATCTTAATATATCGTTTTGTATGTTTAGTTCGTGTAATTACATATCTGAATAATTACACAATATTTTAAAATATAAAATATATTTGAATGTCAAATATAATCACACACAATATTCTCACGAGGCTATGAAAATTATAAAGTATAATTGAGAATTCTCAATTACTTCAAATTATATAATTATTGTGCGATTACATTATTAGAAAAACATGTCAAATTGAAGATATACCAAATTCCATCCAATTCAAATTCCAAAAGTTTAATTTAAACAAAAAAAAAAATCATAGAATAATTTCTTACTTTGAATATTCAAATCATACACTAACACTTGTCAAAAAAAAATCTTTATTTAAACAAAAAAGCTTAGGGTCCCAACTGAATTTCAATCATTGGGGTGTGAGGTATTTTTTTTTTGACATTTGGGTTGGAATGACATGTCACCAAACTTTATTTAAATTTGCACTTCCATACATAAATGATACTTATAATTTAGGAAAAATCATACATATCTCAACTTAAATAAATTAATGTTTTTATTTTAAAAGATAAGTAACCATTTGGTACCTTATGTTTTTGCAAAGTATCATTTTGATACTCTCTGTTTTCAATAATGCTCATATGGTACCTTGTATTTTAAAATCGTACAATTTGGTACCCTAAACTCAAAATTTAATTAATAAAATCTTACCAATTTAATCAAACTGATGTTAATTATGTAAGCTCCAAATTTAAATTTAATTACTTAATTACATATAACTGATGACAGTTTGATCATATTGACAAAATTTTATCATTCAAATCTGAGTCTAGGGTATCAAATATGTATAATTTTTAAAATACATGGTACCATATGAGCATTATTGAAAACAAAGAGTACCAAAATGATCCTTTGCAAAAACATAAGGTACCAAATGAATAAATTTCCTATTTTAAAAGCCAATATATTAATAAATTCTTAATTTGCTTCCATTACAAGAAAATTTAACAATCCCGATCTTTATTTTGGTGGTCTTCTTTAGACCGCCAAAATAAAAACTTACTTTACAAATTTAAAATCAATAAAATGAGAAAATGCTCATATACATTAATAGAATGACACTTTAAAATAATTTTTTAATCGTAACTATTTCATTTATAGCATATAATTTACGCCCTAAATTTCTCACCATTTTTACATTTTTCATATTTAATTTTATCATAAAATAGTATCCTAAATTGTTAAACATTAATATATCAAATTACATACTATATATTTTGACCTTATAATTTTACTAAAAAAGTGTCACTTCAAAATATTATTTTACCAAATTTCAAAGGTAGTAAAATTATGAAGCTTACACATGTAACTTTATTTGTACAACGATAATTAACTGTCAATTTTAGTTGGCGCCAAATTAATAATAATAGATAAAAATAAAAAACATCATAAATATAAAAAATTAAAATATATTTTATTATATCACTTATAATTTTATATCTTTATTTTAGGTTTAATATTCTCAAAGTAGAAATTCATATTTTCTTAAGAAATTTCATTTTTTTTAACATATTAGTATAAAAAAAAAATACAAAAACCATAGAAAATTTTCATATTCCTTAAATATTTGAAGAGCCATAGAAAAACGATGGATGTGATTGTAAGAACAAAAAAATGAGGGGCAAACGGCAATAAATCTTTACAATTGAGGGGCTAAAGTGAAATTTTCTTATCAATCGGTTTCCAACAGTATCTCATCTGCACTAACAATCCAGTCACCTTCATCTCCAAAAATATATAAATAAATTTAAAAAAAAAAAAAACTTCGAAAAATAGTTTGAAGAAAACGCCGGCAAGAGAGTCAATTGAAGAGAAAACCCTATCACTCGAATTCAAACCCATAATTGCATTGTTTTAAGCTTGAACAATCATCATACAATGTTAAATCTCAGGTAAATTCTTGTGTGTACATGTCTGTATATCTTATCAATTTCTCTTCTTCTCCAAACTCATGGTTTCTGTTTTCATTTTTATTTGATTTGTGTGTGTGATCGTTATATTGTGTTGAATTGAAACTGAGCTTTGAATTTTCGCTACGCGTTTGGAAAAAAATTGTTTTTACAATTCCATGATTTGTTGTTTTTTTTTTGTGTGTGTGTGTGTGGTTATTTTAAAGCCTCTATTCACTTTTTTCCAGATCTTCTAATTAACTTGATTTGTTCGGAACAGTGCTGGAATTCATAGTAGATAGTGGTGTTAGAGTTTTGTGTTTTTAGGATATTGGAAGTGATCATTTCTTGCTGTTAATTTCTTTTCTGTGATTGTTTTACTTCTCACTTTATCTGAGGATTTGTTATGATGTTTCTAATTGTTTTTGGGTTGCTTGATTGCCCAAGAAGAGAGAATTATGAAAATGGTAGGGACAAAGAGATGGGAGTCGAACAGGGGAGAATTGAGGGCAGGGGCAGCCCTGATAAAAGTCTGATAATTAAGTATCCAGTAAATAAAAAAAAAAGTTGGAACTTAATGAAATTAGGCCGGCCAATTTTTGGACCTGATTCTTAATCTGTTTTTATAATTTTCTAGGTACTTTTGTAATATAACTTAGAATCATCTTTTTATTAATCCTCAGACTCCTAGTGTTGAATGTTGAGCTAATTGTGTTCTTGGCTACAAAATTGATAGAGAAGGTTGAGATGTTTGTTTCTTAGATATATCAAATTGTCAAAATTTAATGTATGATAAGTATACTGCTAAGTTAATATGTGATTGAGTGATTCACCTTGATTTATATGAGCACAATGGTGTAACATTGTCTCCACTTGCAGGTTCCTTTGTTTTTCTTGAGATGGTTCATGTGTACAATAGCTCTGGCAATGACCTTATCAGTATTACCCTGACTCAAAGTGCTTCGAAATGCAATTAGTTATAAATGATAGTCATAATGAAGATATTTCAGAACGTGAGCCCATCTTATGCCAGTCTGAGAGCTCGCACAGATCGGTAGAATCTTCTGCATCCTGTGAAATCATAACCATTGGAGGGGATCATGCTATCTCTGATGAAGATGGGCTAAATGTTCGAGTTGAAGACAACTGCCAACTGGTGAATGCAGATCAACCACAATGCCGTATATGCCTCGATTCTGAAGGTCTTACAGTTCCTATTTGTTCGGTATCTGTATTTGTATTTCTTTAGTTACCTGACATTGTCACCATTTGGAATGGTGACTTTGTGTATTGTGAATTTTTGTGCAATTTCCAACCCTCAACACCACACTGACCCCCGCCCCAAAATATTAACAAACTTAAACAAAATATTATGTTTGTAATAATCAAATATTCAAAGAAAAGATAATCTTAATCTTATATACAATATGCTGGCAACTGTTTGTTATTTTAATATCCATAAATCTATCTTAAGGCCACGTGCATTATTTCTTTCAGGGGAAGACTTGATTGCTCCCTGCCACTGCAAAGGCACTCAGAAGTTTGTCCATAGGTCGTGTCTTGACAATTGGAGGTCCACAAAGGTGAGTATTTTTTTTTGGTTTGTTTGTGTGTGACTAGCAATTGCCAATTGTTTTTTTAATTGCTAACTGTTGGAATCATGGGTTTGCATATTATTATTATTCTGATTTTCTAGTGACAATTAAGTTTATTTTTGTATATGCAGTAGTAAACTATACTGTTTAAACTATTTTAGCGAAATGAAATATCTTTTGTTGAGGCTTGACAGAGATTACCAATTTCTTTCTTTCCTCAGGAGGGCTTTGCCTTTGCTCACTGTACTGAATGCAGGGCTATGTTCTTGTTACGTGCAAATGTTCCTGTTGATCGCTGGTGGTTGAGATTAAAATTCCAATTTCTTGTTGCTAGGGATCATGCATTCATTTTCATTGTCGTTCAACTGGTATGATCACGGACAATATAATGTAAACTGATTATTATTAGTATTTCTAATCTTTATTTAGTTATCAATGGTTTTTCATTGTTGATTCTGAGTGATGTTATTAGTTAAAATGCAAAACTAAGCACATAATTAGTAAAAGATTATAATATGTGTGTGTGTGTGTGTGAAATGAAAGTTACTTGTTTTACATCCTTTTGGCTTGGGAGTCACCTTTTATTTTGGTCAGATAGTGGTTTTTTTCTGGAATAAGTGAAATGACAGTAACTTTTCTTTTTTGCTTCCTTTTTTCTCTTTTCTCTTTATACACGTGACAATTAGGTCTGGGTTATGATCTCTGATGGTATCCAAACATGAAAATTGGGATAAGGCAGCCACCTTTGTATAGTTTTTCTTGACTACTTAATTATACAGAAAAGACAGATGTGTGAAAGTATAATTATCTATGGGGATTATCTTTGTTTTTTTCTTTTAGTTCATTTAAGTTAGTTCTTATTTTTAAAACTTATGCAACTCATCTGAAATATATATAGAAAAGACTGATCAACACTTTAAGAAAGGTTGAGTTGTGATTTGTTAATTCTTCCTTTTGGAGTTAGCTTTGTTGAATTAAGCATGTGAATTGACTTTCATAACGTCGCTCATTGCCTGATTCAAGACTGCTTTTCTGCCATGTCTCAACAGATTGTGGCATTCTTAGGAGTGCTGGTTTATAACTTTTATGGGGAAGAACTTAGGGAAATGTTTGGTTATGAAGAACACCCATATGGATTTTATACAATGGCTGGTATGCACGCCTTGACCCTCTTCTTGACTCGCTCTGTCTCTCTATCTCTCTCCTTCACTTTACACATGTATATGTATTAAGCAGGCATGTGCATATTCGTACTTATTGACATATGTTGATATGTATGTGTAACTCAGGTGTTTATGATCTTCAAGAACATTATCCCAGCTTAATCACAAAGATATTATTTAGCACCATTTCAAAGCAATTTGTCATGTAGTTATGAATTCAATGAGATGGATTTGATGTGGGCATGTATAAAGGGAAGAACCAAAGAAACATGATGTTTAACATGAACACCAGCTGTTTACAAACTCCCAAAAATTTAAAATGTATTATGCATAATATTAATGTCTTGAAATTTATGAATTTCAGCAAAATGTCCACAACTCTGTTTTCGTTCGTGGGTAAATGATGGTAGATTCTTATGAAGACTTGAAGGAGTGTAGGAATAAGTTGATGGATGACCTGAGTTTGACGTCCTTAGTTGCACAGCTTCTTCTTCTTAATTTTTTCAAATAAATATATGCATTATTACATGTTGAACAAGTGTTGTAGAACTAATTCATGATTTCGTTTCACACCCACAGATGCAGTATATGTAACTGTAATCTATCTTCTGTCTTGATTGCAGTTTTGGCTATTCTTTTGGTGGGTTTGCTCTATGGTTTCTTCATAGCCATAATATGTGGACAAAGGATCAGCGAACGCCATTACCATGTTCTTGCTAAACAAGAACTAACAAAGGTAACTTCTACTCGGAAGCTTCTCAAGCTGAAACTTGACTTGTATAGAACAATTAGTAATATGTTTGATGGAGAAATTATGATAAAATGCTTTTGAAATGTTTGACCAATTCCTTAGCTGAAGGATAAAGTTGCTTTTATTCTTTGAGAAAGTGTATTTTATTTTTTATTTTTTATCTCCTGCCTTTGAAACTAATAATTTGGGTACTCAAAGTATATGTTAAAGCTTAGAATCTTGATATCTCTCTACTGATTGATCCGAGGTAATTTTTTCTCAGGAATATGTTGTAGAAGATCGAGAAGGTAATAAGAATGTTCCTGAACTTGACCCCAGTCATGTGACCGAGCTGAGGATGTTGGGCCTCTTTTAGTTTGGAAGTCGAAAGATTCTGCTGTTTTGTATGGTAAGTTATCCAATCTATTTGTAGTAAAACTCACCATCTAAGGTAGTGATATTACTTCGCAGTCTTATTGCTCTCTTCCTTTTCTTTTTGGCTGTCTTTGGCTATAACTTTCGAATACTTTGGTAGATTTCCATGTGTGTTCTCTTTCGTGGGAGTTATTAACTATGAAATAAAATAAAGAAGTTATGCTTATGGCAGTTCTCCTGAAAATCTTAGATGTAAATACAACATATAGGTTCACTTCACCATGGTCATACTTATTGTCTTATTTTGTTGTTTGTTAATTTACTTTAATATGATGTTCTTCTTCTTCATGCGTTTCCTTTTTTTATCACCATAGTTTCAGATTAGATGAACTAAGATGCATCATAACAATAACCACTGGTTTTTTCTTCAGGAAATTCTTACTTATCTATTCAGATATGGTTTTCATTCTCGAGGATCTCGTACATCTTCAACGCACAGTTGCGGATTATTTGCTTGAGTTTAGGCCTTTAAACAAGAACAACCACTGTCTGCAGTGCCTAGACAAGCATATTCCCTCCCATAGTTTCTTTTTTTTCGTTATCAAAAGATATAGTGACCAATATTTATCACCAAAATGTTGTTAGTAAATAAATCGTTCTGTTTGTGACTTTCATGCCAGAACTTGTACAGCTCATTTGTTGTTTGTATCCCAAAAGGAAGTTTGAAACAAAAAAGCAAAGTTTCTGTAGCCCTTGGTTGCTGTTGTACCTGGTTGAACAAATTCTGTGTTACTCATCCATGTGGTTTATTTTAAGTTTTTTTGAACTTTTTTTTTAGTTGGTGCAACTCATTTGTTACTTTAGTTTTGGATAAACAAATGGTTAGGTAACCATTTCGAACACTGAGTTTTGAAATCATTTTGGTACACTGCATTTTGAAATCATACATATTTAGTACCTGCATTTTAAAATCATATATATTTGGTAATTTAATTATGAGTTACAAATTATTTGACAGATTAGTCATATTAATAAATTTTTATCAAATATCTATGTTTTCAAAATATATAAAGAGTATCAGAATGATACTTTACAAAAATAGAAGGTACCAAATAAGTAAATTCGCTAAACAATGATTGAAAAACATAGCATATTCTCCAAAATGATTACAAAAAAACTTGGCATTTTCTCCTTTCTCTTCTGGTTTTCAGAGTTTAATATAATACAGGGTACCTAGCTCAACCACTAGTTACTATTTGATTTTTATAGTTTCAATTTCAGTTCTTGTTTTTTATTTAACAGTTAAATTATTTATAATAACAAAATCTAGTCTTACTGAAATTTGATTTCTAAAGTTTCAATTTCAACAATTAATTATTATTTTTATTTTGTAAAAAAATTAACCCGTGTTGGTCAAAAGACTTAATTTGCTCAAAGTTGAAATTCAAAGATTTAAACTAATCGAGTACACCAAAGCGATAAACTGAAAAGGATGTTTATCATTTTGATAAATAAACAATCATGAAAACAAAGATCATAATCATCTCTTACGAGAGCCTATTTTAATTAAAAAAAAAATCCAATTAATAAAATAATACATTCAAATAGGGCGGACTGAAAAATTATATATAAGAATCAACCTTAAAGGGGAAGAGTTTATAATAATACATATAAAAATATATAACTGAAAGCAAACATTTTCTTGGCTCACTATTTTTTTTATTTTTTATAAAAGCATAAAATACATTCAAATAAAAACCATTATTATTCATGCTTAACCGACCAGGTTGCATCTGTACAGATAGATCCTTTTGATTGAAAATTCCCTCATCTCAAAAACGGATCTTTAGATTCTCTTTTTTCTTTCTTCTTTTCTTAGCCTTGTTCTACATTAATTTACAAATCTGTCTGTCTGGATAAGCCTGAATTATCAACACAACATCATTAGTATTTGACTGTTTCAATGGCACAAACTTATGAAAAAGACAGAATAGAATGTTAAACAAAACAACTAATTTCTTCAGTTTCTGAAAATTAGTCCATGGACAATTCAACATTGCTGGTTATATGATCTTAAGCTAGCATCACTAGCTTTTACAAGTGTACATAAACCTTCCATTTTAAACACATGAATGATTATTGTTGACTCAGAGATCATCTTAGTATGTAAATATTAAGACACAAGAAGACATAAAACTCCAATCTGACACAACACAAAGTTCTAAGTTTACAAGAAAACTCACCCCAGATGCCAAGTTTAGGAAAGACAAGGCTCATATCCTTATTAATCGTTCTCTGATTTAGAAAGTTTATTGGAATTTTCCTCTACTGACTCTATCTGATGAGGGGATGCACCTGAAACCAAATACAAGTTTAAATGCATATAAGATAATACAATACTAATTCATTCAGCTTGAAAAGCAACATCTAATCTAATGTATAAATCAAGCTTAGGGAATATTCATTGAAAGAAATGTAAAGTAATTCGTGTAACAAGACAACATTTTTCAATTGCTCTTCAATCTCTTAGCAAAGATTATATATATGGATTTGGGTGTGTGTAACTATACAATTATTTTCCTTTTCTAAAACCCAAATCCAAAAAGATATAAGAGAACCACCAATGATTATAGTGTTGAAAATGCAGTCAATCGATAAAAAAAAAATCGAATTTGTCATCAAATAAACATGCCAAACCCATAATTAAGATGAATCGAACCTTGAATGAAATAATCCGAAGAAGGCCAACCCCTAACAGTGGTGGTGGACATGGACTCCTCCTCGGTCAAGGGATTAGCTAGCTTCTCAACCAGCTGGGTGAGGCCGTAGTTACGGGAGAGCGGGGGAGGGACCCAGTACGATGATCCGGGAACGAAGGGGAGCCAATCGGGGGCGGATCGGCGCACGATAATACGGTGGATGGCGTCTTCGAGCTTCCGGAGAAGGGGATCGGAGGAAGAAGATGCGGCGTCGGTTAGATCGGCGAGATCGTTGGTGTGAGAGGGCAGACTGGATTGGGTGCGATGAGCGAGGAGGATGGAGGAACACGATGGCTGAGGGGATTTGGGGGAAAGGTGACGAGTTAGGGTTAGGGTTTGGGAGAGAGATCTTGCCATTTACAGAAGGATGACGATGAAGAAGAAGATGAAGAAATTGAGCCTTTTTTATGGGGAAAAAGTGGATAAATAATTGGATAATGTGATCTGTTCGATATTTATAGTATTTTGTTTATTTATTTAATTTGAAAAATATTTTATTTTTTATTTATTTAACGAAAATACTCTATTTGGGATGGAGTAGGTGAACAATAGATGATGAGGGTAAAATAACATGATATAATTAAAAACATTAAAAAGTTGATGGCATAATTAAAAAATTAAAAATAAAATGGCATAATTAAAAACAAAGTTTATACTTTCTGGCATTGTCATTTTGTCTCGCTACTTGTTTGAATATAATATTTTGATAAATTACTTTTTATACCATGTGTTTTGTAAAGTGGTTCAAATAAACTCTTAATCTCGATTTTGATTAAAGTTTTTCTACATTAAAATGTAAAATAATTTATCAAATTAACAATTTAAAACAAAACCACTGTAATTTTGTCTAACTATGTTCTCATATTCAATGTGACAAGCTCTCGACCTATTTTCTTTATACGATATTTTGATTCTTTTATATATTTCCAACATCTATGGCTTTTACCCTTTTATGACTATGCCCTATTTAGCCAAAGGTGATTTGTGAGTTTATATAAGAGAGAATGAAGAGTAAAATCGTGTTCTCTAGTTAATGTGGGACAAAGGAGAGTAAGTTTTACTCTTTATTATTATCTTTCAAATCATCTTATACTTCAAGATAGTAGATCGATAAAGATGGACGAGCACATTGCATAGATAACTTAGATCTACATTTTTCTCCTTCTTCTCCCATCTCTCTCACCTCTTTCGTCTTTCGTAACAGTGGATCAATGAACATGAACAAATGAACGAGTAAATCACAGACATGGATTTACGGGGAATTAGATTTGTGTTTTTGTTAAAATTTTGCAAAGAAAGGGACATGGCCTCAAATGTGTTTGAATAAGTGTTTCTATTTAGCTTGTTTGGTGTTTCTATATATTTATGCCAATCCCATTGCCATATGCAAACCAATAATAAATACACTTTGGCAAGCACTAGAAAATTATTTGCTAACTTCATTTAATCAAGGATTTATATATTTTTAGACTCTGTGTTTTGCCTCATTACCTGTTTGGACCATGTGTTTTGACAAATTATTTTTTGGACTCTGTGTTTTGTAAAATGGTTCAAATATGCTCTTAAACTTGATTTTGATAAACAAAAAATTGAATATAACAACACTGTTCTTAGGCAAAATAGTTTTATTTTTGTTATGAGTTATTAATTTGATGAATTATTTGTGATTTTAGTTCGAAAATTTTTGATCAAAATCGGGTTTAGGGGTCTATTTGAACTATTTTAGAAAACACAAAGTCCAAAAAGTAATTTATCAAAACACAGGGTCCAAACAAATAATGAACAAAAACACAGAATTTAAAAAAGCATATACACTTTAATCAAATAAACAAAGCAACCAAATTACCAAATCTGTTTAGCATATGCAGTTGCACATCCACCTTTGCTGACATGACACAATTAAAAACAATAAAATTTGATGAAATAATTAAAAAAAATTAAATGTAATAATTGAAAGAACAAAAAAAACAAAAAATTGAAGCAAGCAATTGTAATGAATCTATTTTTGTGTCAATACTAATTACTGATGTGTAGAAGTCCCTATAAAGATAAAAAAAAATTAAGAAATTTTGTAATATTTAAATATTAGTTGAAATGTTGATGATATTTAAATTAAAAATGTAATTAATTTTGAAATTATTAAAAACCATGCAAGATTTTATTGATACAACTAGGAGGTTTTTGAGTTTGTTATTTTCTCTAATCCCTATCTAGATTTGTAAGCTTATTACTTTCTTTTTCTTCTCAATACTACAAATATTCTTTTCACTTTTTTAAAGATCTGAAATTAAATATATTCCCAAATTAGTCTACTTTACTTTTCTTTTAAATTTTATTTAAAGAAATTTAAAAATAAATTATTAAAAAGATGTAGATTTTCTGCTCAAAAGATTTATATTTTTATAACACTGATAATAGGGATGCACATTTTCTCCATGGAGTCGGGGCTCTACGGGGACCCGCCCCTAATGGGGCGGGGAATCCCCGTCTAAATAAGGAACAGGACGAGATGGGGATAACTTTCATTCCCCGGATGTTAAATGGGGCGAGGACGGGAATAGCACTCCCCGCCCCGACGGGACCCCGTTTAAATTTTTATAATATTTTATATGTATTTAATATTTTTCTTTATGTGTTTTTGTAGTATAGTGGTAATTTTTTTAATATTTTAAATTTTATTTAAGATAACATTTAATGTTTTAAATAATAAATATTGTGCAATATTTTAATTTACATATAATTTACGATTTTTATTTTAAAATTTATTTTTTAAATAAATGGGTTCTCTACAGGATTCCCCACTTCGTCCCCGAGGAAGAATAAACAAAAATTGGGCAGGAACAGGAATTATAAATATAAATAAGAACAAAAACAGAAGACACTCCCCGCAAATTCTCCGCCTCACAATTAATTGTGCCCTGTTAATATAAAAGATGAGTTTATATTTGGTCTAATATTGGTAATTGTGCACTTAATTAATTTCATACTCTGCAAATGAATATAACTTGATTTGATAGCAGTTTGTGGCCCTTGCAAACTTATTATTTTAATTATTCCTTTCATTCTTTTCCAATTTCCAACCACTATTTTATTCTTTCACTATTGAGTGGTATGACCAAATAAATTCCAACTTTTATTTATTTATTTACTTAATCATAGTTCCTTTTACATTTGGAAAATAGATATGACATAAATAAATTCTATAGCCAAATAAGCTGAAAAAGAGAAATGCACAAAATGACATAATAAACTCACAAACAAATCCAAAAGGGTTACATAATAAAACTAGAAAAGAGCAAGCAAGTAAAGAGAGTAGAGTAGAGTAGAGTAGAGTAGTAGTACTAATTATGATTAAAAATTCAAAGTAGATCAAAGCTCAGAGCTCAGCTTGTTGATCATCATAACTATCATCCTTGGAAAAGGTGTGTTGGACTGTGTCCTTGGCCTTTGTGACAGTTTCCCCAGCTATTTTGGCAGCTGTTTTTGCAGACCCTTCCACTGTCTCCACACCCTGGTCAAAGCTCTTTCCTACAGCTCCTTTCTCTCCACCACCAATTTCTTCACCACCCCTGAAACTACAAATACATCAAATTTCACTCTTGAAAAACCCGTCGGACTCGCAATCTGAAAATCTAATTTTTTATAAAGCCCGTCAATTCCGGATGAATTCAACCCACGTCAATTTCGGGTGAAATCAACTCGAGTCAGGTTTGAGTTTTAAAATTGAGAACACACGGGTTCAGATGCCGAACATAATTAAAAAAAATATTCGAAAAAATTAATGTTTTTTTTTAAATTACTAAGATTCAATTTGTAAAAAAAATCAATATTACCAAACTAACAAAGTTAAAAAAAAAAACAATGTTAAAAAAACATGTGAAAAATAAAAAAATATCAAAATATGATATCTTAAATTATTTTTTACCAAAACTCATTTTTGGACAAATCCTACCTGAAACCCGACCATGCCAAACCCGAAATCATCCTAAAATCTGAAAATTTCATACTGAATTCTCCACCACTTTTCTTCACCCGAAATCCGCAAAATCCAAATCCGATGCACTAAAAATAAAAAAAATACGACCGTGTACACCCTACTCTATACAACTTTTAATTATATACTCCAAAGCTAGCCCAACATTCTTCACACAAATCTAAAACATGGGTTGTTAGTTGTTTCCACTAAAAGCTAAAAAGATCTAGTGCCCTCAGACAAGATCCTAAACAAATTTTCTTTTCCCACCATTATCACTTTCTCTCCGAACGAAACAAACAATCAAAAAGTAATAGCATTGTACTGAGAAGAAGAGAAGAACTTACTCAAGATTAGGAGGAAACAAGTGTGTTTGAGCAGTTTTGAGAAGAGTTTTAAGCTTGTCCAACTTTGATGTGGCTGTGACTCCCTCTGTCGAAGATTCTGTAGTGGGTTTCGTTTCATACTCATCACTACTACAACTCCCACTACCACTGCAACCACTCTCTTTCTCTCCAATTATGGAGCTTGCAAAGAACACCAACACCACACACACTATCAGAAAACAACACCCTCTAACTCTCTCCATCTTTTTCTTTCGACTCTTCTCTTCTCTTCTTCAATGAATGAACTCTCTTTATTATGAAAAAATATAATAAAGAGAAGGTGTTAGATGGTTGGTTGGTATACGTGTCTTTATTGGAGACGTGTCCTTTGCTAGGTTACTCGTAGAAGACTTTTAGGCTTATTTTCATATGTGGTGACACGATGGTATTTGTGAAAATATCCAATCTAAGCCGATATTTCTGAGAACCCAATATTATTTGTGACACAATTCTAGATGGTGTTTGTGTCGACATAAATCTCTTTTGTCTCTTATGAAAATCCAAGTACACTAACACTACCACTTTAGGTAATGATGAAAAGTCTAGTAGGAATAACTTCTTTCCTTTATTTATATTGTCTCAGAGCACTCTCAATAAAATATCTATTTATTTATAATATAAAGAAAAAATTGTTAAATAGTATTTTATAGGTGATGTAAAATTATATATTTTTTTATCTAAATAAATATTATTTCTTTATATGTGGTGAAGCACTATTTATCTAGCTATAAATATTTTATTATTTTTTTTATAAACTTTTGTATATATATGAGTGGGATACTATTATATTTAATTATTTTATTTCTTAAAATAAATAAAATATTTTAAAAAATATAATATTTAAATGATGTAGAGAAAAAATAGAAAAGCTGATGTATGGTATAATGTAAAAATTTAAGGTAAATTATAAAAAAATTATGTTTTGGTGGTGTATTAATACACTTTCTCTATAATATTTAGCTAAAGCTCACAAAAACATCTTTCATCAGCTTCTTTATACATATATTTATATTAACTATGCACAAACTCCAATTAATTCATATCTACATTTGCATAACATTTATATATCTTTTATATAATATTTTAATATTATTATTTTTCTTTATAAGTTTTCTCTCTCCCATTTAGTATATATTTATTATTTCCTTTTCAATTATTTTATTTTACTTTAATTAATAAAATATGCTTAAAGATATAATATTTAAATGATGTAGAGAAATATATAAAGAAACTGATATATGTTATAATGTAAAACTTAGAAGTAAAATAGAAAAAAAGTGTGCTTTTAGAAAGTATTTTAAAGAATGAAGTAGATCATCCATTGCGGCCTTTGTAGTTTTCACATTTACACAAACTTCATTCTTGGAATCATTTGCATTTTAAAATTAATATTATCTAACAAGCCTTTTTTAAAATTAAATTTTCATTATCATCTTTGCCATCATAACAATCAATAATAATAAAAGGGGTTGGAGAGAGAAGTGCCAAAAACCAAATAAAAATGAAAAAAGTCTTATTGATCAAGTGTTAGGCAATCAAATCAGCATGAGTCATGACAAAGCTATAATAATAATGTACCATAAGTTATCAAGTGTGGTAATGTTTGTGAACACAATGACTTGTTGATACATAAGCATTATGCAGAATGTTCCAAAATTTTCCACTGTTGGGTTATACTATTATAAGAATAAAAATGAAAAATACTCAAATAAAAAAAAATAGATATAAATTTACATCTCTTTTGGGTGTTAGTTGAATAGTTGGGGACTCATTCATCATCCATGCCTCCTCCTCCATCATCCATGTCCATGTCCCCATCTCCATAATCATTGTCTTCAGCTTGTGCATGATCAGCTTCCCCTGGATTGTATGCAGCAGCTGCATTGTTCTCCTCTTCAGCATTATGTGTTGCCTTCCCTGATGCTGCTGGGGCCTCTTCTTTCACTGCCATGGATTTTATATTCTCTTCGCTGAAAAATGAAGCATACGGCTTCGATACCTGCGCCAGGGACGAGTTAGCTTTCTGGATTTCAGGATTGTCAAATCGCCAGAAAAAATAGCAATGATTCATGTTATATGACAGAAACTTTAAAAGAGATTAATTTAATATATATCAATCAACATTATTATCTTATCTTTATGGGGGTGTTTGGTATGGGAGTTCGGTTTGGTGGAAATGAGAATGTTAAATCTAACCCATATTTGGTAAATTTATTTTTAATGGCTTGGGGGTTTGTGTTTCCAAGTGGGTACTATTTTTTAGCTTGAGGGTAATCTTAACCCCTTTAAACACTTGAGTTTCACATTCCCTTAATCTAAACTCCTCTAACTCTACTCTCCCAAACTCAAACCTCGTACCAAACACCCCCTATATATCTAGAATAGATATCAATTCCATATATATATAATTGACATAGTAGTATGTCTCAATTCTATTTATTTGCTTCATCTATTTGATTTGTCTTTATTCCAATCAATCTGAAATGATCGCAAGACAGCTCTTACTCCTACGATTCTAATTCCTAGATTTCTTTTTCATTTTTAATTCGAATTAATATAGAATTCCGATATCCATCGAAAGAAAGAATCAAATTAGCAGGTGGTACAGAATGCAATGCAGCATTACTCTTCTGTTTCATTGAACTAGAATGAAGTGTGTAAAGCGGAAAAGAAGAACATTTTGCATGAAAATTATCTTCTAAGGGGCAAACTTTTTGACACTAGTGTAGTTAGTTAAATGGTAACTACTCAAGCTCAATAAATGGTCAGTTTGTCATAAAAAAAAAAAGAGTAGCTAATGCTTTGTCAAAATATGAAAAATGAACACCCGGTAAAGACAATATTTACCTTGAACATGCAGTCCCTCTTTTCTGCACTTTGCACTAGGTTATTCCAATGCTCATCGCCCCTTTTTAGTGTCGATGCAGATCCAACAACCTGATCAAACACTAGACTTCAGTCTTGAGTAGGAGGATAAGTGATATATAATGCTAGTTGATGATCCTGCGTTAAAATAATGGCATACCAAGACAGAAGACTTTGCTCTAGTTATGCCGACATTCATTCTCCGAAAATCAGCCACAAATCCAATGCCGTTTTTCTCACTTGCCCTAACACAAGAAAATATGGCAACATCCTTCTCACGACCCTGAAACAGAAACAAATTTTTTTCCCATTTATTATAAAATATCCAAATTGACCCAGATTGTCGATGTAAACATAAATGCTATTTATTATGAATGAATATAGATAGATAAGTTGTTAGCTATGACATAATGAGAGAACTACGTAACATGATGAAAGCTTGGCTGTGTTTTAACTTCAAAACAAAAATTCAACAATAATTTAAGCCTAGTAAACCAGACAAACCACCAGTCAAATTAGTTGACCCGTATGACAATAATCTTGCAAAGGTTCCATATCTTAAAAAGAATATAATCTAGCTTGGGGAAAAAAATGACACTCTACCTGGCAACCATCAACAGTAGTGATATCCACTACTTTCTCTGAATCAACTCCGAAAGTCGTCTTAAAACGTTCTTTCAAGAGATTTACTTGTGCACTGTATGGGGATATAATTGCAAATTGCTGACTTGATTTGAGCTCTGGGTATGCACTAACTAATTTCTGAAACAAGAGGAAAACAAATTCAACCTCATCATTATTTATCCATGACCCACTTCCTGGGGGTTTAGATTCTTTCCCTTCGTGCAAGTTAAAGAAGCAAAATGGTCCAAAACATCGATAGTCATGCCACAAACGCCTTGTCTGATCTTTAACGTTAGGACCATCTTCCAATGACTCTGCATAAAACTCCCCTGAAGGAAAGCTCCTTATCTGTTTCAAGGAAAAGACTTGCATATGTTAGAAAACTACTACTTGAATAAGCAATTTTTCAAAACTGAATGAAGAGGCTAATACATTTTCTCTATGGAAGATTAGAGTAGCGATGATGTGTGAACCTATAATTAGGTATACACACATATAAACCTATATAATTAAAAAGATAAATGATATGGGAACCTGTGCTACTAAGCACCACAAGGTCTACAACTAATACATGTAGGACTTGCACTCATTGTTGCAGTTCTTGGGAGAATCACAACAATACAATTTTTATAATCATTAATGAGATAAACGTGTTCCATTTGTTTTTCTAAAAATGACATCTAAACCTATTTAGAAATTCAGCGGTATGTAGATCAGTGAAATATTGGTCTCCAGATCTATCAAAAATTCATATTTGTTTTAACTAAATATTTCTAACCTCTGGATGCATTCGGTACTGGGTTTTGAGCATGGTCACTGGATAGCCAGCCTTCTGAAATCTCTCGAACATACTCATACCATATCTTCAATGAGATAATCAAGAAAGAGGAGAATAAATAGTTATGCTTCAGCATTTTTCAAACAAATAATAAAGATACACCATAATAAATGAGCTTTACCCAAAATCTCCGGCAATTGGAGAAATTACAGTAGCCGGCAGTTGAACTGGATCACCAACCTACACGTAATGAAGGGGGAAAACAAAATATAAATGGCAAGATAAGAGATAAAAGCTCCATAGTGCAGAAGCACGTGAAAGAAACTTAAAGAATCAAGAAAACAAATATTATTTTAAAACTGGGCTCCGAGAGGAACTCAAACCTCAGACCTTGTAGGAGCAAGCCACAGGCCTGACCGATTGAGCTACCCATCTTGGTTATGAAACCAACATGCAAGCAAAAGTTCCAATAAAACAGTAACACCAGAAATTTACCAGAAATACTTGTTTGCATCCATTGGCCAGTGGAACAAGAATAGCTGGTTCTACCTGGCAAAATATATTAAACAAAGCAGAAAGATGGTGAGTGGTTACTCTGATAAAGATTTAACATGAAACAAAACAAGTACATATTGAATTAAAAAATTATCTATATGCGTGATAACATCAACACTGGCCATTTCTCCGACCATCAAAGTAAACATATTTAATTCAAAATCGCTAAACACCCATGGAAAAATTTCAGATTAAGATCCCCTATTGATTAGTGATTGACTCAATGATTTAATCCATCACTATCTTGGAGACTATTAAACTAGAAAAGAATACAAGACTTACAGCTTGGGCAGCTTCATCTATTATAACAACATCAAAACCACGATTCCATTTACTGAAAAGAGCTGAACCACTGAAACTTAGCGTGGAGAAAACCTGTGAATGAACATGGTTAGAGAGAAAACCTTAACAATTGAATGTCATTTGCACAATGAAAAGTTGCATACAATTACAGCCTCCTCCAAGATTGCAGCACGAACACTATCCCTATCCCTTCCTGCAGCTCCAAATCTCTCTTTATCAGCCTCCATGCTTTCATTCTTTTGCTTTAACTACAAAACAAATTTATCTCTATTTTTCAGTAGAGCTTACTAATATTGACATTTTCTGAAAGCAAAAGTAGAAGCATATACAACTGGAAATATCAGAAAGATGGTAGTTCATCTAGGTTGATTACATAGAGGAGGGTGGGGGAGACAATGACAAGAAGTGATTTCTTAGATGTAGTGGTAAGTAAGTATAGTAAGACTTTTAATAATGGCAGAGAAGCTCCCCAATTTGTCAGCAATTAAATTTCAATGACAAAATTCTAGTTAAGAAGACCCTACAATTATCACTTTTCTCCATTTGGTAATTTCTTTTCTTACAGGATGGCAAAATGAAGACCTTATTTGTATAACCGTATTTCTCAACTTCCAGCAGTAGGCGCTTCCATAAAATTGCATGGTAGAAGAAATAGAAGGTAACTTAAAGCACAAGCAGACTACCTATGGAAGTTAGATGTTTACAATTGAGAAAACAATCATATGTCTGACATCTTGCAGTGTCCTGCCACGCAGTTTATGAACAAACCTTCCCAAAATTCAACAGTCTAATCCAACTAATAAATAACTCAACCACTCATCGACTGTTCCCTTTTAAAGACACCACATTGAACAATAATAATAATAATATAAAAGTGGAGCTTGGGCTCAGTAACCATTGATTTGTGTAGACATACCAGATAATCCATGGAAACCGCACGGACGGAATGATGTGCCTTAAGACCAATCCGAACAATTTTAGGGTTATAGGAGCGATCATTTTCATCACGAACGCCTGAGAATTTACAAATGATATTACATTATAACAGATGTTACTTAAAGTCATTTTCATCACAAACACTAGCAATTAATTACAGGTGAATGATGCACAATGAAAACTATCTGTACACAAACATTCAATTTCATGCATCGTATCATCCTAAACAAATCTTGTTAGATGCTAAATGTTGTCATACACACTGAAGGGGAAGCTGAGGCTCCAAGTTCTTCAAAGTGAAAACATCAAAATGTGAAAGAATGTACTTCAAAAGGCATTAAGAATAATTTATTACCATATTATGCATATTTTCTCTTTTTTGTTAACAAGATAATAGAAAATCAAAGTATAAAAAGAACAATAAAATTGCATTTAGCAAAGAACCAAGGAACTGAATCACGCAAATAAGAGGTAAGGGGGAGCTACCATTGTTTAAAACTCGCAATACAATCTCATCTAGTGCAGAGTTTGAAGGGGCACATACAAGGACGCGTACACGATATTTACGGCTGGAATTGACTTGTTCTGGTTTCTGCAGATATTAATGAAGTTGAAAGATAAGATTTCTTTTAAATCACAAAAATACAAAGCAAAGCCTGAGTCAGAGCTTACCAATTCATTTCCTGAGGTTGGGAAAAAACCATCATCACCATCAATAGGCACTATGTCATCTCTTGGATTACTACCTCCAAGCCATGGAGCTGCTCGTCCCCAATGATTGTTCCTACATTACATATGAAAAGCACTATAAAGCGAACACCACAAAAAAAAAAAAACATATACCAGACAAGGGACTGCACACTTCTGTGGCATTGAAAATTAAGTGCAAAAATGCCCCAAATAAAACAATAATATTTTTGAATTATGGGACATTGTTAAATTAGATGAATTTAGTAATTAACTAGCATGGTTGTAACAGAACTACAATAAAGATGTAACTAAAAACCCATTGAAGATATTAAGTATTAACAATAAGAAAACACTTACGTTTCATGAACAGATAATTTTGGTCCACGCTTTATGGCCAGCAACCCACGCCTGCACGAAAAGGATACTAGATAACTATTAGAACATCAAGATAAAAACGCCAGATATGTAATATACTGCTTTTCATAATCACTAAAATCAAAACAACTCCCACACTGGACAAAAATTAGTGCAGCGACAAACAATTTTTTTTACCTGGAATGCAGTCTTGCTGGAGTTGCATGCAATATTGCACTTAGAATCCCAAGGATGGTTTGTGTCTTTCCTGTTCCTGGAGGACCCTAAATGAAAGCACTAGTTCACAATCCACATAATGCACATGAAAAAACAGTGTTGAATTACCAAAAGTAAGTTAGGACACATTCTAATTTTTCAAACATGAAGCACGGATATCAAGATAAAGAATCAATTTTTCACCTACTTTCACAGGTTCCTTGCAAAACTATTTCAATTTTGGCAAGATTTCATCGTCCAGAAATATCATTGACACGAATTTCAACCATTATGTAAGTTGGTGTTGAAAATGAAGAAAGCAGCAATTTCGTTTACGAGTCAACAAGAAATTTTGAGAAGACACAAACCTGTATCAGAACAAAAGGCTTGCGCGACAGACCTGCCTGCAGTATAAAATACATATATTTCTTGTTAAAACAAATTTTGGAAACTCTTTTACAATAAATATAATAACCTAGATTTTGCCTAGAGATACATAATAGAGAGTTGCCTATAAAATGAAAATAGGAGACACGTCTTCCTAACACATCTCCACAAGACCACAGCTTACATAGTGAATCCATGTAAAGGTAGTCAACAATTAATTCACAAGTACAGCTCACTCACAAAAATAAGTAGTACTATTAGTAGCCATATTTGACATTATAAATAGCTACTAACCTGTATAGCATCCCATTGAGAATTATTAAGAGTGTCTTTTATATATTCCTCCAGAGGTCTAGATATTTTCCAGGCATGATCTTCCAAATCAATTTTCTTTTCAGTTGCTGTTATTATCAAATCCTTAAAAGGGAGAGAGCCAATTGATTGCAGAGCTACATACTCACGAGTAATAGTTGATAAACTGCATATCTGCATAAACAGTAAAACAATAATTGTAAAGTATAGCAGAGACAGAAGGTGTGCTTTATAATTCTAAGCGTGGCTTAGTTCAGCTTCCATTTAAGTGCAATGATATAAGAGAATTTGTAACACTAACAAAGCAAAAAGCTGAACTTTTTCTTGTTACTATTTATCTAGCTTCAAATTACCTTCATACTGTAAAAGAGTCGGTCTGCTTCATTGTTAGATGTAATCAAGGACCGCACACTTGAAAGCCTTGACGAATTCTCAATGACATCTTTTTTCCCAGGTGTGAATTCTCCAGCCAGAAACATTCTAAGTATGATACGGTTGTTTTGGCAACTTTCCACAAAAGCAAATACATATGCTGTTGGAAGTCTTGCACCCTCTTGAAACTGCAGTATACAGCGCCTAAAATAAGTACCCAAAGCAACTTCAAACAGATATATCTACCTATTTGGTTATTTGAAACCCAGCAGAACCATGGGGACAAAGTGCAAATATGTTGCCTATTACACCCATTGATCCGGTCGAAAATCATGATTTCATGGGTAACATAACATACTTAAGCTGATCTTGAAAACAAAATTGCAGAGCCTAAAGTCAAAACTTTTTTGCCCTTACTAAAATGTTGTTTAAGAATAGAACATAGCAGTCTTATAAAAAAAAGGTTCTTTAAAAAATGAAGCATAACTTGTATAAAAAGAAGATGGATTTGAAATAGGCAAACCTGATATGAGAATAGTGATTACTAATAAACTAAATTTAAAAAAAAAACACTAACATCTGGATGAGTTGCTGTCTAACTGAGAATACTAATTCCTTAATATCTAACAAATGCAAAAAAGAGACACTGAATTCAGATGATGCAAACTATCACCTTGACTTTAGAAAGAAGCAATAGATCATTCTGCGAAATAAATTCTTCATTAGCATAATTAACAACTGCTAAGTGAAACCCATCAACCTCATTGCAATCCACGACCACTCTGCTCTCCCATTCTGTCACTGCAATGCCGAACAAAGATAAAGATATCTGATTTCAGTGACACATTTCAACCAAATTGAACATGTAATAAAGAAAAGCCCAACCCATGATTATATGACGAAATTGAGGAAAGATGGAAAGTGATGAAAAGGAAGGAAAAGGTACCTTCATCGTCGTCTTTCTTCTGACAAATCTGAGCTTTAACTTCTTCGAAAAGAAGAGGCTCAAAAGTAGAGATGTAATCATCAACGTCGTCGTACCTATCCTTGACTTTCTTCAGCCCCAAAGTACCTCCTTCCTTTAATTCTCGCTTCCTCTTCTGTTTCACCAAAATCAAAACTCGATTCAATATCATACAACATGTGTATGTATACCAAAAACGATGAAAATGAGAGAGAATGAGAGAGAGAGAGATTACGTTAGATTCTTTGATGAGACGAAAATAGTCCCAGCTGAGAACAACCTTGTAGAAACGGGCAATGGAAGCTTCTTCTTGAGGCTTGTCCACGCCCACGGCCATGGAAGGAGCAGAGGAGAGGAGGCACAGTACAGTTCGACTGAGCTGGGAAACCACGCAACGCAGGGGGTTTTACTCTTTTAAACCCAATAACAAATAAATCAATAATTACTCAATTTGTCCCCATATTTCTATATATTATGATTTAGTCCCTCCTTTTTAAAAAATTTCTTCAAAAAAACCCATAAATTGCAAAAGGAAAATTTCATTTTTTTTCACATTTACAAAACAAAAAAAAAAGTGAATGTATCACAATAAATAAACTATTTTCATTCAAAGCATATGCAAATGAAAAAACTTAGCATTGTTTTAACATGTGGATTGGGTAATTACTCGCTCCTAATGAGGCAATTATGGAATAAACTAAACTCTATTTTATATTTATTTTTTAATATAAATATATAATATAATAATTTTAATTTATTTACTAACTTGTCTTTGCCCCTATCCTACCTTTTTTTTTTAAATTATGATCAAGTTAATTTTAACAAAAATATACTAAATCGAAGCTTAAATAAGCAAGAATATCAATTTGATTAAACATACATACAATATTTAAATCTCACAATATTTTTTATTTAACAACCAAAAATAAAATAAAAGGTATGACAAATATTGTAAACCAAATAGTATGCCAATAAAATGGTAGTAAAATATTTATAATTCTAAGTATAATAATACAAATGACAAGTTAATTGATTAAATAAGATTATAACTCAATAATTAAAAATACAAGTAAATATAGAAATATGTAGATAAAGAGAATAATAGAAAATACAACTCTAGATAATAGATACAAATTGACTTTGCTTGATTATTTAGAGCGAGCAAAGTCAATTTTCTACAGATTTCAGAGTTTCGGACCTGAAAAATCGAGTCTTCAAAATCAAGATTTTTATAAAAAAAATTGACGTGGTTCGGTGGTGGTTCGATGTAATTTTTGTAAGAGACATCATTTTTCATTCAAGTATCCGTTTTTAGTGATTTTTTTTTTTTTTTGTATTTTGTGAAATCTACACATTTTAGATGTTCACATGCACATTTTCAAAGTTTAAATTTGAAAACATACTAAAACATATCTTGAAGACACGAGGCATTTCAAGATATGTTTTGCATTTTGTATTTTTTTTAAATTTACATTTCTCAAATGTATATAAACACATCTCAAACACGTAGATCTTAAAAAAAATAAAATTACCTCTAAGAGATACCCGACTAAAAAATTACTTATATTGTAAGAATTGCATCGAACAACATCAATTTTTTTCATAAAAACCTTGATTTTGAAGGTCTCATCGAATTGGCATCGAGGACTATCGAATAATCAAATTGGCATCGAGTACTATCGAATCACGTGTAATTTTTAGTAGATTTCAAAAAATCGAGTCCAAATGTGTTATGGTTTGATTGGTAAGAGATTTAAAAATGATTTTATCATTTTCAAAACTTAAAAAATGAAAACTCCCATGAAAACTTAATTGGCACACTTGTTTTAGAAAATAAAAAAAATTATTTTTGAAAACTGAGTTAAAATCCTTCAGCAAAAGAGAAAATAATAATTTTAATTTGTTGTTTTCTTTGTATTTCATTAATTTCAAATTTAAAAAACTCTAAACCATTCAAGATCTCAAAAATTTATAATTTATTTTTAAATTCAATATTTTCAAATCATTTGATTTGAAAATAATTTTCTAAAACTATATTTTTGAATTAACTACCAATAAAACACATGTCAAATTTCTATCTCAAATTTGTATATGTATTTATTTCTATCTCAAATTTCACCAAAATGAGTAATTACCCTTAAATAAATTTGATTAATTACACATGTATGTATGAAAAATAAAAGGAGAGTTTGTTAAAGATTTGCTATTGTTTCTGGAGTTCGGCGCTAATCTCATCCACAGTCGAAGCAAACGAAGCTCACCCAACCCACAACCATGGCTACGGCTACTGCTGCTTCTTCCGCGGCTCTCATGGCTTCCTCCCAACCTCTCTACCTCCCAATCACCAAAACCCATTCCAACAGACTCTCGCTTCGCTCTCGCACCATCACCTTCACCAACTTCGCTCTCACCCGCCCCCAAATCTCGCTCTCCTTCTCTCTCCCTCGAAACCCCAAACCCCTCCTCATCCGCGCCACCAAACGCACAACCCTAGCTCCAATCGCCGCACCTCTCACCACTCCTCCTCCTACGTTCCAAGCCCCGACCGAGTCTCCTCTCGCCGGGTCCACTCGGACGCTCACCACGCTCTGCGCCCTAGTTTTCGCCGTCGCTCGTAAGTTCTCCTTCTCGATTCTCAACCTCAATTCTTCTCTCTCGCATAGCCTCGCGCCCGCCGCTGGCTCGCTGTTTTTCGCGGCTCTCCGGGACCGCCCCAGCGGGTACCTGAACACGCCGCTTACTGTCGTGGCCGCCGGGCTGTCCAAGTGGCTCGACATCTACAGTGGGGTTTTGATGGTTAGGGTTCTGCTCAGTTGGTTCCCCAACATTCCTTGGGACCGGCAGCCGCTTTCGGCCATTAGAGACCTCTGTGATCCTTACTTGAACCTCTTCCGCAACATTATCCCGCCGGTTTTCGATACATTGGATGTCAGTCCGCTCTTGGCGTTCGCCGTGCTCGGCACGCTCGGCTCGATTCTCAGTAGCAGCACCGGAATCTAGGGAGTCGGAGGGAAAAAGATTGGCTCTTGACTCGGCTCGGTAGTAAGGTGTTTTTCATTGAATATTTTGTATTAGTTTCAAGTTCAGTTCGCTCATATATAAATATATAAAATTTTGACTGTTTTAGCTTGAACAAAGAGGTTTTTATAATCTTTAGTGGTCGAATAGCTATACATAATTTATATGCCACCAAATTTGCTCTCTTTGCTTAGTTGTTTCACAAATGGAATCACTTTTCCTATGAGATGATGTTAATGTAGATCATTGCTTCTATTTAGTTATAGAATAAAAGCATTTGTTCGAAGTTTGAGTTGTTATAATGGTGAAAACTCAAAAATCTCTTTATGCTTGCTTACACAAAATCAAATTATTGTTCTTACAAGAAAGAAAATTTCAAGTAATATGTGCCATTGTTTGGTTAGTTGTTTCACAAATGGAATTACTTTTCCTTGAGATGATATTAATGTAGATCATTGTTTCTATTTAGTTAGTAGAATAAAAGCATTTGTTTTCCGAGCTGGATCCCCATGAATTTGAAGATGAAGTTTGAGTTTTTATAATGATGAAAACTCTAGAGTCTGTTTATGCTTGCTCACAACTGTTAAATTGATTTGGACAATGTGCTTGGTGATTGGTGAGATGACTCCAATCAAAATATGGTTCTTATAAGAAAGTAAATTTCAAGTAATTGTGGTTCAGAGGAAACATATGCGCTTATTTTATTGTTAGTATACAGAAAAGTGGATTGTAAATTGAAATATGTGTCGTTCATGACCATGTTGGTAGGTGTGTTACTAAATTTCGCCTTTGAAATTTTCTCAACTGCATTTGATTTGAGTCTTCTGTGCTATTGGTGTGTATTTCAGTTAATTTTTCTTTCTGGCTATTCCTTAACTGCAGCATTTCTGTTCTATTTTTTAGTTCTACAGTCTTTTGAAACCTTATTTCGATAGTTTATTGAGAAAAGGTGAGCTATTCCATGTCCCTGAGAGGTTTTTGCTTCTCGGAGAATATGGAATTAGCAAGGGATTTGTCACGTCGCTATGAACTCAAACTTGATTTTGTTGGTTCGTTTGTGTTTTATTTTTATGATCAGAATTGAGTCTAGTTTACTTTTCAACTTGGAAGCCTGATAAGGATTCGATACAAATCTTCATTTCAAGATGGTTTTTTGAGTTAGGGATAGGAATAGCAACACTAAAGTCTGCAATTCTGGGCACATAGGCTTTTGATTAGGACATGAAGAAAGTGGGAGTAATAATCTGAGGTGTCTTTTCTGTCTTTGCTAAAATGATTTCTTGGATTTGGAGGGAAAATGAAAAATGAGAGGTTACACCAACTGATGTAAAATAAAAATCTGGTGGTCTTCTGCATCTTTGGTTCTTAATTAGGCAAAGGCTGGTTGTTCAAAGCTCAAAGATTCATTTTTTTGGTATTTGATGGGCAGCCAGCTACTTTTCTCTCAACCAAAAATCATTACTTGGTTACTTGCGATCAATGGACATGGGTCTGTCCACTGAAATTGCCTTGTGATCGCAACTGTGTTGCCTTCTTTTGGCGAGGATATTGGTCTCGTCTCGCTCGCTCGCTCGGGAGCATGGAGCATTGCTTCCTTCTCCTCGAGTGAGGCATTCATGTCAATTTTAATTTCACATTTTCTTTACAGGTTGATTGGAATTCTCAATTCAACAAAATCATTTATAAAAGGGTTTCTCGGCAAAATGACCTATTGTTTAAAGTTATTTTGCACTCTAGTCTAGTTTTAATAATTCTTTGTAAAATGACCTCTCATAATTTAGACAACTGGTCAAATTTTAGAGAGAAATTATTTTGTAAAAAATTATTAAAAGTAAGTCAGAGTGCAAAACTACTTAAAAAAATAGGCTATTTTCACTAATCTTTCTTTATAAAATGGAGTGATGGCAAAAATGTGGAATTGGCAGGGGCTTTGTCACATTGATTTTTTAGATTTTTATTTTGGATAGGAAAAAAAAATAATGTATTTTTTCAAAGTTGAGTCTAGTTTTCTTTTGAACTCATAATATACAAATCTTTTGAGAGGCTACACCAAACTGATGTAAAAATTAGTTCAGAGTAAAAATCTCCATTTGCTGTATAAAGTCCATTTCAGTTATGTAACTTAACTTGTATGCTTACTAGTCTTGTGTCCTTACTGTAACCAGTCATGCATTACTTGTAAAAATAACCAAATCCCATATTTATATACTTAGTCTTCATTTTCCTATTGTAAGACTAAGATTGGAGTTTTTCATACAATTTCTCATTTTTAAATATTGTTGTCGTTTTCAGGACAAGTGTCTTTTTTTAAAACATTGTCGTTTTAAAATAACTTTGTCGTTTTTCTTTGCAAATTCAGTTTTTCATAACAGTTGTCGTTTTCAGACAATTTGTCTTTTTAGAATATTGTCGTATCTTCATGACAATTGTCGTTTTTAAATAATATTGTAGAAGTTGTCGTTTTAAAAGAAAGATGTCCCATTAAATAAATAAATATAATGTATATTTTGTGGGGAACATAACAATGTAGAATTTTTTTTTTTTTTTTTTTTGTAATTTTTAGTGTTGTAATTTTGGAAAAAAAAAATAGGCGAGTTTACACCTCTATACTATTACAAGTAAATAATAACAACTTTCTTTGAAATAAAATAATATACCCACAACATATTAATTAATATTATATATAACTGTTTTTATTTAATTTAATTTTTCCAAATTATTTAATTTACTATAACAACTTTCCTTAAATGGTTTATTTTTTTTATCATACTTAAATGGCATATTATTAACAAATCATTAATTTTATTACGAAATTTACACATGAATAGCAAGAGATTGCATTTAAATGGTTTGACTATTATCAATATATCACCATTGTAATTTGGGAAAAGTGGAATATACACAATAATTTAGATAATCATTGGTAATTGATGCAATTGTTTAGATACTAATATGTAGTGGATGATGTTTATGCTATTCTTCTTTTTTTTTTCGTTCTCTAGTTCAATTTTTGGATACCAATCTATAGAACAATAAATTGAAAGAGTATAAAATAGATTGTATAATTAGTAGAACAACAAAAATTCATTTATATAAAAAAAAAATACTAAAAAGCAAGTTAGTAAAAAATAGACAAAAATCAATCAATATTATGTTTTGAATACTAAATAGTAGAAAACTTTAACACCAAAAACTATACCAAAAGAGTAAACAATTATACTAAAAGGTGAATACTATGCTTTAGATACTAATTAGTAGAAAAAATCTTATTAAGTATCCAACCAAAAAAACATCTCAATAGAAAAATGGACCATAAAAGCTATGTTTATAAATACCATAGTTTTTGGATACCATTAGTAGAAAAAACTTGACAATATAAACTTATAAATACTACAAAATAAAAAATGCAAAATAAAATGCACACGATTATTGTCCTACTAAACATTATTTTCTTACTCTATAATTTCTCAAGATTTTGAAGTATAAAATAGGTCCTAACTTAAAAAATTTGGCAAATAAAAACTGGAATCAACCCAAAGTGTTGGTTTCCTAAATAAATAGTATGTTGGACACTAGTTAGTGGAATAAAAAATTTGGTATGACACAAATGATTCTACATACAGTATAAAGATACCATATAGTATATATTCTCAATCATGTAATTTGAATACTAAATAATAATCAATAAAATAGTGTGTAATAAAAACTATTGGATATACACTCGAAACTATTGTGTAATAATAGTGTGTAATAAAAACTATTGGATATACACTCGAAAGTTACTTCAAACACTACTAATCATGTTATTATAATAATAATAATAACAATAAGGCAATAAAAATTGATAATTTTTTCCTTTCCAAGATTAGACATTTTATTTTTCTTTGATTAAACCACAATTTCCCTTTTTAATTATGTAATTGATTTTGAGTTGATATTATAAATATGGTATTTAAGAGGATTGTATTTTAATTAAAATATAATAGGTATAATTAATTAGAAAATAAATTAATAATATTGATTATTTATGTTAATTAATATTAATATCTCAATATATAAAAAAATAACTAACAGAGTTGATATTATTTTGTTATATATGGGTTACGATGTAAATGTTCTAAAAAAACATGGTATTAAAATTACCATCATTTTGGTGTTCATGACTGGACTAGCGGTTAGAACTCTAACTCGTTCATTTGAAGCCTAATATAATTCTAATTTAAACAATTTTTTTTAAAAGAAAAAACATAATTTTAAATATATAAGTCCAATACCTAAAAGAAATATTATCTTTCTAATATTACAAAAATAATTCTGTGTATATTAATTATTTTTTTATTTTAATTCATATAAAAAGTACATATTGTAAAAGTCATCTCTAATTTTACTTTTTGTTACATATAACATATATATATATAAATTTGAAGAGGAAGGAAATTCTCATTTTAAATGTGGGACTAAATTAAGATCATTCCATCAAAATGTTTGATGGTGGAAAATACTTTTTTTTCCAATATGTTGAAGAGTATCCAAACCAAAAAATATGAAATAGATTGGATTTTACCTGAAAAGGCCTCCAATCATGTCTTAAATGGATTTTACCAAGTGGTGTGTGTGTGTCTCAACTACTCCAACCTCTCAAGCCCATCCTTTTCACTGTTTTCTAACAGTGTTTTTTTTTTTTTTTAAATTATGGGCAACTAATTTTATTTGTTTCCCTTTTAGTAAGATCTTTGGTTGAGAAGCATTAATTTGAATTTGATGGTGAGGAGTGAGCCAAGTTGGATGAAGGTGATTAGTGAATGAGGCTCTAAAATGAAAGGTTGTCTAGTGTCTGCATGTGAGCAACCCCATTAATAGTATGGATAGATGAACAAATGGTGGTCCAATTTCCAAACTCCACACCCTATCACCATCCCCCACTTTCAACATATTAATGTTATTATTATTGGATAATGACTCGGTTTTTAAATCTTAAACTTTAAAACATATTTCATCCAAAATCAGCACTCAAACATTAAATACAATGATGTGGTAGTGCTTTTTAAAACATTGGATCTCAGTTATAATAAATGTGATTAGTTAAGCTAGTCTGCCACGTCACTGTGTGTAATGTTTATGTGCATATTTTGGGTGTACGTATAATTACTCTTACTCTAAAATAATAATGATATGTACACCCAAAATCTGCACCCAAACATTAAACACAATAACGTGACAATGCTTTTTAAAATAGAGGGATCTAGTTTTAATAAATGTGATTGGCTAAGTTAGTATGTCACATCACTGTGTGTAATGTTTATATGCATATTTTGGGTGCTCATATCATTACTCTTCACAAAATCATGTTTAAGGTTCATATTAGCCCAAAAACAATATCAAATTAGAATATTCGATTAATCGATTCTATTCACTTAACACGACATTTTGTGATTGATTGAAGATTATATCGAGTTTCACATATTTTAGTTTAAAATATTAAAGTCGGACGCGGTGCTCTGTACCAATTCTTTTGTATTAGTCTTACTTTATTATTATTTTTTTTATTAAAACAGAATTATAAATTTTCTAAATCAAGTGGTCTTTCCCTCCTACTATTCCTTCAATTTTTCCTTGTTTAATGCATGTATGATTTTAACTTTGTGGTTTGCTGGTCCTTAGAGTTGTTAATGGGACAAGAAAAAAATGGAAAAATATTTATAATGTTGTGGAAGACTATCTATCATTAATGATTAATTATGTATGGTATTTCAAAAGTTTTTAACAAATTCCATACCAAATAATTGACAACTAAACAAGATTTAAATTTTTAAAACCTTTTCATTGGGCAAGCTTGACCAAACCCCACACACCCTGCTCATCTCCCAAAATCTTACAACCCTAACAATTTTCTTTTTGTCTTTTCTAATAGAATATTGTTTAATGTACCTCAAAGTTTCATTAAATCACAATGCCATATCTCAGCTAACCCAACACACAAGTTAGCTCATATATTTGACTATTATTGTCTCTTTTTTTATATATATAAATAGATATAAGTTATTCTAATGGGAGTGCTATTAAGTTGACCAAATTTGCTTTTTATTTGTTTATATTCAACTATTATTGCCTAGTAATTCACTGGTTACAAGAAGAGAGATGCATTTGGACTCTCTTGAATCAATTACAACTCAAAAGACAACAAATATCTAGTATACCATTTAACACAAGACTCTACTACAAGCCTATAAATTATTAATGGACATGTCCAATTAGCACATGTTTATTGCATGTTCAACTAGCATGTGCCCAATGGATCAAAGAAGCTACTCTCATGTGTCCAATTAGCACGACATACATAGTGTGTTCGTTCATCGAGTAGGAGCAACATAAGTGACACAATAGATGCTGTGGGCAAATCGCGAGAAGAATGAACACGCCCTAATGTTGATCTCGACTTGACTTGAAGACCTCGAGCTTGACCTTGACTTACTCTTTGAAGTAATGTCGTACTTGACTATAGGCAGGCTAGGCCCCAGCCTAGGGCCCTAGTCCAAAGAGGCTAGCGCCCCCACATCAAAGAAAACCTCAAATAAAAATAAATAAAAGCCCAAAAAAATCCCTAGAAACTCAAAAAAAAATAAAGATAAATTGTAAATTTCCTAAAGCTCGTAGCTGCTCAAGATCAACCCTACTTTGAAGGTGAGAACCAAGGAGACGAACAAGAGGACAAACAAGACCTAGGGCCTCACCCAAACCTCGACCTAAAGATGACAAGCTAGATCTGAAACTAATGACATCGGCCTACTTTCAAGAAGTTGCCCTAAACTTTTATACAAGTTAGGTTGTTTCAAAAAGAAGATAAAGCATTTGCCAATAAATTTTCTAGATACTTGTTATAGTTATGAGAGTTACTTTTTTTTTTATTGTATTGCGAATTTAAGCCTAAAATATTTTGTATTTCAATCACGTGTACCTTCTTATATAAATACTAGGACAATTCTTCTATAGGGACTTCACTTTAAGCCCTACAAATGGGGCTCTCAGTGTTTTTCGACCCGTTAATAGTTTTCGGCGTGATTTTTTTTATGGCTGTGTATATTATAGCTATTTAGAGTATCTTGCAAATTTTCAGAAAAATTCTGAATAGTTTACAGTACCGAAAACTAGTTCAACACATGTTGCTTTCCACGCGCATAAAAAAATTAGTCACGCGTGTAACAACATGTTTGAACTTAGTTTTTGGCACTATAAACTATTCATAATTTTCTGAAAATTTGCAGAATTTTCTGAAATTTTACAGGATGCTCTAAATAGCTACAATATACACGGTCATAAAAAAAATCACACCGAAAACTATTCACAGGTCGAGAACACTAAATCACACCGAAAACTATTCACAGGTCAAGAACACTGAGAGCATCATCGATAGGGCTTAAAGATTATTCCCCATAAATACTATAAGAGCAAAAATTGCATTATTGAAAGTACAAAATAGATTAAATGAATTCAAATGAATTCATGAGGCTTGTGCATCCCAACCACACCAGATAACATGTGATTTTTAACTTAATAACATTGAAATATCTAGAAAGTACTATATCACTTTTATTACTTCTATTCCAAAATCATCCAATACAAATTGGTGTAATATTTTGATAAAAAAAAAAGACAATTACCCTTTGATTTGATTCGTTATTTCCATATTGTTTCGTCTAGGGTTTATAATATACGTGTGTGAGAATTAGGGTTGGTTTGATATTATTATAATTTTTTTTACCTAAACAATTATAGGTCTAGCTAGTTCTAGGATACTCATAAATCAAATCTACAAGAGAAGTCACCCAAGAAAGGGTTGGATTTGGTTAGGGTTAGGTAGTTTGGTTCTTAGACTAGTGATCGTGAAATATTATCAAAATGGATAAAAAGAATTTAATATAGAGAAAATTACATTTCAAAACCTATAATTAATTTTATTTACAAATTTAACCCCAAAAAATTTAATTACAAAAATAACGTTTTTATACCGCATATAAAATAAATGATATTTGCGACAACAGTACTCAAATTATTACGTTTGTAGCGCTTAAGTGCCAAAATTATTACGTTTGTAGCACTTAAGTACCTAAGTTATTTTTTTTGTCTGCGAAAGTACCTTCTGTCTATGCTTTTTTGTAGCCGTCAGTTCCAATCGTTAAGTGTGTTTGTGACATGTTGGTAAAAATACCAAATTAAATGAATATTTATGGTTAAAGTACATAATTTAATAGACATGTGCAGCAAAAGTACCAAAGTTATGCGATATTTGCAGCAAAAGTACTCAGGTTATAAGCAAATTTGACATCACGTGATGGACTTAGCGGCAAAATAAACAGCTACAACAAAATATGGACAGAATGTACTTTCGCCGGCAAAAAAATAACTTGGGTACTTAAGTGCTACAAACTTAATAATTTGAGTACTTTCACCTCAAATATCCCTAAAAATAATACAGACATCATATAAGAATTGTCAACACTAAAATAATCATTTAATTCTCTCTCTTCTCCATAACTTTAAAAAAATTATGACCACAGCGTTGATCATTTTGGCTCAAGAGTGGTATTATCGCAACCTACTATTCAATGTAATCATTTTGATATGTTGGAAGCATATGTTTTATCGCCGTCACCGGAATAAAAAATAACCATTTGGTTACTATAAATACAAAATGATGCTAATTAGTTACCTTTTTACAAAAAAAAAACTTTATTTTAGTTAATTAACTTTAAGCTTATTTTCAAAATTTGGTTAATTGGTTTATGTTATGTATGAAAAGTAACTTTTTAGGAGTAACTCCAAGTTTATGTTATGAAAAAATAACTAATTGGTATTATTTTCTAATAAGTTATTCATGGTAACTTGGAGTTTGAGTATTTTTTTTATACTATATGATGACTAATTAGTTTCTAAAATAGACTCAAAAGTAATGTAAAAGTTACCATATAGTTTTGGACATGTAAATTACATGAGTAACTAAAAAAGTTTATTAAAATTTAACATGTAGTATAATGCTTTTTTTTTTTTAAATAAATAAAAACAAAATAGACAAGTCTTACTACAAGTAAGAATAAGTTCATTTGAAAATT
Source organism: Humulus lupulus (assembly GCF_963169125.1). Lineage (NCBI taxonomy): Eukaryota > Viridiplantae > Streptophyta > Magnoliopsida > Rosales > Cannabaceae > Humulus > Humulus lupulus. Next base: position 3,598,330 of record NC_084795.1, read on the forward strand.
AACAAATTATAACCCATATTGCCCTCCACTTTGGTATTGAAGGAGGGATCAATTAGAATAATTGTGTATAAAAATATTATGGAGGAATCAATTAGAATATTATGGAAATTTTGTATAAATATAAAATTTTAATAGTTATTGTATAAAAATATGATTTTACTATACTGTTAATTTTTCTAAATGTAAATTTTAAAGGAAAAATTATATTTTGGATAATATAATATGATAAGATATACAATAATAATATCAGACTATATAATTTTATTTGGATTGTGTTTAATTATGGTAAATTAATGATGATTTTGATTTTTTCCACAATTATAATGGATTTTTTATTTTAAAAAAATGATTGAAAATGCAAGTTGACAAGACTTACCTTGATATTCCATATGCACATTAAACAGCTCATTTCTATTGAAATAAAACATTTATTTTTTTCGTCCATTTCAATTGTTTTTTATATGCTTTAAATTCAGTTTTTTAAAATATACTTTTATTTATAAGCCTTATATTGAGTATGTATGAACAAATTTATTTTAATATGTATGAATTATCATCGAAATATACGAAAATTAGTAGTTTTATATAAGCACGTTTAACTCCAACCAAATACATTAAACTATACATAATACATTTATTTCGTATGCACAATTTAATAAAATAAACAAAATTATTTACTTTCTCATGTTGTTTAAATTTTGTTATATATATTGTTTTGTTTAAATCATCATGTTTACTTTAATTGTAAATAAAATAAATTACACATACAAGTTTAATTTAGGCATCAAATTTAATAAATTAGTTTACTTTATATTATAAATTAAATAAAACTAATTAATTTATTATATGATTTTATTGTTCAATTAAACAAGTAAATAAACCATATTGTTTAATGTAAGTTGAATTGTCACTAAAATAAACTTTTATATTTACCTAAAATGTGTTCATGTTTTATTTTGTTTTTTTAACAATCAAAATATTCATTTTATTCATGATGTATAACCTAACAATTTCGTTTATTTTAGTATGTTAATTTTTAAAAATCGTTCAAAACTTTTTTTAACGGGTTTAGTTGTCATGTTGCATTCCAAAATTATAAACAAAAAAGTTTACAATCATACAAGTATTTTTTTAATAAATGTTATTTTTTTATTTCTTAATGACATTACATTCATTGTTTTTGTTTATAAAAATTAAAATTTAGATTTCTATTTGAGAAGGTTTGTACATGCTTACAGTTATTGAACATCATACACTATTTTATATTTTTAATTATTTTTTAATTTTGTGATATTATTTGTATTGATTTATTTCCTTTTTTGTTTTTGTTTGATTATTATTGCATAATATATAGTTATATGAGGTAAGTTATTATGTATGGCTTAAACAACTTAAAGAAAAGTTTTATTTGTATGCAATCAATATAATACTAATATTTTTTATTTTAAGGTATGTTTTGTATGATAATTACAATAAGAATATATGGTATTATTTATATATATCATTTTATAATTCATTAATCTAATAAAAAGAGTCATACTTTTCTTAAGGTTAAGATTTTATAATAATATATAAGGTTTTTTTAAATAAAAATTAATATGTAGTGTAATTTCTACAAATATTGTACACATATAAATATCGTTTTGGGGCTAAGAGGTACCAACCCAAACCTAGGGTCATCAATTTAAAAAAATAAAATGAATTAAAAATAATAATAAATTAAATTATACAATTTAAATAAAATTTATAAAATTGAGAACCCAAAAATTACAATTTTACTAGGATTCCCTATTTGTTAGGGTGCACTTGTGTGATTAGTTTTTTCAATATAGTACATCTTATCCTAAATCAATAAATTGTTGAAAAAACTTATCTAATATGTAATGTTTTTTGTGCAATATATTATATTATGATATTTTGAAATAATAAATGAAATTTGATTAAGTCAATTTTTAAGACTATGTAACAATTAAAAAATTACAAAAATAAAATCATTCATTTTGAACAACAAATAACGATTAACCAAGTTTGATAATTGATTTTCTAACAAACCTTCCAATGAGTTCTAGGAATTCCGAATAGTTATTTGAACAACGAGTAATAATGCATACCTACTCTTATATAAAATGGAAACAATATAATTACATGCTCTCATGAAAGGTATTTGTGGGTCCTTCCTTATTTTTTCACCTTACTTATTCAAAAATTATAACTTAATTGAAAAATATCACTACCAATCTATATAGAGAAATTGGTGAAAATAAGCTCTTTTTTAAATTAGTTTTGCACTTTGGCCTACTTTTGATAATTTTTTGCAAAATGACTTCTGTCTAAAATTCGATCAGCTGTGTAAATTTTTTTACTAGCTGTCTAATTTTTGAAAAGTTATTTTGCAAAAAATTATTAAAATTAGACTAGAATGCAAAATGACTTTAAAAAAATATATCATTTTGTCAAGAGGTCCATCTATATATACATGTGCCTAAATATTTATATTTTGACATTTATTTCTTATTTATTTAATTAAAACTCAATTTTCTTTTATTTTACATTGACCTCAATTCTTCTTTCTTTTTAAGAATGAGGCTTTTAGTGATAGGAAATAACATATGTATAAGTGATTTTTTCATTAAAAGTTGGAACTTTTAATAATACTTACCTTATAAAATTACTTTTTTTTTCTTGAAAAAAATTACTTTGTATGTTTGTATAATTACGAGATTAAAATATGATCCATAAAAGGGTAGAGTATAAGTAAAGTAACTAAAACTCAATGATAACTTATTTACTCAAATATTTAAAATAATATTTATTTTAATCATGGTATATATTCATTCATACCCACCATATTGAAAAAACAATTATTAGCTCATATTAAATGTTTTTTATACATTGAATATAACAATTTATATTAATTAGCTCAAGAAATAGTAATATTAATTGTATAAGCAATGTACTCTAATTCACTTTCTTTTTTTTATTGTTAATTTTTAAAAAATTTCTATTTACGAAATCTCATTTTCAGGCTGAATTTAAGGTGACATAGAGTATACATAAATATAATAATAATAATTATTATTATTATTTTCAGATTTTGCAAAGATGTGAAATGAAGTGTAGTGTACACTTTAATAACTAAATTTGATAATACTAATATTATTATATGTATTGCTTGAGAACGACATCGTTTTGGAAAATGATAATATTTTGTGTTATAATGTTTTGTTTGAGTGGTTGGACATATCACATACATAAGATTGAATTGGCATGTTCGCACCGTTTGAAGGAGTACGACATTTCTCTATATTTATTTATTAATATATTATTATTCTTTTTTAAAAATTATTTATATATTATTCAATTTCACCTAAAGACCTGTGTATAAAATTTTTGTTCTCTGAACTATGACCAATATATTATTGGTGCTTTAAAATAAACAAGTTACGGTGCTTGTCAGAAAATGGTCAATGGCTACCCAATAAGCCACACCACTGTGACTGCTCTAACAAGTCAGGAATTCGTTAGTCACATAAGATAAAATTTAATAAAAGTCTCACTTTACAACATTATCAACAACGATTCAAGAATAACTTTTAATGGCTCAAAAAAAATTAAAAGACATAATAATATATAATATATTGATGATAATTCGAGGCCACAAATACTAAATAGCCATTATTATTCCTTTCCTTCCCAAGTAAATATATATACGTATATATATATTTTTACTATACTTTATATACGATGATTATGCTTTTCTATATTAAAAACATTTATAATTTTACACCATATAATTATGATTTTGGTGTATAAAGTACTAAGAATATTGACTGACTCTTTACGCTAACACTTTAATCATTATACTCAATTTTTATACCACTTTTACTTCTATTATTTTACTATGCAAAAATGTAAATATATTTAAATATTTTTTATAAAGTCTCATGTTTTAAAAGTATTGATTTTAAAAAAATATTTACACATATATATATAGTAATTAGTATAGATAGATTTTTTTGATGTAAAATAATATCTTTTCTTATAAAGAAGTTTTTTTTTTCACATAAAAATGAGTGGGTACGATAAAGTTTCAATATTTTAGAAACTTTACTTGGTATAATATAAGATTTTGTCAAAAATTATTTTGAATAAAATGTCAATTTAATTAATGGTTAGGTAATCATTTGTTATTTTTTAAACTATCATTTTGATATTCTGTGTTTACAAATAATGCTTATTTGGTATCTTAAATTTTGAAATCATACATATTTAGTACTTATATTTTAAAATTGTACATATTTGATACATGTATTTTCAAATTGTACATATTTAGTATCAAAACTCAAATTTAATTAATAAAATTTTACCAATTTAATTAAATTACTCTTAATCATACAAACTATAAATTATATATAACTGCTGACAGTTTTGTTTAACAATTTGGATATCAAATATATATGTTTTCAAAGTATTATATAAGCATTATTGAAAATAAAAATTACCAAAACAATAATTTACAAAAACAAAAGTTACCCAACAAGTAAATTCCTTAATTAATTTATAATTTCATCTTAAAATGGAAGATGAAGTGAGAATATTAAGATCATTAATGAACAAGAATAAATACACTAAAATTAGAGATTAATTATTTTTTTAAGAAAAAAAAAAAGTAAAAAAAATTGAAAAACGATAGTACAAAATCCCATTTTTTCCCAGTTTGGTGGGTTTTGCGGATCAGACAACCCACCAGTTGTTGCGGCTCCTTAGAGAGAGAGAGAAAGAGAGAGAAAATATTTTACAGTGTGAGAGAGAAAGAAGAAGAAGAAGAAGAAAGAGAAAGGAAAGATGGTGACTTCTATGGAGATGGGATCTCAGTCTCTCACCAGCTCAATCTCTGCTGTTATCACTTCCAACCACAGTCTTTGATCCATTGAGCAACTTCACTTCCTCTTCTTCAGGTATTCAAAAAACTATCTCTTTTTTTCTTCATTATTCCCATTCTGCCCTTCACCTGGTTCTTTCACTCTCTTCATTTCTCAACTCTTGACCCTTTTGGAAACCTCTCCTCATTCTTCTGGATCTTCCCCATTTCTGGCTCCTCCTTCAAATGTTGATCTGGGTATGACTCCTTTCTTTGCTTAAGGCCTCAAAGCTTGATTTTTTAGTTTTTTTTTACTTTTGCATAAAAATAGTTTTTTTGATTAGGGTATTGGACGACTACCACCTTTCTATATAGGGAGGATGATAGTAAATTTTTGTTGTTTATTTTGAAATGTGGTTTGCTGTTATTTTCTACTCTATATTGAGTTTGGTTTCAGAGAAAACTATTTTTAAGTGGGAAATTTTGCTTTTTTACTACTGGGTTTTCATTGTTCATGCCTGTTAGTTGGATTTTTTCTTCTTAGCTAAACTGGATTGTTTAACTTTATTTGGATCTGGGGAAAATGCTGGGATATATATAGTAGCATTTGTAGACAAACTTTTGGATTTAGTTTATTTTCTTTGCCTCATTTTGCTGAGATCCAAAACCAGTTCTTTCTTGTTTCAGATCTTATTGTTCATCTAAATTTGTTATTTAAATGGCTGAAGCCTGATTTGGAACTTTATAGAAAGTATAAAAAATTATTTATAGTATTATTTTTAGTAATCAAACATTAGGTGTTGGAAGATGTTACACACGTATATATTGTATAAATAGATGTCCTTTTTCTTTCAGAACACCAAGTTTAAAATAACAAAATATGATCATATTCCTTTAACATTACATCAAGTCATTGAGTATTACATATATGTTTTGTTTCTTCCAAGCTATCTCTTTTAGTGATAGTAAGAATTTGATGTTTTTGGGTTCTAGCTTCTAGGTGTGTATCCATGGGAAACTTTTGAACTTCATGTAGCAAATGCAAATAAAACTCTTCCAGACCATATTCAATTGTGTGGATAAGAGCTTTCAAAGTCTCTGGCCTTCCATATTTACCATGTACAGTAGAAGTCATAGCAGATTTAGTTCATTCACAGTTTTTATACTTAAATGTGTAACTTAACATTTTCATCCAGATTATATTACTTTTTGAAGTATCGTTCATGGCGAATCCAATCTTTATTTTTCCCCTCTTAGTTCAGATATTGATATCTTTAGAAACTGTTGATGGATTTTGATCAGTTTGCTTGTTACTTTTACCGGGTCTAATTAACACTCAATGGCCTTTTTTTATCAGTAGGACTTTGAGGATCACTGCAGCATAGTTTTTGTTTGGTTTTGTGCTCCTCAGAGAAAGAGTCATGGGTTCAAGATTTCCATCTCATCAGCTCAGCAATGGCCTCTATGTGTCAGGCCGGCCTGAGCAGCCAAAGGAAAGGACTCCCACTATGAGCTCGGTAGCGATGCCTTATACTGGTGGTGATATAAAAAAGTCGGGAGAATTGGGGAAAATGTTTGATATCCCAATGGATGGTTCTAAGTCTAGGAAATCTGGGCCTATAAGTAATGCTCCTTCAAGGTCTGGATCGTTTGGAGGTGCTGCTTCACATTCTGGACCAATCACGTCTACTTCAGCTCGTGGTGTTTATACCACTTCAGGCCCTGTATCTTCTGGGGGTGGTTCAGCAGCGGTAAAAAAGACAAATTCTGGACCATTGAACAAACATGGGGAACCTATAAAGAAGTCATCTGGCCCTCAATCAGGTGGAGTGACTCGACAAAATTCTGGCCCTATTCCTGTTCTTCCCGCAACAGGCCTAATAACATCTGGACCGATTACTTCTGGTCCACTGAATTCATCTGGGGCCCCCAGAAAGGTATCTGGTCCTTTAGAATCTATGGGATCTATGAAAGGACAAGGTTCCTCTGTCGTTCACAATCAGGCTGTCACTACCCTGAGCCAAGATGATGAATATTCCTTCAGGAGGAACTTTCCAAAGCCAATACTGTGGTCTGTGATTCTGTTGTTTGTAATGGGATTCATAGCTGGTGGTTTCATTCTTGGAGCAGTTCACAATGCTATTCTCCTCATTGTTGTTGTGGTACTTTTCGGCGCTGTTGCTGCATTATTCACTTGGAATACTTGTTGGGGGAGAAGAGCTGTCATTAATTTCATTTCTAGTTATCCCGATGCTGAACTTAGAACTGCGAAAAATGGTCAACTTGTGAAAGTTTCTGGGGTATGTTGCTTAGCAAATTCTGCTAGAATGCTTTTACTTTTTTTTTCCTGCTGTTGATAAAGTTTTTTTGTTTTTTTTTTTTCCTGCCATCCGTAGATTTAGTTTTCATTTATTATTTGTGTTTGTAGGTGTAAGTAAGATCCTTATGCTCTTTTCTTTATATTGATTGCGTCGCACTATAATTTTCATATAATTTTCTATACGCATAGTTAAGAAAGTTCAATTGTTAGGGTGCTATCTCTGATTTACTATTAAATTACTTTAAGCATAAGTTGTCTCACATCTCTCATAAGCTGAATAGCATGAATTTCAAAAACAAAAAAAAAAAAAATTCCCGTCATCTTCTTTTCGATTCTGTATCTAGGGTGCAACTGTACAGTTGCTAACTAATATGTATGTTTATTGTATAAGAATTTAATTATTTGATGGTAGATTCTTGAAATTAGTTACCTTTTGTCTCCCTGTGATGTGCGGCACCCCAGGAATTTGCGCTCTTTCTTTCCAACTTTCATGTATACCAAACAACCCAATAGTTCATTTCCCTTTCTTATATCCCTTCACACCTCTTTCCTTGCTCTCACTATTCCACTCTACAATGTAGTGAAAGACTGTAAGGACACAAAATTGGCACATATGACCTTATGAATTCAACTCTGGAAAAAAAAGAAAGAAAAATTAAGTGTTTCGGTAAGGGTAATGTAAACTATGTATTAGTGAGGCTAATGTTGTAGAAAAACAGGGAGAACAAATAATGGTTGGGTTAGACTTAGAGGGAAGAGGATCATTAAAAATTAACGTTGCTGTTGCATGACTGATATTGTCGTGAAAGACTTGGTGAGTATGCATAATAATGTGATGTCATTTATTGTTATTTTGGATATGCACAAAATGCTTCCTGCAAGTTATAATATTATGCCTTTTGTAATTCTTGAAGGTGGTTACCTGTGGTAATGTACCCCTTGAGTCATCCTTCCGAAAAGTTCCTAGATGTGTCTATACATCAACGAGTTTATACGAGTACCGAGGATGGGATTCAAAACCAGCAAATTCCACACATCGTCGTTTCACGTGGGGACTTAGATCCTCAGAGGTGTGTAATTGATCTTTTGTTTACTTACATCATTTTATGGTTCAGCTGTTTTTTAACACACTGTGCATAACTCCTGACCGAACTTAATTTCCAATTATCGCCTTAAAAAACTTAATTTCCAATTATTATATATATATTAAAATGGAAACAGCATAAGTTTTTGAAGTTTGACTTGAAGTTTTCAGTGTTATTCACATGAGATTTTCTCGAGGTAAACCTTGCTTAGCTTGTTTTCTAAGAAAAATAGAAGCTTTATACGATTAAATGTCACCCAATGATATCTGAGGTTCATATTCTTTCATGAACATAACTCAATATGTTTCTAGTGTTTCAAAACCATATGCATTGTCATTGTATACAATTTTAGCTAAGCTTGTAGCTTTGGATTGTAATGGCCTGTTGATAATCTGTTAAAATTCTTGCTTAATTGATTAGTTATTTTTTCAGGAAAATTATACCACTTACTGCCAAGTAGATAAATCAAAATGGGATGCTTGATAGATTAAGGTGGTTCTATTGTTGTCTATATATAAAGCATATGCCATATTTGTTGGTGAAGTGGTTCATCTTTGCTGTATGGCTTTACTATTCTTTCCCATTACAGATTATATTCACTTTTCCTTTTAAGATGGATGTCATCTAACTGTTTGAGGGGTAGAAGAGCCAAAGTTGAGAAATCTCACACCTTGGGTGATTCAGTATATTATTCTGTGTTGCACTGAATTCATTCTTGTGATTCTTTTCAGAGGCATGTTGTAGACTTTTACATCTCCGATTTCCAATCTGGCTTGAGAGCATTGGTCAAGACTGGCGGTGGAGCAAGAGTGACTCCTTATGTTGATGACTCCTTTGTTATTGATGTTAACCCGGGAAATGAAGACGTGTCTCCAGGGTTTGTCAGGTGGTTGACTGAGAGAAATCTCTCGAGTGATGACCGTACAATGCGATTGAAAGAAGGGTAAAAAGCATTTTTATGCCGAGTCCAATTTATTTTCTCTGAAGTAGAATTCACTGTGTTACCTCTGATGGGTCCATCTTGTTAAGCTGCAAAGTGATGATTTTGTAGGTACATCAAAGAAGGTAGCACGGTTAGCATCATGGGAGTTGTACAGAGAAACGACAATGTACTTATGATCGTCCCTCCGCCAGAGTCATTAACAACAGGATGCCAATGGGGCCAATGTATCTTCCCCGCCAGCCTCGAGGGCATTGTTTTGAGATGTGAAGACACGTCCAAACATGACGTGATACCAGTTTAGTTCGAATGCGCTCCATAAACTTGCTCGGGCATCAATCTGATCTCTCGAGAAACATTTCGGGTAACATGTTTAAAACTCAACAATACTAATGGCAATGGCAATGGCAATGGCGGTGGTGGCTTTTGTGTTGATCGAAACGAAAATGAGTGAGATGATGGTTCATGGTGATATCCCTTAATCTTTTTGTTGGTGTATAGTTTTTTTTTTTCTTTCCTTTTTTATTAGGAATTCGTTTATATTATCTTCCTAGGTTTGAAAGGTTTGGCAATGGGTGTGGCTTGATGTGGTGAGAAGTTTTACCTGTTTGAAATGTTGAGGAAACTGCAGCAGTACATTATAAAAAGAAAAGTGTTATATAATTCCTTTAGTTTGGTTCCTTCCTCCAGTCCTTGCCACTTTTATATTTTTTTGGCCTCACTCCCTTGATGATGATATATCTATTCTTGGTGAGATTCGTTTGTAAATCAGATTTATGGATCCAATCTCTGTATTCTATCTTTAGCTATATTTCTTTGATTCTTATCTCTTCAACTTGTTCTTTCTGTCTGTCTGATTTGATTTGCTATATTTCACTAGTTTGAAGTGTGTGACTTACTTGAAGTGGTTTTTGTAGTTTTAATATATGTAAACTCTCAGACCTTTGACTCTTGTTGGGCTTTATGATACCAATGGAGTTAAAGATTATATTATGTGATAACTAACTGTTGTTACTTTTTTTGACTCAAGAGTATGGTTTGATTTGATTCATTCTATTCTCTTCTCTAAACTTTTTTTATTATTATTATTTTTTTTAGAGAAATAATCTATACTTTGCTTCATTATGATAAGCCTATTAATTAATATTATATAAAGGTTGGACTATTTTACTTCTTTCAAATCACACTCTAGTGACTCCACTGACTTTTGATGTAGAAAAGGTGATTTTTTACCCCAAAAAAAAAAATTGAATAAACAACGGTTTATACTTTTTTATTTTAGATATGTTTATTGCCTCAAGATTTTGTGTTTTGTAAAATTGTTTAAATAGGTTTCTAAACCTGATTTTGATGAACACAAAATTGAGTATAACAATACAGATTTTAGGCAGAATGATTCTATTTTTGTTTTGAGTTGTTAGTTTGATCCATTATTTGTGATTTTAGTTCAAAAAACTTTAATCAAAATCGAGTTTAAGGATTTATTTGGATTATTTTAGAAAATACATAGTTTAAAAAATAATTTATTAAAATACAAGGTCTAAACAAATAATAAGAAAAAATACAGGTCTAAAAAAGTATAAACTCAATAAACAAAACCCACTTACAATTTGGAAAAATGAAACTCATTAAAAATCTCACAAAATAATAATATATTGTTAAAGTTGGAAAATGAAATAATCACCTGGCAAATTTGGGAGACTAGCATAGGGACAAGTGACATTAAAGTAGTTATTTTTTTGTGCATGAGAATATCTACAACATTCTATTTTTGTGCTAAATGAACACATATTACATATTAGAGAATTGGTATCACAATTAAAGCAGTTAATAAGAGATTGAATTGAACCATAGATTTCAATTTATCATTTCTAAATTGTTTGGTAGGAAATAAGAGGAAAATGTGATTGTTTGGGTGGAAATAATAAAAATATTGGAATGAAAATAGAAATGAGAATGTAATGAAACAAAATTTAATTTAAGAACAAAAATATTAATAAACATAAATATTTAGGGCTTCTTAGCAAAATGGCATATTTTTTAAAGTTATTTTGCACTCTAGCCTAGTTTTAATAATTTTTTGCAAAATGGTCTCTCATAATTTAGACGACAGATAGTCGAAAATTTAGATAGGTGGTCGAAAAATTTAGACAGCTAGTCAAAAATTTTAGATAATTGGTCGAAAATTTTAAAAAATAAATAACTATTCCAATATACCATAAGCAAACAAAATAATAAAATAAAAATAGGTTACCAAAAAAGAACAAAAGGAAGAATCAAGAATACTCTTCTTCCTATATGTTTTCCTCCCCTAAGTTGTTCTATACATTTTTATTTAATAAGAATATAATACTATATATATTTCATGCTAAAATAATTAAATGAGAGGTCAAAATATAAAAATTACTCATAAAGACTATTTTTAAAAAAAAATAATCTGTAGGGACATGGTTGTAAAAATACATACCAATTAGTTGGATTGGATTATTATTCTTGACTTGGATTGGATTAATATTAAGTTATGTTTCGTATTCTATAAGATAAAATGATGGAACTAAATAAATTTAAAATATGAACCCGCTTCATCTCGAGAAGGATGTTGTTGTGGGGTACTAATAGTGTCCAACATCATAGAGCATACCAAAGTAAAAGTAGTGTTGGGCACCATTAAGTCCCATAGCAATACTCTCTTGTAATAAGTGAAAAAAAATGAGCAATGTTATACATATCACCTCATGTTAATTGGTGTTTTAGTGTCGGATCCCACATATTTTATAAGATTCATACTAAATTATATTAGTAATGATATGCCATATAAGATAGTGTTAGGTACTATTGATGTCCTTAACAATATTAGTAATATATATATAATAAATTATACGTGACCAATTTTAATTGAAAGATGCAAAAAATAATTATTCAAAAATAAACGAAACCCACATTTATTGAGAACAAAAAACATATAAATATGAGACTATTTTTAACCCATCTTCTACCTAGGTTAAAATAATCATTTCTAACGTATTATTTTGTCCATTCATAAAATTGTATCATCATATTTTAAAAATCAAACATAAAATTAGGACTTAATAGTCAAATTCACCAAGCACAACTTGCTTTCCCTAAGCCAATAGAACTAGTTTGGGTTAAACTCTCCCAATTCAAAATTATTCACTTTGGTTGGTTAATTCGATAAGTTCATCGATGGTCGGCAAGTATGATGGTCTAATGGTATAAACCATCAATGTTTCATATGCCTTACCACACTCTCATTCACCCATTTTATCATATATCTTAAAACAAAAAATTAAGAACTTGCATGGTAATAATAGGTAAATTGTTTGAGTTATATTGTAAACATGTTTTTTTGTTTGAATTAATAAAATTAATGCTATAAATTGAAAAAGATTTTTCTCAAAAATATTAAGTAATATGTATTATTGAGACGAGATATAAGTTTTCAACAAGCAGGTTTATAATTAATTTTTTTACAATATATATCTTTTCTATATAATAAGTGTATAAATAACAGAAATTTTTTGTTTTAATAATTTTTTATTTTTTTAATGTTAACTTTAACGGAATATTATTATATTTAACAGAATATTCTTATATTTAACTGTAGTTTGTAAACACTTAAACTTAAATAAAATAAAATAAATAATTAAAAAAATTAAGATAGGATATTTTTGAGATATTTTACAATGATAATTATTTAAAAATAATAAATAATTAAGCATATTAAAATATGATATTTTTCCGATATTTTACAATGATAATTATTTAAAAATAATAAATAATTAAACAAATTAAAATATGATATTTTTGAGATATTTCACAATGATAATTATTTAAAAATAATAAAATCACGTGTTTTATAACATAAATAAAATTTAATTAAACTTAAACTCACTTATTAGAATAATATCATATTAAACATATAATATAATCTACTGTGAATTAGCAACAAATTTTTATTTTTAAAACTAGCAATAAACTTAAATTTAAAATCCACGTATAATATTTAATATTACATTAAATATATAATCTCTTGTTGTCACTCACAAATTCAAAAACTAGAACAAACATAAACTTAAACAAAAATAAATAAATTATTTAATTAAAATAGAATATTTATTTCAAAATTTATATGACACTAATATAAATTTAATAAAAATAATTAATAAATTATATAAATAAAACTAAGCAAACGTGCATATTGCACGTTGTTTATATCTAGTATATATATTTAATTTTTTTTTATTTATATTCCATATTCTTAGTTTTCATATTGGGTGAATAATTTTTTTGATCCACCACTTGGAATACTCATAATAGATTGTGATGCTTTATATTTATTTTTTTAATAGAGAAGAGAACATCAAAATAACCTAAAATAATGCCTACAGAGCTATTTTAGCTTCTTTTTTTTCAAATTATGCAATAGTGAGAAGAACTATTCTACTTCAACCAATATTTATTTATATTTTGTCAATGTGCATTATAAATATTTTTAAAAATATAATATTAAATGATTTAGAGAAAAAAAAAATTGATGTATGATATAATGTAAAAATTTTAAGATAAAATAAAAATAATTAAATTTTTTTTATAATGTATTTTGAAAAATAAAGCAGAAACCTGAGTGAGTGTTCTTAAATACTTAATTTTTTTATTTTTGTCAAATTTTCCCATGATGCGTTTGGTTATCATTTTTTATAGCCATGGCTTGGAAATTACCAAAAGAAAAAAATAAAAATAAATCTTCTTCTGGATAAGTGGATATGACAAAATCAACACCAAATTGTAGTAGAGTTTTAAGATTTAAAGCTCAACTTTAAAAAGGGCAAATCCTCATCGACCAATTTCAAAAGTTGTGGTTCACAATAAAGGTAGATAAATATAACACTTTTTTGAATCGTTCACTAATTGGTATTTTCTAATAAATTTAAAAATATTGTTGTTTGGGTGGTCTATTTATTTATTTATTTTACTGCAGCTGTAATTTTCATAAAAAAAATGTAGAAGTTAGGAACTTTAAATCAAAATTGTTCTAACAGTTATGTTTTTATTTTAAGAGTAATGGTACGTGCACTCAAAATATACACCCAAACTTTACACGCAGTGATGTGTCAGTTTGCCAAGCCAATCACATTCATTAAAACTGGGACCCACTGTTTTAAAAAACAATGATACGTCACTGTGTGTAATGTTTTGGTGCATATTTTGGGTGCACATATCATTACTATTATTTTAAAGAGTTTATGCCTTTTAGAGTCTGTGTTTTGCCTCATTATATGTGTTGGACTCTGTATTTTGACAAATTACTTTTTTGACCCTGTGTTTTCTAAAATAGTTCAAATAGACTCCTAAACCTGATTTTAATCAAAGTTTTTTGAACTAAAATCACAAATAATTCATCAAACTAACAACTCAAAACAAAAAATATAATCATTCTGCCTAAGAACTGTGTTGTTATATTCAATTTTTTATTCATCAAAATCAAGTTTAGGGGCCTATTTGAACCATTTTACAAAACACATGGTCCAAAAAGTAATTTATCAAAATACAAAGTCCAAACATTTAATGAGACAAAACACAGAGTCTAAAAATATATAAACCATATTTTAAATGCATTTTTATGGTAAAAAGATTATTTGTTTATTGTATAATTTTCATGCTAAAAGCATTTTTTGCTTAAGTCATCTAAATTAAGATCTAATTAACCAAAGAAAAAGACAAGGCTCTTTGCTCAAGTCATCCTAATGTATTGTTGCACATTCAAGTTAAGTATTTTAATTTGTGTTTGGTTTCAAAGAAAGTGAGATAGAAAATAAATATCAAGAAAAAACTTGAAGAAGAAAAGAAGTACTTGTTTTAATTTTTCAACTTCTTCATATTTATATTTAATGCCATTGACAGCAAAATAAATTAGGAATCTAAGAATACAGTGTATTTAGTATTTTTCTACACTAAATAATAAAATCACACTTATATTATATGCTAATCCTAAGTGGCACATTATGAAAATGTTGAGGACCCATGTGATATTATCTCATCTAAATTAAGATCTAATTAAACAATTATTAATGTTTAGAAAAGAAAAAAAAATGTAGAATTTCAGGAGAATGGCAGATTTTTCAAATTTATTGAAAAATATCCATTTATTTATAAATAAAACTTTTAGTTTATGTATTAATATATAAATCAAACATCCATAGTAATCTTATTATATTAATTATTTTCCAATTTAGTTGGACTATGCTTCATTAATTTATGCTTTCATTCCTTTTATTTTCAATATTTATTAAATATCCAAAAAAAAAAAATCTCTCACTTCAATAGGAGATAAACATAATGTTAAAAATAATTAATGTTTTCTAAATTTTTAAAATAAGCATTTGTTTAAAATAAATCTGAAATTAAAGATTGAGAAAAAGTATAATTTTCCTAAATTATCTTTTAAAATCAAGTGTTCATATGATGGTTTTTCAGAAACGATTGCTTCTAATCTTAATAAATTTTGTTGGAACTAAATTAATTTTTAAAACTTCACCTAACCCATATAGAACTAGAAAAAGCTGACAAAAATATAAACGCTTTGATAGAGAAAGAAAAACAAATTTGATATGACTAATGATAAATTTGAAATTTCTAGCTTTACAAATGGTCAATTCTAGTACTTTTAATACACTATTTACTTAGTTAATTTTAGGAGAAAATAATTAAATAAAACCTTAATGGTAATTGCATAACAATTGACTTGGACAGTGTACCACAAAAGCATAACAAAGTCTATAACTCAATTGATGTTATTTATTTATTTATAGGCTTATGCAAATTTTAGTTTTTTTTCCCTAATATAGATATTCAAAGAGTTATAATTAGGATTTTCTATTTTGTAAATTTATAAAATAGTTATACATTTATATAGATAGAGTAATAATGCGTGCAGTGGCCAATTCCAACCGAACTGGATAATACTAAATTTGAGGTGATTTTACACAAAATATCATTCTAACCAGGCGGCATATTATACATTATATATGCTGATATATACAGTAGCCCCTCAAATTTGAGGGGACACTAAGATGATGGCAAAAAATTATTTAGTATATTTTTGTACTTTTTAAATATAATATTAATAAAATTTGTTAAATGTATATATATATTATAATTATATGTTTTTAAAAAATAATATAATAATAAAAAATATAATTTTTTGGTGTAAATTTTAGTGTTGTGATTGGAATGGGAAAAAAATATGATGCTAAGATTATTTAGTTTTGATGTTGGTGCAACACCATATATAGTGTTATGGGTTGAAGATGCCCTAAACTTATGCACCAAAACATTACACGATGTGTTAGTTTTATTTAATCAATTAAATTTATTTCGGTGAGATGGTTTTTTTTTTTTTGTTTTTTTTTTTTTACTAATTTTGGTTTATATAGTGGAGAATTTTTTTTTAAGGGCTTCACTTTAAGCCAGTTTTCGGCACGATTTTTTTTTTATGACGGTGTATATTGTAGTTATTTAGAGCATCCTGCAAATTTTCAGAAAATTCCGAATAGTTTACAGTACAAAAAACTAGGTTTAAACATGTTGTTGCACGAGTGACTAATTTTTTTTATGCGAGTAGAAAACATGTTTGAACCTAATTTTCAGCACTGTAAACTATTCGAAATTTTATGAAAATTTGTATGATGCTCTAAATAGCTACAATATACACGGTCATAAAAAAAAATCGCACCAAAAACTATTTACAGATCAAGAAATACTGAAAGTCCTAAGACTTAAAGTGAAGTCGTTGTAGTATAATTCTCCTTGAGAAAGGGTAAATCTAAAGATATGGTGAGAGGGAATTGTCAAATAGTGATGGATGGTTAATTAATACAAAAACTCATTTTCAAGGATTTGACATTCAAACGACTTTTAAGACATAATCAAAGAATGACCCAACCCAACCAAACCAACTCCCCATTCACATTACGTACTCCTTCCTTCCTCAATTTTAATACCAAAATCCCTTTTAAAAAAAAAAAAATTAAAATAATTAACTACAATTATATATTTATATAACTATCTAAATGAATAAAAATTGCAACTTTAGTGATAAGTTAATACTAATGACAAGTAGTGCTTAACATCTTACTAATATACATAATGTAAACAATGTAAGCAAATGCAAGTGTATTTTCATAATCTATTGGATAGCAAAGTGCCTTTGAAAAAAAGTTAATGATTCAACATAAAGAACTTGTGATTAATCCTACCAACCCAAAATATAAAAAAAATGTAGATATGTCAATTTATTTTTGACAAAATGTGTTATATATATAGGAAATTTCTTTGTTGCAACTCACAAAGAGAGGTGGATCGGTGCATCTTTTTTTGTTTACACTCTGTGAATAGTTTTCGACGCGATTTTTTTTATGATTATGTATATTGTAGTTATTTAGAATATTTTGTAAATTTTCATAAAATCCCGAATAATGTACTGAAAATAGGGTTCAGACATATTGTTTTCCACGCGCATAAAAAAAATAGCCACACGTACAACAACCTGTTTGAACCTTGTGTTTCATCACTGCAAATTATTCGAAATTTTCTGAAAATTTACCGAATACTTTAAATAACTATAATATACACAACCATAAAAAATTTCGCATCGTAAATTATTCACAGGGTGCAAACAAAAAAAGATGCATTGTGAGTTGCACCGTAGAAATACCCTTATATATTAATTACGAGTGTCTCACATTAGGTTGAATATTGATGTTAGTAAATTTTCTAAATATTTAACAAAACAATGTGAATCATGTTCTTTTTAATCACATGGAATATTAATAAATTTATAAATTGATGTTGGGATGTAAGGATATTACTAATACTTTTTTTTTTCCATCTACTTATATAGATTTCTTGTGTTTGTCTTTGACCTTATTCAAATTAGAAAATACCTTTGTGTTCGAATTCCAATTTGAGGATAAATAATTTAAGCCAAATGTCACAAATTCATTACATTTACTAATTATTTTAATTATCAGTAATCAATTTTTAACACAACACCTAATAATAATTCGTATTCGAATTTAGTAACACTACTTATTAAAATAAAAATAATATAGACAAATAAGGGCAAACATCATTGTAATTATAATTATTTACATCCCTAAAACACAAATATGATATAATCATGACATTGAGGGTCATTTAATTTAATGTTAATAGCAGGCCATCTTAAATATTTTGGAGGCCCTGTTTTAATCTAAAAATTTGGGCTCCTAACAAAAAAAAAAGTTTAACTAAAAACTAATAATATTTTCAAATATTATTGTTACGATTATATATTTTACAAAATTAAGGGTTTGACTAAATATTTATGAATTAACAATTTAACATTAAAAGTGGAATTGAGAATAAAAACAGCCTTTAGAAATGTAACTTAATAATCGTTTATTTAAAAGTGGGAACAACGCTTCATTTCATTTATTTAAAAAAATAAAAACTGAAAAGGTAGGTAAATGAATTTGGCCATTTAATTTATTAGGTCCTGGACAATAGACCAGATTGCACAGCCACATAGCCGGCCCTGGATAATAGTAACTCAAAAATACTATTTTTTTAAGAATCATTTTAAAATATTCTATTTGGCAAACAAACTCTATAAGAATCATTTCACTAAAATAAAAACTCCTTTTCTCAACAAAAAAAAATTTCCCAATAATAGGAGTTTGTGTGTGATTATATATTTGATTTTAGCTTAAGCTTTTTTTTTTCTCTTTATAATTAAATCTAATAAAATTGAAACATGGTACGAATTTCTTCTTGGCCATAAATTAGGGATAATTTATTACATCCATAAATGAATACTTACCAATCCAAACCTTTCATTATGGAAACCGAAAATAATGAATTGAAAAAACCATCCAACTATTTTTATAACATAAGTTTATTGCAATTAAACTTAAACTCTAATGATCATAAATCTTTTCTTTATTCCAATTTTAACTTTATTTAATATCACTACATAAAATAATGTCTCCCCATCTTTCTCTAACTTTCCCAATCTATTATTATAATGTGATAAAAAACATATTCACAAAATATCTTAATAAAATCTAAAAATACTTCTAAATTGTTCCACACTTATATTGTTTTAAAAAATAAATTTAAACTAGTTCATTTTTTAAATTTTAATTAAATAATAATTACAAATGAATTTATAGCTATCACAATCATAATTAGTAGAGCATTGTTTTTCGTTTCGAACATAAACAATAACACGCTAGATTGTTTGTCAATATTGAATTTAAAAAAAATATTTGACGAGCAAGCAATTTTATCGGTTCACCCACCAATTAAAAAATGCTAATGAGCTCGGGTTCAAAATTCAATTGCAACCCAAAACATTTTTGAAAATATTAATACTATACATTGACCTTTTTTTTCATAAAAAAATACAAATCCTAACAATTAAGAAAATTAAATTAAAAGGAAAATGAGATTATTGCTGGCTCTTTAAGGAATTGTTATAGTGGGTCCCATAGTTGTAATATTCTTCTCCCACAAGAGAAGCTAATAAACTATAATAGTTGTATGTGATTAGCCAATTCTTTAACATAATTAATATAAATTAATATTCTAATATGGAGGTGTATAATTTAAATTTCTCATCATATAATTAAAAAAAAGGTGATATTAAAAAAATCAAATAAAATATCTAATGCTGAGGTGTTTATTTCAAATTCCTCACTCTATTTTAAAATCATACAATAAAGTAGTATCATAGTGTTTTGTTCTTTCTGACTAAAGAAAAAGGCAACTACAATGGTATTTTTTTCAACACTAAAAAACAAAAGAAATAAATTTATTTATTTGAATTTTGAATTTTTTTAATCCTTTGAAGTAAATATTTTGATTTTGTTTAAAAGTAAACGAAGTAATGGACTAAACGTCTTATAATTTTATTTTATTTTTATAAATTTCAAGTCAATTTGATGTTAGAATAATACCATATGTGTTATGTGTTATTATTTTGTAAAAAAAATATAACAATAAAACAAAAAAATTTACAAAAATAGTTTTTCCTTAAAACCCAACAAAATTCAGATTTTTTTCCTTCTAATATTTGGCCAAAAAAACAAAGAAGAGATTATTAATTAATTAAAATTTCCAAAATAATGTTCTTTTTAACATTAGATACCTTTATTGAAATGAGAAATTATTAAGATTTTGATTTGTTTGGAGATACTAAGATATTTACTGACTCTTTACGCATAAACTTAATCATTGTTCCAAATCTTTTTGTAAAAACGTAACCAAGTTTTGTCTTTTTTATTTTGTTGTTTTTAACTTAATAAATATTTGGAACAAAATTTTAGTCTTAACAAAATTAAGCAACAAATGTATATATATATATATATATTTTTTTTTTTAAATATTATTTTCTAAAAAAATTAAATTCTATTAAATACGTTTTTTTTCTTTTCCTTTTCAGTTTGGTGGATTTCGAAGGATCAGACAACCCACCAGTTGTTGCGGCTCTTTGGAGAGAGAAACTATTTTACAGTGAGAGAGAGAGAGAGAGAGAGAGAGAGAGAGATGGTGACTGCTATGGAGATGGGATCTCAGTCTCTCACCAGCTCAATCACTGCTGTTATCACTTCCAACCACTGTGTTTGATCAATTGAACAACTTTGCTTCTTCTTCATCTTCTTCTTCAGGTATGCAAATGGACTATCTTTTACTATTCCAGTTATGCCCTTTTTCTCTTCTTACTTTCTGACTCCATTGTTGAACTCTTCAAGACCCTTTTGAAATCTATGCTACATTCGTTTAGATCTTCGCCATTGTAATGTTCTTTGCCTTTTTTCTCCAAATGATTATCTGGGTATGTACTTTTTTTTTAATTGAAGCTCTATTTAGGGGAAAAAAAATGTTCTTTTTGGTTTTCATCTTCTAGTTTGAAGCTTGTTAGTTTTTCACAAGAAATTACTGAAAAGTGGGCATAAAATATATTGTGGTTGTTATTATTGGGACTTTTGGCTGAATTTTTTTCACTGAACTGTGCTGTTAAACTCCATTTGGATCTTGGGAAACTGCTTAATGTATTGAAGCCAGTTTTAGATAATATCTGGCTCATTTCCTTTACCTTGCTCAATTTTCTGAGATCCAAAAGGTGATTCAGATCTTATGTGCCCTGTTAATTTGTTCTCCAAATGGTTGTCTGAATTGGAACATTACTAAAAGGAGAACAGGAAACCCTGTAATAGGTTTTTGTGGCTTCTGTTATCTTAAAGGTTTGATCTTTATGCTTTTATGTTCAGGATTCTGCTAGTTTCTCAAAACATGTATGAAGACAAAATTTAAGAAGTAACTCTTGCTTTTAAACTAAAATGGTTTACAACTCTTCTGGAATGAAGTATGGTATTCTGAAATTTTTAGGAAGTTGTTCTTTCTTTAACCCAAAAGTTATAGCTCACTATTTGAGGGCATTTGGTTTGCTCCCACAAGGTCTGAGGTTCAAGTTTCTCTGGGTATCTACATAGAAATTGCTGTAGTTTCCCTATTCCCCAAATGTGGTGGGGAGCTTAGTATAAAAAAAAAATGTCATTTTTGATAAAACAATTTTCATGAGCCTTTTAAGTGTTTGTCTTTTTATTTTTTCTCCTTTTGCTCCAGCTGTAGAATCTTTTGGTTCTTGAACTGGAAACTGTCAAAATTCTATGAAGATGGGAGAATTTAATAGTCTAAATTCATGATTCAAGATTTTGATGATTAGTCTATATTTTAAAATCATGTCAACTCTCTCATTAGGCTATTTGAGGAAATAAATTGGAAAAGAATTTCTGTAGGTATTTTAAAAAATCCTTCTAATATTTTTTTTTTTCTGGAAAGTGGAAACCTTTTTCCAACGTTGTTGAAAGAAAAATATAACTTACTTGAATATTGTTTCATAGATTTCTTACTTGAACTAAAAGAGGTATAGAATCTACAACCCACTTGTTTCATTTCTTTCTTATACGGTTCATTTTAATTCCCCTTCTTTTTTCTTTTTCTTATTAATTTTTGGTATTTTTTTTTGTAATCTCATTTAAAAAAAATTGTTGGTTTATAACTTATAGTATTCTTGCTTTTTTTTATTTTTGGGTTCTTTCAATGACCAATTTTTTTGTGTCCGCAGTAGGACTTCGAGAATCATTGCAGCATAGTTATCTTGTAGTTTTGTGCTCCTTAAAGAACCTCGATGGCTTCCAGATTTCCATCTCATCAGCTCAGCAATGGGTTGTATGTATCAGGCCGGCCTGAGCAGCCAAAAGAGAGGACTCCCACAATGAGCTCAACAGCTATGCCCTATACTGGTGGTGATATTAAGAAGTCAGGAGAGTTGGGAAAAATGTTAAATGTCCCTGATGGTTCAAAGTCTAGGAAATCTGGACACATCAACAATCCTCCTTCGAGGACTGGATCGTTTGGAGGTGCTGTGTCACATTCAGGACCTATTTCATCTAATGCTGCGGGTCGTAGTGTTTATACTTCAGGTCCTGTATCTTCTGGTTCTGGTTCAGCTGCATTAAAAAAGACAAATTCTGGACCATTGAACAAACATGGGGAACCTATGAAGAAAGTATCTGGCCCTCAATCAGGAGGAGCCACTCGCCAAAACTCTGGCCCTGTTCCAAATCTTCCCACTACAGGCCTTTTAACATCTGGGCCAATTCATTCTGGCCCTCAGAATTCATCTGGACCCCCTAAGAGAGTATCTGGTAGTTTAGAATCTATGGGATCAATGAAAGTACCTGGTTCCGCTGTCGTTCACAATCAGGCTGTCACTACCCTGAGCCAAGATGATGAGTTTTCCTTTAGGAGGAACTTTCCAAAGCCAGTACTTTGGTCTGTGATACTGTTGTTCGTGATGGGTTTCATAGCTGGTGGTTTTATTCTTGGAGCAGTTCATAATGCCGTTCTTCTCATTGTTGTAGTGATTCTCTTTGCCTTTGTTGTCGCATTATTCACTTGGAATACTTGTTGGGGCAGAACATCTGTCGTAAATTTCATTTCTAGTTATCCAGATGCTGAGCTTAGAAGTGCAAAAAATGGTCAACTTGTGAAAGTTTCTGGGGTATGTTCTTTCATCCTATCTTCTTATTGCTATTCTACCAACCCACTTTTAAGCACTTTATTATATATATGTGTGTGTGTGTGCCTGGCACTTCAAGCTGCAATTGTCTACTTTCTTAAACTTTACAACAACTAAATCAAAACTTCTTTTAGAGACCAAAGTGACATTTTTTTATTAGTCTAGGGGACCGATAGAGCAGTTAATCTTTTTTTTTTTTTGGAAGGATCGATCCTACATTTGTTTAGAGAAATCACATGCATTGTTACAGAATGTGATGGTAGAATCCTCTGCTGTTTGTGGTATTTATTTTGTTAGTTGGGCAGAGTGGAACAATGAGAGTTTAATAGGGGCATTCCAGGGAAACTCTTATGTTTGATTTTGAAGTGGAAGTTTTTTGGAACTTGGGCAATTATTAGTGTAGAGACATAACCTGCTGTGACATGAGACTGCTTTCTTTAGTTAACTGAAAACCCTATTCCATCATATGAAACAAGTTACTGTAAGATTATCTCTAAATGGGAAAATTATTTAGACAGCTTATGTATTTTGTAATTACTTTGCTTAATGTTGAGGTAATGCCTTAATTCTTTGTGTTTCTTAAGACTTTATGCATGTTGAAATTGTCAAATATATCATAGCAGTTTCTACTCTTGAACAATGATAGTAATATTCTAGCCAACATTCGATTAGGCAGAAAATCTCTCGAGAATGTGGTGGAGAGGGATAGGAAAAGACAGTGGGAAAGATGCAGTGAAGAGTCTAATTGAGGAATTCCAGAGAAACTCTAAGTTTGAATTTTAAAGTGGGAAAAATAGAACTTGGATATTGCAATTACTGTTGGAGACAGAGACATAACCTGCTGATAAGTCACAGTGGTTTCTTTAGTTAAACCATATTCCATTTAGTAATAGATGGGAAGTTTCTCTCTGAATGGGAGTAATTAGTTTGTCATTACTTTGATTATTGTTGGGGTAATACCTTAACTCTTTCGGTTAGAATTTCTTAAAGACTTTAAGCATGTGGAAATTGTCAAATACTTCAGAATAAATTCCACTCTGAAGAAATGATAGTAATGGTCTCGAGAATATGGCAGAGAGCAATAGGGAGAAACAGCAGAAAAGATGTAGTGAAGAGAGTCAGAGTGCAAGGGTAAAGGGTAAGATCTAGAGAAGTAAAAAAGCATTATGCTTACTACCTTTTCAAGTATGTTTATTGGTCTGGTTGACTACCATATTTCCTTTTTGCATTTGCACAAGTATGTTTCAAATTTATGACATTGTTATTTTGTAACACTTGCACAGGTGGTTACTTGTGGTAATGTGCCTCTCGAATCATCCTTCCGAAAAATTCCTAGGTGTGTCTATACATCAACGAGTTTGTATGAGTACCGAGGATGGGGTTCGAAACCAGCAAACTCCACACATCGTCGTTTTACTTGGGGAGTCAGATCCTCAGAGGTGAGTAGGATATTATTTTTGCAATTGTTCATAGTATAAATATATTGAAAATTAGTAACTATTAAGTTTTATGATATGTTGTGTCATACCGTAAAACTTATTTTTATAGTTGATAGGTAGAGGTTGAATTTTTGAATGGAGCTTATTGGATTAGACTAATACTGTAGAGTTTATGAACAAACAAACTGTATTTCCGACTTTCTTTAGAGGGTTTTTTTTAACATAAACTTAACGGTAGATGAATCAAGAAAATTAGGAAATGTTAATCATAGAATTAGCTTATTAAAAATAAAATGTTTGATCTGGTGGATACTTTGAGACATTCTGTTTGGTTTCCTTGATTCTTGACAAATATCAAGCCTATTAAAATCTTTGCTATGTTGGTTGTCAGAGGCATGTGGTAGACTTCTACATATCAGACTTTCAGTCTGGCTTGAGAGCTTTGGTTAAGACTGGTTATGGAGCAAGGGTGACTCCGTATGTCGATGACTCCTTCGTTGTTGATGTGAACCCAACAAATGAACACTTGTCTCCAGAGTTTGCCAAGTGGTTGAGGGAGAAAAATCTTTCAAGCGATGAGCGTACAATGCGACTGAAAGAAGGGTAAAAATCTATATCCTGCAGTTTATTTTGGTTTCTACAAAGTAATGTATAAACAGAGTCCGAAGTTGACAATTGGGACTATTGGGAGAACACAAGTTGGGAATGTGGTGCCAAATGTTTGTTTACAAGAAAGTTTTTGATTTTTGTAGGTACATCAAGGAAGGTAGCACAGTTAGTGTGATGGGAGTTGTACAAAGGAACGATAATGTACTCATGATCGTCCCTCCGCCAGAGCCATTGACAACAGGTTGCCAATATATGCAGTGTATCTTTCCCTCTAATCTTGAAGGAATTGTTTTGAGATGTGAAGACTCGTCCAAGAATGATGTGATACCTGTTTAGTTTGAATGTGCTCGTTAGATTTTCCCGCGCTTGATCTGTCAAGCAATTTTTTGGGTCGCCGGTATAAAAATTTACTGTGGTAATGGCGGCGGTGGCTGCTTTTGGTAGTTGTAAACGAAAAGGAGTGTGGTAATTCGTTTATGGTGATGTTCCAATTCACATTTTCTTTTAGTTGGTGTATAGCTTCTAGCAATTCATTTCTATTATCTTCTTTTTCTTTTTTTTTAGGTTTGAAAGCTTTTGCAATGGGGTGTGAATTTGATGTAGTGGGGAAATTTTATGTGATTTGAAACATTGAGCAGACTCCAAATACATTATAAAAAAAAAGAAGCAAAGTGTTATATATTTCATTACCTTGAAGCATGGTTTACATCTTTTAATGTATGAATAGGAACTCGTATCAGTGCTCTATAAACAATTTATGTCTAAACAATACAATGAATTGTGACCGCTTGTTTAAAATTTGAAGTTAGCCAACCAGTTATCTAGTCATGCTTTATTACAATTTTCATATGTTTATTTATTTATTAGTTTGACTTAGGGCTGAGCATAAAATCTAAAACCGAAAAAATTGAGTACACTGATCTTCCGAACATTGAAAAAACCAAAACTAATTAAACCGAACACCGAAAAAATCGTAAATGGCGTAAACTGTTACTGTTCATTTAGTTTGAAAAATCCATGTGGATCGATCAATTTAAACCGAAACTGACCGAAATTATAAATATATGTAGGTTATGTTAAGCTTATGGACTTTGAATTATGTTTTCACACTTTTAAATTTGTGAATGTAACTATATTCTATGTATTTGTATTTTAAAAAAGCACAAAAATGAATTCCAACAATCCAAAATTTTTTATCTAAAACTTTCTAAAAAATTATGGAAAAAAAAAACTTCGGTTTGGTCGGTTTAACCGACCAAGTTGCGATACAAAACGGTTGGTTTTTTTTTTTAATTGATTTGGTCGGTCGGTTTTTGAATTGCACCAATCTATACCGAAAATCGAATTTTTGATTTAATAATATGAAAAAATCGCTCAAATGGACCGATGTTCAGCCCTAGTCCTAGTTTGACTGAGAACATTCAAATCAGAACCATCAATTCAAAAGACTCAAATTATTCAACATGAGTTGGATTCACTTTATTCCCAACTAAGCATTACTACAAACTAGAAACTTGGTCTAAGTTTCAAAACACAATAATATTAGTATTAATTAGGTGTCTTGATGTAACCCACGTGGGTAGAGTTGTCAACTTTTGTCAAAGTCATCAAATCATAAGCAATCCAACACCTCGAAGCTTGTTTGTGATAAAAGTACCCCAAACACTTGCAATCCGAAGTGCACTTGTTCCCACATTCACTTTCCTTGACAGCACTACCTTTGGTATACTTACTCAAGAAATGATCAACTCCCTCGATTTTGTAGTAATGAAAATCACTGGGCTTACAAGACCTCACCTTTTTGGGCTCACAATTCTTGCTCCAACCCAAAAGTCCATTCTCCGAAGGGCAAGCCACACACTGATCGTTCTCACAAACCCCAAAAGTCCCACATCGCCCAGGCAACAGGCACTCGCTCTCCCAACCATTACTCATTTCTCTATCCAAAAGGGTGAAAGTCACCTCCCACGCTCTCCAATCCACTTTGTCGTAGAATGTATATATCCTAACGTTTCCATCCATCCCAAGCCTTAAAAACGACAATGTACTGTTGTAGTTGGGCCTTGTGAATAGATAACCATCAATCTGGTTTGGGGTAGTAAACGACAGGTCGTAAGCAAAACCTTCATCAGTTTCAGGAGAAGCTTTGAATGTCAAGTTCGCTGGAGGGTCCTGAATTGGGCTGCCGGAAAATGATGAGAAATCATAGTAAAGCAAAGGCGTTGGAGAGTTCTTGCTAGTGTAATAGAGAGCAAGTCTTTTGGGCTCCAACACCATGCTATAAGGCCCATCTTTGTTCTCCGTTTCGGAGAGGCGACTGACCAGCTTGTGTTGGACTCCAGCTTTCATGGCTTGGCCAACTAAAATAGTATCAGTCGGATAATCGAAGCTTTGCCAGACAAAACGACCATTGGAGTCGTGCAAAACCATGTTACCTGTTGTGATGATTCAACCACTTGTCCAACTCAGCTGACATGTCATTGTTTAGTTAGTTAATTACCTGTAATGTTTGTAGTTAGCTTTATTTTGCTTTAATCTGAGTCTATAAATAAGAGTCCTAGCTTCTTCATTTTCGTACTGAATTTTCTAAGTCATAAAAGAGAGTTTTGGAGGGTTGTAAAAGAGAGCATTGTGTATTTGATCAATGCCTCTCAGTGTGAGCTGATTTGTAATTGTGTAAAGCTAGGCTCTTGTGACTCTATTTGTATCATTCTTTGGAGATTTAATAAAGGAATCATCAGCCATTGCCTTTGGCTATTTTCTCCATCAGATTAGTTCTTTCTTTTCATTTTGTTCATTTGTTTCTTGTTTAATATTTTGATTCTCATTGTCTTGTTGCATATATTGGATTCTGTTCTTGTATTGGTGTAGGAAATTACACCACAAGTGGTATCAAGAGCCAGGTTTCAAGCTCCAAGAAATCAAGAACTTGCTTCAAGAATTCAAGAAAGCTTCAAGAATGGCTGGTGTGAAATTCGAAGTTGACAAATTCACAGGGCATAATGACTTTGGTCTTTGGAGAATCAAAATGAAAGCACTCTTGGTGCATCAGGGACTTGCGAAGGCCATTGATCCCAATAATGAAATGAAAGCTGAGGATGACAGAGAGAAATTCAGTGAGACAGAAGTAAAAGCTCATAGTGCAATCTTGCTCAGCCTTGGAGATGAGGTTCTTAGAGAAGTGTCAAATGAAGATACAACCATTGGTCTATGGGAAAAGTTGGCTGCAATTTACTTGAAGAAATCCTTGGCAAATAAATTGTATTTGAAGAAAAAGTTGTATACACTTCGGATGGATGATGCAAAAGAACTCAGAAAGCATCTTGATGATTTCAACAAGATCATTTTGGAATTGAACAATATTGGTGTCAAGCTTGAGGAAGAAGATCAAGGTATAATCTTACTCAGTTCATTGCCAAGATCTTATGAACACTTTGTTGATACAATATTGTATGGAAAGGATACTCTCACAATGGCAGAAGTGAAAGCTGCCTTAAACTCAAAAGAAATTCAGAAAAGATCAGAAGAAAGATCTGAAGCAGGAGGTGAAGGGCTGTTAATTGCTCGAGGCAGGACTGAACACAGAGATCAAAGGCATGTAAAAGGTAACAATGGCTATAAGAGGCACAACAGCCAGAAACCAAAGGCAAAATTCAGATCAGGAAAGTTTTGCAATTACTGTAAAAAGGAAGGGCATTACAAGACTGAGTGCTACTTCTTGAAGAACAAGCAAAACAGAGATAAAAGTCAAGAAAGAGGAGAAACTAGTGTAGTTTCTGATGGATATGACTCTGCAGATGTCTTGGTTGTATCGAGTGAAAATTCAGGTAATGAATGGATTCTTGACTCTGGCTGCTCTTTCCATATGTGTCCTAACAAAATGTTGTTTCGAGACTTCAAAGAATTTTTAGGTGGTTCTGTGCTACTTGGAAACAACAAGGCATGTCAAGTGAGAGGAATTGGTTCTGTCACAATAAAGATGCATGATGGTGTGATCAGAACAATACAAAATGTTAGATATGTTCCTAATCTGAGAAGGAACTTGCTATCTGTTGGGACTTTAGCTCAGAATGGCTGTGTAATAAAGATTGAAAGTAACACTATGAAGGTTATGAAGGGTTCATTACTGGTTATGAAAGGAGAATTTAAAGGTGGACTCTACTTTCTAGCTGGGAAATCAATAACAGGTACTGCTTCAGTCGTTCAAAAGGATGTTGACATGACTCAACTTTGGCACAAAAGGCTTGGACATGTAAGTGAGAGAGGTATAACAGAACTGACAAAACAAGGTCTGCTCAGTGGAAAATTAAGTGGGAAACTAGACTTCTGTGAGGAATGTGTTATTGGAAAGAGTTGTAGGGTGAAGTTTGGCAAAGGAATACATACTACAACAGAACCTCTAGCCTACTTACATTCAGACCTATGGGGGCCTGCAAAAGTATCCTCTCTAGGTGGAGCAAATTACTTTATGAGTATTGTAGATGATTACTCAAGAAAGGTGTGGATATTACTGTTAAAAACAAAGGATCAAGCTCTAGAAACTTTCATTAATTGGAAGAAGTTGACAGAAAATCAAATTGGAAAAAAGGTTAAAAAACTCAGGACAGACAATGGTCTTGAGTATTGCTCCAATGAATTCACCAAGTACTGTCAACAAGAGGGCATTGCTAGGCACAAGACAGTAAGGAAAACACCTCAGCAAAACGGATTAGCTGAGAGAATGAATAGGACACTCATTGAAAGAGTAAGATGCATGCTTAAAGGAGCTGGTTTGGAAAAGAAATTTTGGGGAGAAGCTGTCACTACAGCAGGCTATCTAATTAATAGATGTCCCTCAGTAGCCTTAGACTTTAAAACTCCTCAAGAAATCTGGACAGGGAGGAAACAGTCCTATGAACACTTGAAAGTGTTTGGATGTACAGCTTATGCTCATATTAAACAAGACAAGTTAGAGCCAAGAGCAATCAAATGCATGTTTATTGGGTATCCTACTGGTGTTAAAGGCTACAAGCTATGGTGCCTAGAACCTGGATTTAAAAGATGCATAGTGAGCAGGGATGTTGTTTTCAGAGAAGAAGAAATGCCAATGAAGACACCTATTACAGCTCAACCTGTCAATACAAATCAGACTGCTCGAATTCAGGTGGAAGATGCCAATAATGCTCAAAGGGATCAAACTGTTACAACACCTGAGGATAGATCTCAAACAGGTGCAATTGCATCTGTAGAAGTCACAGATGAGACCAGCAATCTTGATAATTATCAACTGGCCAGAGACAGAGAAAGGAGAGACATCAGGGCACCAGAAAGACTTGGATATGCTGATTTTATAGCATATGCCTTGTCTGTTGCAGAAGAAGAAATTGACACAGATCCCCTGACATATGAAGAAGCTATGAGGAGTAGCAAATGCAAACAGTGGAAGAAGGCAATGCAGGAAGAAATGTCTTCCCTACAGAAAAATAACACTTGGGTATTAGTTGAAAAACCAGAGAAGAAAAAACTGGTTGGATGCAAGTGGATATTCAAGCTGAAAGAGGGAATTCCTGGAATTGAGAAAGAAAGGTTTAAAGCCAGACTTGTGGCCAAGGGATTTACACAAAAAGAGGGAATAGATTACACAGAAATATTCTCTCCAGTTGTGAAACAAACATCAATTCGAATCATAATGGCAAAGGCAGCTAGAGATAAGCTTGAGGTGGAACAAATGGATGTAAAAACTGCATTTTTACATGGCTTATTGAAGGAAGAAATTTTTATGCATCAACCTGAAGGTTTTGAAAATGGTAATCCAAATCAGGTTTGTCTTCTCAAGAAGTCTCTTTATGGTCTTAAACAGGCCCCTAGACAATGGAACATCAGATTTGACCAATTCATTACTAATATTGGATTTGTCAAAAGTAACTTTGACCCTTGTGTCTACTTAAACAACAACATATATCTGCTTTTATATGTTGATGATATCCTAATTGTAGGCAAATGCAAAAGAGACATTCACAATCTGAAGTTGCAGCTAAGTAATGAGTTTGAAATGAAGGACCTTGGCAAAGCCAAGAAGATCCTTGGAATTGAGATTGAAAGACCTGAACCAGGAATCATTATGCTGCATCAAAAGAAATATTTAGAGAAGGTATTAGAGAGGTTCAAGATGGATAAAGCCAAAACTGTTTCAACACCTCTAGCCCCTCATTTCAAATTATCTCAGGATCAGTGCCCACAAAGTGAGAAAGAAAGAAGAAACATGGAAAAGGTTCCATACACCAACATTGTGGGCAGCCTCATGTATTCTATGGTTTGTACTCGACCGGATTTGGCTCATGCTCTCAATGTAGTCAGTAGATACATGGTTAATCCTGGAGAAGAACATTGGAAGGCTTTAAGATGGATTCTGAGGTATATTCAAGGAACAACTCAGCTTGGATTAATTTTTGGGAAGAAAACAGAACAAGAAGGAGATGTTATTGGATTTGTAGATAGTGATTATGCTGCAAATCTTGATACCAGGAAGTCACTTTCTGGTTTAGTATTCTGTGTATGTGGAGGTGCTGTCAGCTGGAAATCTAATTTGCAAAAGGTAGTTGCTCTCTCAACTACAGAAGCTGAATATATAGCTGCAGCAGAAGCCTTTAAAGAAGCACTTTGGCTCAAAGGTATAACTCATGAACTTGGTTTTGACTCAAGTAAGATATCTATCTACTGTGATAATCAAAGTGCTTTGCATTTGATTAAAAATCCTATGCTACATGAAAGATCAAAACATATAGATATCAAGTACCATTTTATAAGAGACATTGTTGCCAAAGGGCAGGTTCATGCTAAGAAGGTCAACACTGAAGATAATGCTGCTGATATGCTGACTAAGAGTGTGACCTTCCAGAAGTTTAAACACTGTCTAAATCTCCTAAACATTGATAATTGTTGTTGATCTTCAAACCTTTTGAAGCTCAATTCTTTATGTCTGCTGCTGCTGTCCAAGTAGTCAAATCAAGGTGGATTTGTTGTGATGATTCAACCACTTGTCCAACTCAGCTGACATGTCATTGTTTAGTTAGTTAATTACCTGTAATGTTTGTAGTTAGCTTTATTTTGCTTTAATCTGAGTCTATAAATAAGAGTCCTAGCTTCTTCATTTTCGTACTGAATTTTCTAAGTCATAAAAGAGAGTTTTGGAGGGTTGTAAAAGAGAGCATTGTGTATTTGATCAATGCCTCTCAGTGTGAGCTGATTTGTAATTGTGTAAAGCTAGGCTCTTGTGACTCTATTTGTATCATTCTTTGGAGATTTAATAAAGGAATCATCAGCCATTGCCTTTGGCTATTTTCTCCATCAGATTAGTTCTTTCTTTTCATTTTGCTCATTTGTTTCTTGTTTAATATTTTGATTCTCATTGTCTTGTTGCATATATTGGATTCTGTTCTTGTATTGGTGTAGGAAATTACACCACATTACCATTAGGAAGCAATTCCAAGCCAACGACGCCTTTGTTGGCCGTGTTGGTTTGCCAGGCCACTCTGCCGTCGGCTTCGGCCAGGACGAGATTTCCATCGACACCGAATGTGAGCGTGGCATTTTCGCCAACTGGGTTGCCTCGGTTGGCCTCCCAAACGAATCAGCGGAGCGACTCGGATCGGCGGGTGGTCATGCGCATGGCAAGGGTGAAGGCATTAGGGGTTGTGTTATAGAAAAAAAGTTGGAATGGTGAGTTTGAGATAGGTAAAGGACGGTAGTTTCCGTTGTATTCGATAACGTATGGACCAAACTCTCCTTCGTTGACGTATTGGAATGTAGCGTTTTCAGGGACTTTGGCTTCTACAATGGAAAGGGTAACTATGGAAAGAAGTAATAAGAGTAGAGCTCTGTTGTTGTTGAGTGAGGAAGACATTGATTTGATGATATTTTTGTGTGTTAATGGAGCTTGGGCTATGGTTCATATATATATATATATAGCAAATAATTTTTGGTCATTTATGAGTAGTTGACAATCTTGACAAATGATGTTTACTTGTGGATATGGATTGCATAGAATTTATTCACAGAAAGTAGTCTGGTCTTCAACTCTCCCTGTCTTCTTTTTGTCCACACAATATTATTGGGACAATTTTTTACTGTGGTATCTGTCGACAATTTTTTTGCTTGTCTTGAAATATATTAATATCAATGAATGGTTTAAGATTAAAAATAGTAAGTAATTGATGTAACATAATCCACATTATTTGCATATTAAATCAGATCAGTTCACAACTTCATTATAGATTATAATGATTCGAGAGTATGAAGTTCACAACTTATGCCAATTGAAATGGTTATATCCTATAATATGCGTTATATATCTAACTATTTAACTATTTGGTGTACAATACAATCAGAAGTTGGCATATTATTTTCGGTGTAATCCAATATCCAAGGCCGACCCTGAAAAAAAGTGGGCCTAAGACGGTTTTAATAAATTTGAAAAAAATGAACCATTTTGTATATGTAATTTTTTTTATGTAATTTTAAATAATTGGGCCGGCTGGGAAGGAAAGGCTGCTGAACCTTATTTAAATTTTTTTTTTCTTGAACACCACCTTATTTAAATAATTTAATTTTTTTTTCTTTGAACACACTTAAGAGTTTACATGATATTTTTGGGTCCTAGGTAGGGGTGGGTCCTAAGCAAGGGCCTAGCCCGCCTATGCCCAGGCCGGCCCTGCCAATACCTTAACTTACATAATTTAGTTTAATAATAAATATAGAGTATCACAAACAAACTAATCATGAAGAAGAAAATGAGTGTTGCTATTTGACACCTTAATGTATCCAACACCATATGAGGTGGCACCTTATGATTAGTTAGTAATACCTCATAATATTTATTAGATTCAAATGTGTAGTACCCGATATTAGATTTCATCAATAATAGTATGACACATTCTTGGTGTTGGACACCAGTATTGCCCCTTATCATTTCTCGGAAGAAGATAGGTGTTATCTTGATATTTTATTACCATTATACCCTTATTGATTCCTCGGTATATTCCTTGGACATATCATTAATTTCTGCTCTAGAGAAAGAAATTTGTCTACCAGTGATTGGATAGTGTACATAGACTTGCCTATGTTCACACTTGATTAGATTTCTTTAAGTTTTGTTAGGTTTTGGGGGTTATTACACAACATTTTTTTATTTATTTCACCACGAAGGATGAGGATATAAAAGAGAAATACAACAAAAATAAGACAAAATATTTAATTAAAAACTTTTCTTTTCTTTTTTTCAAATGAATTAAAAACTATTCTAGTATGAATAGAAACTTTAAGGAGTTTCATATCTAACAATAATTATTTCTTCATAATTAATATATTTCCATATCAACCCAATCTCATATTCAAAGTGCTGCACGTGCAAGCTGTACCTAGTTATATACCAAACCAAACATCCTTAATGTTCACCCAAAATTAGGCTTTGAATATGAGGAATAATGAGAAGAGCTTGGAGAAGTAAGAGATTCATTTAGGAGCAAACACCGAAGATAAATGAACATAAAGACTAGTAGCCTCTAAAACAACAAGAAATTAAGTGTAGTTACCTAAAACTTTAAAACTATTAATTAATATCCATTTTTTTAATCACAGTACCTATTTTACCTGTTTAGGTTTTGTAATGTAAATCATAAGCCAAAAACATAAACCACACACGTTGATAAGTAAACCACAAGTCTAAAATTATAATGTATAAAATTTCATGCAATTTCGAATTGTGTAGAGGGAG
Source organism: Humulus lupulus (assembly GCF_963169125.1). Classification (NCBI taxonomy): domain Eukaryota; kingdom Viridiplantae; phylum Streptophyta; class Magnoliopsida; order Rosales; family Cannabaceae; genus Humulus; species Humulus lupulus. Next base: position 3,633,481 of record NC_084795.1, read on the forward strand.
ATACGACCAAAATACTGAGAGATGTCTGAATATTAGGGGAAAACTTGCGAAATTTACCATTGAAAAGTGGAAAATTTTCAAATGTGGACTTAAGACTCTGTTTCAATTCATATAGAGGCATTTACCCATGAGATGTCATGGGAGAAAATATCGAACGAGTAGAACACGAATGTAATACATTACAGCGAAATTAGTGAAATCTCCAATTTACCAAAGAGGTGTCCCTTTTAGAAAAATTCGATTTCTATATTATGAATTTGAGTAATATTTTGAAAATGAAGACTAAGGAGGCTACGAGGGTAATGGGGACGAAATTTGTAGCCCTATGACTTAGGATTCGATGTACAAAATTTCTTGCAATTTTGAGTTGTGTCGAGGGAGATACGACCAAAATACTAAGAGATGTCAGAATATTAGGCAAAAACTTACGAAAATTGCCACTGAAAAGTGGAAAATTTTCAAATGTGGACTTAAGGCTCCGTTTCAACTAAAATAGAAGCATTTACCCTTGAGATATTATGGGGGAAATATCGTACGAGTATAACATGAGTGTAATACATTTAGGCGAAATTAGTGAAATCTCTAATTTACCAAAAGGGTCCCCTTTCATAAAAATTTGATTTCTATGTTATGAATTCGAGCAATATTTTGAAAATGAAGGCTAAGGAAACTACGAGGGTAATGGGAACAAAAGTTGTAGCCCTATGTCTTAGGCTTCTATGTATAAATTTTAGTGAAATTCTGAGTTGTGTAGAGGGAAAAAATACCAAAATACTGAGAGATGTCTCAATATTAGGGAAAAACTTGCGAAAATTGCTATTGAAATGTGGAAAATTTTCAAACGTGTACTTAAGGCTCCGTTTCAACTCAAATATAACCATTTACCAGGGAAATGTTATGGGGAAAATATCAAACGAGTAGAACACGAGTGTAATACATTACAGTGAAATTAATGAAATCTCCAATTTACCAAAGGGTACCCCTTTTAGAAAAATTCGATTTCTATATTATGAATTCGAGCAATACTTTGAAAATAAGAACTAAGGAAACTACGAGGGTAATGGACACAAAAGTTGTAGTCCTATGTCTTAGGATTCTATGTAAAAAAATTCGTGCAAATTCAAGTTGTGTAGAGGGAGATACGACCAACATACTCAAAGATTTATGAATATTAGGGAAAAACTAGCGAAAATTGCTATGAAAAAGTAGAAAATTTTCAAATATAGACTTGAGGACCTATTTCAACTCAAATAGAAGAATTTACCAAGAAGATGTCATGGGGGAAAATATCGAATGAGTAGAACACGAGTGCATTACATTATGGTGAAATTAGTGAAATCTCCAATTTAACAAAGAGGTACCCCTTTCAGAAAAATTCGATTTCTATATTATGACTTCGAGTAATATTTTGAAAATGAAGATTAAAGAAATTATGAGAGTAATGGGCACGAAATTTGTAGCTCTATGTCTTAGGATTCAATATACAAAATTTCGTAATTTCGAGTTGTTTAGAGAGAGATATAACCTAAATATTGAGAGATGTTTGAATATTAGCGAAAAACTTACAAAAATTGTCATAGAAAATTGGAAAATTTTTAAATATGGACTTAAGGCTCCGTTCAAACTCAAATAGAAGCATTTACCATGGAATGTAATGAGGGAAAATACATTAACGCGAAATATTAATTTGTATTTATTTTTAAAATATTGCTCGAGTTCATATTATAGAAATCAAATTTTTCTGAAAGGGTACCCCTATCGTAAATTGAAGATTTCACTAATTTACATTTTCTTTTAGTTTGTGTATAGTTTGCAGCAATTCATTTCTATTATTTTTTTTTTCTTTTATTTTTTTTAGGTTCGAAAGCTTTTCCAATGGGGTGTGAATTGATGTAGTGGGAAATTTTATGAGATTTGAAATATTGAGCATACTGCAAATACATTATAAATATATAAAAGAAAAAAAGCAAAGCGTTATATAATTTATTATCTTGAAACATTGTTTACATTTTTTCCTCTTTTTTTCTATGGTAAAACACACTTAAAATTATGAATAGGAACTCATATCAGTGGTCTAAACAATTCATGCCTAAAAAATACAATGCGAAGTTAGCCAACGAGTTATATACTCATGTTGTATTATTTATTAGTTTGACTAAAAACATTCAAATTAGAATCATGAATTCAAAAGACTCAAATTATACAACATGAGTTGGATTCACTTTATTCCCAAATAAAGATTACTACAAACTAGAAATTTAATTAGGTGTCTTGATATAGCCCACGTGGGTAGAGTTGTCAACTTTTGTCAAAGTCATCAAATCATAAGCAATCCAACACCTCGAAGCTTGTTTGTGATAAAAGTACCCCAAACACTTGCAATCCGAAGTGCACTTGTTCCCACATTCACTTTCCTTGACAGAACTACCCTTTGTATACTTACTCAAGAAATGATCAACTCCCTCGATTTTGTAGAAGTGAAAATCACTTGGCTTACAAGACTTCAACTTTTTGGGCTCACAATTCTTGCTCCAACCCAAAAGTCCATTCTCCGAAGGACAAGCCACACACTGATCGTTCTCACAAACCCCAAAAGTCCCACATCGCCCAGGCAACAGGCACTCGCTCTCCCAACCATTACTCATTTCTCTATCCAAAAGGATGAAAGTCACTTCCCACCCTCTCCAATCCACTTTGTCGTAGTAGGTATACATCTTTACGTTTCCATCGATCCCAAGCCTCAAAAACGACAGCGTACTGTTGTAGTTGGGCCTTGTGAACAAATAACCCCCAGCACCGTTTGGGGAAATAAACGACATGTCGTAAGCAAAACCATCATAAGAGTCGGAAGAAGCTTCCAATGTCAAGTTCGTTGGAGGGTTCTGAAACGAGCTGCCAGCAAATGACGAGAAATCATAGTAAAGCAAAGGCGTCGGAGAGTTCTTGGTAGTGTAATAGAGAGCGAGTCTTTTGGGCTCCAACACCATGCTGTAAGGCCCATTTTTGTTCTCCGTTTCAGAGAGGCGACTGACCAGCTTGTGTTGGGCTCCGGCCCGTAAGGCCTGGCCCACTAAGATAGTATCAGTTGGGTAATCGAAACTTTGCCAGACAAAACGACCATTGGAGTCGTGCAAAACCATGTTCCCATTAGGAAGCAATTCCAAGCCAACGACGCCTTTGTTGGCCGTGTTGGTTTGCCAGGCCACTCTGCCGTCGGCCTCGGCTAGGACGAGGTTTCCATCGGCACCGAATGTGAGCGTGGCGTTTTCGCCAACTGGGTTGCCTCGGTTGGCCTCCCAAACGAATCGGCGGAGCGACTCGGATCGCTGGGTGCCCATGCGGATGGCGAGGGTGAAGGCATTAGAAGTTGTGTTATAGAAAAAAAGTTGGAATGGTGAGTTTGAGATAGGCAAAGGACGGTAGTTTCCGTTGTATTCGATAATGTATGGACCGAACTCTCCTTCGTTTACGTATTGGAAAGTGGCATTTTGGGGGACTTTGGCTTCGACAATGGAAAGGGTAATTATGGAAAGAAGTAATAAGAGTAGAGCTCTGCTGTTGTTGAGTGAGGAAGACATTGATTTGATGATATTTTTGTGTGTTAATGGAGCTTGGGCAAGGGTTCATATATATAGCAAATAATTTGTGCTTATCTGTGTTCTGATACTATGACCTCAATTGGGTAGTTGCCAACTTTGACAAATGATGTGTTATCTTTGATAACAGTTGGATATGTATTGGATAACATTTATTCAGATCGAGTTGTGGAATCTTCTGTCCTGGTCAAAGTTGCAGTAAAGCATTTTTGTCTCAATTTTTTGATCTTCTTCGGCGGCTTCAATATAATGTAAATGTACTTCTCAATAAAATAATGTAATGACAATAGTAAAAATTTATATATATATATATATATATATAAAGAAGGTGCAATATGTTATTTTATTTATAAAATTTATTAATTATTTTTATTAAATTTATTTTAATATCATATAAATATTATATTTTAATTAAATAATTTATTTATTTATTTAAGTTTATGTTTGTTCTAGTTTTAAATTGGGGAGACAACAAGAGATTAAATGTTATATATTTAATATAATATTAAATATTATACGTGAATTTTAAATTTAAGTTCTTTACTAATTTTTTTTTTTTTAAATTATTGTTAATTTATATTAGATTATATTATATGTTTAATATTCTAATAAGTGAGTTTAAATTTAATTAAATTTTATTTAAGTTATAAAACATATAATTTTATTATTTTTAAATAATTATCATTGTAAAATATCTTAAAAATATCATATTTTACTTGTTTAATTATTATTTTTAAATAATTATTATTGTAAAATATCTCTAAATATCATATTTTAATTTATTTAATTATTTATTATTTTTGAATAATTATTATTGTAAAATATCTTTAAAATATCCTTTTTTAATTTTTTAATTATTTATTATATTTTACTTAAGTTTAAGTGTTTACAAACTACAATTAAATATAAAAATATTATGTTAAATATAAAAATATTTCATTAAAATTAACATTAAAAAAAAAAGTAAAAAATGGTTAAAAAATTTAGTTATCTACCCACTTATTATATAGAAGAGATAAATTGATATATTAATTATGTCCTAATTTAATTTGGTAGACAGGAAAATGAAGATAAGGTTGGAAAGTGAACAGATAAGGTTGTCCTAATTTCATTATCCAATTTAATTAATATTAATCATTGGTTTTATCAATATTAATTACACTAGCAAGGACTAAACGTCTCATCAAAGTTAATTCTAACTTGATGATGAAAGTGCTTTCACTATTAAATGCAATTAGGGCCAATTTGGTCCTAGAAGCAGCATTATGAACAATTTATTAAAAATTTTATGATGAAGCTGCAGCTAAAAATTGTTTTTTGAAAAAATTATACTCTAAATATATATTTTTTCATCTAAATATATCTACTTAATAATAACATAAATAATATTTGAATTTTAAATATTTTTATTTTGTTCTAAACATATTTTTATATTTATTAGATATTTTTAAACATTTTTTATTTTAGTAATTTTATATTAATTAAACCACATTAATATAAAGATTTTTTTAAAAAATATTTAATGTAGAAATTATTAAACATGATAATATTATTTTTTTCATCTCAAAGTATTTTTAAATTATAATTTATCAAACACATATTAATTTCATGATTTAGCAATAATAATAATAATAATTAAACACATAAAAAGTCTGAGTTTTGCATAATTTATTTTTTTACATATTTATGATTATATCAAGACTAGATTATTATACTATGATCATTATAATTAGAATTTTAACTAGAGTGACTAGTTATAATATACATACAATTATATGTATGTAATATATAATATAATATTTTTGTTGATGATCACTTTATTAGTACCTTCTCAAAAATATATTTTAATTTTAACATGTTTAAATAGATACAATGTTAAAATAAAATAAAAAAATATATATAACATTTATTTTGGTCTTTTAATATTTAACAACACTTCAATCATATAATTTACCAAACACTCTGCTACAGCATTTCCAACTCACAACACTTTAATATCTATAATTTACCTAATACTCAGCAATTTTTCCACACAGCACAGCTACAGTTATTTTTCTCCACAGTACACCTACAACTGTTTTTCCCCACAGCACAGCTATAACAAACTAACCCTTAATCACTTATCTTTGAGTTGGTATATAGTTTCTACCTATTCATTTTTGTTATCTTGTTCTTCTATTTTTTTTAGGCTTGAAAGCTTTTGCAATTGGGTGTGTGAAAACTGATGTAGTGGGAAATTTTCTTGTGTTTCAAAATATTGAGTAGAGTGCAATACATAATAAAAGTAAAGTGTTACACAATTCATTACCTTGAAACATAGTTTGCATCTTTTCCTTTTTTTCATATGGAACATTCTTTAATTTATAAAAAGGAACTCAATGACCATCTTTTCCAAAGCCTAATATCCTCGACTGAGGCTTGGAATTTGGCATGAGGTTCTTCTAAATCAATAGAGCTTAAAACTAAGTTGAGGCCAAAGTTTCAAACAAACAACAATAAAAAGAAAACAATAACAATAATCAACCTTGTATTAATTAGGTGTTTTGATGTAGCCCACGTGAGTAGAGTTGTCAACTTTGGTTAAAGTCATCAAATCATAGGCAATCCAACACCTTGAAGCTTGTTTGTGATAAAAGTACCCCAAACACTTACAATCCGAAGTGCACTTGTTGCCACAATCACTTTCTTTGACAACACTACCCTTGGTGTACTTGCTCAAGAAATGATCAACTCCCTCTATTTTGTAGTAGTGGAAATCACTTGATTTACAAGAGCTTACCTTTTTGGGTTGACAATTCTTGGTCCACCCCAATAGTCCATTCTCCGAAGGGCAAGCCACGCACTGGTTGTCCTCACAAACGCCAAAAGTCCCACATCGCTCAGGCAATTGGCACTCGCTCTCCCAAGTCCATCTTCTATCGAAAATGGTAAGAGTCACTTCCCACGCTCGCCAATCCACGTGGTCGTAGTAAGTGTAGAGCCGAACGTTTCCATCTATTCCAAGTCTTAAAAACGACAGTGTACTGTTGTAATTAGGTCTCGAAAGAATGTAATTTCCACCACCGTTTGAGACAACAAGCGTCATATCGTAAGCGAAACCGTCGTAGCGGTCCGACGACGCTTCCAACGTCGCGTTCGTTGGAGGGGTTTGAAATGAGCCGAATCTCCCAGTTGATGAGAAATAAAGCAAAGGGCTTGGAGAGTTCTTGGTAGTGTAATAGAGTGCTATTTGTTTGGGCTCTAACACCATGCTATAAGACCCATCTTTGTTCTCCGCTTCGGAGAGGCGACTAACCAGCTTATTTTGGGCCCCGGCCCGTAAGGCCTGGCCCACTAGAAGAGTATCCGTTGGGTAATCAAAACTTTGCCACACGAAATTACCATTTGACCCATGCAAAACCATGTTCCCGGTAGGAAGCACTTCAAAGCCAACGACGCCTCTGTTGGCCGTGTTGGTTTGCCAAGCCACTCTGCCGTTGGCGTCGGCTAGGATGAGGTTTCCGTCGACTCCGAGTGTGAGTGTGCCATTTTCGCCAATTGGATTGCCTCGATTGGCCTCCCAAACCCATCGGAAGAGCGACTCGGATCGGAGGGTGGCCATGCGGAGGGCAAGGGTGAAAGCATTAGGGGTGGTGTTATAGAAGCAAAGTTCGAATGGTGAGTTGAAGAAGCCTTTAGCACGATAGTTTCCGTTGTATTCAACCACGTATGGACCAAATTCTCCTTCGTTAATAATTTGAAAAGTAGCATTTTTTGGAACTTTAGCTTCTACAATGGAAAGGGTATTTTGGGAAAGAAGTAGTAATAATGAGAGAACCACTAAAGCTCTGCTGAGTGAGGAAGACATTGATGATATTTTGTGTGTTATTGAGCTTCGGCAATGGTTCTTATTATATATTTATATGTATTGGTGTGACAGACGACAAAGCACTTACATTAACATCTTTATAATATAAAAATAGTGTTAATAAACATGTGGATATAGATCTCCTGGATCTCAAAAGCAATATATACATATATATATATATATATATATACTAGGTAAGATTAACGTGCAATGCACGTTTGCTTAATTAAAATTGTAAACATTGTATATAATTTTAATAAAAACTGGTTCATTATTTTTTTTAAAATATATATTTATAATCAAATGAATTATAGTTCTATATTATATATAAATATTTATATTAATAATTTTTACATATATGACATCTAAACATAACATTGACATAGTTATATATTTGCATGATTACATGACATATATATATAATAGAATAATATTTAAAAAAAAATTGATAATAGAAATAAAATAAGAATAGAAAAAGCCATAGTATAGACAATAGTATATCTGCATCAACTATTTTTAGATTCTAATATATCTCGCAATGTCCTTTGGTGAATTTGATGAATAAAAAAAGCTCAAATTACTTGATAAAAATAAACTATCACACAAATTTATAAGATAAAAAAATAATATGCATGTCTTTATTATTTTTAAATAAATATGATTTAATTATTTAAATTATCATAAAATATCTTTAAAATATCTTATTTTAATTAATTAATTAATTTATTTTTATTTAAGTTTATGTTTGTTCTAGTTTTTTAATGTGGCAGTAACAACAAATGATTATATATTATATGTTTAATATAATATTAAATTTTATTAAATTTTATTTAAGTTATAAAATATATGATTTTATTATTTTTAAATAATTATCATAGTAAAATATCTCAAAAATATCTTATTTTAATTTGTTTAATTATTTATTTATTTAAGTTTAAGTCATGTTTACAATCTATTCTTAAATATAAGAATATTCTGTTAAATATAAGAATATTCCGTTAAAGTTAACTGAAAAAAATTAAAAAAACCGTTAAAACCAAGAATTTCCATTATCTACACACTTATATATATATATATATATAATCCCATTGTGTTACTAATATGTAAAACTTATTCTATATTTGTCAAGCAAATCTTAACCTTTATTTATAATAAAATTTAAAAAAAAACATTTATATATTGATCTTTTTCTTTCTTGATAGCAAATAACAAAATAAAAGAGTACATAGAAGAAAATGGGAAATATTTTCTTAACACTTCGATAAAAATAAAAAAATCATTTTCATAACTTAAATAGAGATATGTACATATATATGACAATTTTTTTTTTATATGGGATTTACTTTAACCCTTATTGGTGGGACTCTCAATATTTCTCGACTCGTGAAAAGTTTTCGGTGCGATTTTTTTTATGACCGTGTAAATTGTAGCTATTTAGAACATCCTGCAAATTTTCAGAAAATTCCAAATAGTTTACAGTACCGAAAACTATGTTCAAATATGTTGATTTCCACGCACATAAAAAAAATTAGTCACGCATGCAATAATATATTTGAATCTAGTTTTCGGTATTGTAAACTATTCAAAAAAATTTAAAAATTGCGCCGATGCTCGAAATAGCTACAATATACACGGTCATAAAAAAAATATCGCCGGAAACTATTCAAAGGTCAAAAACACTAAAAGCCCTACCGGAAAGACTTAAAATAAATTACTAAAAAAAAAATTAATTCCTCCATATATATATAGGAGAATTCTTCTATTGGGGCATCACTTTAAGCCCTACCGGAAGGGCTCTCAGTGTTCTCGACCTTTGAACAGTTTTGGGCATGATTTTTTTTTATGACCGTGTATATTGTAGCTATTCAGAGCATCAGTGCGATTTTCAGAAAATTCTGAATAGTTTACAGTATCTAAAACTTAGTTCAAACATGTTGTTGCACCAAAACTTAGTTCAAACATGTTGTTGCACCAGTAACTAATTTTTTTTATGCGCGTGGAAAACAACATATTTGAACATAGTTTTCGGTACTGTAAACTATTCGAAATTTTCTGAAAATTTGCAAAATGCTCTAAATAGCTACAATATACACGATCATACAAAAAATCGCGCCAAAAACTATTCACGGGTAGAAAAACACTGAAAGTCCTACAGGTAGAACTTAAGGTGAAGCCCCTATATATATATATATATATATATACTTAAATAAATTATATATTATATTTATAGCTTAAACATACACGTGAATCCTTTTTTGATATTATTCTATTACTAAACAATTAATACTTTGGTTTTTGAAAATGATGCATTTGGTGGTTGGTGCTGCCATGCCCATTAAATTCGAATATACTTTAAGAACAATATTTTAGTTTATTTTTCACAAAATAATTTGGACAAGTTATATTAACACGTGATTATTATGATGAGTGGAGCATTGAGGTGACTGACACTGCTTGACTCTTTAATAATTCAGAATTTTATATATTTTTTAGTTTAAATTTTACTTTCATTCTTATAAAATATATATATTTCAACAATATTTTTATTAATATTTTTAATTTGCTCCCACTAAATATTTTTTAAATTGTATCTTTGTCCAAGTGATGATTCTTGAGTCCGCATATTTTCTTAAGCTTGATTCTAATAATTATGATGTTTGCCATGAGTGATCATCTCATGGAGAGATTATATCCAAGATACAACATATATACTAGAAGAAAAAATGGATAACGATTTATTAAGAAATGTTAATGTTAGAACAAGTTTTTGTCCACCATTATTTAAAGAGATATGGAAGCAAATAATAAAGAGAAACAATAATTTTTCGTGGTTGGACCTTTAAATAGATTTAGTCCATGAGTTAATGTTATTTGATTTAAGAACTTGTAAAGTTCAAACTCTTTTAGGGTTTACAATTTGGCAACATTTTTGCATGCTTAAATAGGTTGGCTTGTATTTACAACAAGACTCCAACCCTATTTATAGATGGTTGACGGTGCTTAAGTCTTGCTAATTAGAGCTAATTACATTACTCCTGAAGATTTACTACTACAAAAAAAGTTATTTGCGTCAGTTTTTAACTGCCACAATTAAGATTTTGTGTCAGTTTTATATGTGACACAGAATCCCATGACACAAACGCTGGAACTGCCAAAAATGTCAAATTTATGACAGTATCCCACTGATGTAAATGTCAGTTTGGTTTATTATTATTATGGATTGCTCGCTACTTCGACTTTTATTATTAGAATTTGTTATATGTATTTTATTTTGTGTTTTAATAGTTTATTTATGTAATACTTAATGGTCATTGTCTCTTCCTATGTGTAGACATTGAGTTAAGTAATAAATATCAGTTCTATAAATTAAAAATAAAAATAAACGATTCCTAGCTAATATATTTTTTCACCTTAATGATAAAAACTTTATGCAATTTTTGTAAAATTAATATTAAGAGATGAAATAAATGGTTATGTGATACCTGCAAAAACTAAGAGCTTATTAATGTATGGGCAATTGGAAGAGACCCTAATTATTAGACTGAAGCTGAGTGTTTTATACCAGAAAGGTTCATTGATAGCTCTATTGTAAAGCCCCAAATTTCTTAATAAGGATTAAGACCTTGATTAGGAGGCCAAGATGGCCATAATTGATTTATTATGTTATTAAATGGTAATATGCATGTTTATGTGAATTATATTATAATATGATGTAATATGCATGCATGTGGGTCCACATTTGATTATTAGGGTGTTTTGGTAATTTGGTCTGTTGATGGCATATTTGTATAATTGGGTTTATTGTGATTTGTGTATGAAATTCTATTATTATGGAGATATATTCGAGCTATTCGGCATGAGACGGTCTTATATTATAAATTAGCGGTTTAGTCATAATGGGGGTCTTTTATTGGGATATTGAGTTATGAAGATGTTATTTGATGATAAATTGAGAGTTATTGAGATAAAGAGGAAATTCTAGGAATTTTGACTATAATGTCCCCGGGAGCTTTACATTTTGACGAAATGACCATTTGAGCCACGTAAAACCATGTTTCCGGTAAGAAGCACTTCAAA